>NC_080188.1:146608435-147307435 GCF_030028045.1 Hippopotamus amphibius kiboko
TGTGTGTTAATCTTGTATCTTGCTACCTTGCTGAATTTGTTTATCAGTTCTAGTAGTTTTTCTGTGGAGTCCTAAGAGTTTTCTTAATATATAGTATCATGTCATCTGCATATAGTGACAGTTTTACCTCTTCCCTTCTAATTTGGATACCTTTTATTTCATTTTCTTGCTTGATTGCTGTGGCTAGGACTTCCAATACTATGTTGTATAGAAATGGTGAGAGTGGGCATCTTTGTCTTGCTCCAGATTTCAGTGGGAAGTCTTTCAGCTTTTCACTGCTGAGTATTATTTTGACTGTGAGTTTGTCATAAATATCTTTTATTATATTGAGATATGTTCCCTCTATACTGACTTTGAGAAGAGTTTTTATCATGAATGGATGTTGAATTTTATCATATGCTTTTTTGCATCTATTGAGATGATCATGTGGTTTCTTTTTTTTTTTTTTTTTTACCACTTTTGCTGATATGGTGTATTACATTGATTGATTTGCATATGTTGAACCATCCTTGTGACCCTGGGATGAATCCAGCTTGATCATGGCGTATGATCTTTTTTGTTGTTGGATTTGGTTTGCTAATATTTCATTGAGAATTTTTGCATCTGTATTCATCAAAGATGTTGGTGTGTAATTTTCTTTTTTGGTAGTGTCTTTGTCTGGTTTTGGTATCAGGGTGATGGTGGCTTCATAGAATGACTTTGGGAGTGTTCCCTCTTCTTCAGTCTTTTGGAAGAATTTGAGAAGGATCAGTATAAGTTCTTCTTTCTGTATTTGGTAGAATTGCCCAGTGAAGCCATCTGGTCCTGGACTTTTGTTTGCAAGGAGTTGTTGTTGTTTTATTTTATATTTTTATTACAGTTTCTATTTCACTTCCAGTGATCGATCTGTTCAAATTACCTATTTCTTGGTTCAGTTTTGGTGGGCTGTATGTTTCTAGAAACTTGTCCATTTCTTCTAGGTTGGCATATAATTGTTCTTAGTATTCTCTTATTTTTTCTTTTCTTTTCTTTTTTTGTATTTCTGTGGTATTGGTTGTTATTTCTCCTCTTTCATTTTTTATTTTGTTTATTTGGGTTCTCTTCTTCTTGGTGTGCCTGGCCAGAGGTTTGTTGATTTTGTTTACCCTTTCAAAAAACTAGCTCTTGGTTTGATTGATTTTTTCTATTTTTTTTAAATCTCTATTTTATTTATTTTCTCTGTGATTTTTATTATTTCTTTCCTTCTGCTTACTTTAGGTTTTGTTTGTTCTTTTTTCAAATTCTTTTAGGTGGTAAGTTAGGTTGTTTATTTGAGATTTTTCTTGTTTTTTGAGGAAGCCTGTGTTGCTATGATCTTCCCTCTTAGGACTGCTTCTGCTGCTTCCCATAGTTTTGTATCATTGTGTTTTCATTGTCATTTGTCTCAAGGTATATTTTAATTTCCTCTTTGAGTTCATTGTTAACATATTGGTTTTTTATTAGTGTTTTGTTTAGTCGCCATGTAATTGTTTCTTTTTCTTTTTCTGTGGTTGATTTCTAGTTTCATGCTGTTGTGGTCAGAAAAGCTGCTTGAAATAACTTCTGTCCTCTTAAATTTATTGATTTTGTTTTATGTACTAGTATGTGGTCCATCTTAGAGAATGTTCCATGTGCACTTAAAAAGAAATATGTATTCTGGGTTGTTTTTTTTTTTTTTTGGGTATAATGTCCTAAAAATATCAATTAAGTCTAATTGTTCTTTGTGTCATTTAGAATCTCTGTTGCCTCATTGATTTTCTCTCTGGCAGATCTGTCCATTGATGTCAGTGGGGTGTTAAAATCTCCTACAATCATTGTATTCCTCTCAGTTTCTCCCTTTATGTCTGTTAGTATTTGTTTTATGT
The DNA here is from genome assembly GCF_030028045.1 of Hippopotamus amphibius kiboko. Taxonomy (NCBI): domain Eukaryota; kingdom Metazoa; phylum Chordata; class Mammalia; order Artiodactyla; family Hippopotamidae; genus Hippopotamus; species Hippopotamus amphibius. The sequence continues at coordinate 146,610,298 of NC_080188.1, forward strand.
TTATAGGTGCTCCTATATTGGGTGCATATATGTTAACAAGTGTAATAGCCCCTTCTTGTATGGATGCTTTTATCACTATATAGTGACTTTTTTTTAATCTTTCTTGATGGCCTTTGTTTTAAAGTCTATTTTGAATGATATGAGTATTGCTACCCCAGCTTTCTTGTTATTTCCTTTTGCATGGAATATCTTTTTCCATCTCCTTACTTTCAATCTATGTGTATTCTTTGCCCTAAAGTGGGTTTCTTGTAGACAGCATATTGTAGGCTCTTGTTTTTATTACCACATCTGCCACTCTCTGTCTTTGGTTTGGAGCATCTGGTCCATTGGCATTTAAGGTAATTATTCATCGATATGTATTTATTGCTATTTTAAACCTTATTTTCTAATTGACTTTGTATTTCATCTTTGTTCCTTTCTTTTTCTTTTTGTTTTTCCTTTTATGATTTGATAGTTTTCTTTTGTATTATTCTTGCATTCTCTTCTTTTTGGCTTTTGTGAGACAGTTGGTGGAACCAGGCTCTGTCCTGTGTATACCTGGAGTTATGGCCCCAGACCTCACTCCAGCCTTTTTAGGCTGTCTCTGTGCAGCCTACCCTAGACCTCTCCCTGGTCTGTTTGCTGAAGCCCAAGTTTTAGCATGCAGGCCCAGTGTGTACCAGTAGCCATGCTTCTCTGGCTGAGAATTGCAGGGTGGTGGCATGGACTGTCTGTGCTGGTCTCTCTGTGTTCTGCCTACCTCCAACTGGCTGCTGTGTTGTCCTCAGAACCTCTGAAGCTCTGCATCTGTCCTGGTTGATCTTCCAGCTGCTGAAGGATGTTCCCAGGGTAAGGGAACATTTCCTCTTTCACGGCTCCCTCCCAGGGGTACAAGTCCTGTCTCAATTCCTTTTTATTTTTCTTTCGTCCTACTGGGTTATGTGGTGATCTTTCTGGCTGCTTTGGTTGTGTGCGGTCTTCTGCTGGCAGAAGCATTCAGTAGGTATTCTGTGAGAATCGTTCCATGTGTACATGTATATTTTTTTGGTAGCTGTATTTTTGACGTGTTTGTGGAAGGATGTGAGCTTCATGTCCTTCTATTCTGCCATCTTGATTTCTATCTAGAAGAGTTCTTAGTTCTTAGTGCAGGGACTGGCATGGTACATCCTCAGTAAATATTTCAATAAAGAAATGAGTAAAAATATTGACAGGGTGTAGATTATTAATTTAATCAGTAAGTATTTAGTAAATGACCCTATATGCTAAGAACTATGTGAGAAATTAGGCAGAATATAAGAAAAGGGGAAATTAAGTGCCTGACCTCATCAATGAACTTATATTGCAGTTGTAAAAACAAATGAAATGACTAGAAAATGAATGATGGACTATCATATGTTAATTCTTGTGGTACAGATGATAAATACACTTCAGGAATCTGTGTGATTACTGAATATTGGAGTATTCATAGATGTGTACGTTAGAGAAGGAGGCCCTAATCCAACTGAGGAAGAATTATAACCAAATTAGTGAGAAGTAATCATTGATTAGTTTAAGTTTTTTTTTTTTTTTTTTTGGGCACACGGGCTTAGTTGCTCCGCGGCATGTGGGATCTTCCTGGAGCTGGGATCGAACCCATGACCTCTGCATTGGCAGGCGGATTCTTAACCACTGCGCCACCTAGGAAGCCCCATTGATTAGTTTAAAATGACTCCTAATACCTTCATTACAATTGAAGTTATATGGAAATATTAATTAACCCTGGAAACAACGCTTTTCACAAAGTAGTTCCTTGATAAATACTTATAGGTTGATGTAAGTGGAAAATGTGTGAAATTTAAATAATAATTTCATCTTTTTTATAAGTCCTAATGATTATCAGACAGCTGGAGTGTTATTTAGTGAAATGGTTAGAGTTGGTGATTGTAATAAAAAACCTGACTTAGTCAATTTAATAACCATCCTATAATTTTGCCAAGGACTTAGTGATACTTATATTTAAGTTATTTTCAGCTAAGAAAGGTTTTGAGTTGTTTAAAGCGTGCAGGGCACAGGAATTGAGAAACAAAGACAGATATGCAATTGCCTTTAAGCTGAGCAGTGTCCTTGGTGCATAATAAAGCGTCTGAACTCACTTATCTCATGGAGAAAAAGCTTGCTATAATGAAAGGATATGTTTGTTAATTGAAATTATCCTTTGTGTACATTCATTTCTTGTGAAGACCAGCATATAAATTCTTTGTACATAAAGAACTGCTCATAAAGAACCTGAGTTCTTTAGATTTTTTTTAAGATTTATTTATTTTGTTTATTTATTGGCTGTGTTGGGTCTTCGTTGCTGCACACGGGCTTTCTCTAGTTGCTGCCAGCGGGGGCTACTCTTCATTGTGGTGCGCAGGCTTCTCTTGTTGTGGAGCACGGGCTCTAGGCGCGTGGGCTTCAATAGTTGCGGCACATGGGCTCAGTAGTTGTGGCTCACGGGCTCTAGAGCGCAGGCTCAATAGTTGTGGCGCACGGGCCTAGCTGCTCCGTGGCATGTGGAATCTTCCCAGGGCAGGGCTCGAACCTGTGTCCCCTGCATTGGCAGGCAGATTCTTTACCACTGTGCCACCTCGGAAGTCCAGTTCTTTAGATTTTGATGCCTCTTTCCCTGTTTTGTTTTTATGTATTTTTATTAGAGTTTGTCATTTACATTGAATGGTCGGCTTTGTGATACTACTGTGTTTGTCCCTGCCTTCTTTTGCCAACTCTACACTGCTTGTGTGGGCGTATTTATTTCAACAAATTTTGGTAAGCAGTGTTATAGTAGTGTGCTCAATATGGGTAGCTGTGGGGTCATGGGGATGGATGAGTGAGTCCAGGGGAGACCTCAGAGTGAGAAGAGATTAGGTTTGGTGACTGAGCCTAAGGGAATATTCTGTGGTTAAAGCGTAGCAGAGGAAGAGAGCCAGCAAGAGACAAAAAGAAAGAAAATAAGGAGATGGTCATAGATGCCAGGAGAAGATAGAGGAGTGGTTCACAGTATGTAAATCCTTGAGAGAAGTCAAGTAAGAAGAGAATAAAAGACCAATTTGTGGGGGCACATTAGACTGGGTGGAAGGAGTCAGTTTTGGTAAAGATACAGGTGATGTCTAGGGGCAGAGGGGAGATATTTTGGGAATTCATGCTGACTTCCTTTCCAGGAAGCAAGCACACACTAAGGGATGGAAAAGATTACCAAATAAGAGTGCCTTGCTTCTATGGAAGTGATACTGGAGAGGTTACAGGGCAAATAAGCCAAACAGTCATCAGGCTGTTATTTACGAGTAGTTTTAGTGTGTGATTGGATCACTCTCTTCCTACTTCCCTTCAGTTTGGCAAGTAAGTCTCAAGTATCAATCACTTGACCTATAAATATTTTAGTATATAGCTCTAAGCTATATGACTCTTTTTAAGAGCACTCAAAATCTTGTCATGATAAATAATTAACAATAATTCTTTAATATTGCTAAACATTCAGTGTTTAAACTTATGCAGTTGTCTCATTTTTTTGTTTGTTTGTTTAAATCAGGATCCAAATAAGGAAGACACTGTAATGGATTGATATTAGATTTTTAAAACTTTCTAAATCTAGGTGAAATTTACAAAACATAAACTTAACTATTTTAAAGTGAACAGTTCACTGGCATTTAGTACATTAACAATGTTGTGCAACCACCCGCTCTTGATATTGGTTCTTAATTCTGTTGATTCATTCTGTATCTTTTTCTTTTCCTTGCAGTTTATTCTTTGAGGAAACTGGGTTTTTTTTGCCTCTAGGGTTTCCCAAAATCTGTTTTTTTTTCTGAATGTATACTCAAATTGTCATTTAATATGTTGTTCTTTCCCTGTAAATTATAAATCGATAGTTGGATCAAGACTTGCAAGATCCAGCTTGCACTATTTTGCAACAATATTTCAGAGGAAGTTTTGTGTTCTAACAAGCAGCACATAATGTCTGTGAAAAGGGGAAACTTTGGACAGCCTTTTCTGTATAGATGTCTCAGAGTGAGCTTCATCTATTGTCTTCATTATAATCTGAACATCTGATGTCTTGATATTGCCTTGTAGTTGAAAAGGCATCATTTTTAGAGAATTGTACCACTTCCCATTTTTCATTTCCTGCTGAGGCTAAACCCAGTGCTACACTAGGGAGACCTAGGGAGCTGCCCCCCAGGTCTTACTACTGGGAGTAGTGTACAAACCCCATTCATCTCTCTCTTTCTCTTGCTCTACTATATTCAGTCCGCTAGCATAATCTGCTGGTTTTACCTCTCAAAGGTATTGAATCTATACACTTTTCTCTCTCTTCACTGGTTACCCTAATTCAAGTCACAGTATCTCTTGCCACAATAGCTCTAATATCTTCCTAGTTCTCTGCTCACATTCTTGCCTTTTCTTAACCATTTTTCTGTAGCTGTCCAGCTTTTTTTTTTTTGATGTTGAAATGACATAAAATTTGTTATTTTGACCATTTTTGTGTGTAGTTCAGTGGCATTAATTACACACAGTATTCTGCAACCATCACCATTGTTCATTTCCGATACTGCTTTTATCATACTGGACTGAAGCTCTGTAACCACTAAGTAGTAACTCTCCACTCCCCCTTCCCCAGCCCCTGGTAACCTCTAATCTAATTTCTGTCTGTGAATTTGCCTTTTCTAGTATTTCATATAAGTGGAATCATATAATATGAGATGGCTTTTATGACTGGCTTCTTTCACTTAGCATAATGTTTTCAAGGTTCACCCATGTGGTAGCATGTATCAACTTCATTCCTTTTTATGGCTGAATAATATTCTATTGCATGTGTTTTTTTAAACAAATTTATGTATTTATTTTCCTTGGCTTTGTTGGGTCTTCGCTGGCTTTCTCTAGTTGAGGCGAGTAGGAGCTACTCGTTGTGGTGTGCAGGCTTCTCATTGTGTAGAGCATGGGCTCTAGGTGCGTGGGCTTCAGTAGTTGTGACACGTGGGCACAGTAGTTGTGGCTCTCAGTAGTTGTGGCGCATGGGCTTAGTTGCTTCGTGGCATGTGAGATCTTCCTGGGCCAAGGATTACCCATGTCCTCTTCATTGGCAGGCAGACTGCTAAGCACTGCGCAACCAGGGAAGTCCTCTATTGTATGTATGTATTTTATTTTGATTATCCATTCATCTGTTGATGGACACTTGCATTGTTCCTACCTGTTGGCTGTTGCTGTGAACATTCATAATACGTTTTTGTGTGGACATTTTCATTTTTCTTGGGTTTGTGTGTAGGACTGGAATTTCTGAATCATGTATGTTTAATTTCTGAATCATGTATCTTTAATCATTTGAGGAATTGCCAGATTGTTTTCCAAAGTGGTTGTGCCATTTTGCATTCTTACCAACATATGTGGGGGTTCTAATTTCTCCACATCCTTGCCAACGTTTGTAATGTGTTTTGATTGTAGCCATCATAGTGGGTTAGAAGTGTATTTCCTTGTAGTTTTGATTTGCACTTCCCTGATGGCTAATGTCTCCTTTATTCTTGAACTACCTAATTCTCTTTGCTTGCACATAATACCACACTTTCTTGGTTTCCCTCTTATCTCGCTATCTACTTCTTGGGCTCTTTTGTTGATTCTGCGCCTTCTGCCTGTCCATGAAATCCGGAGTACCTCAGGTACAATCTTGGGTCTTGTTGTCTTTCTGCATTCTTTTCTTAGGTAATTTCATCCAGTGTCATACATTTAAATACCTTCTGTAGCAGAGGTAATCCTTCTAGGCCTTCATTTTCCTTGGCTTTTAGATATGATATAATGAGACTCCTTTAAGATGGTCACCAAGTGACTGACCAAATTAGAATATGTGGTTCTAAAATTGTGAGCATGGTAAAATTTGCTTGTATTCTGAGTGTTAGTTTGAACTTTAGATGAGCCTGTATGTGGTGTGGGGGGATAGAGAGGGAAGTTTTTGGATACATTTGTTGGCAGCTGGAAATTCTGAGCATTTTTCTGAAGCACCTGGGAATTTGCTCACCTGCTAAAACCTCCTCGCTGTAGAAGAGCCATTTCTCATCTGACCAAAAGAGGCTCAAGGAGTCAGTGTCATGGGTAGACTGACAGGTTGCTGAGATGGTATCCTACTTTCCTCCCTTCTGTGTGGTCCTTGCTGGTTAGTGAGATTGCGGGGCATTCCTTCTGACCAGCAGCCTCACTTTCTTCTCCTTTTGGGTTAAGGACAGGTGGGAGCCAATAATTAAGTTTGTATATTTAATCTGCAGGTGTTCCTTTTCATTCTGTGATACCAAAGGTGAAGAACCTGAGACAGATCTATTACCAAGTTTACAATGTAGATAGCCCTTGGCTTTCTTAAAACATTGCCTATAAATTGATGACTCTCAAATGTATATGTCCAGTCCCAACCTTTACCCTGAGCTCCAGGACACTACCCTGTAGTGCAATGACATCCCAGAATGACTGCTTATAACATGCATTTGGTTCAAATTAGAAGAGAAGGCTGTTAGTTTTCTAATCTAAGCTATAGATAGAATGAGTAAAAAGTGCATACACACACAAAAACCATAAAGGAAAACAAAATCCAAAGGGGGAAATAGTGCAATAAATTGTGATCTAATGTGAATCAATTAAAACCTCGTGTGCTTTGGAGCAACTGGTAGTAGGCAGAAAGGATATTGTATTTAACTGTGACATTAGGAACATTCTTTTTCTAATAGCAAAAGTGTCATAACATTACAGCCATAGAGAATGAAATGTAATCTTAATGTGCTGTTTGGCCCTTTGTTGAGCAGTGTTTTTTTTATTGGTTTTCACCTTTAGAATCATCCTTTAGGCCAGTGGTCTTCAAAGTTGGGGCACTGGACCAGCAGCATCAGCATCCCCTGGGAACTTGTTAGACATGCAAAGACTCAGGCCACACCCCAGACCTGTAAGAGCAGAAACTCATCAGGTGAGGTCCATCAGTCTTGTGGTTTAACAAGTTCTCCAGGTGATTCTGATTCACACTGCAGTTTAAGAACCATTGCTACAGACATTGCATGGAAGACTCATTTATTTATGGCTATATAATGGAATGTGAGTTTTAAATCTTAATGTGAAAAAAAAAAAGCAGAGCTGAGAGAAGGTGGGAGGAGATGTAGAAGAATGGGTACAGGTTCTGATAGTCTTGTTTTGTGAAGGAAGTGTCAAAATATTTTATATTTGATAGAACAAAAAGTGAAATTGGAAGTATATCTTCAAAGTAACAAACAAAAGAACTAAAATTAGCAATATACATTGAGAGGAGGAGAGAGGGGTGTTTATGGGAAGTGTAAGTTGACCAAAGCATCATGTCCTAACAGATGTATCTCATAGATACCTATAGGTGGTAAAGGAAGAAATAGTCGTAAAGGTGAATTATTTAGAAATTTGAGAGTAACTGCAAGAAGAACCCCTAAAGTGAAATGGCTAATTGTGATTGCTTTTGGAAAAGGAGAAGGGAGCCCTTTGTACACTTTGGCTTTTTTTTAACCATATGCTATCTATTACTTTGATTAAAAATTTAAAAACAAAATAAAATGTGCTTCAATCTATTGCGGAGGAATATCCACTCATTAAATTGCAGAGAGGGCTGCCTGTCACTGTTCTGGGTTCTTTTTCATACAGTTGAAAGCCTCTGATTCTTGTAATTACATACAGCACCTCTGTATGACTGCTAGGTGAGTGAGTTTGTGGAAATGTGGTATGTGTGTTTTTCTGAGGCTCTTGTGGCTTGTGCTGGGTAATTAACCTTTAGTTTATATTCTTCCCATATTTTTATTACTTAAAGAGCATCAGGAATCATTGCAAAATTAAAGTCAGGTATTTTGGTTCAATGCTTACATATTTTTAATAGACTCTTCCATAGCATAAGACTTTATAAGTAACAACTTGTTTAAGTTTTTATTTCCCAAGGTTGGTCTGAATGTCCTCCACTTTCCATATTTGAATTGGGCTTCCTGCTAGTTAGTTTTTAAAGTCTGATGAGATTAAGAGTCAGATTTGGTGCCTGTGCAGTTCTTTACTTAGTTGACTTTATGAGCTGTCTTCCTACATTTTTATAGAACTTTTTTTTTATCCAAATGTAATGATCTATTTATAGATAAGAGATATAATGTTTTAATCTTACTCAGGGGATCCCTGATGAGCCCCAGATGAAATCCAAGGGAAACAATAAGCTGAGCACCAGTGCATAATTGCTGTGCTAGCTGAAGCTTTAATCCTCTCATAAAATATTTATTTATGCTTTATATCACATGGATTTTTAGATCTTTTCCATTAGGTATATTTTATTAGTTTGATAATTATGGTTGAAATCAAAGTGTAAATGCATTCTTATTTTTTAAATATGTTTTTTTTTTTTTGGCACACGGGCTTAGTTGCTCCGTGGCATGTGGGATCTTCCTGGAGCTGGGATCAAACCCGTGACCTCTGCATTGGCAGGCGGATTCTTAACCACTGCGCCACCTAGGAAGCCCCTTAAGTATGTTTTAAGATTGGCTAAAACACTTAAAAAGCTTTATTTTGGAGTAATTTTTAAAATTACAGAAAAGTGAAGGAATAGTACAGAGAACTCTCATGTCCTTTACCCAGATTCAGCAGATTTTAACGTTTTGCTACATTAGTTTTATCATGTCTGTTTTTTCCTCTAACACACACACACGGACACACACACACACAACTCTTTTATTTTTTCTAACCCATTTGAGAGTAGACTGTATACGTAGTGTCCCTTTACTTACTACTTTGGCATGTGTTTCCTAAGAACAAGGATATTTTCTTATATCATCACTGTACACTTAATACAATCAAGAAAGTTTAATATTCACACAATACTTACATCTGTAGTGTGTATTTCCAATTTTTTCAGTTGTTCCATTAATTCCTTTGTTGCTTTTCTTCCTTCTGATCCAAGATCCAGTCTAGAATCTCATGTTACGTGTGGTTGTTATGACTCTTTAGTCTTCTTTAATCTGGAATAGTTCCTCAGCCTTTCTTAGTCTTTTATGACATTAATATTTTTATGATGTTAATATTTTTGAATAATGCAAATAGCTATTTTATAGGGTGTTCCTAACATAGGGTTTGTCTGGTGTTTCCTCATGATGAGAGTTCGATTATTCACCCCAGCTAGACCACTACATAAATGATGTTGTGCCCTTCTCAAGGTGTCACATCAGGAGGCACACAATGTCCATGTGCTCTTCTCTGGTGAATTTTTTTTTTTTTTTCACCTATCAGATTTATTTTAAAATGTAAATAATAATACTTTCTGTTGGTGAGATTGGATGGAAACTAGTTCATTGCTGGTGAGTGGGTAAATTGGCACAAACTTTATGATGGGCAATATGGCAATACTAGCAAAATTATAAAAGCATATACCCTTTGAACCAGCAATCCCACTTCCGGAATTCATCCAACCGACAAACTTGTTCAGTTACTATGTGACATTTATTACTGCAGCATTATTTTTTTTTTCTTTTTTTTGGGGGGGCACACCAAGTTCAATCATCTGTTTTTATACACATATCCCCGTATTCCCTCCCTTCCTTGACTCCCCCCGCCTCGATTCCCCCCCACCCTCCCCGCCCCAGTCCTCTAAGGCATCTTCCATCCTCGAGTTGGACTCCCTTTGTTATACAACAATTTCCCACTGACTATCTATTTTACAGTTGGTAGTATATATATGTCTGTGCTACTCTCTCGCTTCGTCTCAGCTTCCCCTTCACCCCCCGCCCCCCCCAAACCTCGAGTTCTCTGGTGAATTTTTGATCAGCTAGCTGGTCAAGGTACTGCCTGGGTTGAGTAGTTGCTGTTTTTCCCCTTGTAGCTACTAAGCCAGTCTGTGGGGAAGACACTTTGAGACCATGCAAACATCTATTTCTCATCATTTTTTCTCCATATATTTAGCATCTCTTTATGATTAGTTCTTGCCTGAACCAAGATTTACTGTGATAGTTGTAAATAGTAATTTTCTAATTCCTTCACTCCCTCCACATTTATAAGTGTTATCTGTTTATATCAGTATGGACTCTTACTGATAGGTTAAAAAAAATTAAAAAAACGATTTTATTGAGTGGGTTACAATCCATTATTGTTCTGTTTGTTTTGATGCTGAAATTATCATAGATTTGGCTATGGGAGCCCCTTCAGGCTGACTCCTGTCTTTTTGATTTTCCTCCATATTTTTTAGAACACTTACTCTGGCACAACAAAATGTTTTAGGTTTGTCTAGTATCTTCCTTCCCCAGTCTGGAATCAGCTGTTTTTATGAATTCCTTTAGCTTCTTTATTAGTTTTATTTTTATTCATTTTTAATTTATTTTAAAATTTATTTTTTTCTGTGTTGGGTCTTCATTGCTGCACATGGGCTTTCTCTAGTTGTGGTGAGCGGGGGATACTCTTCATTGCGGTATGTGGGCTTCTCATTGCAGTAGCATCTCTTGTTGTGCAGCATGGGCTCTAGGCATGTGGGCCTCAGTAGTTGCAGCACATGGGCTCAGTAGTTGTGGCATGTGGGCTCTAGGGTGCATGGGCTTCAGTAGTTTTGGCTCGAAGGCTGTAGAGTGCAGGCTCAGTAGTTGTGGCGCACTGGCTTGGTTGGTCTGTGGCGCGTGGGATCTTCCTGGACCAGGGCGCGAACCTGCGTCCCCTGCATTGGCAGGCGGATTCTTAAACACTGCGTTACCATGGAAGGCCCTAGCTTCTTTTTTAAAAAATAACGTATTTTAATTTATTTTAATTTTTAAACGTTTTATTGAAGTATAGTTGATTTATAATGTGTTAATTTCTACTGTACAGCGAAGTGATTCAGTTACACTTATATATATTCTTTTTCATATTCTTTTCCGTTGTGGTTTATCACAGGATATTGAATATAGTTCCCTTTGCTATACAGTAGGACTTTATTGTTTATCCATCCTGTGTATAATAGTTTGCATCTGTCCTTTACCTTCTTTTGATATACTAACACCCAAGCTTAGACTATGAGATAGTGAAATTTACAATATTTTAGGACTTTTTTCAACCAAGGGAAATTGTGGGAGGAGGAAAAAGACCCGTATTAAAGAAGTAGTTGGTAAGACTTCACCTGTTTGGGAGGTGTGGTTGTTAGGTGGTGATGGTGGTGATGGTGGAGAGCAGATGGCCAGCAGCAGAGGCCACTCCAGTGGGGGGCTAAAGAGATTGGTGAAATATGACAATACTCCTGGTTCTTCATGGTATGTACTTGTCATGCTGGGATTCCATAAGTTCCCTTTTGCTCTGGTGATGAACTGTGGAGGTACTGAATGGACCAGTGGGTAAGCAGTTACCTGGGCTTAGGATGAAGAGCCTGCCATGAACAAAGGCAGATGACTGTGATCGTAGACCTTGGTACTGTGTGATAGCACAGTGTCCCAAAAAAGCCATTTGGCAAGGATGAGGGATAGAGAGAGGGATTAAGTACAAAGAAGTACCACAAGGGAATTTGGGGGATGATGGAACTGTTCTATATCTATGCATTTATGAAAAATTATAGAATTGTATATCAAAAAAGTGAATTTAATTAATAGTGTGTAAAATTTTTTAAAAGGCATATTGGGTGTTTTTTGTCAAGGTAAAGAGGAGCCATTCTACAGTATATGAGAACTCGGTAGTTTGTCAAATGTTGTGTATCTCTTGGCCTAAATAATGGAATGATACCAACTTCTCAGTATTTTAGTGTTAGATGTTCTTATAGTATTTCTTCCAAACTCTTGAACTTCTTTAATTTATGTCGTATTATCAACATTGAATCCCTGTGCTGTAGGAATAGTTGTTAACAGTGTATTTGGCACAGTTCCAAAAGTAGATGCTATCATATTTTGGTCATCTGCAGAGTGAGGGCAGGGTAGAGGTCCTACAAGTGCATTACTTACCGGGTTCGTGAATTAGTCCATCTTTCCTGAAACAATTCACATTGTTAGATAGAGGATCCAAATTATTTGGTAGAATACCATCTCTTGCCATATCCATTGGGTTTGATGAGACAGATTTTGACAAGATTCCATCAGTTGGTGTTTGGGCATTTCCCCTCCCCAAGCTGTGTAATTGACATATTGTGAAAGTTTAAGGTGTACAGTGTTATGATACAGGTATATATTACAAAATGTATATACCACAGTAAGATTAGTTAACATATCCTCACCTCACATAATTACCATTTTTTTGCTTGTTGTTAAGGGTAGTTTTCCATCTTCTCCTGGTTACCATTGTAAAGGATAGTAGCATGTGGTAAGCAAAAATTAAGGTTTAGCTGAGAGCCTTTCATTTCATTTAGTTTATCCCTGCATTTTGTGCTTTTCACTTTTGAGGAATTTGTCTCCTAAAGCAAGGAGGTATACCAAATGGCAATCTCAAATCCCTCAAATCAAGCTAAAGAAAGATTATGTAACAAAACCATTGCTTTCTTTCTTTGCTTTAATGTATAGGACCAAATAAGACCTTACTTACAGTAAATAAACATTCACAGATCCCTGGAAAAATAAAAGGGCCCCACAGGACCATTTGTACCTCAGTGGCTACCAGTTTAGTGGTAAGTCCAGAGTAGCCATAACCAATGGGCTGGAAAAACAGAATCTGGTGGACTGCTTCCTCAACCACCGCCCTAAAGCCATACAAACTTTTGTTTAACCAGATACCATGGGGAGAGGAGAGGCTAATCCCTCCATGTGAGTGCAGAAGGCCATTTTCCAGCCTTCTTGGAATTTATACTACTGATATCATTTCTTATATTGTTCACCTTTCTCTCTCTATACAGACTGATTCCTATCAGCACTTAAACATGTTACACTGTCTTCCATCAAAAAATAAAACAGCACTGCTCTACCTTAGCCTCTTGTCTCTTAAGGCTACTTAATATATTGTCTTCTCTTTTTCATGAGCAAATTTCTCCAGAAACTTTGTTTACAATTGAAGATTCCACTTCAGTTTCCTATGTAGTTTCTCCCTTCCACTAGCATCTAAAGTTTAGATTTTAGACCTTTTCAGTGCCTGTTTCTAGGCTGTCTTTTCAGTCCACATTCTTCATTTCCTCTGGTAATCTCAGGCATTGTTGCAATTAATTATATACTAGTGGTTCCCTAAATTATAGTTTCAGTGTAAAGAGGCATCTCTTTTGAGAGATTTTTATATTCAACTATCTGCTTGATATTTCTTCTTAGATATCTCCAAGGTGCTTGGAATTGAACACGTTTAAAATACTGTATTCTCAGTTTTCCTTCTTAAATCTTCTTGTCGCACTTTATTTCAGGGATTGTTACCACCATTTTGCCCTTGTGATACCTTGGGAGGCATCTCTGACATTTTCTCTCCCTCTTCCTGCCCCATAAGTCTGATAACCAGCTAATCCTCTTGATTTTAGCAATGAAATATTTCTTTTTTTAACTTTAAAATTTTTTGGAAATATTTCTTAAATATATGTTTATCTCAAGATCTCCATTGTCCTCACCCTAGTCAAAACCATCATGCCATAACGTATCACATAAACTACTATAATAGTTTCCTAATTTGTCACCTTGTACCCATTTTTATTCCCCTTCTAGCTATTGTTCTTAGTTTAGGGCTTAAAATCCTTATGTGCCTACATGCCCCTCCCTGCCTCATCTTGAACCACTTCTTAACCTTTTCCTTTTCTTTCTTCTCATTCCAGTCAGTCGAGTCCAGCTAATTTTACTCTCTGCATCACTAAGTTTTGCTTGAATTCTCCTTCTTTCCATGCCTGCTACCACTGTCATAGTTCAGGCCTCCGTTATTCCACCGGAATGTCATCCTGTCACAGCCTCTTAAAGGTGGTTTTGCTGCCTCCTGATTATTTCTTATTCACCAGTCCATCCTCTGTTAGCCACCAGAATAAGCTATCTGAAGTTTCTTTTGATCCTGATCTCTTATAACATCAGGTCCAAAATCCTTAGTGTGTTTCTATGACCCTGTAGTCCTGATCCTTCCCTCAACCCTGGGCTCATCTCCTGATTGTCTTTGCCCTGAACTTGTTTCAGCTAGACTGGATTGCCTGAAGGTGATTCTCCTGCCCTCCTCCACACCCAGCAGGCTGATTCTTCTCTCTAGGGCTGTACTCAAAATGCCAGGCTTCCTGCATCTACACACACACACACACAAACACCCACACCCACACCCACCCACCCACCCACACACACACCTTACCTGGGTACCTTCTACGCTTTGTTTTAGATTCACCTCCTTCATGGAAGCCTTCCTGGCTCTCCCTGCCACCTTACACTGCAATAGGTAGCACCCCACCCTGCCCCGCCATGCTGCACTTTATCCAAATTAAATTAGACTTAGATTTATGTATTTGCTCCTTTTCTAAATAGTGAGGACCTTCATCTTTATGTCTGTAGAATTAGGCAGACATGCAATTAATTTAGAATAAATGAGAATGAATGCATGAACATGGGTATCCTGTGAGCTAAGAAGTGTGTGCCACAGCAAAAATCAAATAATGGCAGTACTGTTCTCTCTTTTTTTAAATAAATAAATTTATTTATTTATTTATTGGCTGTGTTGGGTCTTCGTTGCTGCGCATGGGCTTTCTCTAGTTGTGGTGAGTCGGGGCTGCTCTTCGTTGTGAGCGGGCTTCTAATTGCAGTGGCTTCTCTTGTTGCGGAGCAGGGTTCCAGCGCACAGGCTCAGTAGTTGTGGCGCACGGGCTTAGTTGCTCCGAGGCATGTGGGATCTTCCTGGACCAGGGCTTGAACCCATGTCCCCTGCATTGGCAGGCAGATTCTTAACCACTGCTCCACCAGGGGAGCCCAGTACTGTTCTCTGTGTCACAAAAAAAGTATGTATGTGTGGACATTTTCTCAATTGTAATTTTTTTACACAGATTTTTTAACTTTCCATTACATACTTCTCCCTAACAAAATGAATGAATGAATAGCAAGTATATGTTTTTGAAAACACATGGAAATAGACCGCTATGCTTTGCATGATAGGTTTTTGTTTTTCTACAGAAACATGCTTGTGACATGATCACTTTCTGCTATTAAAATTGTCCTGAGTTTTTATGATGAATTAAAAAAAATTTTATTGAAGTATAATTGCTTTACAGTTGTGTTAATTTCTGCTCTATAGCAAAGTGACTCAGTTATACATATATATGTATTTCATATTCTTTTCCATTATGGTTTATCACAGGATATTGAATATAGTTCGCTGTGCTATACAGTAGGACCTTGTTGTTTATCCATCCTACATATATATATTAGTTTGCATCTGATAATCCCAAACTCCCAACCCTTTCTTCCTCCACCCCTCCTCCCTCTTGGCAACCACAAGTCTGTTTTCTACGCCTGTGAGTCTGTTTATGTTTTATAGATATGTTCATTTGTGTCATATTTTAGATTCTGTATTTAAGTGATGTCATACGGTATTTGTCTTTCTCTTTCTGACTTACTTCACTTAGTATGATAATCTCTAGATCCATTCATGTTGCTGCAAATGGCATTATTTTATTCTTTTTAATGGCTGAGTAATATTCCATTGTGTATACATACCACATCTTCTTTATCTATTCATCTGTCGATGGACATTCAGGTTGCTTCCATGTCTTGGCTATTGTAAGTAGTGCTGCCATGAACATAGGGGTGCATGTATCTTTCTGAATTATTGTTTTGTCTGGGTATATGCCCAGTAGTGGAATTGCTTGATCATACGGCAACTCTATTGTTAGTTTTTTGAGGAACCTCCATACTACTTTCCATAATGGCTGCACCAATTTACATTCCTACCAACAGCGTAGGAGGGTTCCCTTTCTCCACACCCCCTCCAGCATTTATTTGTAGACTTTTTAATGATGGCCATTCTGACCGGGTGTGAGGTGGTAGCTCATTGTAGTTTTGATTTGCATTTCCCTAATAATTAGCGATGCTGAGCATCTTTTCATGTGCCTATTGGCCATCTGTGTGTCTGCTCCGGTGAATTGTCTATTTAGGTCTTCTGCCTATTTTTTGATAGGGTTGTTTTTTTGTTATTGAATGTTATGAACTGTTTCTATATTTTGGAAATTAAGCCCTTTGTTGGTCACATTTGCAAATATTTTCTCTCATTCTGAAGGTTGTCTTTTTATTGTGTTTATGGTTTTCCTTTGCCGTGCAAAAGCTTTTAAGTTTGATTAGGTCCCATTTGTTTATTTTTGCTTTTATTTTTATTGCCTTGGGAGACTATTACAAATTTTAACGAATCAATATTTCATGACATTCCATATTATTTATGGTGTTCTGCATAATTCCTGGAGCAGCATGTACTAAGTGTTCAGGAAAGATTCTTCTTGACTAATCAAGGGTATCATAACTTCCACTATCTGATAAAGATTGGCAGTCTTTAAATTAGAGAGTAAGTGTGTTTGAACTCATTTTCCTTGAAATGAAATCAGATTCTTAGGCTAGAGACACTTGGAAAATATATGAAATACCACAATATTTCCAAGTCTTGTTTGATGTATTCTTCTTACATTCTCTTTAATTAGTGTTTTTGAAAAGTTACCTTAGACAATTTAGAATTATTGTAGGCCTTTAATAATATTTGAGTTCTGTTATCTTCTGCTTCATGGTCTTCTTTTTCCAGGCTAACTTGTCATCTCTTGTAGCTCAGTAGTTACCCTGATGATGACTGGGGTTTCGCCCAGTCAACATTCATTGTAAGTATGGCAGAAACTTACCAAATTTACACTTAGCTAATTAAGAGTTTATAATAATTCTGACATGCTGATTTGAACTTTGTACTGTTTAAGGCAAAGATAAAAAGGATTTGCTTAGCTAATTAAAACTAAACAAGGAGGAATGTTTAATGTACTTGAGGCAAACCAATAACTGTTTTCAAGCATGTAGAATCAACACAAACTAAGGATATGCCAATTAAGATTATTTTTTATTAATTTAAGCACTAATGGATTCTCTAAGGCACAACTTGTGTCTGGTATTTGTTGAAGTTATCAGGAAATACAGATTTACTGTTATTTTTCAAACTCTTTGTGACTCAGTAAGAAATACATATTATATAGCTATCCATTACAAACACATGTAGCTGAAAGAAAAGTTAGAGAAAAAAATATTTCACCTTACCACTTATCTCTATTTTTATTTTCATATGTGTCCAAATTTTAAAAAGTGCTTCCTGGGACCAAACCAAGTAAATTGATTTTGCAAATTGATCAAGAGTCATATTTTGACAGAAGTACTGCACTAGATTATGAGTTTGAGTGCAGGGGCCATGACTTCCTCATCCTTCTGTTGCCAGGTGCTAGCAGTGCCTGGCATGAAGTAGGTGCTCATTAGATGCTAATTGAATGCATTGGTGGTTGGAAAGATGAGTAAGAAATGAAATAGGAATTATAAAAGGAGTAGATATTTTTTGGTAATGAAGTTTTTGGATGTAATCAAGGCAGCAGAGACAAAGCACTTGTATTAATGTTTGATTTAAGATTTTTTGTTTTCAGGTAACAAAAACTAGTTCAAGCTAACTGAAGCAAAGACAAATATATTAAAAGGATTCAGGGTGTCTCATAGAACTGAAGGGCAGGGATGCATCTTGCAACTTGGGAAGGGATTGAAACTTGGGAATGAAAAGCCTTCAAGATCCCAGACATGTTATCCTGTATTTTTTCATTTCTGCTTCTCTCTGTTTGACTGCTTTGGTTTTTGTTTGTTTGTTTTACTACAGAATGGTTTGCTCTGATGCTCTGTCCACAGGACAATTTATGTCCAAAGCTCCTGATTTTATATTTCAGTCTAGGCTTTTGTATTGCATGTAACTTGTATATGGTAGAATAAATTAGTCTTGATATGTACTATATGTTGAATGTTAGTAATCTCAAGTCACTGGTTTTAGATTAGATCTCCTCTGACATCCTGGTCTAAAATTAGTGTTTCTAATGTCTTTGTTTTTCCCTTCTGGGTCATATGAAGACACACTGTATACGTGCATGCATATATAATTATTGCTTGCAAAAGTGTTAATTAATTCAACATATTTTCGCAGCATCCATTCCTAGTACTAGGTTAGGCTGTAGGATGGTTACAAAGATTAATATAATGTATTTAGATTGGTTTTGCCCCTTGAAGGTTATGGCCCTGTTCCAGTGAAGTGATGCATTGATAAACTGCATTCATGATGTTAATTCAAAATTAGTCTTCAATTTTTCCATACCTCAGTTTCGTCTCTGCCTGCCCTATTTGTCACTTTTACCTCTATCCTTTTCATCTGGGATGAAGATCTTCTTTAACCCTTCTTCACTTTCACTATTTGTATTCTACATGTGGGTTTAGGCCAGTGTCAGCCCTCGCAGCCTGATCCCGGGCCCCCCCCAGTTATGAACTGACCTCAAGGAAGTCTTTAGTAGGCATAGCCTGGCATGCTGGGCTCCTCTTGGACACAAGTAAAAAAAACAGGAGAGCTGGACCAGAAAATATGGTTCTTATCTTCAAGAAATGCATAGACTGTTGGCGAGAATAAAATCACAATTGTTATTAATACATTATTATACCTGTCATAACTCAAGTTTGAACACAGTACCAAAGGAATGTTTATACCACTGCCTGTCACATAGTAGGGCCTCCAGAAGAACTTTTGGAAAGGGTCAGAAAATGAATGTTTCCATCTGCTGTAGCCTCACTGAAGAGGTAACATTTGAGCTGTTTTTTTTGGCAGAATCTGTAAAATTTGGAAGATGGGTGGGTAATGGGTTGACATTTTTACTGTAAGAACAGCTTGTGTACAGGAACTAAGTTGTGAGCTGATCGAGTGCGAATGTAGCATTGATTATGGCTGAAGAATAGCTGAGGAGATTGGTTAGAGACAGGTTGAGAAAGGCCTTATGGGTCATGGCAGAGAATTTGGACTTCATTCTCTGAGAGCTATGTGAGAATTTCCAGTAAAGGAGTAATGGGAGGAGGTTACTTTTTTTAAAAGCTAACTCTGTGATCAGTCTTAGCCTGGGGTGGTAAAGGATGGGCAGTATGGGCATGAATTAAGATGCTGTTTTAAAAGACAGTGAAGACCCCCCCTTAAAGCTATAGCAACGAGGGTGAAAAGAACTTACATCTGATATGCTTTGGGGAGCTAGACTTTTCAGGACTGTTAGCTTCAGCATAGGGTCAGATTTAATCAGTCTGGTCCATTCAGTATATGGGGTTGAGGCTAAAAAAGCTGAGCCTCACGTGCACCATCCTCTTCCCCCTGTGTCCTCTTTCATGACTCTCATCCTGTGTTTTCCTGGTTAATCATCCCTTAGCCATTTCTCTTGTTTTCCAGTCTTGCAGTTACTTCTTAGAATTGACTGTAAAAACTTGGTTAGTCTTTTTGTCTGTCACTCACCCTCTGATGCCACCCATTTGTGGATGCTTTGGATACTAAAATGAAAAAAAAATCCAGTCTTATGGGGATGATAGACATATACACATTCAGTTACAGTAAATGGTGATAAATGCTTTAATGGGGGCATGGACAGAATTCTGTGGAAGCTTGGAGGAAGGACTGCCTAATGCTCCTGGGGTCAGTTAAGGAAGAAGAGAAGAAAATGCTTTAGTTTAGTGCTAGTGGAAGAGCATGCCAGACAGGAGAGAAGTTTGAGGTGCCAGTGGGATGCTCAGGTGAGGGTTATCAGGAGGGTTGGCATGATGGATCTAGAAGAGCAGTAGGTCTGGATCTTGACTGTCCGCTAGGGAAACTAAATAACAACAAAACCATGACCTGCTGCTACTCATAGAGATTCTGCTTTAATTAATGTGGGAAAGGGACCCAGCTAGGTATGTTTTAAAAGCTACTGGGGTGATGCTAATGTGCAGCCAGGGTTGACAGTCACTTTAACCCTGGAGATTGTGGAGTATAAGTGATAGCTGATGCCTTTGGTATAGATCCGTCTGGGAACAGGGAGAATTAGAAGAAAATAGAAGCAGACAAAAACCCTAATTAGGGAACACAAACATTGTGGTAGCTGGCAAGGATATGCCAGCCAAGGAGAATCTGCAAATGTAATTCCTAAATCTTAATTGCACCGTTTTAATTGTTATTAATTTGTATTTTGCATAATTCTTCCCTTTTATGACCCAGAGTGAATTGTCTATCTCCTGATGTATATATACACACACACGTACACACACACACACTCGATTGACAGACTGATGCAAATGATAAACATTAATCCTTTTGTCATTGATGTGGAAAATCATGACCTTTAATTCTTATCAGTAGCAAATACCTATATCGGCCTCCAAGTTTATTTAAAAGAAGGATGCCTGAAAGTAACAATTTCCAGGAATCCATTTTATTTTCTGAATTCAAAGTCACCTGTCATTTTTGCCATAAATTCTTTGAGGCATGAAATAGCCTGCCAGTTGTCTATTGCTCTCAAAGTTAATGAATGGTTATCAATTTATCATGGGTAATAACCTAGCTGCAAATTGTAAAGAAGGTATTCTATCACTTCCTAGCATTTTTGCCTCAAGGCTGTATCTGCCTTTTCTACAGGATTTGGAGGCTCAGTGTCCCCAAAGCTTTTAATAGTGCACATTTCTTACTTGGAAACCTCTTTACAGTTGGTAATAGCGCAGTGAAATATTAGCTATTTATGTTTTGCTTTGTGTAATAGATTTTGTGTAAAAAAATTTCTTGATGTAGCATGTCATACTTTTACATTGAATCAGTACAGCATTATAGTTTTAGAGATATTTAATTTTTATTTCCAATTCATATCACATTCATTTATTACAAGTAAGGTGTAGTGGTTTTCCAGCTTTGTAGCCTCTTGGTTAGGCAGTTAATGATTGGAAAAACAGAACTGTTTCAAGCAAGTTTACTTTTTAAAGGCATGCCATTTTTTTTCCCCCAAAGAAGAGAAAGAACTCTGTAACATGAGCTCTTGGACTTGACTGTATCTTTATCTAAAAACACAATAAACCGGGTCCATGTCTTATTCAACTTCACATTTCAGGCACTAAGCATAGTATTAGAGCTGAGTACATATTTGTTGAATTGAATTAATGTGAACTATCACCCACACTTCCTCAATTGTAAGTTTGTGATATTGTAAAGTGGATTATTTTAGGCATGGGAGGACAGCGATTTAATCTCATTATCAGTTTTTATCCTAACAGCATAGAGATGACTGCACAGCCAAATGTGCTTATTTTCAGTTACAAACTCAGGAATTTCAGTCCTGGTTCTTTCATTGTTAAAGAGCTGCCCTAAGGACTTCGTAGGTAGTGCAGTGGGTAAGAATCCGCCTGCCAATGCAGGGGACACGGGTTTGATCCCTGCCCCAGGAAGATACCACATGCCTCAGAGCAACTAAGCCCGTGCGCCACAACTATAGAGCCTGCGCTCTAGAGCCCGTGAGCCACAACTATTGAGCCCATGTGCGGCAACTACTGAAGTCCACGTGCCTAGAGCCTGTGCGCTGCAACAAGAGAGGCCATCACAATGAGAAGCCCGTGCACCACAACAGAGTAGCCCCCGCTTGCTGCAACTAGAGAAAGCCCGTGTGCATCAACGAAGACCCAACACAGCCAATAAAATAAATAAATAAATAAATAAATTTAAATAAATAAATAAATAAATAAATAAATAGCTGCCCTAATAAGCTGCTTCCAGTCCTGTCACTTTATATAAGAACTCTGTGTATCTTCATCTATTTCATTTTGGCTCATTCAGTGGGAGCCTAGCACAATGGCGTATAGTAGTGACTAATTAATTAGTGAATATGCTTTGTTGAGGTAGGAGAATAAACATTACTGAGATTTCTTTGAGGTTTTAGTGTGTTTTCAATAATCTCTGATCAGTTATTACCATTGCTGTAGATTAATTACCTGTGTTTGTTTAAAAAGCTTCAAATCCTTTCAGCTTCTAAAAGTTGGAGGAAATACAATTCTGTTCTGATTGACTGCTTCTTATATTCTTATTCCTAAAATGTATGTGGGAAAGCAGAGAGAGAAATTCTGCCATTATTAGTTTGCCTTATCCATTTCATTGTATTGCTTTTGTTCTCTTCCTGTGTTTATTCTGACTCCCAGCCATTTAATAAATATTTCTTTTGATGGGACCATAAGTTAAATTTTATTATAACTGCTGCAGAGGTGTGCACATAGTAGTAACTCCATCAGTTATTGATTGGTTGCTTAGCTGATTGATTAGTTATGGGGCTGTCCTTGACAATGAAAGTATTTTCCCCATCTCAATGCATGACTGTTTCTTTATGATTGCACATCTGTCCTATAAAAAATATTTCCTAGAGAGAATCCCAGTTTCTCTCAATTCATTTCATATTTGAATGATCCTTACTTTTCAGGGAGCATGTTTCTGTATATTTATTCAGGATTTGTATTTTTGTCCTGTGAACAGTTTCCTCATTTAGAACCTAATGTGAGTCAGCTGATCTGAAGCAGCTGCCTTTATCCAGGCATTAACTATTCAGCTTTAGTCAAGGTCTTTCATGAAATAGGAGCCATTGAGAAGATCTGGTCCCATCAGATTCCCTCTCCCTCTCCTTGTTCTGAGAATTGGTGCTTGCTTAGGTAATAAAAATGTGGACTGTTGTGTGAACACAGTTGAGGTTTACTGATACTTTGCCAAAAAATTACCCTGTGTCCTGACCATGCTCTTGGACTGGTAAGGCAAGGGATTAAATTTCTTATTGGTTGGTCTGAGAGATTGGGCATAAATAAATTACTTGACAGGGCTCATGTGTTTTCCCTTGTGATCATGTAATCCCCTTGTCCAGGTAGGTGGAGGACGGGTGGGCCTTTTCCCAGTTGGTTTGCTTGCAACTCTGACAACTAGTGCTTGAGGAGCCATTTGAGCCAGTCCATGACGTTTCAATACCTCACTTCCTATAAATGTAGAGTTCATACTCATCAATAAACTAGCAAAGGTGTAACTCTTTATTGAGGTAGGAACTGTATCTTCCTTCCTTCCTCCCCTCCTTCCTTCCCTTCTTTTTTAAAAATATTTGTTTATTTATTTATTTTGGCTGTGCTGGCTCTTAGTTGCGGAATGCAGGATCTTCATTGCAACATGCATATGGATCTAGTTCCCTGACCAGGGATTGAACCTGGGCCCCCTGCATGTGGGGAGCATGGAGTCTTACCCACTGGACCACCAGGCAAGTCCCAGGAACTGTATATTTCTTATTTTCAGCTAGGTTTGTGTGTGTGTGTGTGGTCAGTAATGTAAATGGCATCTTTGTTAAAAAATGTATTTCCTAAGTTTTTACTGTTAACATATGGAAATACTCAATTTTTTACGTGATTTTGTAATCAGCTACTTTAGTAAATTCTCATTTCTAACAGCATTTCAGCTTTTTTCCCTTTTGGCTTTCTAGCTACAGTTGTAAGCATCTGTTTATGGATGCCTTTGCCTTCTCCTTTGTAATATCATTTCTTATAGCATAGTGGTGAAGAGCATAGAACCACTGCTGCTTGGATTGTAATCTCATCTCCACTAACTTGCTAGCTGCATGGCTTTGGGCAAGTTACTTGTGTTCTCTGTGCCTTTATCTCCCCATCTGTAGAATGGGATAATAATAGTACTACCTCAGAGGATTGTTATGAAGATTATACGAATTAAATGATTTAATATTTATAAAGTGCTTAGAACAGTGTCTGACACAATCACCATAAATATGTTTGATAATTTAAAAACTTAACCATTTTTCCCTTGCATTGGCTAGTACTTCTAGATCAATATTAAAGACTGATGATGAGCTTTCTTTATTCCTTCTAGACTTCAACAGAAATGTTTCTAATGTTTCATTGCTTTAGTGTTTCAATAATGTTTTGAAGGAAACATCAGAAAGTTATGGACTGATAGAACATTTTGCATTTTTCAGTTATATTAAGGAAAAAGTCATAGATTGCTATTTTGCTAAGGGTTAAAAATCGGGAGTGGCTTTACAATTTTTTCATAAGCATTTTTGGCATATACTAAGATGGTCATTAACTTTTCTTTTTTGACCTATTTGTGTGGTTATTTGTATGAGTAAATTTCCTAATATTTAATTACCCTTCCATAACTGGAATGAACACTTTGTGCTCACAGCGTATCTTTCACTTAGAGCACTCCTGAGTTCTTTTTGGTATCACTTATAAAGTTTTTGCTGTAATTTTTAATGTGTTCTTTGTCAGATTTTGGTGTCAGTGTGATGCTGTAAATATTTGACAGTTTTCCTTCTTTCTCTATACCCTAGAAAAGTTTAACTTGTATTATTTCTTCTTTTAAAATAAGAAAAAATGTCAAATTAGCAAGGGAACTGAGAGATTTAGTCTAGCTGTCTCCATTTTACAGATGAAGAAACAGTGACTTGTTTATAGTTACTTAGTGGCAGCTGCTTGGGGTGTGGGATTAAGGTGCGCCATAGAGGTGAGGAAATAACATTTACTGAGCATTTACTTAGGTGTTTAAAAACAGTATCATACTTTTGATACACTCATTAGATGTGGGTTTGCTTATTTGACTATCAGGGTAAAAATTACATTATTTTTTAAAAAACAGGCTTTTTAAAAGAACAGTTTTAGATTCATAGCTGAATTGAGTGGAAAGTACAGTGTTCCCATATACCCTCTGTCCCTACACATGCATAGGCTCTCCCACTATCAACATCCCCCACCAGAGTGGAACACTTGTTTTAATTGATGAACCTACATTGACCTACATCTAAAGTCCATTGTTTACATTAGGGTTGAACATTCCATGGGTTTTGACAAATGTAGAACGACATGTGTCCACTAATATAATATCACACAGAATAGTTTCACTGCCCTAAAAATCCTGTGATCTGCATGTCCATCCCTCACTCCTCCCAACCCCTTGCAACAACGGATCTTTTTGCTATCTCCATAGTTTTGCCTTTTCCAGAATGTCATATAGTTGTAATCGTATAGTATGTAGCCTTTTCTGATTGTCGTCTTTTACTCAGTGTAACACATATTTAAGTTTCCTCTGTATCTTTTCATGGCTTGATGGCTCCTGTTTGTGTGTGTGTGCGCATGCTGAATGATATTCCATGGTCTGGGTAAAATTCTAGTGGTTTTGGATGGCTGAATGCTTTTCCAAAAGATGGTATCTCAGTCTCCTTTTAAATCCCAGAATCTAGTCAGTCAGCTTACAGATATTTACCGAAAGCTAACAAAGTACTTTGTCACTCTTCTTGGCTCTGATGATACAACAGTGATCAAGACAGACACGAGCTATGCCTGTCCTCACGGAACCTGGCATAATTTCCAAAATCTAGCAGGTGCCTGGTGAATGTGGTTGAAATGTGTTTGCTCATGGCCCCTTAAGCCATTTAGAAATTCTGTTTCTTCTTTAAGTTTCCAATCGTGGTAATGTGCATTTATTTCCACTAGGTGGTGGTAATGTCCTGTACCCAGAGCAGCTTGCACCATAATTGTCGCTAATTGTTCACTTATGTAGTTCTTTAAAATAAGTAAAATTTAAATCTGCTTATATTAATTGATTAGGATATAATCATTAATTAAAATGAGAACTTTTAACTTATTTCAGAATGAATTCCAATAAGTAAAATTTCTTAATTTCTTAAGTCTGTCTTCTTTTGTTAGTAATGAAACATTTATTGAGATTCAGCTACATGCTAGGCATTGAACTAGTGTTGGGGGTTCAGGATTGAATATTATTTCTTTTTTGTCCTTGACGTGTCACAGTTTGATGAGAGACAGATATGAAAAGAGATTCAAACATACGGTGAAATGTATGTCTTAAGTGTGCTATTAGATGAGTTTTAACAAATGCATACACATGTTTAAACCTAAATCCCTATCAAGTTATAGATCATTACCATCTTGGGGTGGCTATTTTTAAAGGCCTCGTGCAGGCTGAGTCAGCAGAGGAAGACAGTTGAAAGAAAAATGGGGAGATCAAAGCAGGCATTTCCTGAGAGAGTAATCTGGTTTCTTGAGTTATTATTTATTAGTTGAAATTCAGTCCTTTTCAGCCCTAGATGTGCTTTTATTTTTTATTAATTAACTTATTTAATTTGTTTATTAGCTGCATTGGGTCTTCGCTGCTGCACATGGACTTTCTCTACTTGCAGCTAGTGGGTGCTGCTCTTCATTGTGGTGCATTGGCTCCTCATTGCGGTGGCTTCTCTTGTTGCAGAGCATGGGCTCTAGGTGCATGGGCTTCAGTAGTTGCAGCACGCAGACTCAGTAGTTGTGGCTCATGGGCTCTAGAGCACAGGCTCAACGGGCTTAGTTGTCCCGCAGCACGTGGGATCTTCCTGAGGCAGGGCTTGAACCCAGATCCCCTGCATTGGCAGGCGGATTCTTAACCACTGCACCACCAGGGAAGCCCCACCCTAGATGTACTTTGGATTTCTCTTTGAGATTTTACATGAAGTGGTTTTGGTGGTTTTCTGTCACTTGTAGTCAGAACACCACATCCATGCTGTCCTTTACTTTCTATGATGAGGGACTTGGTACTATATTGCTAATAACATAGCTTAAAAACAAAACAAAAAATAACTCCCAACCCTAACAGCAGCAGGTTATTGAATTACAGGATTAAATGTTTCAGTGTTGAACATTGCAGCCTAATCAGAGCAGCTGGCTTCACTGAAGGCTTATGCTGTGCCGGGCACTGTTCCTCTTTGTGTTCACCATTTCTTTTCAGGGCGATAAGCAGTAAGCGGTTATCGATCCCCTAGTTGGGAACATTGATGAGGAAACTGATGTTCAAAGAAATTCTAGAACTTCCGTAAGATTATAGCTAGAGGATTCAGATCTTGAAACCCAGGTCTCTCTGGTTCCACAGCAGCCCTCCTCCCCCCATTATATCATACTGTCTTAGGAGAAGGAATTTTTAAGTTACAGAGCAAAAACACCACAAAAATAAAATGAGGATCTTAACCTCTTTTATCCTACTTGTGGAAGTAAATGAAGACCGTCCGAATGAGGACAGCCAATGGCTATTCATTTAGAGCTTGCTGTAGCAAGGGAATGAGTCACCATCACTTGCATTTCTCAGCGATTCAAAGGCAGGTAGCAGAGTGCAAAACCTTGATAGTGGAAAGAAGGGAGGCTTCATATGTGCCTTGACTGGAGACTATTTGTATGGGGAAGCTGTAGGCAGGATAATTAGTAGCCGGACATCCTATGCGGTTGGTTAGGGGTACATTTTTGGTTTTCTGTGTTGGTCCTAAGTTGAAGTAGGGGCAAAAATGAGGGAAGCTGTCAGTTATTAATCAAGTCGTGGCATTTGGGGCTGATTGTTGCAGAAGTTATTGTTTGGCTTCCTTGCGCTGGTTGTTAGGGACTGCATTCTGAGTTCCTGTGCTGGTTACTGTAGTTAACGGGTTGGCTTCCTGGGCTTGTTGCTTCAGGTTGTGGGTCAGAGTTATGTTTTTATACATAGTCTGCCCAATGTTCATTTATATATTTAGTCTCTCATAGTAGGTGTGTTAGGGATGGACATTTCTTGCTAAAGGATTGATTGTATAATATGTATTCGAATATATTTTCATAGGGTAATGACTGTTTGACTTCTGGAAAGGAAAGAGTAGAGGAAAAAGAAAGGAGCAGTTATCGAACATCTGTTTTATCATAGGTTCTGTGCATTGGTCCTCAAAGTGTGGACTCAGGAGCAGCAGCTTCAGCATCGTATAGAACTTGTTAGTGATGTCTTCTGTTAGGCCTCACCCCAGACCCACTGAATCAGAAACTCTGTGAGTGGGACCCAGCAATTGATGTTTCACAAGCTCTCCGAGCGTGACTCGGATGCATGCTAAAGTACAGAACCACTGCTTTATATCAAAGAAGTCTAATAACCACGAGGCAGGTTAGACTATTTCCACATTTCATAGGGAAGAAAATGAGGTTCAGATAGGCCACTTGCTCTGGAAAGTATAGGAAGTGATAGATGAGGCAGTGAAACCCAGGCCGGTCTGACTCATGTTCAGGTGAACTGATGTTTTGCTCGTTTTACCTCAATAAAAACCAACCAACCAAACAACAACAAACTAATAAAACTGTATTAGTTTCCTAGGGCTGCCTTAACAAATTAACACAAATTTGATGACTTAAAGAAAAAATGTCTTTTCTCACAGTTTTGGAGGCTAGAAGTCTGAAATCAAGGTTTGGCAGGGCTTTCTCCCAACATTGGAGGGGAGAGTTCTTCCTTGACTCTTGCTGAGCTTCTGGTGCCTCCCAGCAATTTGTGGCATCTTGGGCTTGTAGTTGCATAGTTCCACTGCCTGCCTCTTTTGTCACATGGCTTTCTTACCATGTGTCTGTATCTCTGTGTGTCTTCTCTGTGTGTTCTTATAAGGACACCAATCACTGGATTTAGGGCACATCTAATCTAGTATGACTACATCCTAACTAATGACATCTGCAAAGACCCTGTTTCCAAATAAGGTCACATTCTGAGGTTCTGGGTAGACATGAATTTTGGGGGCACACTATTCAATCCACTACAACAGCTTTGTAGAAAACCACTTGACAGTATACGGGGGAGTCTGTTTCTGGACTCTGTTCTGTTTCTTTGGTGTATATATCTGTCTTTATGTCAATAATATACTGTCTTATTACTCTGACTTTATAGTAAGTCGTGGCATCAGGTAGTGTGAGTTCTCCAACTTTGTTCTTTGTAAAAATCATTTAGGTCCTTCGCTTTTCCATATAAATTTTAGAGTCAGTTTGTCAGTTTCTATAAAGGAGCTTGCTGGGAGGTGTTCCTTGGCTTGTGGTTGCATAACTTCAATCTCTGTCTCCATCTTCACATGGCCTTCTCTTCTCTCTCTCTCTTCTCCTCTTCTGCCTCTTGTAAGGACAGTTGTCACTAGATTTAGGGCCTACCCAGATAATTCAGGATGGAGCTCATCTCAAGATCCTTAACTTAATTGCATCTGCAAATACCCTTTTTCCAAAGAAGGTGACATTCACAAGTTCCTGGGGTTAGGACATTTCATATCTTTTTAAGGCTACCTTTCAACCCACTACAAGAACCATCCTTAGTTCCCTGCTTGAAGAATAGTTACTTTATGGTAAAATACAAGACAAGGGACTTCCCTGGTGGTCCAGTGGTTTAAGACTCTGTGCTGCCACTGCAGGGGGCATGGGTTCAATCCCTGGTTAGGGAACTAAGATCCCACATGCTGCGCACGCAGAAAAAACAAAAACAAACAAACAAAACAAAACAAAAACAAATCATGTTTATACACTGAGTATATGGCAGATATCAGGATCCATTCTTTTTTGATCTTCTATCCTGCAACTACCCCCAGCTCACTGGGTTCCAGCCATACTGTATTCTTGCTGATCTTCAGACTGGATTCAAGGAGGGCCTTTGCTCTGTTCCCATCCTCCAGATGCTACAAGCTACTCTCTTAAATTTTTTGGATCTCTGCCTAATGTCATCTCATTGGAGGGGTTCTCTGTACTCTATTTAAAATATAAACTATCATTCTTCCTCCCCTACACTGCATTATTTTTCTCCTAAGCACTTACCCCCATCTAATATATTACATAATTATTTTTCTTTGTGTTGTTCACCTTCATAAATAATAAATGTAAGCCCCATGGTAGTAGGGACTCTTATTCATTAATATATCCCCAACACCTAAAAAAGCATCTGGCACATGGTAAATACTTAGATATTTTTGAATTAATTTGAATGAATGAGTAGGCAGTTTTCTTTAGTAGAGAAATAACCTTTAAAAAAAAGGGTGATGACTTTAATCGTACTGTATTAAGGCTCAGGTTTTTAAAAACAGCAGCTTAAAGATGCTCCTGATTGTCAAATTTGGGGCAATTTGAGTATTAAGAAAGAATAACAACTAATTGATTGTAACATTTTAAATAGCTAACAATCCATTAGTGCACAGTGGTACTCAAAAAGGGTGGTGGGGTCGGGGGAGGAGAGAGAAAAATGAGAAGCAAAGCTCTGCCTTAGAAACAGAAGAATTCCCCCTAATAAGTATAGATGGATGATAGAACATCACCATTGTGAAGTGTTCTTGCAAAAATGCTTAACTTGACTCTAATTAAGCCTGTACCAAATTCGAGGTTTTAGGAAGCACAGGGGATAGAGAAACAAGGTAAATGCCCAAAGAGGAAAACAGTCACATAAGTTCAAAATGCATGACATTTAATAAGAATTTTTTGGAATTTTTCAAAATATCATTGTCATAAAAAACAGACTGTCTTTCTGTGTGTGTGTGTGTCCGTCAGAGTGTCCGAGAGAGAGACAGAAAGAGACTGAGAGAGCATTCTGTAGCCTAAAGGAAGCTAAAGAGACATAATTACCACTTGTGATGTATGAACTTAGATTGCATCCAGGCTGAAGGTGGAACTTAAAACAAATGTTCTTTCACCAGTTGGTGAAATTTGAACACAAACCGAATCCTAGATAATATTATGTAATTATTGTTTATTTTCTTGGATGGGGTAATGATTTGTGATCATATAAAGGATGTTAATCTTAAGAATCATATGCTGGAGATTTTAGGGATGAGTTATGATTTCTGCAACTTTCAAACGGATGAGTAAGAGAACAGACACGTTTATGTATGTGCAGAGAGATGAAGAGGCATGGCAGATTGTTAACAAACGTTGAATCTGGGGGAAGGATATATCAGTGATTGCTGTATTTTCTTCCCTTCAACTTTTCTATTTAAAAAAAGTGGGAAGAAACCAAGGAAAACAGTTCTCTTACAAAGCTGGGTGTAAAAGAGTAGAGCTCAGTAATCCACATGACGATTGCATGGCCATTAATCCCCCAGGGAAGATGAGGCTGCCTTGAACTGGGAAAGGATGTTGAATGAAGAATTGACTAAGCATGAAGCTGACCTGGCCCCTGTGATTTATGATGTGTGCGTGTCCTTCTTGCTCTCCTTGTGTGGGTATTTCTGTAGACTATGAGGTTGAAAAAGAAATATTGGAAAGACAATCATCCTTGTATTGAGAGAATCAATCTTAAAAGACAGGTACAACTTCAGGTATGTGGCCAGTGAGTGAGTCTCTCACCCTCCCTCTCTCTCTGTCTCTCCGTCACCTTCTCTGATATTTGTGAGAGAAATTATGGCGATTACATTTGTTTTCAAGTATCAATTTTTTTTTTTTTTTTTTACTCTTTTCATCTTGTCATAAGCTTGAAATTTCTCTCTGGCTTTTATAGCTAATAATCAGTTTTCCTGTCTGGAAGCAATTTGTGCCATGGTATTGATTTTACAAGTGTTCTTTTTTTTCATACTGCATTTTGTTGCTTAATATTAATAAAGTTTATGGAACCAAAAAAGTACAGTGCACACTCTAATCCACTTATCTAATCACCCATTCAATTTCTCAGAAAAAGGCAAAACATCACAGATTACCTTACAATTTTTTTTTTAATTTATTTGTTTTTGTATTTATTTTATTGGCTGTGTTGGGTCTTCGTTGCTGCACATGGGCTTTGTCTAGTTGCAGCGAGCAGGGGCTACTCTTCATGTGGTGCGCGGGCTTCTCATTGAGGTGGCCTCTCATTGCAGAGCATGGGATCTAGGCACGTGGGCTTCAGTAGTTGCGACACATGGGCTCAATAGTTGTGGCTCACGGGCTCTAGAGCACAGGCTCAATACTTGTGGCGCATGGGCTGAGTTGCTCCACAGCATGTGGGATCCTCCTGGGGCAGGGATCAAACCCTTGTCCCCTGCATTGGCAGGCGGATTCTTACCGACGGCGCCACGTAGGAAGTCCCAGATTACCTTACAGTTAAATCTAGTTTCCAAAGGAAACATTGTAATGATAATAATGCATTTAACACTTTAATAAAATTTTCATTAATAGGAGTTGCTTTTGAAAGCTGTATATCTTAAGATATAGAACTTTCTCCAAGTTATGGTGTGATAAAATTAAGTAGGATGACATTTCTAAATTGCTGTTACTGCAGTAATAGAAAATTCCTTTTAATAATATGGTGTCATCAGTTGCCTCAGCTTACAGAGGTTCATAAAATTTACCTCCATATGGTACCAATCTAAATCATAGATAAGTTTTAATTGAATTTTTAGAAATGAAACTTCTCATAGGCGGAGTTCAAAGGCTTAGCTTGAATGGGTTTAGATAAACAGCACCTCTTGATAATATCTCTAATATGAAAGTATCATTTACTAAAGATTAGTACATTTTCTCTCCCAGATCACAGAACTTATTGGAAAATATAGCCTTTTTATTTTTGACATTCTTTGAAGGATAATGGTGTTTATATATAGTAAATTGTCGCGCCTTTTCTTCTTAGATAAATATCAATAGTAGTATTTCTAGAGTTGTCTTTAGGACAGATGAGCTAACATTATCTTATGGGTGTGGCACTGTGATGCCTTGATTCTCTGCTTACTTGCTATTTGCTACATGTAGTATATACATTGTTTCATAGTTTGTCCACTAATAACACAAGCCATGATTTGGGGCTTGGCTTTCACAAAAGTGTTGGCAGACTCTGCAGTATCCTCTTTGCTCTTTCAATATTTTGTCTGTGTTTAGAGGCAATTGATGTAATTACATCCTGGGTCTCCAATTTACCTTAGTAAATAGAGAGGTAAAGATTAAAAAACAAACCAGTTCTAGAAAGGTTTTAAAAGTATGAAATGGAATTAACTTCTTGTGATCTTAACTGAACTTGATCTGTGGGGCAAATCATTGGTTTTATGTTTATATGTTGTTCAATCTTAACAGATGTCTAGCAATGCCCTACTTTTTCCGAGTCATTAAATTAATTCCTTTATTTCTAGAATTTTTTTTTTTTTTTGGATGTCCACTCAAAGGCAAAGCTCCAGGCCCATTTCAGAAGTGAGAATGTTTGTGGAATTAAGTCTAGGTCATTCAGGCAAATTAAGTTCTTATCTGCACTAAGCTCTCCCAGACAGATGACTGGAAGTCCCCTCCATACTTGCACAAATTAAATTCCACATCTCTCGGCTTGCAAAGATTGTCTCTTCACACCAGTAGGGGTTTTCTAACTAAGCTCTCTCGAGTTCATTTTCTTTGTTAACTGTGTCATATAATATTAGACTCTGGGCACCTTAAACTCAATTTGAAATTCAGACAAAGATTTGAGAGTGGCTTAAAAAATAGCAGAATCTTATTAGTGCTGTTTATCCCTTAGGTCAATAGTAAGAAGGGAAAATTCTTATGTTCTTCTTAAACTGTGCTCTGATTGGGGTTGGATTCATGGAAGTGAATTTTAGAGATGTAGGACAGGCCTGTAATTGAAAATAATGTCTCCATTTTGTCTGAGTTGGCTTGATGCTGTTAACAGTCCTCTCACTCATAGCCTAAATTACTGTCTGTTAGCATTTATGGAATATTTACTACATGCTAGGTTTTGTGCTGTCTCATGTTATCTCATGTAAGCCTCACAACAATTCAGTGAAACACAGTTACTTATAACATAGTTATCATATCATCATCATCATGACATGATGATCATCACACCTGTTATTTACTTATTTACTTACTTACTTACTTATTTAGCTGTGCTGGGTCTTAGTTGTGGCATGCGGGATATGGTTGCCTGACCAGGGATTGAACCTCGGCCTCCTGCATTGGGAGCGTGGAGTCTTTAATCACTGGACCACCAGGGAAGTCCTTCACTCCTGTTTTATAGATGAGGAAACTGAGCCTTAAGGAGATAAAGGACTTGTCATATGTGGCCTATTCTGTTGGAAAACATTCTTTTTTTATACAGTTTGTTGAGAGTTTTTATGAGTAGATGTTGAATTTTGTCAAATGCCTTTTTTTTCATGCATTGAGGTGATCATGATTTTTATCTTTCATTCTATGACTGTGACGATGCACCACATTTATTTGTTTATTTACTTTTTAAGAACTTTTATTAAGATACAGTTAACATAAAATAAACTGCATCTATTTAGAGTGTACAATTTGGTGTCCCAACCTCCCAATTCATCCCCCGCTCCCCAAGTACCACATTTATTGATATGCATGTGTCAAACATCATACTCAGGGGTGAAAGATGGAAAGCTTTTCCTTTAAGATCAGCAACAAGACAAGGGTGCCCACTCTCACCGTTCCTGTACAATATAGTACTGCAAGCCCGAGCCAGAGCAGTCAGGCAAGAAAGGAAATAAAAGCCATCTGAACTTGAAAGGAAGAAGTGAAATTGTCACTGTGTTGATGGCATGATCTTCTAAATAGAAAATCCTAAAGACACCACTGAAAAACTGTTAGGACTGATAAACGAGTACAGGAGAGGTGCAGGATACAAAGTCTAATCCAAGGTACAGCATGGTGACTGTAATCAACAATGCCGTATTGTATATTTGAGAATTGCTGAGAGAGTAGATCTTAAAAGTTCTCACCACACACACACACACACACACACACACACGCGCGCACACACACACACGGTTGTACCTGTGTGAAGTGATGGATGTGTTAACTCACCTTATTGTGGTGATCATTTTGTAGTATATACATATATTTGATCCTTATATTATATACCTTAAACATACAGTGTTATATGTCAATTATATCTCAATAAAGGTCAACAACAACAAAAAAAGGAGATAAAGGAATTTATTTAAAGTCACAGGGCTCTTAAGTGGTAGAGCTGGAATCCAAACCCTGAGCATCATGATTCCTGGGTCCAGTCTCTGCTTCCTTATGTTGAACCTACATATCCTAGAGCTTTTGCCATGTTGCCCTGTATCTTTATTCTGCTTCTTTGCTTAGGACATTATGACTGATAGTTTTCAGTTTGTGTGCCTGGCTTTCAGTTTTGAATTCCACTCTGGAGCTGTTCTTAAATTGTCTTCAAAAGGGAGTATATATACACCTGGCATCTCATGGGAACTTTCCAGGGATTTTGCATGCACAGATAGTTTAAATGGTATTTAGTTGCTCAATGCACATATTCACTTTCCTGAAATTGGTTGCCGGAGAGCACTTGCGGTTGGCTGATTCTCCTTTCCTACCTTTCCCTTCACAAATTGCTTTTCTCCTACTTGACAAAGACAGAGTCACTCATGCTTCTCACCCAGCATGAATCTTTCAGTAGTTGATTGCTTCAGGGAGTAAAAACCTTTGGTTCTCCCAATAAAGGGATCATTTAACAATTCTTAGCTCCTGGGTGAGAATTTGTAAATAGCAAAGCAAAGAGAGCTTTGGTCAGAATCATAGATGGGACAAAATCTTATTTTATCTTGGTAACAAATGCACCACAGGTTTCCATGCCTTATTTATTTCTTTTAGAGTTGAACTTGATTGCTGTGTGTGTTTGGGGTGGAGGAGGGGGGAGTTACTGGGAAGGCAGATTAGCACATTTATTTGAGTTGAAAAACGAAGTCAGGCTTTTCCTGACAGACACTAAGTTTGATTTGGTTTATTGATTTGACAGTAAGGACATGCTTAGCAATTAGATTGTTTGGTAGACATATTTCATTAAGTAAATAAGTGAAATCTACAGTTCCCAGGGTTGCAACAACAATATATTTAACATACTGTGGGTATATATATATATATATGTATATGTATGTGTAAGTGTGTCTATTTTATATATATATGTATGCGTAAGTGTATATATATATATATAAAATATATTATTCAGCCATAGAAAAGAAGGAAATCTTGCCTTTTGAGACAGCATGGATGAAGCTGGAGGATATTATGCTAAGTGAAATAATACAGACACAGACAAATACTGTATTATATCATTTATGTGTGAAATCTCACAAAGTCAGACTCATAGAACCAGTGAGTAGAATGGTGGTTGCTAGGAGCTGGGGGCTGGGGAAATGGGGAGATGTTGGTCAAAGGGTACAAACTTCCCATTATAAGATGAATAAGTTTTCGAGATCTAATGCATAGCATGATGACTATAGTTAGTAGTACTGTATTGTGTGCTTGAAATTTGCTGAAAGACTAGATCTTAAGTGTTCTCACCACAAAAAAAAGAGGATAACTATGTGAGGTGAGAGATGTGTTGAGTAGCTTGATTGTGGTAATCATCTCACAATATATATGTGTATTAATCATCAGGTTGTACACCCTGAATGTACAATTTTTACTTGTCAATTTTACTCAATAAAGCTGGAAAAGTAAAATAAAATACATACATGTATATTTTTTATATTTTTGTGTGTGTATATGTATAATGTGGGTAATTATATTCTCTGCCTTCATTAAATTTATGATAAAAATTTAAGATGTCAACCTAAAAGTGTCAGAGGAGTACATTCTTTTAGGAGGTGCAAAGGCAAAGAAATTGAAGCACATGGTGTTAGATCACTGCTCCTTTCCCATCTTACGTACCCCCATACCAGCCTTGACCAAGACTGGCTGGGGCCCCCTGTTTGTGTGAGGAAGGATTTAGGACTTCTCCTAAGTGTTTTAAGATTAGATTATCTATTTGAAGCACTGTAATTAAATTAATCTCAGTAGCAGAGTCTCTTTCCTTAGAGGCTGCCTTTTAGTGTTATGTGTGCATTGATTATATAGGAGACTGTTGCTGTTTGAGGAGTTATGTTCTAGAGCTTTCTAAGTAGACTCAGATTCAAATTTTATTGATGTCTGCCTCTGTATTAAATTCTGTTAGAGAAGTTGGTGAATGTTAAACTTGTAGTAGATAGAGAAATGTCCAGTTTGAGGATCAAACTCAAAGGTATTAAAGAGAGTTCAGCAGTTATTATAATCTTATTCCTTGATGAGACCAGAACTGACTGGCAAGAGGAAGTTGAGCAAACTTCTTATGCCATATATGTGTAGGTGAACCAAAATGTTAATGCAAGAAGCAAGAGAGTAAAACCTAAACCTGACTACAAGGAATACACAAACCCCAAAGTAAACAGAACTACTGCAGTTTCTTCATTTAAATAAGAGCATTTTAGACACAGTGAGCCTCAAGTCTGAAGTCAGGTACCTGGAGCACTTTGTATGGGAAGTTGGTAGGCAAGAATCCTGGAGAGTAGAGAAGGTAGCCTGAGGTTGGGTGGACACAGTGGTTGGGTGCCCAGTGGGAAGACTAACCTTCCTTCCCAAGACATTAGATTCCTGCCTGAGTTAGTCTCCCATGATCATCCATCCATCCCCTTTTTTCACTGCTTCATCTCCTAAAAGCTTTGAGGGAGCAGAATCAGTGTTTGCTTTGATGATTCTGCTTCACCAGTGAGCTATATAGCATATATTCATTTGGAAGCTATAAACCTCTGGCCTAGTTTAATACCCACTTCAAAAAGGTTTTTTTTTTGGGGGGGGGGGTACACCAAGTTCAATCATCTGTTTTTATACACATATCCCCGTATTCCCTCCCTTCCTTGACTCCCCCCGGCTCAAGTCCCCCCCACCCTCCCTGCCCCAGTCCTCTAAGGCATCTTCCATCCTCGAGTTGGACTCCCTTTGTTATACAACAACTTCCCACTGACTATCTGTTTTACAGTTGGTAATATATATATGTCTGTGCTACTCTCTCACTTCATCTCAGTTTCCCCTTCACCCCTAAACTTATCCTCCAACTGGTCTCCAGTTCAACATCAATGCGTTGCTTTATCATAAAATTGTCTTTCCTTTTCTCATTTTCTCTGTGACTATGGGCTCTGGAGCTGGCTACCTAGTTCAAATCCTGGCTCTGACTTTAATTAGCTGTGCAGGTTATTGGGCAAGTGTGCCTTGATTTGCTCTTTTGCAAACAGAAGATGACAATAAAATGTGCCTTCTGTGATTAGTGTGGGTACTGAATAAGTTAATGTGTGCAACACGCTTAGGCAGTGCCTATTAAGAGGAAACAGCCACTAATATTAAGTATTTTTATTTCATAAATGATTCTATTGACACTTTTACTTAATACAATTAAATGTCTTGAATGTCAGACTTGTGGCTATCTTCTTTGCTTTTTCAGAGGAGAAGGCTCAACAATAGAGAATAGGGAGTATATTCTCCATAGGATTTAAAAATTACTTAGACACTAAGATTTCAGTCTTGTTAATTTAGGGGAAATAAGAAGCCGTTCTTTGTCCTTGTTTCAGTGTTTTCTATTGAGCCACTAGAATGCTTTCCAATTTCGTGAATATTTTGAAGTTTCAGTGATGTCAGAAAAGAAGTGACGGGTGGTACTTTCCTCACAGGATTCCTGTGAGGGTGAAATGAAGTGACTTGGAGCACTGTGATCACAAACTGACCGCATTGTTACAGACCATGACTTTGCCCTGTAGGTGAAGTGACTTTGAAGCAAAGGTATTTTGGTACTTTAATAAGTAAACATCCATGAACACGATCTAAGAAGGAACCCGTTTAGAATGAATTTTACCTACCGTGATTCTCTTTAGAGATTTTTCTGTGAGTTTGCTAGTGAGCTCTTTCAAGGTCTT
Organism: Hippopotamus amphibius kiboko; assembly: GCF_030028045.1. NCBI lineage: Eukaryota > Metazoa > Chordata > Mammalia > Artiodactyla > Hippopotamidae > Hippopotamus > Hippopotamus amphibius. Next base: position 146,648,639 of record NC_080188.1, read on the forward strand.
GGGGAAAAGTTTTCTCCTTATAGGTCTGTAATATGTGTGTGCTTATGAATGCCAGGCCAAGGGGAGAGGCATAAAACAGAGATTAAGGGTTCCCTATAATTTGATTCTGCATAATACGACCAGATTGAAGGACCATGTTTCTCGCACTAACAGGTGTGCACAATTCCCAGCGGCCTGAAGCCTTACAACACACGGCAGCAGGGGTATTGTTCCATTCACGAAAGGACTTCTTCCTCTCTTAGGAAAATACAAAGGAAGGGGTATACCAGGACATCCAGAAAGAGGGACCAGAAGGCTCCAACCCTGTAATTATGAAAGGGATTTTGTGAACTTTTTCTGCACAAGCTCATGCTGCTGCTGCAGGCTGCTTGACTTACCCCTTGCTGCTTCTGTGCAGTAGTCACGTGTGAGGCTTTCCTTTTTACTCACATCAAAGTCAAGATTTTCAACTTCATCTTAAATATATTTGCATTCTGAATGTAGTTTTTGCACTTTAAACTTTTTTTCATAGACATGTGCATGTTGACTTGAGGAGAGTTCCCACCTCACTAGGTTCTGCCTGAAAAGACTTCTCTATAGATTTGACTTTGTAATTAAAAAAGCAAACTACTATTATTTAGTGATTTTTTTTTTTGTCCTGTGACCCTAAATATCACGAAATATTTAACACAGTTTGTCAGTATAATGAGCATTATGGTGCCCTCACAGGTGTTTTGTGAGGCTGAAAGAACTTAGCACTCTGAGTCTAGTGCTTGGCAGATGATAAGGACTTAATGTGCAGTAGATATGTATCTTTTATTATTAGTCATTTTAAATGATATTTAATGACATGGGGCAAATAATCATATTGAGTTATAAAAGTAAATTACAAAACTGTATCCCAGATCTTGAAAAATAAAATCGTATATATATATTTTATGTGTGTATTGATTAACAGTGGTTGTCCTCCTGGGTAACTGCATTATTATCTGATGTTTGTTTTTCTCATTATTTTACAATTTAAAAAACTCCCCACAAACATGACTCTATGTCTGAGTGAAAACTTTTTTCTTTACTCCTTCCTTCTTCCCATCCTCCCTCCCTCTCTCTCTCCCCCTCCCTTCCTTCATTCCCTCCCCCCCTTCTTTTTCTTTTTCTTTTTCTTTCTTTCCTTCTTTTTCTTTCTTTCTTTCTTTCTTTCTTTCTTTCTTTCTTTCTTTCTTTCTTTCTTTCCCTTTCTTTCTTTCTTTCTTTCTTTCTTTCTTTCTTTCTTTCTTTCTTTCTCTTTCTTTCTTCCCTTCCTTTCTTTTCTTTCTTTCTTTTTTCTTTCTTTCTTTCAGAATGCTGTTGAAAACTGCCATGACTGCCTGAAGAAATAATGTTTACTTTTTTTTAGCCAGAGGGTAAATTGAGAATACCTCCATCCTGTTTGGAATAGGATGTTTACTTTACAGGGTATATGGATGACATTTGGTGTTTGGGACACTAATGGTATTGATGGGAAAGAATGCAGAATTATAGTGTGGCTGGTAATTATAAACCTCTCCCAAAATCTGTTTTGACTTCTTGAAAAATTTCTAAAGTAGGTTTTTATCTATCTGAGGTAAAATTAGATGATCTGCCAGTCAAATTTTTATTTCTCATGTGTTACATTTGGGTTAAAAGAAGATAAAATCCTGACTGATCCTATGGTAATAAAATTTCTACCAGAATTTCACATGCAAAGCACAAAGTAGTGACTGTCTTCATGGGAAGATATTAAAATTTTTAGAGTATATAATATAGCCACTTCATTTTTAACATTTGTTAGTGTATTGTTAATAAAATGCAAACTGGACTCAGTAACAGTGGGAAATTACGCACTATTGCTGAAATAACTTAAAAAGTGCGTGGAGAGATTAAATTTTAGGTAAAAGTCAACCTTTTCTTTTTACTCCTATAATATAATTCAAGAAATAGTAGCTATAGGGACTTCCCTGGTGGCACAGTGGTTAAGATCCGCCTGCCAGTGCAGGGGACACGGGTTCGATCCCTGGTCCCGGAAGATCCCATGCTGCAGAGCAACCAAGCCTGTGCACCATAACTACTGAGGCTGTGTGCCACAGCTACTGAAACCTGTGCGCCTAGAGCCTGTGCTCTGCAACAAGAGAAGCCACCACAATGAGAAGCCCATGGACTGAAGTTTTTCCTTGGGTAATTACAAATTCTAAATTAGCAGAAGTGGAGAAAATGAAATCTTCTCAGACCTAGGATATATTGGACCTATGACTTTATATTCAAACCATACCTGGCAATCTGTTCTTAGTGATGGGATGTGGAGGTAAGGACAGTGGCCTGGCAGTCAGGAGGCTCTAGGCTGCTTCTAGCAATAACCTTAGCAGTGTAACCAGACAATTCTGATTGTCTTTTTTTTTTTTTCTTTTTAAGTTATGGTAAAGTATATATAACATCAAATGTATCATCTTAATCATTTTAAAGCATATACTTCAGTGGCATTAAGTCCATTCATATGCAAGCATATGATGGTTTTGCAACCATCACCACCATCCATTTCCAGAATTCTTTTCATTCTGTAAATCTGAAACTTTGTACCCATTAACAGTAACTTCCCTGTCCCCTTTCTGTTTCTGTGAATTTGACTGCTATAGGTACCTCATATAAGTGAAATTATATGTAATTTGTCCTTTTGTGGCTGGCTTATTTCACTTAGTGTAATTTCCTCAAGGTTTATCCTTGTAGCTGATGTCATAATTTCCTTCCTTTTTAAGGCTGAATAATATTCCATCGTATATATACACCATTTTGTTTATCCATTCATCTGTAGATGGACACTTGGATTGCTTCTGCATTTTGACTATTGTGTATAGTGCAGCTCTGAATATGGGTGTTCAAGGACTCTTTTTAAATTCTTTTGTAAATATACCCAGAAATGTAATTGCTGGATCATATGGTAGTTCTATTTTTAATTTTTTGAGGAACTGCCATACTGTTTTCCAAAGTGGCTGTACCATTTTACGTTCCCTCAAATAGTGCATAAGGGTTCCAATTTCTCCATGTCCTTGTCAACACTTGTTATTTTGTTTTTTTGTGTTCACTCTGGTTGCATGTCTGTGTGACAGTCAGTGTAAGTTTGTGTGTGTATATGTTGTTTCATATTTTTCGTGGATATCCTGAATGAACTAGGCCAGTGTTTCCTAAACTTTCTGGACCACAAGACTTACTTGGAGTAAGATGCCTTGCCCCAGACCTGTTTAATTGGAATCTCCAGGCCTGAAAAGGCTGTGTATTTGACCCCAAGTGATTCTTATATTCAGGCAAATTTGAGAAATACTGATTAGAGCTTTATTTTCCATAACTATTGATCAGATAGGCTCATAAGTCTTCAATAATCTCCCTCTTGAAGATTCATAATGAACATTATCTTTTTAAAGGATATGCAAAAATGCCTTCCCAAAAGCTATTTTATTAGTCCAGCATTTCCCAGCTTAACCATGAGCCCTCTTTTGGCATCAGATTTAACTTCTTATTCTAGGCTATTATTCCTCAAAACATACTTCGGTAAATACTGACTTAGACTAATCTTTCTTAACTCTCATTTCGTGGGGAAATTTTTACCATTCTGAAAATTTTACAGCTCAAAGGTCTTATTAGACTTAGTGATTTATAACCTTACTTAACATACTTAAGCCTTAACTATCAATTAATTCCCTGGTGAAAGAGATCTTGTTTTCTGTGTGCCTACTGTAGCCTGTCTGCTTGTAATTAGTGGCAGTTGGGTTTCTTTTAGTGGTTTCTTTAGATTGTTTTAATTATTTTAGTCTTAAATTTATAGGTTTATTCATTGCATTCTTTTGATACTAATGATTTTCACGTGTGAGGGAGAAGTATCCAGAGATTCTTGCTTCTTGTGCTTGTAGTAGAGTGAGTCTGGTACTGCAAAATGTTCTGTGACTATTAAAAGTGAAGCACAGCTTGATGTTTGCAAAGCAGAAAGTGCGAAGTCTTTAGAGTGCGAAGAATCTAGAGCCCTAGAGTCTAGTACAATAGCTACTAGCTACTTGTGGTTATTTAAATTTAAACTGCTTTAAATTAAAATTTAGTACTTTAACCACAATACCTACATTTTACGTGTAGTGGCTAGTGGCTTTTGTAGATATAGAACATTTCCACCACTACAGAAAGTTCTTTTGGGCAGTGCCCATCTAGAGGGTCTAAAACATGGTTATGCTTTATTGTTTGACCTACATGAAGTATATCAAAACTGCCATGTATCATGTGTAGAGATGATTTGCTGAATAGAACCATGGGCCAAAACATTTTCTTTATATCTGAAGATAAAAATTCAGAATTAGAAAATAAACCCATCCAAAAACCAAAGCAACAATATACTCTTCAAAAAACTCAAACACCCGCGAAAAGGATTTGTTTATAAACCCATCAATTCTTTAAAAATTTTTATGGAACTATTTTTTTATACATATGTAACACATATGTCTAATATATATACGTAATATATAAAGCAGTGTTTATATATAAATTATATATACACACAACATACAGATTGATGAATTTTCACGAACTGAACACCAACCGTGGCATCACCAGCACCCCATAGGCCTTCTTCCTTTTGTGTTGTAAATATTGAGCTTTCATCTCCAATCCTCTGTAGTAAATACTATCTTCAATTTGTGAAACAAAATAAACACTTTTAAAAAGTAAAATTTTTAGTTGAAGTGCACATAATAATTATAAAATACAGCCTTTTAGTTTTTTGAATCATCTTTTATTAGACATGACTATAAGCAACAAAAAGCACTATAGGTGAACATTTGAGAGAAACTTTTTTGAGTATTTAATACCTGCTATTCACTAGTAGACTTCTGTTTGGGAACGTGGAGATTACCAGTTCTCTAGATCACCAAAACATCTATTTCATGTACATTGAAGAAGAAAAACTTACAGAATTATCTTTAGATTTAGGATTACAGTAAATATTTAACAAATGAACATTAAAAAGTTGGAGTGATTAAACTCTTCCCCAAAGGGACAATAAAAATATTAGTATTTTTTTTCCTGTTGTGAAGCAAAGTTTGGGGCTCTGATGATGGTGAAAACCAAAGCATGTTTATAAATGTTGATTGTTTTATACCTATGTATTGTTAATGGTCTGCAACAAAGACTTTACCAGCTATTGTAGACTGGTTTTTTTTTCAGATTTTTTTTTTGGAATTAGAATTCACAAAAATTTATTTTATATATTGAGTTAGTTCAGGCCTGTATATTTATAACTGAAAACAGTAAATAACACCTTACTCCCTGTGAACTGGGATATATTTTATTCCATTCATCTTTAGGCCCTTCTTTAGTTCACTTACAAAGTGCCCTATTAAATTGGTTTTACAACCCGCTGATGGGTTGCAGCTGGCTATGTGAGAATTCTGTTCTAATCTCCTACAGAATTGTTCAACAGTTGCTAATTGAGGGACCCTGCCCTCCTCTGTCCACACGTGGGACCGATGGTATAGGTGCTCCTTTTCATGAATACTATTGGTCATCCAAATTCAGGTCTGCCTCTGTTAGTAAATGTGAACTCCTACCACCTGTTAGATTCTGTGGCCATCACTTCCTAATCTCATTTAATCCACGTCTATTTAAAGCTGTGACAGTGGTTTAAGGCGTGCCCACTCTCCTGGGGCAGGATGTTCATTGTGATCCTGGAAACAGCCAGGGTGAAGGCAGTTCTGCTCAGAGAGTCTGCATCTGACTATCATCACCCCTTCCTCCATTTTTTTTTTTTTTAATTAAGGTAAAATTTACATAACATAAAATTCACCATTGTAACCATTTTAAAAGTGTACAGTTGGGCTTTTAGCATATTTAGTGTTGTGCAAACATCACTACTCTCTAATTCTAGAAAATTTCTATCACTCCAAAAAGAAATACTATAGCTCCCAATTTCCCCCTTCCCTACCCCCAGGTAACTACTAGTCTATTTTCTGACTCTATGAATTTACCTATTCTGGGCAACTCATTTAAATGGAATCACACAATATGTGGTCTTTTGTGACTGACTTCTTTCAAGGCTCATTCGTGCAGTAGAGTGTGTTAGTACATCATTCCTTTTTGAAAACTGAGGTATAATTGACATATACCATTAAATTAGTTTTATGGGGTACAACATAATGATTTGATATTTGTATACTTTGTGAGTTCATTCCTTTTTATGGCTGAATAATATTTCATTGTCTCCATATACCAGCACGTTTTGTTTATACTTTCATCAGTTGATAAACATTTGGGTTTTTTTCCACTTTCTATTATGAATAATGTTGCTATGAACATTTGTGAACGAGTTGTGTGGCCATATTTTTTTATTTCTCCTGAGTGTATACCTAGGAGTGGAACCACTGGGTCATATAGTAACTCTATCTTTATCTTTTTGAGGAACTGCCAGACTTTTCCACAGTGGCTGCACCATTTTACACCAGCAATGTATGAGGGTTCCAATTTGTCCACATCCTCAAAAACACTTGTTATTTCCATGAGAAAAAAGTTATTATAGCCATTCTAGTGTGTATAAAGTATCTCATTGTGTTTCGATTTGCATTTCCCTAGTGATAAATGATGTGAGCATTTTTTCGTATGCTTATTGGTTTTATATCGTTTTTGGAGAAATGTTCAGTTCCTTTGCCTATTTTTAAATTGGGTTATTTGTCTCTTTATTGTTGAATTGTAAGAGTTCATTATTCTGAATAATAGACCTTTATCAGATATATGATTTTTCAAATGTTTTCTCCCATTTTGTGAGTTGTCTTCTCATTTTCTTGATAGTGTCCTTTGATGCACAAAAGTTTTTAATTTTCATAAAGTCCAACTTACCTATTTTTTCTTTTGTTATTTGTGCATTTAGTGTCATATTTAAGAAAGTGTTTCTAATGCACAGTCACTAAGATTTATATCTGCATTTCCTTGTAAGAACTGTAGCTCTTCCATTTAGTTCTTTGATCTATTTTGAGTTAATTTTTGTATGTGAGGTGAGGTAAGTGTTCGTTATTTTGCATGTGCCTATCCAGTTGTCCCAGTGTTATTTGTTGAAAAGACTATTTTTTTCTCCCTCTGTCTTTTTTTGAGACCTATTTATACCTCTCTATGTAGGAGGTGGAATGGGAATTGTTTGTAGATTCACTCATTGGTTCCGTAACATGGATTCAGTAATATTTCTCTCTTCTTTTTTCTTAAACAACTTTATTAAAGTATCATTTAAATACCATGAAGTTCACCCACTTTAAATGTACAATTCAATCATTGTGAGAACACAGAGAAGGTAAAGGCATGTGAAGGAAAGATCCAGACCCCCTTCTAGAATACTTCGGTGGATACCAAAGGCTATAACTGTAGATACAGCCTGTGAGACAAAAAGTGCTTCTTCTGTTCTAGAAAATGTGCCGTGTCATTTGTCTGTAATTTCTTGGTTGTTTCCAAGATGAAGATATAGGACAGAGCTTCTAGGTTTTTACATAAAGGAAAGTCTAGGGAAGCTCAGGAATTGTTGGCCTATACCAGGAAAGTAGTTTCTCTGGGCGGCCTGAGTTAACTACATTTTTCACTGTCTTGCTCCAGCTGTCTCTCATCATTCACCCACAAGCTTCTGCTTATAAAGTCCTCTTCTTGGTTGAAAATTCATTTACTATGTGTGGTTTTATAATAGAAATCTGATCATGTGATATATTTGCAGGAAGAAAGATATAAATAAGAGACAGTACTTTATTGACTAGACTTTATTTTCCTATTGTTGACATCATTTATATTTTGGTGAAAGGGAGTTGGATCTCATAAAGAAAAAATTCCCTCTGAACATTGGCCAGAATCAGTTTACTGTCATTTCTAGTTAAAAAAGTTTTCTTTTTTTCAAACTTAACATACACCTTCTTTTTGCGTAGCAGATGGGAAAGATCAATGAGCTGCTATAGAGAATTACATGGTTTTTTCCTCTATTTGATCTTTGATCTTAAGGCAGCTTTTAACCCTGTAGTAACCTCTCAAGAGATTTGAGGAAATATTTTGTAAAACAAAATTATGGGGGCTATGAATACATAATTGGTATTCTCAAAGCATTCTGTCAAATGAAAAGTAAATGCTTTTAAGAAATCATTATCAGCTGTTATGTGTTTTTTATTAGCTGAATCCTTAGTGTAGTTTATGCCTAAATGCATTATTGTAATTTAGTTTTGAGTTTATTTTATTGTTGGGGAATAATTAGAGTTTTCTTGATATATCAACAAACAGCTGGAAAAAATCACATCAGTGAACAGCCAAAACTCTCTAATTAGGTTTTAAGACTAAAAATTATATTCGAGTATTTTAATTTGGAATTTGGAATGTTGCTTTTAAGTTGACTTTTCAATAAGCTTTAAATTTGGTTTCATAGTCTTATCTTTTAGCAAATAAGTTCATGCATTAATAAAAGCAAAATTGTGCAGAAAGAGCATTTCCTCTACCCTTAAAACATAACCCCCCCTCCCCCACCAAAAAAAAATGCCAGACAACTGCAAGCCTATGACTTTTTGGGAATCCATCAGAGAACTACATTACAGGGCCACCAACTGGCTTGAGGTCTAAGGAGAAAAAGGAGCCTACAGAGAGAGACATGAGCACTTGCTTACCTGGGGCAGCCACTGCTGGGCACTGGTAAGAATTTAGCTAGAATAAAGAAATTGGTGGATGCTGAATGTGGGCTGGCAAGAGAACGTGGAGACTCTACTGGCTGCACATAACAGTAGAGTTTATATCCACTTGCAGCCTTTTCCTCTATGAACTCTACCAGGTGTTCCCCCAAAGACAGGTGAGATTCCTGAGAAAGTATCCTCTGGTAGTGCAGGGACTGGGGGGAAGAGCAGCAGCTATAGATGAAGCAAGAAATTATGCCAGTACCCTTCTTCCCTATCTTTCCTTTCTCCTCTAGTGAATGAAAACAGGGGGAAGGGCAGAAAAATCACCATTGCATTTAGGGCACTGGTAAAAACCCATTGCACTTGGGGGTAGGAAACAGAATCAAAGCTACCCTTGGGTGGCATGATGGGTTCAGAACCACAGATGGGTAAGAGACAGGAGCACTGAGAAGGCCACATCCCTGAGACCCAGGGACACAGTGACTAAGATTTATGCTTAATCAGAACAACAGGAAATCCCTGTTCTTATCTCCTATCATCAGAGTGGTAAGCATCAAGTAACAAGTAACAGTGGAATATGCTGGGAGAGTAGCCAGACCACACAGACCTCTCTGAGGCGCAGCACAGAGGGAAGACCTAAAGCTGAGGGCGGCAGACATTGAGACCAGTCCCCACTCTAAACACGTTAAACACGAGTTACCTGAAGACCGTGGTGCCCTGAAGGTAACCATATCCATAATAAATCTCAAAACCTAACATGAGTTCGGACTAGATTAACTTAAACCCCCACCCGAAAGGCATAGCAAAAGAAAAGCGTATGCCGCTTTCTGTGCATAAAAACTACTACCTTGGTTCCTAATCACCTTCATAAGTTCAACTTTCAACAAAAAAATTAGGTGGCATACAAAAAAGGCAACAAAAAACCCCAACACACTACCAAGAGACAATCAACAAAATCAGATTTGGATATGATTTTTGGGACTGACTTAAAATAACTATAATTACTGTATTGAAAGCTCTAATGAAAAAAAGTTAACAATATGATAAATTAGATGGGTAGTTTTAGCAGAAGGATAGAAACTACAAGAAAGAATTAAACAGGAGCACTAGAAGTGAGAAAAGGCAGAAATGAAGGATGCCTTTGGTGGGCTCATCAGTAGTTACGACAGCCAAGGAAAGAATCAGTGAGCTTTGTGAATTATTGAAAAAGAGAAAAAAAGAAAAAAGAGTAGAGAAAAACACAGAACAGAACAGAGCATCTAAGAGCTATGGAACAATATCAACAGATCAAATGTAAACACAGTTGATATATTGTAAACCACTAAGAAATTAAACTGGAAATGGTAAAACTATAGGAAGGGAAAACAGATCAGGGGTTGTCAGGGTAGGAGATGGAGAAGGGGTTGATTCCAGGGGTCAACATGAGGAAATTTTGGGTATTCTGTATTATGACTGTGGTGTTGGATACATGACTCTATCCATTTATCAAAGTAGAACTGTATACCTCAAGGAGGGTATTTTACTCTATGTAAATTAAAAACAACAACCAAGATGTGAGGGGAAACCAAAATGGAATAAAAACTAATAGTGAACCTAATAAATGAATAGCACAACTTCACTAAAGAGAAAGGGGAGGAAAAGAACTACCCTAATTAATGTTGGAAAATAGTTTTTTGACTGGGTATTGTAACGCTAAAGACAAAAAAGAGCTGCACACAAGCACTGTACTCTTGTTGGCATATTTTTTTTCTCACAGAAGTATGGATTAGCAATTGTGAAACTGTGTGTTTACTAGGGTTGAAAAAATAGGTAGAGTAGATAAGGAGATTCAGTTTTCTGACTGTCAGAGAAATTACAAATAAGGAAAGTGACAGGTTAGAATGAACCCTGTGATGTTGCATTACAACCAGAAATATCAGCATGAATTCATTCTATTTTAGCTATATATGTAAACAAATATGGAAATAAATATCGATGTATGTGTATGTGTGGGGTAGTATATATACATATATAGTTGACCCTTGAACAACATGGGTTTGAACTGCATGGGTCTACTTATATGCAGGTATTTTTCAATAGTAAATACTACAGTACTACATGGTCTGGGGTTTTGAATCTGAAGATGCAGAGGATCTGAGGCTACGGAGGGCTGACTGTAGTTATATGAGGATTAACCCCCGAGTTGTTCAAAAGTCAACAGTATTTCTTATCACTGTTCACTGAGGGGGTCTAGAAACAGAGATAGCCCAGTGGCAATGAGCACACGTGGTTTCCATGTCTTGTTTCCTAAATGCCATTCTCCGATTACAGGAACTAGGATTCCTTTGAGAAGTGGTTGGTCCCAGGACTGGTTTAGATAAAATACAAGGTAAACGTGGAGCATCGTGTGGTACCAGAACCAAGGAAGTTCTTAAAAGAAACGTGCAAGCATGTTGAGAGGCACAGGAGCCAGTCAAGCTCTCAATGGCTAAAGCTGGAACAATTTGAACCACAAAATGTCACAATAGTTTTGGATTATAACTCACAGAATAAAGTAATATTTATGAGCCCATAGTGATATAAACATATTAAAATAGATTAAGTGAATAAATATGTGGAAAGGTAGCATATAAAAGAATTTGAATTGTAAATGTAGAAGGGATAAGAGACGTAGAAAATCGTCATTAGAATTCCACAGTAGTAATTGTGACAGGCAGGATCCAGAGATGGATGCTAAAATTAGTGGATGAAAGTTTGATAAGAAGCAGGATACTTGCAGAATCTTAGAGTGTCTCTTTTAAGATATTAAGTGGAAGGGAGAGAGAGTAACTCTACAGGGGATTAACCTGGCAAATAAAGACCTTAACCAAGAGACATGCACCTCACCTTTGTGGTATTCTTGCCAGAATGCATAACCTCAGTTTAATTGTGAGAAAACATTCGATGTACCCTAAATACTTGATCATTATTCTTCAAAGGCATCACATGTCAAAGACAAGGAAAGGTTGAGGGATTGTCACAGATTGGAGGAGACTAAAGATACATAAATGCGTTGTAGAATCCCGGACAGAACACGTATGTTAGTGGAAAAACTTATTTGAATGGAGTCTGAGTAAAAGCCGTGATAGTGTTGTATCAGTTTTTGTTTTTTAGTTTTTGATAGTTATGGTATGATTAAGTAAGCTGTTAATATTAGGGAATGTTGGGTGAAGAGTATTTGGGAATTTGTTGTACTCTTCAATGTTTCTGTAAGTTTAAAATTATTTTAAATTGAAAAGTTAAAGGGAAAAAAATGTAGGTTTTTTTTTTTAACTGCTGCCTGATGACTGAGACAGTCTAAAAATAAAGCTCCCATCCCCAATTAAGAGGTTTACATTTGTAAATTTCCGTTCACTTTAGGAAGATTAGGTTCTTTTCCAATCCCCTACTATCGTTATATAGTGTTATTAAAACAAAGAAGAAGGTTTCATAAGTAAGTTTTCCTCTCAAGTATTTTAGGGTCTGTACATTTTATTTCTCAAGTTGGTGTGCAGGAAATTTGAACATGTAACTGTTACTAAAAGCTTCAGGCCTAAAAAATTTTTTAAAGCTTGGCATTTACTTCCAACTCTTACCTGCATTGTTGACTCATGAAATGTTGAGTAGCAGCTATGTGACAGGTGCTGAGCTCGGACACATGGTACAAAGACAATTAAGGTAGGTCTGTCCCCTTGATGAACTTGAAGTTATTTGGAGAATGTAGGAAAAACTTTAATAGAGCAAATTTCATTGTCATGTGAGACATCCTATTCAAAGTGGTTTTATTTCTGCAGTCTCTGTACCTTCTGTTTGGAATTCTCTTGTTTAGAATCTCAACACCTCAATGCTGTTACTGTTCCTTCACCCCCTAAAGCCATTTTGGAATTCTCAGTAGTTCCTGATGGCTTTCCTAACTCAGAGAAAAGCGGTAGATCTTGTCCTGGTTGTACATTATCTAGTATTACAGTTTCTCAGAATGCCTTTTGCTTAACAGACTACTCTTACCAAAGAAACTTTGGAGTATAAATAAAACGTCTTCACTTAAAATTCTGCTGCTTTGTTTTGTTTATTCTGTGATGTTATTTATGCAATGAGAAAATAACTTATGAAATGTCTTTGTAGAAAGAAGTATGTATAGGGAGTTCCCTAGTGGCCTAGTGGTTAGGATTCTGGGCTTTCACTGCCGTGGCCCAGGTTCAGTCCCTGGTTGGAGAACTGAGAATTCTGCAAGCTGTGTGGCAGGGCAAAAAAAACCCAAAAAACAAAAAACAGTAAAAGGTATACATACACATTTTGCAATGATTTCAGATAAGCAGATCTTACCAAAGCTTATTCATTGACCCCAGATAAAGAACCAGATAAAGAATCATGTTTTGGGTCAAAAATGAAGTATCAATTTATCTTGATACTTGATTTAGTTCTTAACACATCAGTAAATGATTTAGGGGGGTGATTATGGTAACTCAAAAAGTGAAGAGTTGTCAAAAAAAAAAAGGACTGTGGAATGTTTTGTAATGATGACTGTGAAGGCTTATAGCAGGATCGTTGGAAAACAGAAGGCTGCCTTCAGAGTAGGAATGTGATTTAGGAAATGGTCTGCCATCAGTTAACTAGCCAAGACCAAGCAAATGAGCACTCTTCTCTTTTTCCTTCAGCAGAATGAGCATGGAATATAGCTGAAGGATGATAGATCTGGGAATTATGTTACTCTTGTGTCTCATCTGCAGTTACATCAGCTTCTTTTACTTCTTCCCACTTTCCGTTCTTGATGTGTTCCATTTGCCCTTATGTTGTTGCTATGATGTTATTAGTCTGTTTGATGTTAAATATAAACCTTCTAGTTCTTAATGATTTGGTGTCAGAGGGATTGTGCTGAATTCAGATTACACTTGTTTATTAGAAGTCTAACTATGTCATAGACTGTGCAAAATCCACTTTCATACGCCTTATTTCATTTGATCTTATGTAGTTGAATGAGTGTGAAATATAGCTGGGGCAATACCATTTTGTTGTGTGGGCTGTATTGTCTTGAGAAAAGTGTGTGGGATTACTAACTGGATTATGGAAGGTAGTGGTGTTGCAGAAATCCGTCCCTTGACAAACCAAGCACCACACTCGGAGTGTTGGAGAACTCAGGTTTATTAAGCCAGTGGGACCAGACGAGCTAATGCTCCAAAGTTCTGGGCCCGGAACTCAGGGTGAGCTTTACTTTTATAGTGCACATGTTTACAGAGCATGGAAGTTTCCAAACAGAAACTTACAAGAGCAGGTGCAGAACATTCCACTTTTTAGCAAAACATCTTAAAGTTACATTGGATTGTTAGGTCATCCTGTTTTCTGTTTTTCTCGTGCAGCAAGCATATTTCACAAAAGCAAAACAAGCATGGAGTTGTTTTTAGCTGAGTGTAAGTTTCTAACTTTCCTCTTCAGTGGAAGAATGGCATAAAATATGTATAAAGTAACATACAGGAAGGCCAGTATGTCTGTGGAAGAGAAGGTTGTGTGTATGTTTTGAAAGTCACCTCCAACACTAAATGCTAGTAATGACACATTTGCCTACATAAAATCAGAATGTTTACATTTTAAGATGGAGTACTCATCTATAGAAATAAATTGCTTTATTATTAATGAATCTAGGATTAGGGAAATGTGTGCTACAGTTGTAGCACATGATTTACTTGCTGATTGGTAGTATCTTGGATTCTGTTATATGAAAATTTTCTTATTTATTGTTTAATTTGTAATGTATTTGAGCTAATTTTGAGCTTTGTTAGTCATAGATTATGACTTTGTTTGCCTTTTGTCTCTTAGAAATGTTCTAAGAAAGATTCTAGAGTAGTCATTTATTACATAGTATCACAGCATATTGAAAACTAAACCTGACCCAGTGAAGTGGAATTTTTCTCCTGAAGTGAACACCAGTAAACTCCTTAAAGAGACTCTCTTGCTGTTTCTTGACTCTATGCAGATTACATATTTTGAGTTTTTGATAAACTTTTTATTTCCTGGATGATCTCTCTAACTGGGTGTCCCCTAATTAACTTCTTAAAAAGCGCTGAACACTACCACCTCCCCACCTCCTTTAAAACCTTTTTGTGAGAACAAGGAGAATGATTAACTTTCTAATTGATGTATGGTGGCATAGCTATCTAAAACACTTTCATTAAAGCAACTTATTTTTTAAAGATAGCCAAGTTAAATATGTAATCACTCTCCAGAGTAATTAAAATGAAAGAATGGATGTAATTAAGAATTGTGTCTCTCTTTTTTTTTAGGGCATCACATAACTGATAGTTCTGTTATGTATATGTAGTTGATAATAAATGGCTCTGACAGTTTCCTTGGAGCAAGTGCTGGAGGAGATGGTACTTTCACACTTACAGTCTAGTCTGAGTTTGACATAACGTTTTCATTACTGCTCTTGTGTGGCATTTGTAGTCATACAGTGAGGTCAAAAACCTACTTGTATATTGTGCTGTCTGTGTTTTTTTCTCTTGCAGGGTAGCCAGAAATGTGGGTTTTTAGGGAACTGATTTTTCTATATTTCGAAAAGGTAAAGGAAAATTTGGTTTTTTAATGGCTCCTTCTCAAGAAAAGAATAATTGAGTAAAAATGAAGATTAAGAAATTTCTTTGCCTAGATTGAGCTTGAACAGATTGTGGCAGAATTGGAGAGTAATTTATATAGCAGATATACATAAATTTGCTCCTTTTAGAAATTGGTCGGGACTTCCCTGGCAGTCCTGTTGTTAAAACTTCGCCTTCCAATGCAGGGGGTGCAGGTTTGCTCCCTGACCAGGAAGCTAAAATTCCCACCTGCCTTGGGGCCAAAAAAACCAAAACATAGAACAGAAGCAATATTGTAACAAATTCAGTAGAGACTTTAAAAAAATAAATAAACAAGTATCCTTAAAAAAAAAAAAAGAAATTGGTCATTCAAAAAGTTGACCTCCTCATTTACATACATTTTCTTCAAATTTTGCTGAGCAGTGTAGTTGCCAAATTTTTGATTGGTTTCTTTTTCTCAGAAAGTTAGCATTGTAATTAAAACAAATGATTATTTTGCTCAAAATAACAAGTTATTATTCTTGCTAAATTTGAAAATCTTTTTATGTGTGCTTTACAGCTTTTTTTGTTTAGGATAAACATCTTGGAATTGGATCCAGCTCATCCTTTGCAGATGCTATTTTCCTTTCCTTCCACCTGATGACTTTCCCTGTTCATCTGGGTAACTCTTTTCTGACCTCCCAGTGTGCCCTCCACCCCCATTCCTGCCACTCCACTTAAAGTTTAACTGCTTTCAGCCAGGTAGGTCATCAACAGCCTAAATCCCTGGGGATGTGTTTCTTATTCCATCTGGCTGTGGAATTTGTCAGTATCAGCGTCGCTTTTTCTTACCTGCTGTTTTCCTGCTCTCCTGATTTTCTTTCCACTCCTAAGTCTTATATGATTGCTGCTCCCTATTCTTTGTGAGGTCTTCTGCTCATCCCACTAATGGTGATGTTCCTTGGATTATTTCTCAGGGTCCCTTTTTTTTTCTTACGTGTCACATCCTCTCAGGGAAATGTCTTATTTCATAGGACTATCATTTGGTCCTGATGATTCCTAAATAAAAATTCCCAGTCCAGATCTTTCTTCTGCATTCCTGACTCATATCTAGCTGGCTTCTTGGATACTTCCAATAAGTGAGAAAAATCACCAAGATGTCCCATAAGCCCTTCAAATCCAGTGTCTCCAAACAACTCTTTAGGGGATCCCCCCTTACCTTTCTGGTCACGTCACCCCTCTACTTGAAAACATTCAGTGCCTCTTCTTGCCTACTAATACTCTGGCTTCAAACTATATTTCTAGCTTCATTTTTCATTGTGCTTTTGCTTTAGTGAAATAAAACACTTGCTTTTCTACCAGTATGTCCTGAACCTGCCTTGTTATTTTCTCTTGCTTCATGCCTCCGTCTCTTAAGCAGATCCTTGTCTCTTACAGATGCTCAGGCAATTCTGATGCCAGCTTGATCCTGAAACTTTCCCGATCCAGTTATTCTAGGTTACTCTCCCCTTTTTTGTGAACTCCTGTATTTTATTGAAACTCATTTAATGACATTACCTCATTCTGCTATTGTGTATAATTGTTTAGTACTTGCCTTATCTCCCCAACCTCCTTTAGGCTGGAGTTAAGACATTTTCCTCCATAAGACCCACACATTGGGCCTGGCACATGGTGGGCATGTCCTGGCTTGTTGGGGTGTCTGATTGAGGGGTCGAGGAGTGACTTCTGACAACACTTAGTTACCATTCACAAGTTCTGGGCCACAGCAGGATTGATTTCTGTTCCATTTTCTCAGCCTGCATGTGGAGTCAGACTAGACTCATGTTAGATATATGTGGGGAAGCAGCTGTAGAATTTTTTGAACTCTGGCTGATTTCATTTATCATATTTGAGTCTAAGATGAACATTTCCCCCACATTTTACTATCTCTGAAATTAGGATCAATTTTACAGTTCATCAGTTTTACAGCCTCAATAATAATTGTCAATGTTATACCATTTTTAGTAGTATCTTTAATAATGGCATATCACACAATCCATAGCACCTTAGGTTTGATGAATTTTAGTAAATTATAGTGTGTGGTTACACAGTGATTTCCACGCATGGGATTGTGTCACCCAAGGGTGTTACTGCTTGACATGGATATTGCGGTCTCTGTTTAACATTCTTTCCAGCTCAGACACATTATACAGTTGTCATTCAGGTTGGGTAGGTGGGACTCTCCTCACCTCCCTGTCCTTGGTGGGCTCCTACTGGTATAGATAACTCAGGGCAGCCTCACCCCTTATCTCCAGTAGCTGGTTCTGTGGTGAGAACAACACCTAGATATGTCCAATTAAAGTGAGACTCAGGCCTTTTGTTTGGTGAGAAGCGATACTTTCTGGCTCTCCTTTTACATGAGAACAAGGTGGTCTGTAGCTCTAGGAGCTCTGGCAGCCATAATACCTCTGCGGGGAGCCAGTCTGAGCTTCCAGCTATCTGTGGAAAAGGGCAGGGCCAAGAGAACTGGAGAGAAAGGAGCTGTAGCCCAAGAAACTATGAAGAGGCAGCAGAGCATTAGCGGTCAGGAGCGCGGCTCTGGACTATAAGGCATGGGCTTGAAGGCCAGCTCTGCCACTTACTGTGTCCTTCTGGGCAAGCATAGTAACACAACCTCACTCTACCTCAATTTCCACATCTGTAAAATGGGGATAAATAACTCTCAGCGAGTTGTGGCGGAGATTAATGATACATGAAAAATGGACAGAGGGGTACCTGGCACATCATGTATTGTTACTGTTGTAATCATTACTAATCAGCTCTGAAATTTACTTCCCTCTGGACTTTCTTTTGTCTTTCATGCAGTTAGATTGATGCTTTTGGTTATTTTCAACTGAAAAACACCCTAACTTGTGTGCTGGTTAAGTTCAGAATTCTGAGGGAAATTTGAATTTAACTTAAAGGTAAATATTTAGTAAGTAGTTTGACTTCCTTACCACTACATACTTTACATAATAGATTAAGGGACTCTAAAAAATATGAGAATTATGATTTTTATGACTGCTTTGGTCTAGGACTAAAAAAATCAGTCCTAATGTTTGTAGGAGAGCTAACTGTACTGGCTCTCCCTTCCCCTCACTTTAACAAATAAGAATTGATAATGATATTGGCTTTCAGCACCTATTTATAAAAAATTTTTTAATACATTTGAAAATTCCCTTGAGTAGAAAAGCAAATATTTTCAGTTACTTCCTGTGTCATGTTGATATACCCATCTCCATGTTTGTACGTGGAGTCCATATATAATAAGTAAAAAGATTTAAGAATCTTTTAACCTTTTAGATACATCTCTAAATTCTAACTCCTTCAAAATGGAAACTCCTTAGCTTTGTGTTTGTTTTTTCCTTTTTAAACTACATTTGTTTGTAGCCATGTCTAATACATTATAGGTACTAAAGGTAAACATTTAGTAAATAGTCACTTACATCTCATATGTCACACTCTCTAATGACATGGGTATTGACTTACTTTTCTCCCCCAGTTTTATTGAGATATAATTGACATGTAACATTGTATTACTTTTAGCTGTACAACACGATTGACTTACTTTTGAAAACATTCCTTTAAAAAGCAGCTTTCCGGATGACATTAAAAAATTTGTTTCAGAAAAATTTGACCTAAAGGTGTGGTTTGGGGAAAATGCCTATCATGATTACAAATTATCTATTATTTTGTTTTTGGTTTTCAGAAGAATACAAGGAAAAGAGAGTGTACCATTCTGAGGAAGACAGAAAACTCAAAGTATCCCAATGTGACATTAGCTTCACTCCTTCTTGTGCACAATTGCAAGGCTGAAGGATCTAGTTTCCTTGTTTCTTTTCTACTAACCTCTTTCTCTCTCCCTCCTTGATCAGTTGCTAAAAACATACACTTTCAGAGGAGTTCAGTAGTTTCTAAATTTATTTTTAGTGGCTAATCTAACGGCACGGTCTTAGATATATAGAAAATTTAGTTGTTTACAAAGAATTTCATATCTGTTTTCTTTTTAGGATTTTTCTGAGATGTAGATGGGGCACACATTATCCTATTGTAGGTGAAGAAACAGTGGCTTCTAGCTAATAAAAGTGTGGACAGTGACCTACATAGGAATATGCTTGCCGTATCAGAGTTAAACTATCAATAATCAGCATTTTACTTTAACAGGAAAACACTAGCAGTATTCCCGCTAAGGTCAGAAACATACTCAATGCAGCTGACAAGAGAAAACAACTAGAGGCATCATAATTGGGAAACTATTTCCCTTTGCATTTGATACGGTATTTTACTTGGAAAACCCTAGCGAATCAATGGCAAAACTGACTCGAACAATGAACCTAAAGAGCGTTATGCCAAATGAAAGAAACCGACACAAAAGACCACATATTGTATGAATCCATTTATATGAAATGTTCGCAATGGGCAAATCTATAGAGACAGAAAGTAGGTTAGTGGTTGCCTGAGGCTGGGGGGTGGGGATAGGTTGGGGATGGGAAAGTGACTCTATATGGGCACAAGGTTTCTTTTTGGGGTGATGGAACTGTTTTAAAATCAGATCGTGGTTTTGGCTATACAAACTCTATAAATATACTAAAGTGTATTGAATTGTATACTTAAAAGGAGTAACTTTCCTTATATATAAATTTTTCTTAATAAAGTGTTTTTAAAAATCTAATTCAAAAAGTAAAATAATTCAGTAAGATAGTAGGATATAAAATTAACATAGAAAAATCAAAAGCCTTCATATACATAAACAATAGCTGGTTAGAAAATATAATGGAAGAGAAGACCCCATTTATAATAGTAACAGAAAAGATAAAATACTCAGGAATTAAACTTTAAAACTGTGCAAAATTTATTTGAAGCAAACTTCAAAACACTCCTGAAAGGCTTAAAGATAGAACTGAATGGAACTAAAGTCATGCCTCATTCTAGGACAGGAAGACAACACTGTAAAATTTTAATCAAGGATTTCAGTGAGTGGTTAATTTGAGAGATGATCCCAGGAAGCACGTGCCGGAGTGGGGAGTGAGATGAAATGGAATGAAGCCAGTGTTAGGGTGTGTTCATGAATGGGCTCCTGCTGTTAGCAGCTGGATCTCAATCCTTCTGGGGGCTTTTGTGAAGCTGGATAGAACTCAGTTCAGAGTTCTCTGACTTGAGGGCAAAGAAGCTGGAGTATAAAATTCACCAGCTCCTTCCCAGCTTTAGCGGCTGGCTTCTGCCTGGTACTCTGGCCTGCCCTTGACAAGCTTCTAGCCAGTGAACGCTCTCAGGCAGAGAGTAGCTGTGACCAGTAGTAGAAAGCTGCAAGAGTGTAAGGGGGTGGTGAGTGCCGAGTAGACCAGCAGCTTATGCATTTCAGATCTGTGCTGTTGAGGTGTAGAAGATATTCAAGTTTCAAACCAAACTGAGGAGATAGATGTACTCTCTAGGCTTTGTTGTTTACTTGGTGTCATGCGTGTCTCCAGTACCTGGAGAACTATAGTCTTCTCTGAGTGGGACCATAAATGAGTCAGGGAGCAGTTTTGCATTTTTTCTGCTGAAAAGAGTTGGTGGGCTTTTCCACCACAGGGCCTTTTCCAGGCCTGCTCAGAAGTCTGGACTAGATCTTGGAAAGAGTTATTCTTGCTGTGACCAGCTTCACATTGTGCCTGTGGTTTTTGCCAGTTAAATTTAATCAAATAGGATAAATTAACATCGACAAGATAATTGTTTATTTTTAAAAAGCAAACAAATTTTTTGTTCAGCTTGCCTCTGCCAGTTTGAATTCTACCATACTTGTTCCTTGAACCCTACTATCACAGTATGAAATAAGGAAAGCGTAATTTTGCAGACAGATATGTTGATGTGACTTTTGAGTGTTGATCAAGGAACTATACAGTGCATGAGATACATAATGTTTTTATGAATCAAAGATTCAGGATTCTGCCAATAACTCTTTCAATTCAGTATTTTACTTGATTTTCTTCTCATAAATCCTCAACTGCTATTTTTATTTGATGAGGCCTATTATTTCCAAAAAGTTATTTGAATGAGAATGTATCAGTAAACTAGTTGGCTAATTAAAAATATCTCTTGATTTTGAAAACCTGAACAGTGTGACATATTGAAAGGGAATATGCAAATAAGTGTATTACAGTATATCGTCTGTGAAACCTGCAGGTAGACATTTATATCCATTATAAAGATGTTGATTTTCACCTTTGTTCCCAATAGATACACTAAGCCAGACTAGCTTAAAGGTGTTGCTTGATAGTCATTTTTCTTGCCAACTTGCATTGTCTGCTTATTTTCTGTTGTTGTTCCTTTCTTGTTCTGCCTTCATTTGAATTGAGTATTTGTAAATATTCCATTTTATCTCTTCTTTTGGTTTATTAGCTATACTTTTTGTGGTCATTGGTGTAGGATTTAGAATATTTATCTCTCACTTATCATAGTCAACTATTAAATAATATTATATACTTAACATATAATGTAAGGACCTTATAATAGTATACTTCCACTTTCTCCCTCCCATCTTTGGTGCCATTTTATCCTAAATTTTACTTGTATGTGTTATAAATCCCACTGTATATTATCATTTTTGCTTTAAATAGTAAATTATCTTTCAAGTAAAATTTTAAAATGTGAAACAAAATTTTTTATTCTTTACATATATAACGTTTCCTATATATCTTTATCTGAATTTCCATCTGGTATTCTTTTTCTTCAGCTTCCTTTAAAAATTTTTAATTTTCAGGTCTTCTGGTACCAAATTATCTTTGCATTTGTCTGAAATTTTTGTTTTGTTTCCATTTTAAATGTTTTTGTTTGGTACAGAATTCTGGCTTGACCTCCCTCCCTCCCTCCTTTCTTTTACCTTTCAGTGCTTTACAGATGTTCCATTGTCTTCTGCTTTGCATTGCCTCAAGGTGATTTCAGTGTAAAACCTTCTCAGTGACCTGTAAAATCTATATGATCTCCAACTTTCTGACTCTTGGACTTCATTTCCTCCTCCTTCCTCCTTCCCTCATTCAAGCAGGCTAAGTGCTTACCTGCTGTGCGTTTTTGTATTTATTGTTCCATTTTTGTGGGCACTCTTCTCTCAGATACTCTTATGACTCAGGCTTTCACCTCATGCAGGTCATTGTATGAGAAAAGCATTCTGTGGCTATGCTATATATAATAGTAATAACCTTCCACTCTGCATTTATTTTCCCTCTGACCCTACTTTATTTTTATCCATAATGCTTATCACTGTGTGACATGTTTTTTCTTGATTTGTTCTGTTTTTCTTCTTGTTTCTTCTATTGAATTTTAAACCCAACTGGGGAGGGAATTAATTTTTTCTTTGTCGTCAAGAATAGTGCCTGGCACTTAATAGGGGTTCGGTAAGTATACGTGAAAAGAAAGAAGAGAAAGACAGATAGACAGCAGGCTTCAGTTCATTAAGGAAGTGATGGTATACATTTTGGGAATTAAAAATAGCTCTCTTTATCCTTAAAATAATATTAAATATGAGGGTGCTTATGAGTTCATTGTGTGGAAACCTTATGGCCTCTGTTAATAATTCTGTAGCTGACCATGAGTATGTTATGCTCTCTGAGCCTGATAAATGAAGGAATGGGGTCAGGCAGTGTCTAAGGCACCATCCAACTATTTATTCATTCATTATAAACAGTTTCATAATGAAGTCTCCTTTCTAGATTTCCCTGCAAAAATCCATTGTAACAAGATTAAATTCACAGTAGGGAGATTAACTATATCATTTTCCTACGCAGAAAACCTTTGTTGGTTTTTGATTGCCCTAAAATTCTTTGATCCATCATTAAAGGCCCTCCACCGTGTCATTCCATCCTGTCTCCAGTATTCTATATCACCATTCCTACTCTATATCCCATACCTATTCTCCATTTTCTTTTTTTACATGCTGCTTTTGTTCCTTCCATTAGGAGTTCCTGCCTCCCATTCCTATTTGTCAAAACCCTTTCCATCTTTCATGTCTAATATTAAATGCTACCTTCTTTGTGATGTCTTTCCCAGTGCTCAGAATTAAATGATTGTTTCTTAATCAGAATTTCTTTTGTATTCTGTTGAAATACGGTATTTGAATATGCTCAACAGATAATAGGGCCTCAAAAGCTTCTTATTGAATTTAAAACATTAAATAATCTCATTGTTTCCTGACATAGGTAAGTACGTTGGCATAGGGCAATAACAGTGACTCTAGGAAAAATCCTGCAGCCAGTGAAGTTCTTTTTAACCCACCCCCGTTTTCCTTTGAAGGAGCATTGACCTCTCTTGCGGTGTTACCTTGTCTTTCTCACTTTGCACTTGATAACTGGGGCTATGTGCTCCAGCTTTCCTCTCCCTGAGCAGCAGCCTCCTCTAGCTCCATTTTAGAGTTAAAAGTCTCTTTTTTATATTATTGCCTTTATTTATCCTCTGTTATTTTAAGGTACCTCTAAATTCTTTACAGTTGTTTTTTAGTATTTTTTATTTAGTATTTTAAGTCCTATGAGATTGCCTTTAATACAGACCTATGGCTTTCTGACTTTCAATAAAATAAAATCACATTAAACTTTAGTTTTAAGGTCATAGTTTTCCCCATTTCTCTCATGCATTTGAAGGTTGCCTTTTCGATATTATCATTTTATTACATTTTATTGCCTTTAGTGTTTTTGTATAAAGGGCATCGCTGATATCCTTTTATTCAAATTCTTTTGATAACTTTTACTGCTTTTCACAAATCGGTAAAGGAATCTTTAAAAAAGGAAATGAATTTATCAAGCCATTTACTATTATTTATTGTAAGATACATAAAAATGTACATCTATTATAGCCTTCTTGGTAGTTTCATGTATTTAATCACAGTAAAATATTGAATATAATCTTGATATAAATTAAACTTCTGCCTGTAATTAGTAATTTAGATTACTCCTTGTCTGTCAGTGTTGCAGAGTTGACCCTTACCTATTATATTTAACAATGTAAAAATGGAAGAAGAATAGATATTTGAGGAGTTTAGAGTTTATGTCAGTGTAGGATATCATACGCTTACAAGATCACGTCTTGACAAGTACAGGTACACCTCAGAGATACTGTGGGTTGGGTTCCAGGTCACCGCAATAAAACAAATATATCACAGTAAAGTGAGTCACAATTTTTTGTGCATGTAAAAGTTATGTTTACACTATACTGCAATCTATGAAGTGTGCATGTAAAAGTTATGTTTACACTACACTGCAATCTATGAAGTGTGCATGTAAAAGTTATGTTTACGCTATACTGCAATCTATGAAGTGTGCATGTAAAAGTTATGTTTACATTATACTGCAATCTATGAAGTATGCATGTAAAAGTTATGTTTACACTATACTGCAGTCTATAAAGTGTGCAATAATATTATATCTAAAAAAACAACGTACATACCTTAACTTAAAAATACTTTGTTGCTAAAAAATGCTAACTATCATCTGAGTCCTTTGCTGGTAGAGGGTCTTCCCTTGATGTTGAAGGCTGCTGATTATCAAGGTGGTGGTCACTGAAGGTGGGGGTGGCTGTGGCAACCTTTTATTTATTTTTTTTAATTAATTAATTTATTGGCTGCATTGGGTCTTTGTTGCTGTGTGTGGGCTATCTCTAGTTTCTGTGAGCAGGGACTACTCTTCATTGCAGTGCATGGGCTTCTCATTGCAGTGGCTTCTCTTGTTGTGAAGCACAGGCTCTAGGCACGAAGGCTTCAGTAGTTGTGGCATGTGGGGTCTGTAGTTGTGGCACACGGGCTTTGTTGCTCTGTGGCATGTGGGATCTTCCCAGACCAGGGATTGAACCCGTGTCCCCTGTATTGGCAGGTGGATTCTAACCATTGCACCACCAGGGAAGTCCCTGTGGCAATTTCTTAAAATGAGACAACAGTGAAGTTTGCTGCATCTGTTGACTCTTCCTTTCATGAATGATGTTTCTGTAGTATGCAGTGCTGTTTGATAGCATTTTACTCACAGTAGAACTTCTCCCCCAAATAGAGTCAGTCCTCCCAAACCCTGCTGCTGCTTTATCAACTAAGTTTATATAATATTCTAAATTACTTGCCATCATTTCAGCATCTTCCCCGGGAGTGGAGTCCATCTCACAAAACCACTTTCTTTGCTCATCAGTAAGACAGCTTCTCATTCATTAACGTTTTCTCATGAGATTGTAGCAATTCAGTCCCATCTTCAAACTATACTTCTAATTCTGGTTCTTCTGCTCTTTCCATTACATCTACAGTTACTTCCTCCACTGAAATCTTGAACCCCTCAAAGTCATCCGTGAGTGTTAGAATCGACTTCTTCCAAACTCCTGTTAATGTTGATATTTTGTCTTCCAATGAATGTCGAATGTTCTTTTTTTTTAAATAAGACTAGTTTTTTTTTTTAAATTTATTTATTTATGGCTGCATTAGGTCTTCATTGCTGCACACGGGCTTTCTCTAGTTGTGGTGAGCGGAGGCTACTCTTCATTGTGGTTTGCGGGCTCCTCATTTTGGTGGCTTATCTTGTGGAGCATGGGCTCTAGGCTCATGGACTTCAATAATTGTAGCACATGGGCTCAATAGTTGTGGCTCACGGACTCTAGAGCGCAGGCTCAATAGTTGTGGTGCACAGGCTTAGTTGCTCTGCGGCGTGTGGGATCTTCCCAGACCAGGGCTTGAACCTGTGTCCCCTGCATTGGCAGGTGGATTCTTAACAACTGCGCCACCTAGGAAGTCCTGAATCTCAAATGTTCTTAATGGCATCTAGAATGGTGATTCCTTTCCAGAAAGTTTTCAGTGTACCTTACACAGATCCATCAGAGGAATGACTAGCTCTAACCTTAACAAAATGTATTTCTTAAATAATGAGATTTGAAAATCGAAATTACTCCTTGATCCATGGGCTGCAAACAGATGCTGTGTTGGTAGCATGAAAACAACAAGAATCTCCTTGTACATCTCCATCAGAGCTCTTAGGTAGCCAGGTGCATTGTCAATGAGCAGTGATATTTTGAAAGGAATCTTTTTTTCTGAGCAGTTGGTCTCAATAGTGGGCTTTAAATGTTCAGTAAACCATGTTGTAAACAGATGTGCTGTCATCCAGGCTTTGTTGTTCCATTTATAAAGCACATGCAGAGTAGACTTAATGTAATTCTTAACAGTCCTAGGATTTTCAGAATGGTAAATGAGCATTGGCTTCAACTTCAAGTCACCAGCTGTATTAGCCCCCTAACGAGAGAGTCAGCCCTTCCTTTGAAGCCAGGCATTGACTTCTCTCTAGCTAACAAAGACCTAGATGGCATCTTCTTCCAATAGAAGGCTGTAACTATATTGAAAATCTTTTGTTTGGTGTAGCCACCTTCATTAATTATGTTAGCTTTATTTTCTGGATAACTTGCTGCAGCTTCTACATCAGCACTTGTGGCTTCATCTTGTACTTTTATGTTATGGAGATGGCTTCTTTCCTTAAACCTTCGGAACCAACTTCTGCTAGCTTCAAACTTTTCTTCTGCAGCTTTGTCACTTTTCTCAGTGTCCATAAAACTGAAGAAAGTTAGGGCCTTGTTCTGGATGAAGCTTAGATTTAAGGGAATGTTGTGGACCAACCACTAAAATTTTCTCTGTATCAGCAATAAGGCTGTTTTGCTTTCTTATCATTCTTATGTTCACTGAAGTAGCACTTTTAATTTCCTTCCAGAACTTTTCCTTTACATTTGCAATGTGGCTAACTGCTTGGCACAAGAGGGCTAGCTTTGGGCCTATGTCAGCTTTCAGTATGCCTCTTCACTAAGCTTAATCATTTCCAGCTTTTGATTTAAAATGAGAGATGTTCGACTATACTACTGAAAGTAATCTATAGATTCAGTGAAATCCCTATTAAATTACCAATGGCATTTTTCACAATTTGTATGGAAGCCCAAGAGATCCCGAATAGCCAAAGCAATCTTGAAAAAGAAAAATGGAGCCTGAGGAATCAGGCTCCCCGAGTTCAGACTATACTACAAAGCTACAGTAATCAAGACAGTATGATACTGGCACAAAAACAGAAATATAGATCAATGGAACAGAACAGGAAGCCCAGAGATAAACCCATGCACATATGGTCACCTTATCTTTGACAAAGGAGGCAAGAATATACAGTGGAGAAAAGACAGCCTTTCATAGGTGGTGCTGGGAAAGTGGGACAGCTACATGTAAAGGAATGAAATTAGAACACTTCCTAACACCGTACACAAAAATAAACTCAAAATGGATTAAAGATCTAAATGTAAGGCCAGACACTATAAAACTCTTAGAGGAAAACACAGGCAGAACACTCTATGATGTAAATCACAGCAAGATGTTTTTTGACCCACCTCCTAGAGTAATGGAAATAAAAACAAAAATAAACAAATGGGACCTAATGAAACTTAAAAAGCTTTTGCACAGCAAAGGAAACCATAAACAAGACAAAAAGACAACCCTCAGAATGGGAGAAAATATTTGCAAATGAAGCAACTGACAAAGGATTAATCTGCAAAATATACAAGCAGCTCATGCAGCTCAATATCAAAAGAGCAAACAACCCAATCCAAAAATGGGCAGAAGACCTAAATAGACATTTCTCCAAAGAAGACATGCAGATGGCTAACAAACACGTGAAAAAGATGCTCAACAACACTAATCATTTGGCTAACCAACACATGAAAAAGATGCTCAACAACACTAATCATTAGAGAAATGCAAGTCAAAGCCACAATGAAGTATCATCTCACACCGGTCTGAATGGCCATCATGAAAAAATCTGGAAACAATAAATGCTGGAGAGGGTGTGGAGAAAAGGGAACCCTCCTGTACTGTTGGTGAGAATGTAAATTGATACAGCCACTATGGAGAACAGTATGGAGGTTCCTTAAAAAACTAAAAATAGAACTACCATATGACCCAGCAATCCCACTACTGGGCATATACCCTGAGAAAACCATAATTGAAAAAGATACATATACCACAGTGTTCACTGCAACACTATTTACAATAGCCAGGACGTGGAAGCAACCTAAATGTCCATTGATAGGTGGATGGATAAAGAAGATGTGGCACATATATACAGTGTAATATTACTGTGCCATAAAAAGGAATGCAATTGAGCTATTCGTAGTGAGGTGGATGGACCTAGAGTCTGTCATACAGAATGAAGCAAGCCAGAAAGAGAAGAACAAATACTGTTTGCTAACACATATATATGGAATCTAGAAAAATGGTACTGATGAACCCAGTGGAAGGGCAAGAATAAAAACGCAGACGCAGAGAACAGACTTGAGGACAGCAGAGGCATGGGAAAGGGGAAACTGGGACAAAGTAAGAGAGTAGCTTTGACATATGTATATATACTACCAAATGCAAAATGGGTGGCTAGTGGGAAGCTGCTGCATAGCACAGGGAGATCAACTCGATGCTTGGTGATGACCTAGATGGGGTGGGAAAGGGAGGGTTATGGGGATATATGTATAAATACAGCTGATTCACTTTGTTGTACAGCAGCACGTGGCACAACACTGTAAAGCAATTATATTCCAATAAAGATCTGACAAAAAAAAAAGTAAAGTGAGAGGTGTTCAACTCTTCCTTTCATTTGAACATTTAAATATTGTTGTATCTCAGGGAATAGGGAAGCCTGAGGAGAGGGAGGGAGATGACGAATGGCTGGTTGGTGGAGCAGTCAGAACATATACAACATCTGTCAGGTTCACCGTCTTACATGGGCAAGGTACGTGGTGCCCTCAAACAATTACAATAATAAAATCAAAGATCACTGATGACAGATCAATATAACAAATATAATAATAATGAAAATGTTTGAAATACTGTGAGAATTACCAAAATGTGACACAAGAAATGTGAAGTGAGCAAGTGCTTTTGGAAGAATGGTGCTAAAGACAGGGTTGCCACAAACCTTCAACTTGTAAAAAATGCAGTGTCTGTGAACTGCAGTAAAGCAAAGCTACATGAGTTACGCTTGTATTAATAGTACAAATGTATTTAGAACTTCCAGATGCTTGTAAATGCTTTACATACTCCATTATTTTTAATCCTTACAGCAATCCCATTATTAATTCCATTTGCTAATAAGGGAATTGAGCTAGAATTTAGGTAAATAGTCTCAGGTCATATCATTAGTTGGCGGAACTGGGTCTGGAACTCTGGCTTCTAGCAATAAAAAAAACCTTTGTTTACTTTTTTTTCTTTTTAATATACTGGGTTTAAGATTTCATTTGGAGGACAAAAGGATTTTACTATTTAAAATAAAAATATTAAATACCACTGGTCTACAAAGTTCATTTCGTTATTGTTACTTATCCTTTGATGTCACTTTTACTGTGATCTTGATGCATTCTTTGATTCTGTGTTGCTGTTTAACTTTCTGATGTTTGTGAGAAATATATTTATGTCTTGAATTGCATCTATTTGGGTATAAACTTCCCATAGATAAGTTCATTAGACTGGATGTTCCTGGAGAACTTATATTTCTTTGTATCTCCCATATGGCACCCAGCGCAGTACCTTGACCTATACATTTTTCAACAAGTAAACTTGGTTTAACTGGTTGAATAAACCCATATTTTTGTCCTTGGGGAAACAATTTTAATTTGGTGTAAAATGTGCTACTGATAGTAATTAACAATCTTGAGAATGTCACATAAGAACAGCAGTTCTGCCCCACCCACCCCAATTTCTTATTCATACAGTGACACCTATAAATTTGTAGGTTGAAACAAGAAAAAAGTTTTAAGCTACAAATCTGTGGAACATGCTTTTCCTGCAAAGGGATGGCTAATGTGACTTGTGTATTCTAATTAAGCTTTTTTTGAAGCTGAGCATTCAAATTTGCATTCTTACTTGATTAATATTCACTACCACTATTTTTATGCAGATCACATGAAAAATGAACCCTGCGTGCCAGGATAACTTGCAAGATATTACTATTCATCAGCATGAATCAATAAGCTCACAAGTATAACAATATCCACTGGGAAAAGTAAAAAAAGCTGTTACTAAGGTCATATAATATGAAAGAAAAAGGAGAAAAAATTCATTTTTGCTTTGAAAAACCATAAAAATGTTTCAAGAGAAAATTAGTATGACTATCCAAGATCAAAAACCAATAGATGAAGTTCTGTTATATTTTACTACATGCATGAACCTTGAAAACATTAGGCTAAGGGAAATAAGCCAGACACAAAAGGACAAATGTGGTATGATTCCACTTATATGAAATATTTAGAACAGGCAAATTCAGTGAGACAGAAAGTAGATTAGAGGTTACCAGGGCCTGGTAGGGAGGAAGAAATGGGACTTATTGCTTAATGGTTACAGAATATTTTTGGTGGGGGGGTGATTTAAAAATTTTGGGAATAGTGTCAACGATTGCACAAAATTGTGAATGTAATTAAGGCGATTTAATTGCATTTAAAAATGGTTGAAATGGCAACTTTTGTGTTATATATTTTAAAGTTAAAAAAGCATATAAATTAATGGGATGGAAATTTAAACATTTTCTGCAGTCTTTGAATGAAGAAAGTAACCGATTTCACAGTGAACCAGGTCGCACCACTGGCCTGGGGCTTACTCTCTGCCTGTGAGTAAGCCTTGCCTGGCATGCCTCCAGGTTTTGCATGATATCAGAGCCCTGTGAGGTGGGTCAGGTGGACAGAGAAATCTAAAAGTGATCAGCTTATTCCTATACACTAACAACGAAAAATCAGAAAGAGAAATTAAGGAAACAATCCCCTTTACCATCGCAACAAAAAGAATAAAATACCTAGGCATAAACCTACCTAAGAATACAAAAGACTTGTATTCAGAAAACTATAAAACACTGATGAAGGAAATCAAAGATGACATGAACAGATGGAGAAATATACCATGTTCTTTGATTGGAAGAATCAACATTGGAAAATGACTATACTACCCAAAGTAATCCACAGATTCAGTGCAATCCATATCAAATTACCAATGGCATTCTTTACAGAGTTAGAACAAAAAATTTTACAATTTGTGTGGAAACACAAAAGACCCCAAATAGCGAAAGCAATCTTGAGAAAGAAACATGGAGCCTGAGGAATCAGGCTCCCCGAGTTCAGACTGTACTACAAAGCTACAGTAATCAAGACAGTGTGGTATTGGCACAAAAACAGAAATATGGATCAGTGATACAGGATAGAAAGCCCAGAGATAAATCCACACACATATGGTTGCCTAATATATGACAAAGGAGGCAAGAACATGCAATGGAGAAAAGACAGCCTTTTTAATAAGTGCTGGGAAAACTGGGCAGCTACATGTAAAAGAATGAAACTAGAACACTACTTAACACCATACACAAAAATAAACTCAAAATGGATTAAAAACCTAAATCTAAGACCGGACACTATAAAACTCTTAGAGGAAAACATAGGCAGAACACGTTCTATGACATAAATCATAGCAAGATCCTTCTTGACCTACCTCCCAGAATAATGGAATAAAATAATGGAATAAAATGGAAATAAATGGAATAATGGAAATAATGGAAATAAAAACAAAAATAAACAAATGGGACCTAATGAAACTTAAAAAGTTTTTGCACAGTAAAGGAAACCATAAACAAGACAAAAAAGACAACCCCCAGAATGGGAGAAAATATTTGTAAATGGAGCA
The DNA here is from genome assembly GCF_030028045.1 of Hippopotamus amphibius kiboko. NCBI lineage: Eukaryota > Metazoa > Chordata > Mammalia > Artiodactyla > Hippopotamidae > Hippopotamus > Hippopotamus amphibius. Next base: position 146,680,516 of record NC_080188.1, read on the forward strand.
ACTGACAAAAGATTAATCTCCAAAATACACAAGCAGCTCATGCAGCTCAATATCAAAAAAGGAAACAAGCCAATCCAAAAATGGGCAGAAGACCTAAATAGACATTTCTCCAGAGAAGACATAAAGATGGCCAAAAGACACATGAAAAGATGTTCAACATCACTAATCAGAGGAATGCAAGTCAAAACCACAATGAGGTATCACCTCACACCAATCAGAATGACCATCATTAAAAAATCTGGAAACAGTAAATGCTGGAGAGGGTGTGGAGAAAAGGGAACCCTCCTGTACTGTCGGTGGGAAAGTAAATTGATACAGCCACTATGGAGAACAGTATGGAGGTTCCTTAAAAAACTAAAAATAGAACTACCATATGACCCAGCAATCCCACTCCTGGGCATATACCCTGAGAAAACCTTAATTGAAAAAGATACATATACCACAGTGTTCATTGCAGCACTATTTACAATAGCCAGGACACGGAAGCAACCTAAATGTTCATTGACGGATGGATAAAGAAGATGTGGCACGTATATACAGTGTAATATTACTGTGCCATAAAAAGGAATGCAATTGAGCTATTCGTAGTGAGGTGGATGGACCTAGAGTCTGTCATCGAGAGTGAAGTAAATCAGAAAGAGAAAAACAAATACTGTTTGCTAACACATATATATGGAATCTAGAAAAATGGTACTGATTAATCCTGTGGCAGGGTAGGAGTAGAACTGCAGTCGTAGAGAATGGACTTGAGGACACTGGGGGAAGCTGGGTTGTAGTGAGAGAGTAGCATCGACATATACACACTACCAAATGTAAAATACACGGCTAGTGGGAAGCTACTACAGAGCACAGGGAGATCAGCTTGATGCTTTGTGAAGACCTAAAGGGGTGGATAGGGAGATTGGGAGGGAGGCTCAAGAGGGAGGGGATATGGGGATATATGTATACACGTGGCTGATTCACTTTGTTGTGCAGCAGTAAGTGACAGAATACTGTAAAGCAATTATACTCCAATAAAGATTAAAAAAATAATAAAAGATTAAAGTGATCAGCTTGTGAGACTATCGTTGGGAAAGGAACTGGCTGACCTGGAGTAGGAGACTGAAATGAAAGTTTGCAAATTTAAAGTCTTAAAAGAATGACAAGAGTGAAGAAAAAGAAAATGAGAGAGCAGTGCTAAGAAAAGACCAGATGTACAGTGGAGGAAGCTGGATAGCTTCTTCCTCTGCCCTCTGAAAGCACGTACAGCTGTTCATTCCATTCTTTACTCTTTGTAAACCTTCCTCCACTGGACTGAGAGATCAGGGGTCATGTCCATCTCTGTATCCTCAGTGTTTGGAACATGAAAGGGACTCAGTGAGTAAATAAGGGTCAAGTACAGGGATTGAGGGAAGGTTTATCACAGCGTTCTGGTTGGCACAGTCAGAATCATCAGGCCAAACAACCAGCAAGAGAGACATTTGAAACTGCGGTAAAAAGGAGGTGGAACAGTTAAAAATGGCTAAGTGAATACCTTCATTTACTTCAGCTTCCTCTTGAAATCCAACTAGAATACCAAAGAAAAGAATTTTTTTAAAAGTGAGGGGCGTTGGCATAAACAGACAACAATGTAAAAAATAGGAGGAAAAAAAAACCCCAACAATATTAGAAGGTGACTTAAAAAGCCAGAGATTCACTTAGAAGGAACACAAATGTTGAAGTCTAAACAGACTATAGAAAGTGAATTTTTGCTAGCATCCTGGACTTGTGGAAGAATCTTGAAAGATGCTAAAGATCTGTTGAAAGAATAACAAGGAATTAACTGGACCCCTCCAAAGCTCTCCCTGATGTTGCATAGCCCGGGAACTGCCCTCTGGGGGTGGCATCAGGCATAGATGATGGTAATGGTGCCATGCTGAACACAGGGTGGGTGAGTGAGTCTATACTGGGTTCCTACCCCTTTGCATACCTTATATGGCAAAAGGTAATGAAGAATGTGGAGGGCATTAAGGTTGATCTTAAAATAAGGAGATTATTCCTGGATCATCGGGGCGTGCCCAGTTTTTTGACAAGCGTCCTTTAAGGATAGAATGGGAAGCAGAAGATCAAGGTCAGAGATTTGAAGATACCACACTATTAACTTTGAAGATTGAGGGAGGGGCTGCAAGCCAAAAAAGCTGAAAAGGGTAGGGAAGTGGATTCTCCTCTCCTTCCAGAATGAGTGCTGCCTGCTAACAGCTGATTTTAGCTCAGTGAGATCTACTTTTGACCTCCCAAACTGTGGGATTCGCTTACAGCGAATACAGTTATGGTATTTGTTTTAAGAGCAATAAGAAACTAATATGAGCAAGTCAATAAAAGGATGAGAAGATAAAGCTGAAAAAGTTGCTCAGAGAGTACAACAAACAGAAACTGATTCTGGAATGCATGAGACAGCCCCTGTAGCTTGGGGCTAGAAGTAAAGAGAACCAGTAGAGGCACAGTGACCTCTTAGCCATGCAGTAAACATGTATTAAGCACTTGCTTCCTACAGTGCACTGCAGTCAGTGATAATTCAGACTATAGTCAATTTGAAATCACCATCATCTAAGGTTCATTCATAAATAATTCACTTTAACAAATTGGAAAGGATGCATGAAGAACTATAGTTTTATTTTCAAGAATCTGTGACCCTGTCCAGACCTGGTCTTATGGATGGGCAGAGAAGATACTCTCATACTTGGTATGATTTCCCAAGGAGCTCAAAAATTCAGCTGCCTCCAAATATCTGATCCATTGGTTTGCTCGTATGTATCAAATTCCCGCAACAGAAAGCTTTCAAGATAATGTCTCCAGAAAGAGTATTAAATTGAAAATATTATATTAAATATTAATATTAAATTGAAAATATTAGGAAGGAACTAAAATTTTAGCATAGGTTAGGGAAGACAAGCTGTCATAGAGAAGAGCAAAAATGGTTAATTGGGAAGACAATCAGCCATATTTGGTGGGAATTTGATGAACTTTCCCATTTTCTTTGTCCAGGTTCTGAAATATCCCTATTTATTTATTTATTTATGATTTATTTTATTATTTATTTTATTTTTGGCTGCATTGGGTCTTTGTTGCTGCGCACGGGCTTTCTCTAGTTGTGACAAGCAGGGGCTACTCTTTGTTGCAGTGTGCGGGTTTCTCATTGCAGTGGCTTCTCTCGTTGCTGAGCTCGGGCTCTAGGCATGCGGGCTCAGTAACTGTGGTGCATGGGCTTAGTTGCTCCGCGGCATGTGGGATCTTCCTGGCCCAGGGATCGAACCCGTGTCCCCTGCATTGGCAGGAGGATTCTCAACCACTGGGCCACCAGGGAAGCCCTGAAATATCCGTATTTTTATAAGACAGATCTCTCTTCTCCCATTTGTAGACTCCGAAGCCTAGAGACAGTAAATCAAATCTGAGTTTAGAGAATAAAAGATCACAAATTGGCATGGGAGTTTTTGGCTAAAAATTACTGAGAATATATCTGCATTAACAGCTCCAAGGGTTTATTAATTTTATTATCCTCTTTTGGATATTATCCTCTTTAGAGTAATATGAAATATACCTAACCCTAACTAGTCAGCCTTAAATTAAGACAGCATTTTGTTACAAATGCTGTGCTGCTCACCAGGATTTGCCCAATGTAGATTCAGAAATCTGACCCCGATGTTTAGGCTTACCTGATTCAGAGTATGTTTCATTTACATATGTGTATATATCTGTGAACATATATGTATGAATATATGTGAAAAAATATGTATGTATGTATCCTGTCTACATATATATTACACAGATAAAATATATACATAAAAACTATCAGGGTGATGACAATGAGAACTATTTACATGATACTGCACATTATAAATTTCTCAGTTCTTCTCACAAACTTGTGGTGAACCTTAACCTGTATGGAGAAGAGAATGGTTCTCTTCTTGTCTGGATTCTCCTGTGTCCCACGTGGCTAAGTTGGGATATCTGATTCTTGCTTCAAGGCTTTGTTAGTTTATTAGATAATGTTTTTAGTTTTTCCTTATGTATTTTCTAAGAACAATCTTTAAATGCCATTAAAATGATTTATTTAGAGTCTTTTGCTTTACTCTAATATATTAGTATATCTTGCACATTTCTCACTGTTGGCCTTATTTATAAATAACAGTGTGTGGTGCCTCAGCCCTGGTGTTCTCTCTCAAGAGACTGCCTACTTTGTTTTGCTTTTTGTAGCCACTTCTCTGACTGCTGGAGGGTTAGGAGGGGCCAAGAGTCCAAGGAGAAAAATGGATTTCCAATGGCTAGATATAGGGAGACATTTCTAAATATCACCCACTCCCTTCCCACCCATAAATAGCAACTATAGGGAATTATTCTTTAATCACTTCATGTTCAGTATTTAGTACATCAGAAGAGGATATTTAATCCTTAAGGTTAATGGTTGTGATTTTTAAGAATTTTAATCATTTGTGTACTTTAAAAAATCCAATTTTGATTTGCTAATCCATCCTTATGGATGTAGCTCTTGTTAAATAAACCATCCTGTTGGGAATAGAATTGTTGTAATTCCATTAGTAATCTTTAGTGGTGAAAATTAGCTCTTTACTCAGTTTTTGCCTAGTGAATTTTAGTCTTGGCAGAGAGTATAGTCTAATGATTAAGGGCAGGGGTTCTGGAGTCTGACTGCCCGGGTTTGAATATAAGCTGCACTATTTACTGTGTGATTTGGGGCAATGTAACTTATTTTCTCTAGCCTCAGTTTTCTCGTTTGCAAAATAGGTCTAAATTTGGTACCTGTCTCTTTAGGGTTATTATAAAGATTAAATAAAAAATATAGCACAATTCCTGGTATGTTGTTAGCATTAGTTTAATAATTATTGTGAAGAGGCAGCAAGGTATAATGGAATTAGACAATCGGGGTTTATAATTCTAGCACTGAGGTGGCAGTCAGGGTGGAGGTGTTGTTACACATGACCTTGGCTTTGAGCAAACTGTCTAACCTCTGTATTGATATCTTCAACCTAAAAATTTGGGGTAACCTTCCTTATCAGGTAATTGAGAAGGTCTGGTACATAGCAAAACTGTAAAACTGCACCCTATGTTATCCTCTTCTCCCTTTCTTTCTAGTTCAGTTTAGGAATGCTGCAAATTCAGAAAAGCTTTTAATTCTCCGACCTCTTCCCAAAAAACCCAGCAAGTATTCTTTTATAACACACATTAAGTAGTTGTCATTCAATATGTTTTGTTTAATTTTATTAGGATCTTTTTTTAATGCCTGCCCTATTTTTTGGCTGAATTATAGGAAATGAGTAGAAGGCATTGAGAAGAGATCAAGTATTAGAGAGCTTTAAGGTTTTCTATCTAAAGAATAAATAGAAAATTAAAGAATAGGTAATGCAATTGTTTTCATTAGAAGCTATGAGGTAAGAAACTGAAGAGATGCTGGGTAGGTCAGGGAAATGAAACAGGAGTCCTGTGGTTCTGTCTTTGATTTGGTGATGGAAATGTCAGCAACATTAGTAAACTATATTCAAGCTGGGAGAGTGCTGTAGGAGCTACCCAAGGGGTTGTGAAAGTCATTCTGATTTACTGAGTGGGTAAAGATGCTGAGAGTTTGAGATGATCTAATGGTGATCAATCTAAGATCATGGGCCTTTTCTGTAGCTTCTTGGGGATCTTTACTGGTGCTGAGAATGGTAAATTCAAACCAAGCTGACTCAGCCAGGAGGGCAGTGATAAAAAAAGAGGAGGGACCGTAGTTTCTATTCCTCAGACTTGCTTCCGGGTATGGATTAGGATAGGGAGGGGCCAGGACTCTGTGGAGAATTTACAAGCTTTATTTTTCCCTTTGTTTATCCTGGGCAGTCAGAAAGCTGGTATTGGGATTATGGAGCTCTGAGGACAGTAAAATATTTTTAGGAAACAGAAGGGTGGATATCACATGACTTCATTCTGTGTACCACCAGCTTGTTTCTCAGAACAATGTCCCCTTTTTATAAACATGTGTTTTGAAAAAGATACTTACTATCCTGAAAGAAAAAAAAAAATCTTAGCTAATATAGCTACTTATGCACGTAAATTCAAAATTCCAGTATAGTGCCCTAATGATACTATAAAGAAGAAATAAATGGAAAGTTATCAAAAAATAGTGTATGTTGTAATATAGGAATGTTGAGGCATTAATAGAATTCATGGAAGAATTACTGTAAATGTGCAGCTCTAATTGAGACTGATAGAAATGTATGGATTTGGTGATTCACATAGCACGACATTTTCATCTGAAATGATGAGCAACTCTAGGTAAAGTTTTGGACAAAAAAGTACTAATTTTCTTCAATTTACATAGTAATAGCAACCCTGGAGATTAAGCATGTTAAATATACTAAAACAATATAAGAATTGCTTCTGCCCAGATGTAAAAAGGAATTTGGTTCTAGACTGAAATGTGCTAGTTGGACATTTGAAAGCTGTGTGGGATTGTGACATACATTGTAGGATGTAAGCACCCTTGTCTCCTGCAGAGTGAATGCCTATGGTGCCCCCTAGTCATTGTGAAAACCAAACCACCCTCACAGCTTTCTACCACACCTCCCAGGGATCAGTGCCAACCCTTCTGAGAAGCAGAGCCATTCACATTTGCCAGGGGGTTTAGAAGATAGAGCAGGGATTACTCCTATGGCCACATCCAAATCCCAAGAGACTTCCCCCTTCCCGGTCACTGCCAAATCCACTAAACAAGTTGTCTGTTTCTAATAGTATTACCTAACCAACTAGTTTGGAAATGCTTTGTTTGTTTGGGAAGGGAGTTTCAGCATACAGAGAAGTATTGCGTGATGGCTGCGAGCAGGAACTCTGGATCCAGGTTGCCTGCATTCCAGTCCCGTCACTGCCTTACGAGTTGTAGGATCTTGCATGAGTTACTTCACCTCTCAGTGTCTCTGTTTTCTCATCTGAAAAGGGATAGGTCCATTGGCTTACCTACCTTGTGGGACTGTTGTGAGGATTTAATAAGCTGTCACATCTTATGTGTTTTGAGTAGTTCTTGACACATAGCACTATGCACGGAGTGTGTGAAAGAGACTTTTGAGACTAGTGAGCAGGCTTTTAAGAGGTGAGAAAGGAAATCATTAAATTGTAAATATACAGTACAGAAAATTAAAAAGATCATGTATTTTGATATTCTCTCATAGAGAATCTTTACCAGAGCTCTAGATTTTGATGGATAAAAGTCATCATCTTCTTTCCTTTTCCTCCCTTTTGGCGAGGATAATAATGGTTAATAGGATAATAATGGTTAATAAACATACACCAAGCATGGTACTAATAGGTTTAGAAGTACTGTATCATTTAATTTTTAAACAAACCTATGAAGTTGTTACTATTGTTATCTTCATTTTTACATATAGAAAAATGAGACAGGTTGAGTAATCAACTCCGAGAGTCACCGTTTAGAGAGTCAGACTCCATCATCCAACTCCAGGGTCCATTCTTTTAATCCCTGGGCAACACTAAACAATGCAATGGGCAAATACAGACAGTACCCAAGAGAAGCCTGAAGCGTCCAAGCCTGTGAACAATCTCAGATAATTGTGCTGGGTCACTAATCCTTGACATGTTCTGGTTGAGTCTAGGATTTTTATGCTCAGCAATGTGGCAGAGGTTTGATTTTGTTTAAAACATGCAGTAGTGTCTAGATCAGGACTGTCCAAAAGTACTTTCTGTAATGTTCAGTATGGTAAACAGCCAGTAGTCACATGTTGCCCTTGAGCACTTGAAATGTGGCTGGTGTGACTGAGGAAGTTAATCTTAAACTTTTATTGAATTTTAATTAGTTTAAATATAAATAGCCATGTGTGGCTAGTATTAGACGGTGCAAGTCTAGGTGAGTAAAGGGGATGCAAAGAGAAAGTGCTGGACTTGCAAAACCACCACCCCGTGTTTCAGTAGGAGCGAGTCTGCTGTAAGGTATAGAAAATACACATAGGGAGTGGGACTGACTTCTTTCTGCCTTTTTGGATTCGGAGGCCTTAGTGCCATGCCTTCAGAGGTGTCCTTTGTTTAGCAGGTGGGTGCCTGTGTGAAGCCCTCTGGTGTGCTCACAGGTCATCAGCTTCAGCATCCCCGGCACTGCTGACTGGCTCCAGAAACCTTTAATTATTGCAGCATATGTTTCAGTTTTCAGGCTGGAGGGAACTTATTCCCTCCAGCCTGAAGTCAGCACAGATGGGATCTACAGCTGAGACCTCAATACGAAAGAACTAAATTGCGGACCCTTCACAGTTGCCATGACGCTGCTGACCTCAACAGCTGTGGTTGCCACAGTGTGTGGAAAGCTTTTTTAACGAAAAGTAAAAAAATATCCATTTAGAGCCATCATTGTGATTTGAATTCAAGGTAGGTAAATAAAAGGTAGCATAAGTTAATGGCTTTATTTAAAAAAAAATCAACAGTATGAGAACAGAAGTAGGTTGTTTGTGTTCGGTGTGTCCATAAATATTTGCAGTATACATTCCAATTTAAGCGTGGTTTCACACATGAATAAATTTCTGTGAAAATGTTGACTTTGAATCAGGGTATCTGAGATGTTTCTATGCTTAGTTTTATCATAAATGTATGTATGCTAGAACATGAATATTCTTATTTCTTGAGCTCTATGAAGTGGTATCATTACTGAGTGTAGTGTTATGGGATTTTTTGGTACTCAGCATTACATTTTCAAGATTTATCTGTTATTGCACATAGCTATAGTTCATCCATTTTCACTGCTGTATGATATTTCATTGTATAGATTATATCACACTTTATTCATTCTTATGTCAGTGGACTTCTAGATTGTTTCCTAGTTAAATGTTCTTTCAGTTGATAACACTTCTGTTGCATTATTGTTGGAAGATAGCAAGGATAGGGCATAGATTATCCACCTCTCAGAAGGAGAGACCAATAGGAAGAGGGACCTGGAATACAAGATGTATTTAAAATAGGGAGAAGAGATGGGAACTAACGTATATCATTGGGCAGGCCAAAAAGTTCGTTCGGGTTTTTCCATACGATGGTACAGGAAAACCCGAATGAACTTTTTGGCCAACCCAATATTTTCTGGGTACCTGGAACTGTCACATATGCCATTTCATTTAATTCTTATAAGAGTCATGTGAGAAATTTTATTAGCTTCATGTAATAAGTGAAGAGATGGACCCACCCAGAGGAAAACTAACCTTTCCAAGATCACACAGCTAGTAAGAGATGGCGCTAAATGTGCAACCTGAGTGTTTCTGACCCAAATCCTTTATGTTCTCTATACATGGGGCTGACTAGAACAGTCAGCATTATATGACTCTGAGGGGAGACTAAGTATAAACTGAAAGAGGTTACAGTTAGGGTCTGTCACTTAAACCAACAAAGTCAACATAGCACCAGGGAAATTTAAATTCAAGGTAGGCAAATCAAGGAAAGCAAAAGGAACTTTATGTTCCAGGCCATGCGTGTTGCTCTCCAGCACAAATCTTTCTGACCCTAGAACCTTCTGACTTGGACTGTGACTTATCCAGCCAGCCCTGTAGTCTCCTTCTTCTAGAAATTTTCCTTCTGTCAGGGATGAACTAAAAAGTCATGTCCCAGGATTACCCTTAATCAGCCACAAGTAGAGTAAATTGACCCTGATTTATCAGCAACCTGCCATGTGAGATTTCGGGGTTTTTTTTCAGTGGTGAATCTTTACAAAAAATTAGGATAGAATTGGGTGTCTGCCTAGCAAATGAGAGAACTTTGTTTTTTTTTTCGGTCTATAACAATTTTTGACAGCTACTGTGCAATTCATAATAAAATGTAAGTATATGTGCAAAATTTATTTCCATGATTTGAAATGATTGACTGCTGTTGCTAGCCCAGGGATCATGCAGCCTGGGTGATTGTGTGAATAGAGAAACATCTCTTTTGGTAAAGCAGAGGCTGGAAATTCGCATTGCTCTTTGCAGGTGGTTATTCTACTTGTTCATGTTTTATTTAGGTGTTTAGCAGTGCCATTTGAGTTTTTAATTACAGTTGTGCCTGCCCTTCAATTGTTTATGAAGCCTCACATAGATTTAATCATCAGATCGGCTTGATGAGGGTTTGCGAAGGTAAGCTTTATTGCTTCAAACAGCGGCTTCTAGCTTCTATCCAGAATGTGAAGGGAGCATTGATTCATAGGAACATTACAAATAGCTCAGTGATCGTTGGGGTATATTGAGTAGAGAATGAAATGCAGAAGTCTATTACAGATACTCTGTCTCTATTAACCTCTGTAACCTTCCATTTAGTTTGATGGATAGAGGGATTTGTGCCCTGAAATCATAGAGGTATCACGTGCTTAGATGTGGGATCATCTTTAAGATGGTGTTGTTAATCATTTTAGCACATCAAGACTCAGTTTAACTGGTTTTGAACAGTTTTACTTCACATTTTATTATGGTATTTCATAAATTTGGAAAATAGGTAATTAGCAAATATAATCTTGAATTTACTCAGTAGGATGAATAAACATCTGTATTTTGATATTTACTGTGTTTTGTATTTTGATATGTTAACTCCATATATATTGAACTAATGTACCTATGATTACAATAAAAATATTGGGATTCTGTTTTTGCCATTCTGTTGGAAAAAGAAAGGATGGATGAAGGTAGTATGTACTGTTTAGAGAGGCTATTTTATCCTAGGCTAGAATGGATTATAATAATAATCTTAAAATAGCATTTGAGTTTCTGGACTTTAAAAACATGGTTACTGGGATGTTTTAAAACATTTAATAACTTTATATGGTTATTACATACCTTATTTTTAGAGTTTATGTTATCAGTGTTTTCCATTTTAATGACTCTTCTTGGTTACCTAGAAGTATTTTTTTAGCTTTGAAAGAAAGCTTTGCTTTGAAAATGATCATTGAATTATTCTAAGGAAGTTTGAGCCATAAGATACTGTGATATTCAGCTGCCCAAACACTTTTTAAAAAGCTAGTATTATATTCATTGAGTATTACCAGTTTCTTTTGATGTACAGATTTCAAATTTTGTGAAATTTATGAATTTCACGTGTTTCTGATAAAAGGTAATGGTGGGAATAGTCATGTCTTTCCACGTGAATGTTTTTATTTTTCAGTATTTTCCAAAGAATGCATGCACAGATACCATGTAATTCATAGTCCTTTTTTTTTCTGCCCCGGATAATTAAATGAATAAAGTTAAAGTGTATTAGGTCTTTTATTACATGGCTAGTATTGTTTGTTTTGCTTGTTTTCCTTTGTTTAAAAAAAAATCTTAAGTTTTCCCTCTCAACTGCAGTAGCCTGAAAGAGGCAAGAATTTGGAAGTGGCTAGGAATCTGTACTGTATCAATATTAGAAGTCATAAAATAGCACAATTAATGACTAATGTCAACCATGTTATCGTTTCTTAAAGTTGTCTACATACCTTAAGAACTTTTGGCAAATGGATTTGAAATGAAAAGTTGAAGTGCAAGTCATTGCTGGTGTAGCTTCAAAGCTTATTTATAAAAAGCACTTAACATACTAAGCTTTAGTTACTTGTTAAATTAATTGCCAGTTGAAGGCTAAGCTTTGTGAAGACAGGAACTGTTTCTGTTTTGTTTTGTGCTTATTCTCACTGCCTAAATGGTATCTGGCTTAATAAATAATTGTTAGATGAATAAATGAATGAAAGACTTCTTAAACTGGTGACATATTTTAAAATTAGTCACTTAGCAATTGAACATTTTTTTAGGATTATGTACCTTAAATATATAGTTTGTAATCTTAGAAGAGTTTATTTGCCTTTTATTTCTTTAAAAAAACAATCTAAGGGGAAAAAAAGGCAAAGATGATAATTATAGCATAAAAATATGACTGTAATCTTAGTGGTCTTGTTGACTGGCTTTTAAAAATTATTTTTTTATTGATATATAGTTGACTTACAATATATTAATTTTGTTGAATGGCTTATTAATGTCAGAGTTTTTAATACTTGGATACCATGAGAACATTATATAAATTAATAATTAAAATGTACTGATTTTTAGATCAGAATCTTTCATTTCTATCGTTGAATTTTATGTTTCTAAACACAAATCATTTTTTTTTTAAAATTTTATTGGGGTATAGTTGGTTTACATTGTACAGCAAAGTGAATCTGTTATACATAAACATATATCTGCTCTTTGATTCTTTTCCCATACAGGTCATTACAGAGTACTGAGTAGAGAATTCCCTGTGCTATAAAGTAGGCCCTTATTAGTTATCTATTTTATATATAGTAGTGTGTATGTGTCAATCCCAGTCTTCCAGTTTATCCCTCCTCCCCCTTATCCTCTGTTAACCATAAGTTTATTTTCTGCATCTGTAACTCTATTTCGGTTTTGTATATAAGCTCATTTGTAGCCTTTTTTAGATTCCATATATAAGCAATATCGTATGATATTTGTCTTTGTCTGACTTACTTCATTCAGTATGGCAGTCTCTAGGTCCATCCATGTTGCTGCAAATGGCATTATTTCATCCTTTTTTATGGCTGAATAATATATATCTATATACCACATCTTCTTTATCCTTTCCTCTGTTGATGGACATTTAGGCTGCTTCTACATCCTGGCTATTAAATAGTGCTGCAATGAACATTGGAGTGCATGTATCTTTTTGAATTATGGTTTCCTCCAGATACATGCCCAGGAGTGGGATTGCTGGATCATATGGTAGCTTTATTTTTAGTTTTTTAAGGAACCTCAATACTGTTCTCCATAGTGGCTCTACCAGTTTACATTCCCACCAACAGTGTAGGAAGTTTCCCTTTTTTCCACACTCTCTCCAGCATTTGTTGTTTGTGGATTTTTTGATGATGGCCATTCTGACCACTTTGAGGTAATACCTCATTGTAGTTTTGATTTGCATTTCTCTAATAATTAGTGATGTTGAGCATCTTTTCATGTGCTTTTTAACCATCTGTATATCTTCTTTGGAGAAATATCTATTTAGATTTTCTGCCCATTTTTTGATTAAGGTGTTTTTTGATATTGAGCTACATGAGCTGTTTGTGTATTTTGGAGATTAATCCCTTATCGGTTGCGTTGTTTGAAAATATTTTCTCCCATTCTGAGGGTTTTCTTTTCATTTTGTTTATGGTTTCCTTTGCTGTGCAAAAGCTTTTAAGTTTAATTAGGTCCCATTTCATTACTCTAGGAGGTGGATCAAAAAAGATCTTGCAGCAGTTTGTGAGAAAGTGTTCTTCCTATGTTTTCCTCAAAGAGTTTTATAGTATCCAGCCTTATATTTTGGTCTTCAGTCCATAAACACAAAAATCTTAAAGTTGATGTTAATGCATTTTATTTATGGACATGGAATGTCTCATATCTAGTCTCTATTACAGGATGACATATAAAGACATAAATGACTTTATAGCCTGATAGGATATAGGATCTTAGGGGTAGGTATGTGTCTTCCTCATCTTTTTTTCACTTTCACAGTACCATTTGCAATAGTAGTAATGTGTATAATTGAAATCACAAGAGAAAAATCTAGAGCCATCTCAAGACGGCAGGGATCCCCAACCCCTGGGCCATGTACCAGTACTTGGTCTGTGGCCTGTTAGGAACCGGGCCACAGAGCAGGTGGTGAGCGGCGGGCGAGCCCCTGTGTTTACAGCTGCTCCCCATCGCTCGCATCACCACCTGAGCTCCGCCTCCTGTCAGCATTATGGTGAGTTGCATACTTATTTCATTATATATTACAATGTAATAATAAAGTGAACAATAAATGTAATGTGCTTGAATCATCCCAAAAACATCCCCCCCCCCCCACCCCTTTGGTCCCTGGAAAAATTGTCTGCCAGGAAACCAGTCCCTGGTTGGGGACTGCTGCTTTATGGTATGACTGGGTGTGCTAGGCAGTTGACCATGTGTGAATCAGTCTTTTATGAATAGTAGCAAGAGGGCTGGGTGTTAGATCTAGTTTGATTCCATCTGTTTTATACAGCTGTGTCCAGACTGAATTCTCCATTTCCTTGGCTTTTGTGAGTGATCTCACCTGCTTTACTTCCTCCCTTGTGCGTATCTCAGTCTCAGTTTTTGTTTTCTGTCCTCCCACTCCTTTTGGCTTCTGCTTATCTAATTTACCTCAGCCCCCAGCGTTCCCCTGTTTATACTCTTTGCGGCAGTCATTCTGGCCTACTTACGGTTCCCTGAATGGACTGTGCTCTTTCATGCCTCTGTACTTTTGCACATACTTTTCCTGCTGCCTGAACTATCTGCCTTTTTCTCGTCAGCCTGCTGCAGACGTTACTTATCCTTTAAGAACCATCCCAAGTATTTCATTTGTAAAGCTTTTCTTAAGCAGAGTTCATTGCCACTACACCTTGTATGTAGCTCTGTTATAGCTTTTATCATACTTTTTGCAGTTGTTTATATATATTTTCCCTACTAGACCATGAGCTTCTTGGGGGCCTGGCAATAAACATTTATTATTTTTGAAAATGAGTAAGTGAGGGATTTAGGGCTCGTGCTAGAATAGCTCCTATCTCCTGAGACAGTTTTCCACACAGACAACAGAGCGATCAAGCATCTCACGTAGTTAAGAAGATTACAGAGCTGGTATATGATTGGACTGTGTCCTAAAAATTCGTGGTCCAACAGGCAGATAAGAAACTGAACAGTTTTTCCAAGAGAGCACAATTTCGAAGGATTCCTAGTAATCTCTGGAAGATTGAGGTCACAGTGACACCCTTCTTACTTTGTCTTAAGCCACACTCTGTAAAAAAATATTATTGCTCTCTATTTACTTGGCTAAGTACAGTTTTTATACTTGCTGACTATATTGAAAGCTCTGGTTATCTTATAAATATCAAAATAAACTAAGATTGCATAATGGTTTATTCTTTGGTTTTATGAAAGCTATCCTGAATCAGTCCAATATGCACAAAATGGAGTATTCATATATGTTGATGACATTAATCCAGTTCTAATTCAGAAGCTTCCTGATGATCCAGACAGAGGAATAAGGAGGAGCAGAAACTCAGAGGGCTTTATGGTTCAAGGTGTAGTTAGTAAGGGAGCCGG
Organism: Hippopotamus amphibius kiboko; assembly: GCF_030028045.1. Taxonomy (NCBI): domain Eukaryota; kingdom Metazoa; phylum Chordata; class Mammalia; order Artiodactyla; family Hippopotamidae; genus Hippopotamus; species Hippopotamus amphibius. Next base: position 146,695,569 of record NC_080188.1, read on the forward strand.
TGGGAACAGTCACTTTTGAATAATAAGTAATTAACTAGCTGATAAGATAAAACTGAAATTTCTAAAGATTATAGGATTGAGAAAAATGGAGATGTTGTATCAGTGAGATATAGATATAAAAATGCCTATTTTAAAGCCTGATTTGCAGAAGACAGTATATCTCTCTGAAATAGATGCATTAAAAGCAACTCCTGCTTTTATCCCAATCTTAAATTAAATGGTATTTTCCTAAGGATCTTCAGTATTTTCAGGTGTGTTCTTAAGGCCCCCTGCATTGGTGAGATACAGTAACCCTCACTCCCACGCAGACTCTTCACCAAGCTTTTATTTGCACCAGATATTGTCCTTTTTTCTGATAGACTACCTTATACATTTTACTTACTTTGTACTTTTAAAATCATGGGTAAAAGCTCCTCTACCCTCTCATGTACCTGACATAGATGTCTTGACATCTGGGCATGTGATGTCCTTGCTCATATTCTTCAGGTGGTGGCAGAACGCAGAGCCCAGTGATTGCGACCCCCTTCCCTGCCTCCCAGTGGTGGTCCTCATGAAGAGGTGATGCACGTGGGCCATTTGTGAAAATGGGGGGGACCTTTTCAAAAGCACACTGACAGCCAGTGATTTGGCCCTGTCTGTTTTTAGAGAAACCCTCAGGGCAATTCAAATGACTCTGAAAAGAGTGAATTTGTCTCAGGCTGAAAGGAAGTAGGAAAAATATTTCCCCATAGGAATGTAAGAGTGGTGTTGGTATTGAGGCTGCTTATTTGGCCAATGTTGAACATTTCAGGGATGGAGAAAAATGACTTATTTCTATACTTGTACTTTGCATATATGTATGGATTCATATGTTAATATATTTGGTCTCATTTCAAGCATTTATATTTCAAGATCCATGCTATTTGGTTATAGACTGTTTGCTTGGGGATGATGGTAGAAATTCAGTCTTCTGCTTTGTTTTAAAATGGAGGGAGTTTGAACCCCTTGCTTGGTGTTAAGACTGTTGTCCCAGGTGGTTCTGTCCAACAGGTGGCTAAACTGTCACTCTTACATGGTAAAGAATAGCTAAATGCATGAGTTGATTACTGCTGCTTATTGTTCAATCTCTTTACAGCAATAGGATTTAGGCTTGAGTACTTGATATTGGTGGTTTCTTGTTTTGAAATATTCGAATCTCTACATCAAAAGACTGTGATGCAGTGAAGTTCAAAGCAGGATTCTAAAGGTTGGTAGAAATGATTAAGGCTCTGCCTCTGCCAAATGGTAGTTATTCTGGTGCTGTACAGCTTTGCTGTATGTTCATACTGTAAGTCCCTCTGGTGTTTTGACATCAGGTCCTGTCTGTGTAGTCGTTTGTATACAGTGGGGTTAATCTTCTTTCATTATGGAGAGGAGGTGCGTGGGAGATCTCTCACAGTGTGTATTGGTCAATACTTGCTATTTGGATTCCATTCTTCAAGGAAATCAGTACTTCCTCAGTTTTCAGATGTGTTAGAGATCATTGGTTTCATCACTTACACACCTGTGTTATGTGAGTTAGTTTGTCTTATATTTTAGGTAAGTAATGATAAGAGCAATCAAAACCCAAATATCATTTGCCTACTAGTCTAACCCCCTCCCTGAAGGATACAGGATAACAGTTATTTATCAGGATATGACACTAGGGGGGAATAATAGTACTGTTTAGATTTTCCTTGTTTTCTGTTTACATGAAATAAGTAAAACTAAGAAGAACAAATTCCATATGGAAAAATTCTCTTCTTTCAACAGCTAATGCTGGTTTTTAATTTTTCATAGGATGTCACCAATGTACAGAAAGTAGTTAGAAATAATTTTCCTTTAGATTTTTTATATCATAAATTTTGTTCTTATGTTCCTTAGCTTTTCAAAAAATATTACATTAATAGAAGAATGCTTATATTAAAATTTGTTACTTTGGCTTAGATATTTAGATGAAGTCCTTTTTTTGAAGATGAGCTAAGTGTAATGCTTCTCTTTTTAACTTTGTGAAGTATGCAGGAATCCAGAGCACAGAATCAGGCTGCCTGGGTTCAGATTCTGGTTCTGCCAGTTAATAACTATTTCATAATGGGTGAGTTAAATTTTTTAAAGTTAATGTTTTTTAAATATGCGATTCACATGCTATATAGTTTGCCCACTTAAATTGTACAATTTAGTGTTTTTCAGTATATTCTCGGAGTTATGCAGCCATCACCAACTTTAGAACCATTTCCTTCCCCCTAAAAGAAAATCTGTAACCATTAGCTGTTCACTCCACAATCTGGTGGATCATATGGTGACTCTATGTTTAATATTTGGAGGAACTGTCAGATTGTTTCCAGAGTGATGCACCATTTTACATTCCCACTAGTAATGTGTGAGCGTTCTAATTTCTCCTCATCCTTGACAGTAGTTTTTTACCGTCTGTCTTTTTGATTGTAGCCATCCTGGTGTTTGAAGTGGTGTATCATTGTGGTATCATTGATATTTCCCTCCCTGATGATTGATGATGTTGAGCATCTTTTCATATGCTGATTGATCATTTGTACAATATGTCTTCTTTGGAGAAATGTCCATTTATTTTAATTGATTTTTTGTTGTTGACCCTGCTCTAAAATGGCAGTGAAACTAGTACCTTCCTAGTGGAGTTATTTTGAGGATTAAAAGAATTAATATGTGCTGACTGCTTAGAGCCATGCTTAACACATACTAAATGCTCCTTGATTGTTGCTCATTATTATTGTTCTCACTTATACCAGTTTCTTCGTGTGCTTAATGCTTCCTAGTGACTGTATTTTAATTTCCCTGAGAGAAGTGTGAAAAATACACTTGATCTTCAACTCCCAATTCTACCAACACTGGTCTTTGCTGCGTATGTTCCATTTTTCATTTGTTTAGCAAACATTTATTGAACACCTATTATGAGTCATATTTTGTGAAAGAATCAGAAAATGCAGAGGAGAAGAATGATGGTTTTACTTTCAAAAAGTCTGAAGAGAGAGATACCAAAATGATAATTGTAAAATAATGAGTGCTTCAATATAGGTATGTGCAAGCTGTGGTGAGAGCCTAGGATTTAGGAAAGGCTTTGTAGATGAGCTGAAACTTGAAGGCTGCGTAGGGTTATGCAGAATGTTGGGGGTCAGTGTTCTGGGTGGTGCAAGAGTGTGTTTAAATGCATAGGAATTTGAAACACTGAATGTTGAGGTAAGATGAGAATTACAGGGCTACTGCCCGGTGTAATGCTGAGAGGGAGTGGAAGTGTAGTATCAGCTAGAGGGTAAATACCTTTCTTACTTCTGAACCTGTAATGCTCAAAACATTCTTCTTGTTTTCCTTCTTAACTGGTCCAGTTTTTCATTATGAAATGTCTTTTCATCATCAAATGTCTTTCTTTGTCTCTGGTAATATTCTTGTCTTAAAGACTATTTAATATATTTGCCGCTGCATTCTTACGGTTACTGTTTTGTTTTGTTTTCAACCTGTTTGTATCTGCTAGCTCATCTAGATAGCATATATTTGGATCATGCCTTTTTTTGTGCAACCTGACAATAGCTCCCTTTAGATTTAAATGTTTAGTTCATTCACATTAATATAGTGAATGAATATAGTTTGATATAGTTGGGTTTATGTCTGTCATTTTACTGTTTGTTTTTTATAGGTCTAATGTCTCTGTTTATTCCTCTGTTTCTTTGTTTCTGCCTTCTTCTGCCCTAAATGTTTTTTGAGTGTTCCATTTTAGTTTGCTGATTTTTTTTGTCATCTTTTTTGAGTTATTTCTTTTAGTGATGGCTCTAGAGCTACTCTGTCCAGTGCCGTAGCCACTAGCCATGTGTGGCTGTTATGTACTTGAAATGTGGCGAGTCTGAATTGATAAATGCTAAAGTGAAATACAAGCTGGATTTCAGTGACTTAGTATGCAATATAGAATATAAATTCTCATTCATAATTTTTATATTGATTATATAAATATACCTCTGGCAGATTTTCCACAATTAATGCTTTCCAACTTATCTGCTTTTGGTCTGTTTTCAGTACTCTGAAGTGTTGTTTTAATTTTTAGGATAATTTTGTGAAATTTTACACTCGTTTTATGTATCAGTGAATTATTCATTGATGTAGCCATAACTAGAAGTCTCTTCAGAAATGTTACTTTTCCTTCAGGTTTTTTTTCCCCAGGGAGGCTTTCCTGTCTCATATCTCGTTTCTGCTTTAGATCTCACTGCTATGTGTTCTGGTAACATCCAGGACTACTTCTTCTTCTTTTTTTTTTTTTTTTTTAAGAAATTTATTTATTTATTTATTGGATTTATTTTTTTTATTGGCTGTGTTGGGTCTTCGTTGCTGCACATGGGCTTTCTCTAGATGCGGTGAGCGGGAGCTACTCTTCATTGTGGTGCTTGGGCTTCTCATTGTGGTGACTTCTTTTCTTGCAGAGCACGGGCTCTAGGCACGTGGGCTTCAGTAGTTGTGGCACATGGGCTCAATAGTTGTGGCTCACGGGCTTAGTTGCTCCGCGGCATGTGGGATCTTCCTGGGGCAGGGCTCGAACCTATGTCCCCTGCCTTGGCAGGCAGATTCTTAACCACTGGCCAACCTAGGAAGTCCCCAGTACTTCTTTTTATTGTCAGATTAATTGTTTCTTTATGCTAGATTGTAAACTGCAGGAGGCAGCTACCTTTTAAAATATTATATTTCTGTTGCAAACACAGTGTCTGGCATGTAGTAACAAAATTTGTTGAATGAATATATGTTTTACTACGATTTTGAATCTGTTTTGATAAGATGTTAACTTTAAATTTTGTTAAGGATACCTTGGAAGATCATAAGAACTACCCTTTATGAAGGGCCAAGTATGAGGCTACTTACTACACTAAATGTTTTACATATATTATTTGTTTTACTTCTTAAAATAAAGTTAGCAGTATTGCCTCTGTGTTACAGGCAAGGAGTCTGAAGTTGGAAAAGTTAACTAAATTATCCTAAATCATATAAGTATTAAGTGTGGAGCCAGATTCTAATCACAAGTCTAAAGCCTTTACTGTATATTAAGTGCTGCAATACATTGCCTCACACAGTGTTTACAAGAGTTATTTATACAGAGGTTTCTCTTCATTTAAAGGCAGCCTGTAAATGCTGATGCCATTTCTTAATCAGCTCATTCCTGAGCACTGGTCCTTAGCAATATGCCAGCCAACCTGCTTGCTCTGTTTGGCACCTGACTTCCTTGTGGATCCTTCATGAAAGTCATGTGACATAGGTAGTCCCCTGCTCACCAACCTCCAAAGGATATGAATTTGCAGTACCTCCAAGACTGTTGCTTATTGTGTGGTTCTGCTTCCGTGTTCTGCCCAGAAAGAGCTGATCTTTCTCATACAAGAACATTACAATATAAGGTTCCCCGTCATAACCAAGGGGAAGAGGGAATTATATAATAATGTGGCCATTTCTTCCCATTATTTCTCTCACTGAGCACATTGTATGTCCTCAGTAACACAAGTGACTTACTATTGCTTCTTTGTCTATTCTAGGCCTTATTGTTCCTCCTGCTTCCTAGATAAGATTATTAAGATAACCAGACAGCAAATTATCTCTGGTTCTTGACAACACTGAATCCAGAACAGACTTTCATTTCCTTAACCAAGTCTCCCAAATCACCCAGCAGAAGCCCAAACCCTATTCTGTGAATTTTCTAAGTTCATTCTAACTCCCACATGCAAAGACGCTCAGTTTCCCATGACGTGCACTCTCCCTGTGGCAGCAAGCCAGTAAACCTAACTGGCGGTCTTTGGGCACAGCTTAAGCACCTCCAAATAAGATGTGAATGTTATACTCTCTTGCTACTCCAAGTATGGTTCATGGACAAGTGGCCCCAGTATCATCTGGAACATTGTTAGAAATGCAGAATAGCCCCCTCCAGACCTATCGAATTACTGCATTTTTAATAAGAGTCCCAGGTGGTTTGTATGAAAAGCACTGCTCTGCTGGATTTCTATTTCTACTGGTCCATGCCTAATTCCTTTCTTGTTTGTGAAGAATATTATACACAGCTTGGTGGGGGAATGCTATTTGTTGTACAGATTCTTCATTGAATCCTTTCACTTAGGTTATTCTTTTTCTTTTATTTATTTTAAGGGAAACATTTCTAATGTTTATGCTGAGTAAAAGAGGCTGGCTCCTTTTTCTGCAAGGAACATGGTGTAATTCGTTGTATCAGGATTTGAGATAGAAGCAGAAATGCAGTAAGGCAATTGCTTTTAATATTTTTAAAAACTTTAAAGTTTATAGAGTCTTGTGAGTTTTAAGCACTCAGGATAAATTGAAATATTTTAAAAGTTTGCATATTTTATTTTTCTATCTCAAATGTTTTATGCTTATCATTTACTCAGATCAATTTTCAAATCTTTGGTATTGTGTTATGCACATAGAGTTTAAATATTTTAGCTATTAAATTCAGTTTAAAAGATATTTTGGAGACAGACAATAAGTTTTCAATATTTGAGCACACAGGAAAACCTAATCTTGTAAGATTTTATTCAGTAAAATGCCGAGACAGAAAAAATAAACGCTTTGCCCTCCAGAATCTTAAACAATTCATTTTCTTCTTCTTATATATATATTTTTTTTAATGTGTGAATGAAAGATTTCTTTATTAGAAATTTGGTCAGGTTTTTATCACCCTGCAAGTCTTGGGCAATATTATATATGTCTCACAGGTGAAATATTTCTAAGGTGGAAAGAAAATCAGCCCAATTCAGCTACTACAAATAATGTCTTTTGACAGTTAATAAATAGAAGAATCAATTAACTACCTTAGTCTTTTATTACTGAGTTGTTGAAGTATGTTTTTCATTATAATTTATTTTCCAAACCAAGACTTTTTAAGGGCAGTAAGTAGTGATACTTTTGTAGATACACACATACACACACATATTACATATAAAATTTCTATCAAGTATAGCCTTATCTCATTCATCAGTTACATTTTCTTCTCTTTATATTCATCTCTGCTTAGAACATTATGGGAATTCATTTCTAAATTTAGTCTCAACTATAAGTGGAATTGGAACTTGGAAGGTCTGTGAGATCTGTCCTTAAGAGAAAGATGAAAAATGCATTATACTTTCCATTTCTAGTTTTGCATGTAAAGAGTGTGGAAGTTACCACTCCATCTTTTATTTTTTTTTAACTTATTTATTTATTGGCTGCTTTGGGTCTTCGTTTCTGTGCACGGGCTTTCTCTAGTTGTGGCAAACAGGGCCTACTCTTCGCTGTGGTGCGTGGTCAGTGTGGTGGCTTCTCTTGTTGTGGAGCATGGGCTCTAGGTGTGCGGGCTTCAGTAGTTGTGGCACATGGGCTCAATAGTTGTGGCTCATGGGCTCTAGAGCACAGGCTCAGTAGTTGTGGCACACGGGTTTAGTTGCTCTGTGGCATGTGGGAATCTTCCTGGACCAGGGATCGAACCCATGTCCCCTACATTGGCAGGCAGATTCTTAACCACTGTGCCACCAAGGAAGTCCCAAGTTACCACTCCATCTTAACAAAAAGTAAAAAACTAAAGACACTGAAGAATCAACTCTTCTTGGATCCGTAAGAGAGTTAAGGAGACAGGGCAACCTACTGTCTCCAAAAGTGAAGAGAAAGACAAATGAAGCCAGGGAGTCACAGCTTTCCAGAGCAGAAATTCATGAGCAGAAACAAGTCCTGAAGTAGGAAAACATGAACTGTAACTGATGAATTGCTAGAAGCTCAGTATAGACAAATCTGAGGGTAAAAAACTCCAGGGGAACCTAGTCATGGGAGGGAGTCCATACTTTTTTGTGAGTTTTACGTCCAGGAGCTTGACCAGGTTCTCACAATAAATATTGAAGAAAAATTCCCTCATGATTCTGGAAGGGGTAGGGGAAAAGGAACCATTTTGAAAAATAGTAGAGCACTTTGTACTTCCTAACAAGGCCTGGCCTCAGGACGAATTAGTTTATCACATGCTAACCTGCTAGGGGTATTACTGGAGCCTAACTGACATGAAGGAAGGGAAATACCCACTACAGTCAGCTCAAGCCTTCCACCTGGTAGAAGGGAGATACTCAACTCTAGTCCTCTCTGCCTTCCACCTGGTAGAGGGAAATACCCAACTTCAATCCATTCTAGCCATTCTCTCACCTAAAAGGGCAGAAAAAAACCTGAGAAACAACTTGTGATGTTCACAGTCCAGAAGCACTGGCTCACTAAAAGGCTAAAGCCTCATCATAAGACTGTAGAACACTTCCTTTCCCCCCACAACTCACCACCTCATCACTAAAGGTCTATTTACATCAGTTCCTTTTACCCAGTACATCATATCTAGCTATCAAGAAAAAAAATCACAAGGCATACCAGAAGGGGACAAACACAATTTGAAGAGAAAGAGAAAGTGTCAGAACCAGGTATAACACAGATGTGGAAATTATCAGATTGGGAATTTGAAATAATTATGGTGAATATGCTAAGGGCTCTAATGGATAAAATAGACAACATGTGAAAATGGATGGGCAATGTAAGCAGAGAGACAGAAATCCTAAGAAAGAAACAAAAAGAAATGCTGGAAATAAAAATGCTGTAACAGAAATGACGAATTTCTTTAATATTAATAGACTGGACATGGTTGAGGAAAGAATCTCTGAGATTGAGGATATCTGAATAGAAAGTTTCCAATTTGAAAAGCAAAGAGAAAAGACAGAACAGGAAATCCAAAGACTACGGGACTACAAATAGTATAACATATCTGTAATGGGAATACTAGAAGAAGAAAGAAAGAAAGGAACAGGAAAAATGTTTGAAACAAAAATGGGAATTTCCCCAAATAATATCAGACAGTAGACCTTAGGTCCAGGAATCTCAGAAAACACCCTACAGAATAAATACCAAAACATTACACCTAAGCATATCAGTTTTAAACTACAGAAAATCAAAGATAAAATATCCTAAAGAAGCCAGAGGAAAAACACACCTATAGAGGAACAAAGATAAGAATTTATATCCAATTTCTCAGAAACTATGCAAGCAAGAAGAGAGTGGATTGAAATATTTATTTATTTATTTATTTATTTATTTATTTATTTATTTATTTATTCTTTTGGCACGCGGGCTTAGTTGCTCCGTGGCATGTGGAATCTTCCTGGAGCAGGGATCGAACCTGTTTCCCCTGCATTGGCAGGCAGATTCTTAACCACTGCGCCACCTAGGAAGTCCTGGATTGAAATATTTAAAGTGTTGAGAGAAAAAATATATCAACCTAGAATTCTGTATCCTGTGAAATTATCATTCAAAAGTGAAGGGGAAGTAAAGACTTTCTGAGGTAAACAAAAATTGCTGGAATTTTTTGCCAGTGGATCTGTCTTGCAAGAAGTTCTTTAGAAGAAGTTAAAAGAAGTTTTTCAGAGAGAAGAAAAATAATATAGTATTGCTATATCTACAAAAAGAGAGAAAAAGCATTGAAGAAGGAATAAATGAAGATAAAATAAAAAGTTCTTTTTATCTTCTCCTTCATTTTGAAAAAAATATTTATTATTTATTTATTTATTTAATTGGCTGCGTTGGGTCTTTGTTGCTGTGTGCAGGCTTTCTCTAGTTGTGGTGAGCAGGGGCTACTCTTCGTTTTGGTGCACTGGCTTCTCATTGCAGTGGCTTCTCTTATTGTGGAGCACAGGTTCTAGGTGCATGGGCTTCAGTAGTTGCAGCATGCGGGCTCAGTAGTTGTGGCTCGCAGGCTCCAGAGGCTCAGTAGTTGCAGCACACAGGCTTAGCTGCTCTGTGGCATGTGGGGTCTTCCAGGACCAGGGATCAAACGTGTGTCCCCTGCCTTAGCAGGCGGATACTTAACCACTGTGCCACCAGGGAAGTCCTGTCTTCTCCTTCATTGAACTAACAGATAACCAATTGTTCAAAGTATATGCTTATGTATATATCATATATATACACTTATGCATACGTAAGTGAAATGAATCATAGCAGTGATACAAGGGATGGGGGGAATTAGGATTATTTTCTTATTATGAGGTACCTGCACTACCCATAAAGCAGTATACTATTATTTGAAAGTGGACTTGGATTACTTGTGAATGTACATTGCAGAGTCTGTGACAACCACTCTAAAAAGCAAAAAAGAATGGGAGATAAAAATAGGAATAAAGAAGAAGGGCACCAAAGGGAAAATAGTAACAAGTGTGGTAGATATTAATCTGACCCTATCAGTAATCACTTTGAATGTTAGTCGTCCATGATGCATCAGTTAAAAAGACAGAGATTGTCAGAGTGGATTAAAAAAAAAAACAAACAGAAACCACTTTAACTATAAAGACACATAGATTAAAAGTAAATGGATAGAGAAAAATATACCATAGTAACACTAATCAAAAGTAAGCAAGAATTATATTAATTTCAGATGGAGAAGGCTTCAAAGCAAGGAAATTCCACAGGAGTAAAGAAGTGCATTACATAATGACGAAGCAGTCATTTCTCCAAGAAGATACCTCAGTTTTTACCATGTATGTACAACAGAGCCTCAAACTATGTGAAGCAAAAACTGATAATACTGCAAGGAGAAACAGATGAATCCACTATCATAATTGGATACTTCAACACCCTCTATCAGAAATGGACAGTTCTAATAGGCAAACAATCAGGACATAATTAAACTTATCAATCGTAACTGAACACCGTCAATCAACTGGTTATAATCGACACTTATAGACCACTTCATCCAGCAATAGTAGAATACACATTTTTCTCAAGATAACATGAAACATTCACCAAGGTAAGTCACATTCTGGGCCATAAGACACTTCTTAACATATTTAAGAATAGAAATCGTAGCAGTGCCTGCTATAGATAGACCACAATAGAATTAAAGATCAATAACAGAAAGATAATTGGAAAACCCTAAAATATATGGAGATTAGACAACGCACTTCTAAATAACACACAGGCCAAAGATAAATCTCAAGAGAAATTCAAAAATATTTTGATCTAAATAAAAATGAGAAGACAACTTATTAAAATTTGGGGGGTGCAGGAAAAGCTCTGCTTAGAGAGAAATTGATAGCATTGAAATATATAAGAAAAAAGATCTATGATCAGTTATCTAAATTTTCACCTTAGGAAACTAGAGAAAGAAAAACAAATCCAAACTAACCAAAAGGAAAGCAATAATAAGATTTAGAGAAGAAATTAATCAAATTGAAAACAAGAAACCAATAGAGAAAATAAATGAAACCAAGATCAATAAAATCAATAAGCCTCTATCCAGGACAACTAAGAAAAAAAATAAGAAATGACACAAATTGCTAATCTCAGAAATGAAAGAGAGGCATCACTACAGATCCCACGGACATTAAAGGATCATTAAAGGAATACTGTGAACAACTTTATGCCCACAAAGTTGATAACTTAGATGAAATGGGCCTATTCCTTGAAGGGCACAGTCTGCTAAAATGCACAGAAAAAATACAACAATGAATAGGCCTATGCTTATTAAGGAAATTGAATCAATAATTAATAACCTTCCCAAACAGAAAGCACCCAGTCTAGTATGGTTCACTGATGAATTCTAAGAAATTAAAAAAAAAAAGAAATTATACCCATTCTCTACAATCTCTTTTAGAGGACAGAAGCAGACTCATGTTGTGAGGCCTTCATTACCCTAATACCTAAACTAGGCAAAGACCTTATAAAGGAAGAAAACTTCAGATGGATATTTCTTGTGAAGATAGATGCAGAAATCCCTAATGATATATTAGCAAATCAAATTCAACAATGTATATAAAGAATTATACAGCATGACCAAATGGGCTTTATCTCAGGTATGCAAGGTTGGTTCAACAATGAAAGTCAGTTAATGTAATTGATTACATCAATGAGCTAAGAAAGAAAAATAACATGATCATATCAAAACATGCAGAAAAAGTAATTGACAAAATCCAATACCCATTCATGATAAAAATTATCAGTAAACTAGAAATAGAGGGTTTCCTCAACTTGATAAAGAATAGCAACAAAACCCATACAGCTAATGTCATACTTAATGGTGAGAAATTAGAGCTTTCATAGCCAGAATGAGTCAGGACTGTCACCCTCTCACCATTCCTCATCAACATTGTTCTGGAGGGTCCTAGCAATGAAATAAGACAAGGAAAGGAAACAAAAGGTATACAAGCTGGGAAGGAAGAAGTAAAATTGCCTTTATTTGCAGACAATGTGAATGTCTATGTAGAAAATCTGAAACAATCAACAAAAATCTCCCAGAACTAATAGGTGATTATAGTAGTGTTGCAGGATACAAGGTTAATGTATACAAGTCAATCACTTTCCTATTTACTAGCATGAAGAAGTGGAATTTGAAATTAAAAACACAATACCATTTATATTAGCCCCCCAAAATGAAATATTTAGGTGTAAGGCTAAACATATATAAAATCTCTGAGGAAAACTAGAAAACTTTGTGGAATGAAATAAATGAAGAACTAAATAAACGGAGAGACATTCCGTGTCCATAGATAGGAAGACTCAATATTGTCTCGATGTCATTTCCTTGCAACTTGACCTATAGATTCAATGCAATCCCAATCAGAATCTCAGCAAGTTATTTGGTGGATATGGGCAAAATGATTCTAAAGTTATACACAGAGGCAAAAGTCTCAGAATAACTAACAGTATTGAAGAAGAACAAAGTTGGAGAACTGACACTACCCATATTTAAGAATTTCTGTACAGCCACAGTAATCAAGTCAGTATACTATGACAAAATAAAAGACAAATGGATCAATGGAACAGAGTAGACAACACAGAAATGTACTCACCTAAATATAGTTAACTGATCTTCGACAAAGGAGCAAAGACAATGCAATGGAACAAAGATAATCTTTTCAACAAACAGTGCTGGAACAACTGGACATCTACAGGCAAAAAAAAAAAAAAAATCAATCTCACAAGACCTTACACTCTTCACAAAAATTAACTCAAAATAGATAATAAACCTAGATGTAGAATGGAAAATTATAAAACTCTTGGAAGATAGGAGTAAACCTAAACACCAAAGACACAATCCATGAAAGAAATACTTGATAAGCTAGACTTCATTAAACTTAAAAACTTATACTTTGCAAAAGACAATGTTAAGAGAATAAGATAAACCACAAACTGGAAGAAAATGTTTGCAAAGGATATGTATGATAAAGGACTGTTTTCCAAAATATACAAAGAACTCTTAAAACTCAACAATTTGATTTAAAAGTAGCCTAAAGATGTTAACAGGCATCTCACCACAGAAGATATACAGATGGCAAATAAACATATTAAAAGCTATCCCACGTCATATGTCATCAGGGAAATGCAAATTAAAACAGCAATGAGATGCCACTATACACCTGTAGAATGGCCAAGATCCAGAACACTGACAACACCAAATGGTGGTGAGGATGTGTAGCAACAGGAACTCTCATTCACTGCTAATGGGAATGCAAAAACAACCAGTTTGGAAGACAGTTTGGCAATGTCTTACAAAGCTAAACATACTTTTACCATATGATCCAGCAGTCGTGCTCCTTGGTATTTACGCAATGGAACTGGAAACTTATGTCCGCACAAAAACGTGCATGTGGATGTTTATAGCAGCTTTATTCACAATTTCCAAGACTTGGAAGCACCCAAGATGTCCTTCAGTAGATGAATGGTTAAATAAACTGTGGTGCCTCCAAGCAATGGAATGTTATTCACTCTAAAGTGGAATGATCTATGAAGCCATGAAAGACATGGAGGTACTTAAATGCATACTGCTAAGTGAAAGAAGACAATCTGAAAAGGCTCTGTACTATACAATTCCAACTATATCACTTTCTGAAAAAGGCAAAACTATGGAGACAGAAAAAGATAAATGGTTACCATAGGTTCAGTTGAGGCAAGGAGTGAATAGGTGGAGCCTAGGATTTTTAGGGCAGTAAAAATATTCTGTATGACATTAAAAAAAATAAATTTATTTATTTATTGGCTGTGTTGGGTGTTGTTGCTGTGTGCTGGCTTTCTCTAGTTGCAGTGAGTGGGGGCTGCTCTTTCTTGCAGTGTGTGGGCTTCTCATTGCTATGGCTTCTCTTGTTGTGGAGCACGGGCTCTAGGTGCAGGAGCTTCAGTAGTTGTGGCACACGGGCTCAATAGTTGTGGCTTACAGGCTCTAGAGCACAGGCTCAGTAGTTGTGGCACACGGGCTCAATAGTTGTGGCTCACAGGCTCTAGAGCACAGGCTCAGTAGTTGTGGTTCACAGGCTTAATTGCACCACAATTTAGTTGCTAAGAAGATGTGAGATCTTCCCGAATCAGGAATCAAACCTGTGTTCCCTGCATTGGCAGGCAGATTCTTAAGCACTGTGCCACCAGGGAAGTCCCTCTGTATGACGTTTTAATGATAGATATATATTATTATATAATTGTCAAAACCCAGAGAATGTACAACTCCAAAAGTGAACCCTAATGTAAACCATGGACTTGGGGTGATTATAATGTGTCATACATGTAGGTTCATTGCTTGTAACTAATGTACAGATTGTAACAAATATGATGAGGCGGGCATGTTGGTAATGGGAGTGGCTATGAATGTGGGAGGGGCAGGGAGTATAAGGGCGATCTCTGTACCTTCTCAACTTTGCTGTGATCCTAAAAGTACTCAAAAATTAAAGTTTTTTAAACAATAATGTAAAAATCAAATAAAAACGGTACCTATAGCATGGGACAAAAAAATATCTGAAAATTGATTTCTCTCTCAGGATATTTTTCTTGAAAAATATATCATAATATTGCTTCAAAACAGATACATTTTATTTTCCAGTTTACCCAAAAGAAAATATTTCATATGAGATACATGTACAGTGAAAGCGAGCCACGTTTCCCACCCTCCTTCTCTCGTTTTTTTTTATGGAGTATAGTTGATTTACAGTGCTGTGTTAGTTTCAGGTATACAGCAAAGTGATTCAGTTATACATGTACATATATTCATTCTTTTTTAGATTCTTTTCTCATATAGATTATCACAGAATATTGAATAGAGTTCCCTGTGCTATACAATAGGTCCTTGTTGGTTATCTATCTTATATACAGTAGTGTGTGTGTGTGTTCATCCCAGGCTTCTGATTTATCCCTAAACACGCCCCCTCCCCCCCGACATTTCCCCTTTGGTAACCATAAATTTGTTTTCGATATCTGTAAGTCCATTTCTGTTATGTAAATAAGTTCATTTGTTTTTCTCTTTTTAAAAAAATTAGATTCCATGTATGAATGATATCACATGATATTTGTCTTTGTCTGACATTTCACTTAGTATGATAATCTGTAGGTCCATCCATGTTGCTGCAAATGGTATTATTTCACTCTTTTTTATGGCTGAGTAATATTCCGTTGTATGTGTGTATGTATACATCACATCTCCTTTATCCATTCTTTGTTTAGGTTGCTTCCATGTCTTGGCTATTGTGAATAGTGCTGCAGTGAACACTGTGGTACATGTATCTTTTTCAATTATGGTTTTCTCAGGGTATATGCCCAGTAGTGGGATTGCTGGGTCATATGGTAGTTCTATTTTTAGTTTTTTAAGGTAAATCCATACTGTTCTCTGTAGTAGTTGTACCAATTTACATTCCCACCAATAGTGTAGGAGGGTTCCCTTTTCTCCACATCTTCTCCAGCATTTATTGTTTGTAGACTTTTTTATTTGTTTGTTTACATTGACTTTAATGTATAATTTTTGGTGAACTCATATTTCACTGTGTAACTTTGAATACAATCACATTTTTTAGTTTATTTTTTAATAAATTTATTTATTTATGTACATATGTATGTATGTATTTTTGGCTGTGTCTTTGTTGCTATGCGCGGGCTTTCTCTAGTTTTGGCAAGCCGGTGCTACTCTTCGTTATGGTGTGTGGGCTTCTATTCTGATGGCCTTTCTTGTGGAGCACAGGCTTCTAGACATGCAGGCTTCAGTAGCTGTGGCACATGGGCTCAGTAATTGTGGCCCACAGGCTTAGTTACTCCGCAGCATGTGGGATCTTCCCGGACCAGGGCTCGAACTCATATCCCCTGTGTGGCAGGCAGATTATTAACCACTGCACCACCAGGGAAGTCCCTGTAGACTTTTTAATGATGGTCATTCTGACAGGTGTGAGGTGATGCCTCATTGTAGTTTTTTTATTTTTTTAATATTTATTTATTTATTTGTTTGGTTGCACTGGGTCTTAGTTGCAGCAGGCAACCAGGGCTCCTTAGTTGCGCCTAGTAGGCTCCTTAGTTGTTGCATCCTAAGTCTTAGTTGCAGCATGCATGTGGGATCTGGTTCCCTGACCAGGGATTGAACCCAGGCCCCCTGCATTGGGAGTGCAGAGTCCCATCCATTGCACCACCAGGGAAGTCCCCTTATTGTAGTTTTTAAAAATAATTAATTAATTAATTAATTAATTGGCTGCATTGCATCTTGGTTGCTGTGTGCAGGCTTTCTTTAGTTGCTGCAAGTGGGGACTACTCTTCGCTGTGGTGTGCAGCCTTCTCGGTGCAGTGGCTTCTCTTGTTGCAGAGCATGGTCTCTAGGCTCACGGGCTTCAGTAGTTGTGGCATGCCGGCTCATAGTTGTGGCTCACAGGCTCTGGAGCGCAGGCTCAGTAGTTGTGTACATGGGCTTAGTTGCTCCATGGTATGTGGGATCTTTCTGGACTAGGGATCGAACCTATGTCCCCTGCATTGGCAGGCAGATTCTTAACCACTGCACCACCAGGGAAGTCCCCCCTCATTGTAGATTTGATTTGCATTTCTCTGATAGTGATGTAGAGCATCTTTTCATGTGCTTTTTGTCTATCTGTATGTCTTCTTTGGAGAAATGTCTATTTAGATCTTCTGCCCATTTTTTGCTCGTTTTTTCTTTTTCTTTTTTGATATTGCGCTGCATGAGCTGTTTGTATATTTTGGAGATTGATCCCTTGTCTGCTGCCTCACTTGCAGATATTTTCTCCCATTCTGAGGGTTGTCTTTTCTTTGTTTATGGCTTCCTTTGCTGGACAGAGCTTTTTTTTGGGGGGGGTGTTTCTTGTTTCTTGAGGTCGGATTGTGTTGCTCTAATCTTCCCTCTTAGAGCTGCTTTTGCCGCATCCCATAGGTTTTAGATCATTGTGTTTTTGTTGTCATTTGTCTCTAGGTATTTTTTGATTTCCTCTTTGATTTCTTCAGTGATCTGTTGGTTATTTAGTAGTGTGTTGTTTAGCCTCCATGTGTTTGTGTTTTTTACAGTTTTTTTCCAGTAATTGATTTCTAATCTCATAGTATTGTGGTTGGAAAAGATGCTTGATACGATTTCAGTTTTCTTAAGTTTATCAAGGCTTGATTTGTGACCCAAAATGTGATCTATCCTGGAGAATGTTCCATATGCACTTGAGAAGAATGTGTAATCCACTGGTTTTGGATGTAATGTCCTATAGATATCAATTAGATCTAGCTGGTTTATTGTGTCAACTAAAGCTCGTGTTTCCTTATTAATTTTCTGTCTGGATGATCTGTCCATTGGTGCAAGTGGGGTGTTAAAGTCCCCCACTATTATTGTATTTCTGTCGATTTCCTCTTTTATAGTTGTTAGCATTTGCCTTATGTATTGAGGTGCTTCTATATTGGGTGCATATATATTTATAACTGGTATCTCCTCTTCTTGGATGGATCCCTTAATCATTATGTAGTGTCCTTTCTTGTCTCTTGTAACATTTTTTATTTTAAAGTCTATTTTATCTGATATGAGTATTGCTACTCCAGCTTTCTTTTGATTTCCATTTGCATGGAATATCTTTTTGCATCCCCTGACTTTCAGTCTGTATGTGTCCCTAGGTCTGAAGTGGGTCTCTTGTAGACAGTGTATATATGGGCCTTGGTTTTGTATCCATTTAGCCAGTCTGTCTCTTTCTCTTGGGACGTTTAGTCCATTTACATTCAAGGTAATGATCAATATGTACGTTCCTATTACCATTTTCTTAATTGTATTGTTTTTATAGGTCCTTTTCTACTCTTGTGTTTCCCACTTAGAGAAGTACCTTTAACATTTGTTGTAGGGCTGTTTGGTGGTGCTGAATTCTCTTAGCTGTTGCTTGTCTGTATAGCTTTTGATTTCTCTGTCGAATCTGAATGAGATCCTTGCTGGGTAGAGTATTCTAGGTTGTAGTTTCTTCCCTTTCATCCCTTTAAATATATTGTGCCACTCCCTTCTGGCTTGCAGAGTTTCTACTGAGAAATCAGCTGTTAACCTTGTGGGAGTTCCCTTGTATGTTATTTGTTGTTTTTCCCTTGTTGCTTTTAATAATTTTTCTTTAAATTTTGTTATTTTGACTACTATATGTCTTGGTGTGTTTCTCCTTGGGTTTATCCTGCCTGAGACTCTCTGTGCTTCCTGGACTTGCATGGCTATTTCCTTTCCCATGTTAGGAAAGTTTTCGACTATAATCTCTCCCAATATTTTCTTGGGTCCCCCCCCCCCCCCGGGACTCCCACAATGTGAATGTTGGTACGCTCAACACTGTCTCAGAGGTCTCCCAGGCCATCCTCACCCCCCTTCATTCTCCTCTCTCCACTCTTTTCTGCATCAGTGACCTCCACCATCCCATCCTCCAGGTCACCCACTCGCCCCTCCATCCCAGCCAATCCACCACTGTCCACCTCCAGTGCACCTTCCATTTCAGCCACCATGCTGCCCATCTCTGCCTGCTTGTTCCTCAACTCTTCCAGGTCCTTGCCAAACCCCTCTTGCATCCCCTCAATCCCTGCATCTAGCCTTCCCCCAAAGTCCTGGGCCATCTTCACCAACATCACTCTGAATTCTCCCTCTGGAAGGGTATCCACCTCATCTAGCCATCTCTCTGGAGTTCCATCCCATTCCCCAATCTGGCACAAAGCCTCCCGCCCCCTCCTCCTCTCCATCCCCCCCATGTCTGTGGTCCCCAGGTCCACAGAACGAAATACGGCTGACACTGCTTGACACTGCTGTCTGCTCTCTTGGGCAGAAGCTTTTAAGTTTAATTAGGTCCCATTTGTTTGTTTGTTTGTTTTTTATTTTCATTACTCTAGGAGGTGGATCAAAAAGATATTGTTGTGATTTATGTCAAAGAGTGTTCTGCCTGTGTTTTCCTCTAAGAGTTTTATAGTCCGTACTTACACTTAGATCTGATCCATTTTGACTTTATTTTTGTGTATGGTGTCAGAGAGTATTCTAATTTTATTCTTTTATGCGTAGCTTTCCAGTTTTCCAGTACCACTTATCGTGCCTCATTTGTCATAGATTGACTGTAGGTGTGTAAGTTTATTTCTGGGCTTTCTATCCTGTTCCATTGATCTATATTTTTGTTTTTGTGCCAGTACCATACTGTTTTGATTACAGTAGCTTTATAGTATAGTCTGAAATCAGGGAGTTTGATTCCTCCAGCTCCGTTTTTCTTTCTCAGGATTGCTTTGGCTATTTAGGGTCTTTTGTGTTTCCATATAAATTTTAGAAGTTTTTTGTTCTACTTCTGTGAAAAATGCCTTTGGTGATTTGATAGGTTTTGCATTGAATCTGTAGATTGCTTGGGTGGTATAGCCATTTTCACAATATTGATTCTTTTAATCCAAGAACATGGCATATCCTCCCATCTGTTTGTGTCATTTCTAAGTTCTTTCATCAGCATCCTATAGTTTTCAGAGTAGAGGTCTTTTATCTCCTTAGGTGGGTTTATTCTTAGGTATTTTATTCTTTTTGATGTGATGGTAGATGGAACTGTTCCCTTACTTTCTCTTTCTTATCTTTTGCTGTTATTGTATAGGAATGCAAGAGATTTCTGTGTATTAATTTTGTACCCTGCAACTGTACCATATTCATTGATGAGCTCTAGTAGTTTTCTGGTAGCATTGTTAGGATTTTCTATGTATAGTATTATGTCATCAGCAAACAGTGACAGTTTTACTTCTTCTTTTCCAATTTGGATTCCTTATTCATTCATTTATTTATTTATTTATTGGCTTTATTTTTTATTTTTTTGACATACAATGAAGTGTACAATTTGGTTGTTTTTTTCTTGCTAGTAATGTATATATGGCAATCCCAATCTCCCAATTCATCTAACCCCAACCCCCCATGCTTTCCCCTCTTGGTGTCCACATGTTTGTTCTCTACATCTGTGCCTCTGTTTCTGCCTTGCATACCAGTTGATTTATACCATTTTTCCAGATTCTGCATATATACGAGATATGTAAATATATATATATTTGTTTTTCTCTTTCTGACTGGTGGGAATGTAAAGTGATACAGCTACTATGGAGAACAGTATGGAGGTTTCTTAAAAAACTAAAAATGGAATTACCATATGACCCAGTAATCCCATTAGTGGGCATTTACCCAGAGAAAATGGTAATTCAAAAAGACACATGCACCCCAATGTTCATTGCAACACTATTTACAATAGCCAGGTAATGGAAGAAACCTAAATGTCCATTAGCCAGAAAAAAAGGATTCCTTTTATTTATTTTTTTCTCTGATTGCTGTGGCTAGGACTTCTAAAACTATGTCAAATAAAAGTGGTAACAATGGACATCCTTGTCTTCTTCCTGATCTTAGAAGGAATGCTTTCAGCTTCTCACTATTGAGAATGATGTTAGCTGTGGGTTTGTCATAGATGGCTTTTATTCTGTTGAGGTAAGTTCTTTCTATTCCCACTTTCTGCAGAGTTTTTTTTATTTTTATTGTACATGGGTATTGAATTTTGTCAAAAGCTTTTTTGGCATCTGTTGAGGTGATCATATGGTTTTTATTCTTCAGTTTGTTATTATGGTATATCACACTGATTTATTTGCAGATATTGAAGAATCCTTGCATCCCTGGGATAAATCCCACTTAATTATGGTGTATGATCCTCTTAATATATTGTTGGATTCGGTTTGCTAGTATTTTGTTGAGTAATTTTTCATCTGTGTTCATCGGTGATATTGTCCTGTAATTTTCTTTTTCCTTCTTTCCTTTTTACTCCATCTTCTTTATCAGGTTCTCCTATTAAATGCCTGCAGGAACACTTAGGTGTTTACTTTCAGACACTAATAACACTCACTGTTCCAGATACTTTAATTTTTTTAAAATGCCTGTATCTGTTTCTTAACCATAGTTTTTTTTTTTCTTTTCTTTTCCTGCTGCATCTTTCACATTTCTCTTTGTGTATTGTAGATATCAAGAATAGAATAAAAGCTAACATACTTTGGAATGTGTATGACAGGTCAGTAGAAACAGAGGTGTTGGGAATTACTATGGTCTAAGAAGAGGAGTAGCTTTTTTGCTGTAAGGAGTTACTTGTTAATTCTGGTGGATTAACCAAGCAGGGACACATAGGCAGAGGAGTAGGAAGAAAGATAAGTAGAATGAGATGCTTATCTTTGATGGGTGTGAACCAGCAGCAGCAGGTGTGCGTGTCTAGGGGTCCTTCTTGGATTGAACTTGATGGTGATCTTTTCATGTACACTTTCGCTTGAAAGATTTGTGCTTTGAAGAGGATAAAATGCATCTGATAGTGATGTTTGGTATACTAAGATGATAATATAAAGCTTCAAGTTTTGATACCTTTTCTTATAGTAATTTTCCCCATAACTTGTGATAAGTGATATATTTTTGCAAGGTACTCATTGTGGAATGAGGGTTGACTGTTGGATTGGCAGTTTTTTTCTATGTACAAACCTATATATGTATTTTTTATAAATGTTATCATTAGATTAAGCTATCTGAATCATCCATTCACTAAGTATTTAATGAGCACCTGTTATGTGCTTGGCCCTGTAACCAGATGCCAATGAAATAAAGACCTGGAGGGGGATGAGGTGAAGAACACATGAGTAAGCCACTAAGTATAATTCAGTGAAATAGTCCCCCAGTGAGAAGAGGGCGCCATTATGACTTACTTTAGTTTATCATTTAAGTTTAATATTCAGAGATGCCAGACTTCGTAGCAGCTGTGTCTTGGAAAAGACAGATGTACTTTGGAAAATTCACTGTGAGACATATTTTATTTTATTTTATTTTATTTATTTATTTATTTTTTGGCACATGGGCTTAGTTGCTCCGCGGCATGTGGGATCTTCCTGGAGCTGGGATTGAACCCGTGACCTCTGCATTGGCAGGAGGATTCTTAACCACTGCGCCACCTAGGAAGCCCCAAGAGACATATTTTAAAAGCATTTTTTATTTTTACTTATCACTTTCATTTCAGAATTGCTCCATTGAAAGGAAATTGTGGCCTTGAAAACCAATTTAAAGTTTTAAGGAGTAACATAACTAATAACTATTAAGAAAGTAGTAATTGTTTCACATGCTGTCTATAGTCCTGCGAGCACCATTGTACTTTGTAACTCACTTTTGTTTTTATTCCTTCTTGCCTTTCCCCCAATCATGAATTTTTCTTCTATTACTGGTAGCCTTTTGGTACCTCTCTTCTTTTAATCTGGGTACATTTTAGGTCTACTAAAGGCTATACTATCACCTTTACCAGTAATTGTTATCCTATATTTCATGCTTCATACAACATTAGATGTTTTAAATTTGAAGCTTCACGTTGGTGAAATAAATTAGACCTTCCTTTATCAGTGTTTTTTCAAACACATTTATGTAAAATGATGTCTACCAGTTTAAAATTTTCAAATGGTTAGGTAATTGGTTACATAATTGGATTGGTTACAATTCTGTATTTCTCCTGATTAGCTTCTTTTTTGACTCAGTTTGATATAACATAATATTGTATGGTGTGTGTGTGTGTGTATCCTGACCTAAATTTTATAGACCGGGGTAAATCATCTTGGTATTCTGACCATCTTTTAAAAAGCAGTATCATGGCAGCCTTATTTATTTCTTGTGATATGTTAGATTTTGCTGCCTACCATTTCAAAGATAATATATTTTGAAACCAAAGAGACTTCATATCCAAAATAATTGCTTATAATTCTATTTCAGATATGGCTATTTTTTGTAGGTTAGACCAGTGCTTTTTTACTTGTAATGCAATATGAATCACCTAGAGGTGTTATTAAGGTGCAGATTCTGATTCTGTAGTTTTAGGGTACTGTTAAGCTCCCATATGAAGCCAGGCTGCTGGTACCAGCAGTTGTCACCTTCTGTCATTTTGGGAGGAGGATATTATCAGGAGGGCTTCTTTTAGTGATTGCTGAGATCTCCTGTCTCATTCAGTTGCCCTCCCAGCTGGTAGATCTTGCTATGAAGACGGAGATGAGCTTAGTTTTTCCTTAACCATCTTTCATACCTGTAAGGTCCTTTTGCCTTCCCTCTGTACCATCCATCCCCAAGGGCAGGAGGGACATCTCACTTGAGGAGAGGTTGGACCCATTCTCTTAGTTGTTTAGTTAGCTGACCTCTGGCCTAAGAATGACAGGAACTTTACTTGTGTTTGTGATGTATGTAGAGGCAGACTTACATTTTAGTTTGGAGACATAGTCTTGGTATGATAAATGCAAATAAGATTTAATGAATCTAATAATGTTACATGTAGTAGAAATAGTCCCATTTAGTAGAATACTTAGGAAATATTTTTGAAAAGTGAATGTAAGGAATTCCTTTTTTAAAAATGATGATTGCACCCTAATTTTCATTTTTAATTAATTAGCTAATTATTTTTTGGCTGCGGGTCTTAGTTGCGGCATGTGGGATCTTTCATTGCAGCGTGCCAGCTTCTCTCTGTTGTGGTATCTGGGTTTTCTCTTCTCTAGTTGTGGCGTGCAGGCCCCAGGGCCCTTGGGCTCTGTAATTGCGGCGATCAGGTTCCAGAGCGCATGGACTCTGTAGTTTCCAGCACATGGGCTCTCTAGTTGAAGCGTCAGAGCTCAGTAGTTGTGGCATGTGGGTCAGTTGCCCCGTGACATGTGGGATCCTAGTTCTCCAACTGGGATTGAACCCCTGTCCCCTGCATTGGAAGGAGAATTCCTTACCACTGGACCACTAGGGAAGTCCCCCTAATTTTCATCGTTGTCAGTGTTTCTGTTACTGGCTTTTTAAAAAGAAGCGTTATTCTATATGTGCACGTATTTTCACTTTTGAACTTATTTTATAAAATTTCAAACTTGCTGTATAAGTAATAAGATGGAAAAAAACATGGTGGTGTACACTTTTTTCCTCTGGAACATTTTATCTGTAAGTAGTTTGCATGGTTATAAGGTGAGAATTTTGAGTTTGGCCTTAAACTAAGCATTTAACACAATTTTGAAAACTGTATTGTGTTTGTTGGGATAGTTATCTGAATGAAGGTAGAGACCATTTTGTTTTTATCTTTGAAATAGTACAAGGTTTGAGAAGCACAAAGGGCTTAAATTAGACTATTTGATCTGAAATTTACCTCTTGACCTCCAGGAAAATCATTTTGAAAAAATTTGCCAATTTTCTTTTAAAGATCTCAACCATTATTGATCTTGGCGGGTCTAGTTGAAAGTACTTCTATATGTAAATGCTCTTATTCTTTTAGCAAATATTTATTCACTGTGTGAAATCTGCACAGCACTGTGGGGGACATTGATGGGATTATAAAGAAGTACCAGATGCGGTTCATCTTTTAAGGAAATCCACAGTTCTTAGTGCCTTTATCAATCAATCTGAGTTCACTGGTCTTCCTTCAGGGTATAAGAAAATGTTTAAGTCTTCTGATTTTGACTTGATTACAGTTTGTCTGTGGTGTTTTACAGAAAAGCATTCATACACTTTGGCTCTCTTCCCCACTCTTTTACCAGGCAGTGTCTTTAATCTTATCATTGTTATCCTATGTTATTTTATTATCTGTATCTGTTATGTTGTATTTAAATAACTTAAATGAGTTACTTAATATCTCCTCTTTTACATATAAGCATATCCTGGGTTCACGAACTCTTTCAGTGCTTTCATTTCTAATAAAATTAAGAAATCTGCTAATTCAGATTGCATTTAAACCCTTTATTTTGAGAGCCTTTCTTTGGGACTCCCTAAACTCATATTTACTTTGCATGTATTCTTTATGTCAGATAGAGTCTGCTCTGTTCTCTAGTAGCTGTGAAGGGAGAAGATGAGAGAAATGTCTTAGAGCGTGAAGACTAGAACAGGCTTGACCCATTTCTACAACAGGAGGTGAGGCCGGAACATGGGGAGGTAAGAGCCTGCCCAGGTGGGGTTTAGCCATCATATGGATGTTCTGTTTCTTTCCCTTTCTAAAGGAAGCAAAGCACTACATTCACTTTAGAAGTAAAGAGTTTTCTTTTCCCCAACAATCTCGCTTCTTCTCAGACTTTAGAGTAGAGCTGAACTAATCAGAGGAATCTAATTATGTCATTTCTTGGTTGTCTTCTTTTCTGTAACAGCTTTATTGAGGTATAATTCACATACTGTACCATTTACTCATTTAGAGTATACAGTTTAGTGGTTTTTAGTATATCCATAGTGTTGGGAAACCATCACCACAGTCAATTTTAGAACATTTTATCACTACAAAAGAAGTTATGAAACTATTAGAGGCACTTCCCACTTCCCCCCGCCCCAGCCCTAGGCAACCACTGGTCTGCTTTCTTCCTCTATGGATCTGACTATTCTGGATATTTCATATCGATGGAATCATATATGTGATCTTTTGTGACTGACTCCTTTCACTTAGCATAATATCTTCAAGGCTGTTCCATGCTGTACCATGTATCAATAATTTATTTCTTTATATGGTTCTAAACCCTCATAAGGATTGCCCTCTAGCTGAAGTCTGTACGTCTTAAACGCTGTTCTCATCGTCTGGAGTGCCGCCATCCCCTCTTAACCTCATTCACTCAGCACATTCTTATCTGTTCTGTAGTTCTGGTTTCATTGATCATTTCTAATGAGCTGCCTTCTCACAGCTCTTTGTTTCTAATCTTGAATTTTCCTGGATCTTTTTGATACATTTTAACTAAAACATTTGTCATTTTGCATCAAGGACTTAAGAGTGGAAGGTAGGTAGAATGAGCATGGCCTCTGAAATCAGCTAACATCCGAAGTTATCCATCAGCACCAGACTTTTAGCTCCATATTGCCCTGTGTCTACCCTAATCTCTCAGTTCCTCACCCTTTTTTGACACTGCCCCCCATCCTTTCTCCTCTATTATCTGGAGCGTGCTTTGTCATCAGTAAAACTTCTATTTTGAAGGTCTTCTCTGAATGTTCTTGTCTTGTTGCTCTAACTGAAATCTGACTGCCTCTTAAGGACAGTGTTTCCTATCCTCCCAAGTAGTGGCTGTTTTTTCTCATATACTAAGTACCTCAGCGTCCAGAGAAACAGTTTGTCTCTCTTGATCCCCTTGCTGCTTTTAGACCATTTCTCTTCTCCCTCAAAATTGCCAGGTCCTTTGAAGCATTTGCCATGATACCTCCATCAACTCACTTTCCGATTATTTCTTTACATTCATGGCTCACTTTTCTTTCTTCATCATTACTCTTAGGGTCATTCTTGCTGAAGTGAATATCCAGTAAATACCTGGCCTCTTCATCCCCATTTCTAATTAATTTTGCCTTTATCCCAGTTTAGCTACCTCTTCCCATGGCCATACCCTAGAACCTGTAGTGACCAATAACTATTATTAATACTTTTGTTAGTTCAGTTTCAGAGTTCCCATTCTCCAACTACTACTGTCTTACAGATGTCTAGCACAGTCCCTGACACCACATAATAGGCGTATAGTAAGCATTATTGCTCTTTCTGCTATTCTGCTTCTGTTGTAGCATCAACAATTCTGAAAGCAAGAACTGTATCGTATTATGATCCCTATTTCTCCAGAACCTACCATTGTCCATTGTACAAAATGGTCCTTAGTGATATTTATGGGTCCAGTAAAATAAACAGCAGTACTTTAACAATAGGAAGGATTTGGCTTTCAAAAGATGTTTATATCAGAAAAAAAGATAATTAAAATTTACCATTTAAATATCACATGGTTTTGAAAAACCATTTGAGCGATGACATTTCAAAAATTGTTTTCTTTCTCATTTCCTCTGGGAGAAAGTAGATGTTATAATTTATTGCCATTGGGATTCTTTTAGTTTAGTCAAGGTTGATCAGTTATAAATTTCCATTGTCTAAAGATTATTGTAAATGAGCTATATAACAGGGAGATTGCTTTTTAGTAAAATGGGTTAGCTTACCTGAAAAGAGTTAATTATCTTTTCTCTTATGTGTTGAAAGACTTTTTACTGCTAGCCTAATGAGTGGAGAGGAGAGGGAAGTTGATGCATTAAGATTTTCTCAGCCTTTCTTATAATCTGTGTAGAATAAAGGTATTCAATGCCACTGTATTAGTTCTGATTTTTTTTTTGAGGTAAGAAAAAATATGTAAAAGTTTTCTACTTATTTGTTTTCAGTGTTGGCTTTTTAGAACATTTAAAACTCATGTTGACCAACAGTTTTTCTAGAAACACTAGTTTCATTATTATTGTATTCCTGTGTGGTTGCTTTTAAGCTAAGAAGTAATTACGATTTCATTATATCCATGAATATTTCAGTAAATAACTTCTACTTATACTGCGGTCATACTTTTTCAATAATTTTTCATAGATATATGTAAGACTTGAAAATAATTGGGAAAAATATTCCAAGGGTTTATATTCAAGGGTTAATAAAATTGTGAATTTCTAGAAGGTTAACCTTTCAATGTATTTCTACCCAGCACGTGAGGCATTTCAAATAATATCTAGAAATGTCTTTCGTGAGTTTACCATTAAAAAATCTCTTAAAATAGTGATAATGTGAGGATAATATGGAGTACTTTCTGGAAACCAAGCACGGTAAGTTTTTCACGTTTTATTTAATTCTCATTACAGCCAAGTAATTGTGGTACTATTATAATTCCCACTTTAGTTCAGTGGTTTAGAGAGATTAAGTGGCTTAGTATCACGCAATTACTAAATGATAAACTAGAATTCAGTTCCAGGCCATATGGCTTCATTGTATTCTCTTATAGTTGCCTAATTGAGGAATAAATACAGACATAGTCATGAGAAATTAATGTACAAATCATGCATCCAACAAGAGCTCAAACTCAGTAATTTTAATCTCTTTAAAAGATAATTCCAGCAGAAAGTGGGCAAATGATATGACTAGGCACTTCACACAAAAGAAACTATGAATGGTGAATGAACTTGAAAAGATGCTCAAAGTCTGAGTATTTATCAAGAGAATGCCCAGTAGAAGCACAGTGAGATAATATTTCACACCCATCAGGCTTGCAGAAAGTAAAATGACTGTCACTAGGGTTGATGAGATATGGATTTAAGAGAACTCTCACCATACTGCTGCAGGAGTGTAAATTCCTACAACCACTTTGGAGAGCCATTTGTCAATATGAAAAATATTTCAAGATGTTCATTCTTACAACTTAGCAATTCATCTTCTATGAATATGTACTCTAAAGCAGCAAAAGTCAAAGCGGGGTCCTGAAACTTCCAGGAGTTCCCTAAGGTACTTTCAGAGGATCTATAAGGTGAAAAAAATTTTTATAATAATATTAAGACAGTAAACTTTTTCACTCTCATTCCCTCATGAGTATACAGTGAAGTTTTCCAAAGCTCCATGATATCTGATTATTCAACAGATTGAATTCAGAAACATAAATGAGAATCCATCTGCCTTCTATTACGCCATGTATTTAAGAGATTTGCATAAATGTAAAACAGTGCCATTCTCCTCAATAACTTATTTTTGTTTTAGAAGATATAGTTATTTTCATAAGAATGTATTATTTATATCTCAGCATGTAATGGAATTATTTTAAATGAATTAACAAATATTTTAAGATTTTCTTAATTTTAGTCTTTAATATAATAAATATGGATAGATATAACCCACACAAATAAAATCTCTTTGGAGTCCTTCAGTAATTTTTTTAAATTTAATTTTTATTTTATATTGGAGTATGGTTGATTTACAATATTGTTTTAGTTTTAGGTGTACAGCAGAGTGATTCAGTTATACACACACATGTATCTATTCTTTTTTGTATTTTTTTCCCATGTAGGTTATTACAGATTATTGAGTAGAGTTGCCTGTGCTATAAAGTAGGTCCTTGTTGATTATCTACTTTATATGTAGTAGTGTGTATATGTTAAGTGCACATTGAGACCAAATAGTTTTGAAATTTATTGTATATGTGTACAATGCAGGTGCTCACTGTAATATTGTTCATAAGAGTAAAATAATCAGCCCAAATGTCCATCAATATGGACATGATGTCAAGTCTATCCATGTGGAATGATAAAATAAATTGTGATATATCTTTATATATACACATGCATACATACACATTCATATATAATTATATATTAATCAGACAGTATGTATTTGTCAGATGTGCCTTACCTTGTTTGTCAAATAAAATGATTTTTGAGAATGTATTTTTCTACTTATAAGTACATGATAAAAATAAATGTAAAGTTTATTAAGAATTAAATATTAGTTCATAATATTGCAGATTTGTTGACCTTAACCTCAAAAGATAGAAGTAAAAGTGATACCAAACATAAGCCACTCCATTTGATTAGAATGCACAATAAGCAGCATTTATAGGACTTGGTTTTTCAGAACGTAGAACATATTTATTATTTTATTTCAGGAGTACTATACTGTGTGTTTATTGAAAAGGAAGCATCGTTTTATTATATCTTTGTATATACACTTCCATTGTAATGGCTTAAACAAATAGGAACTTATTTTTCTCATCCGGAAGCTGGAGATTGGTAGCTGCTGGCTATTGGATGTTATCAGGGTCTTTCTGTCTGATGGTATTTATTCTTTTGTTGCCTCTTGTGCGAAGAAAGTTGAAATGGGCAAAATGCCTCTCATTAGAAATATAGTTGATTCTTGTTATTCACCACAAACACTGAATTAGCCAAAACTGAACCATCGCTCCTAGGGTATGTACAGAGTTAGGTTCCTGTAAGTCTCTGGGCACATTTTAATCAACCAGTCAACCAATGTTTTTTGTGTGTTTCCGTTTAAAGATATCTTATTTAATATCTATTGTTGATTCATTAACATTGAATTCATGGCCAACAGCACTATAACTCATGCCTGAATGAAGCTATCTAATACACATATTTCCTGCGTAACGCACGTCACAGCTTTCTTGTGCTTAGGACACCAGGTAGCATTGCAGCACCGTGCTAGCTGGCCCTTTAAAATAGCGAAATCACCAATGAGAAGCACAAAAATGAGAAAAGTGTGGCACTAGATAGACCTTGAAATGGGTACTTGTTTACAGTATGAGAGCTGAAACAAGAAAGCAGAGTGTCACTTCATTTGACCTCAGCTGGGAACATGTGCATTGGGTGACTCAAATTTTTCGCCTCTCCGCACACATCCACAAATGACTGCAAAAATGCTGCAAGTGTTGATTTGGAGTTACAGATAAATTTTAGTGAGAAGACAGATTTTCAAATAAACAGTCCATGAGTAATGAGGATCAGCTGTATCCCTTTACAAGTCATGAGCCAGAACTGGGTAACAGGGTCTGTTATTAGAACAACCAGTGGCCATGGGGCATGAGATTTTTACTAGTTTAGACCAGTGATGATTTATACCCCCTGGAGTTGGCAACCTACACTCCCTGAAATCAAGAGATCTCTGCTATTTCAACAAATCACAGTACCCTTGGCAGGGAAGAGGGAAGTGGCTGCTGGGTAGGCAATGGACAGTGCCTGCCATGTGCTAATCAGGTGCTTGGCATTTGGAAGGGACCCAAGACTTTTTGTTGAAGAATGAATTGGTGAATTAATGACAGGGTCATTTTTGATTTCTCTTGTATCTCAAAGATTTTTCCGTTTGCATCTGAATTTTATTTTCTTTAAAGTGGTATTTTGACTGGCCAACTCCAAATCAAAGTAAAAGTTAATGTAAGAGAATAAAGAAATTTTGCTTTATATGGATTAACTTCAAGTAAAATGTCAGAGGGAATAATAAAAAATGAAGCCTCAGTTGAAGTTGAAACTTGTATTCTGAAAGAGGCTGAGTAGGTCAAGTTTCACATGGTAAAAAACTTTTTCTTTCTTTTCATATTGCTCCTTTTCTGAAATGATTGATTTTTTATATTTTGGAAGATATTAAATCTAAAATATTTGTTTTTAAATATGGTATGATGATATAGATATCATTTTAAATTATCAGGTTCTTATATATTATCAAAGAGAAAAAATATTTTACTTTTTAATACTACCATTTGTAGCAAATACCAGTTACAAATAAATTCAATTAATAAAGTATAATTTCATTTAAATTTTGTTTAAACAAAGCATACATTTGTGTTTACTATCCCAAACATTGGAATAAATTGTCATTCAAGTTGATCTTTCTGTCTCTTTCTCTCTGTGTCCCGCCTTAGACCAAGAGCAATTTAAAGCCATTAAATAGTGCATTTTGCCTTTTCATTAGAGTTTATGTTTGTTTGATTATGGAAGTAAAATAATATTATATAAAATTGGAAAAGAGAAAAAAAGAGGAAAAATCACCCCAATTTGTGTCACTCAAAGAAAAATTTCAACAATTTGGTCTATTTCTTTTCAGTCTTTTTTCACACATTACAAGAACTTAATCTCACAAAGTATATGTAATATATAAAATCCATTCAACATTCAAGGTAGCCTTTATTATTATTATTATTATAGATTAGAATAACTTACAACTTCAGGGACAGAGAAGTATATTAATTACTGTCAGTTGCAGAGCAGTAAATGAAGCAGGATTAAAGTGTGGTTGTCCTAGAACTTTTTCTGCTTAGTTTACCTTCTCGTGTACATACAGAGCCGGAGTCCAGATTTCAGGGCAAATGAAATTGTCTTCTTGTACATTTCTAATCTCCACTTGGTGCATTGTCATAATTTCTCCTATCTTTTCTCCCTAGGTCTTTTAGATGTCAAACACTCTGGTAGCTCTCTTCCCTTTCAATACCTGCTCTAAGCAAAATTTCTGTTCCCAGAAATCGCTAAGTGTTTAGAGAAATATATATGATTATCTGATTAAGGTAATTCTTGCTAAGTTGCAAATGACTTGTAGTCATAAGTTTTTTGGGGTGATGTCTACATTTCATCACAAGATATTATCAAACTCACAAGGGTATTTGATAGGTAGATTATGTGAGGGTAATATTGTGGGGCCATGGGAGAACCTTGTATTGGCCATAGTAGTACCTGCTCGCTGTAGGAGGACCATACAGGCATGAAAACCCTGTCAACTCAGCGGTCCCCAACCTTTTTGGCACCAGGGACTGGTTTCGTGGAAGGCAATTTTTCCACAGATGGACCCGGGGGTGGTGGTGGGGGAGAGATGGTTCAGGCGATAATGTGAGTGATGGGGAGTGTTGGGGAGCGGCAGATGAAGCTTTGCTGGCCCGCTGCTCACCTCCTGATCTGTGGCCTGGTTCCTAACAGGCCACGGACTGGTAGTGGTCTGCAGTCCAGGGGCTGGGGACCCCTGTGTTAACTCTCATTCATTGGCTATCAGTTGATGATCATGCTCCTTATGAAAACCATTAAGAATTTATAATTAATTATAATGCATTGGCAGGTGAAACATTTAATTCTGTGTCTCCTAAGGGCTCATCTTTTAAGTTTATTTATTTTGGGATTAGGTCAGCACAGTGTTTCTTTATAAACTTAAAGTGCCATTTTATTCTCCAAAACTGAGAATGAGTTATTTGAGATTTCATTAATGCTGACTTCCAGGAGGACTTGAGGAAATTTATAATTAAAAGTTAAACAAAGTAATATACTTAATTGTAAAATAGAAGGGCAAATTTTTAAAGCAGCTAGAAGGAGAAAATGGCTTCCAGTCCTCTGAAACAAACAGATTAACATAATTAGATAGTGAATTCAGCTTTTGGATTTCTCACTGTTAAAGTTAAAATCAAAATATGCTGCTGAGAAGTCTCATTTTCTAACTAGGTATAACATGATAGATAATTCATTTACAGTGATAAAGTATACCCTGCATTTGAAACCAAGGTGAACATCTTCTGCCATTTTCAAGGCTTAGGTTATAGTATATTAATGAAAATGTTGACCAGATTTTCTTGTACGTGCTTTGAAATTTTACCCATGGTTCTTTTATTTTTATGTATATGCTGTGTGATATTTGTAATAGTAATGCTTATGTATTTAAAGGGTATCTGATTTCAGTCTTTGGGCAAAATCAGGTTTTTTTCTTCTTCCTCATTTAAAAAAATTTTAGATTTCAAGAAGACTTAGGGAAATTGAATATATCGCTTAGAGATATCAGAGTTGTATTACTTGACCAGGCTAAAGAGGTTTCCTATTTAGAAATACAGGTGTTGTCACTGGGCCAAATCCTTCTTCAGCAATTTATTTTGGTCACAGCTTTCTTCAGTCTGCTCATGTGTATTCTGCCTAAAAAACACCTTTAAGACACCAGTTTTTAATTCTTAGCTGTTAGAGTGACCCACAGCACCCAATATCCAATTTTGTAGAGAAACATCGTATAATGAGGAGAGTTTAAACCTGTACTCTTGTAAAAATGTTAATTTTCTCCTTAACTTGTAATAGACATTATTTTGCATAAAGCAAACAGAATATTAGGAATTGTAATTGCTTTTAATATTATTGAAGATGTCACAGCTTTCTCTGATTTTAATTTCCACAAATGGACCTTTCGTAAAACATTTTTAGCTTCTTGAATCAGACTACTTTGCAGTTAATCATTCTGATCAAATTAAAAGTAGTAGTAATGCAAACTTTAGTGAATGTGATGGAGCGGTGAAACACTTATGATGCTAGTCAGATTTTGAAATTAGAGCCAAGTATTATGGTAACATGGATTTTTTTTAAAAAATGGTGAATTGTCTGTGTCCTTGCAAGGAGATGACCATATTTGTGGCACATGTGGATTTTGCTTTTTTAGCAACCATGGAAGAGGTGTGGGATTTTCAGATATGGCATAGAAATGGGCAAAATTGTCTTGAGCACTTTAAAAATATACTTAGCAGCCTCGGTTTTAACTCTATGCCCAGATGCTTTATTAGCAGACACTTTATATAGATTGTTTCATATAGTCTACCCAACAGTCTTATGGGTAGTCAGTTGTTCTCACCTTACAGAGGAGGAAATTAAGGCTAAGAGAGGTTACAAGGTTACACTGCTAGTAGGGAGTGGACTTGATGTCTCAGTCCTTTCAGGCTGCTGCCACAAAAGGTCACAGACTGGGTAGCTTATAAACAACTGAAATTTATTTCCCACAGTTCTGGAAGCTGGAAAGTTCAAGATCACATTCTGGTAAGGGCCCTCTTCCTAGTTCATAGCTGGCAGCTTCTCACTTTGTCCTCATGTGGTAGAAGAGGTAAGGGATCTCTGTGGGGTCTCTTTTATAAAAACACTAGTCTCATTAACCGTCATCACCTGACCACCTCCCAAATGCCCCACCCCCTCATATCTTTGACAGTTAGGATTTCAACTTATGAATTTGAGGGGGGAGGGCGGACACAAACATTCAGAATATAGCACTTGGACTACAGATTTTGAACTCTAAACTGCTACAATATTTTCCCTCCTAGGTGTAGGGTCTTCCTTTTCCCTTATAACATCTTCTCCTATTCACTCTTTACCTATCAGAAAGTGATATTTCCTTCATCTGAACTAGGGCCCTGTAGTCTGTGCCATTTTTCAGAACATGGTTTTGTATTGTAGCTCATTCTGCAAGTGGCATGTGTTGATCTGTCCTCCTTTACCATGAGCTCCTAGAAACAGTGACTATAATACCCTCCCCACACTCATCCATCCAGGACTTACACCTTACACAGTGGCCAGTCACTGAGCACTTCTTGATTTAACTACTGGAGTTTGTGTTCATCAGGTAGCACCGTCTCCACCAGGACAGTAGCTTTAAGAGACTAAGGACAATGAAAAGGGGAAGTACCTGCGTAAGATGGTCTCCCTCTGTTGACTGACTTGGCTCAAGTACTTTGCTGTGCTTTTCTCTAAGTGCTAATGTGGGTTTAAATTACTTATGTTTTCCCCAGGAAGTTATGATGCCTGTGAATCACAGATTCATTTTCCATGAAATATTATCCATTACATTTTCTTGTTTTATACTTTAAATATTAGAATAAGGAAATAAAGTGATAGGGAATATAGAAAAAGGAATCCAAACCAATTCTTTCTCTTTTCCTGTGTTATGAATCTATTATATATTATTTTGATCACATCTGCTGCTTTGTATTAAAAACCATTTGATAGTTAGGTGGATGGTAGATATGAATCTCTTTAATTTTTAAAAAGGCCTTTGGGACCAAACCTACACAATTACCATCTCCAAACAAAAGTGGAGGATCCTTTTAATGTATTATTATGAATATTTATACCTAAAGGAGTTTTTTATGTTTAGCATTTTCCAGTGTATTTTGTTTGGCCGGAGTCAATGTTGTACTGCCCTTGAATAGAATAACATTATTTGGGATAATCTCTTTTTCATAAAGTAGAATTTCTTTCGCTTCAGAAATTCCCAGGGTGAAACTGCCAAGTACTTGGTTACGTGGCATTAACATTTCTAATGAATCAGCATTCTGAAATTTCAAAGCTATTTACAAATGTAAAAATTCTGTAAATAAATATTTCTGTGGTATTTTTGTCTTAAAAGTTGTACTGA
Organism: Hippopotamus amphibius kiboko; assembly: GCF_030028045.1. Taxonomy (NCBI): domain Eukaryota; kingdom Metazoa; phylum Chordata; class Mammalia; order Artiodactyla; family Hippopotamidae; genus Hippopotamus; species Hippopotamus amphibius. The sequence goes on from NC_080188.1 coordinate 146,731,253, forward strand.
GACTTCTTTCACTTAGGTATTTTGGCTTCCTCCTTTTAAAAACAAATGGAGAGTTTTTATTCTTTACTCTTAAGAGCTTGCCCATCATGACATTCACTATTTCTCAAACTCCATAGAACATCTTGGAGTCTTAATTATGTGAAAAAAATACTTTCACAGGAATTCTATTCAGAGAATTTTTCTTAAAATTTGTATAAAGGCCTAGGGTACTAAATCAGACATCCCGTAAGTCAGCACTCTTTCTTTAGCAACTCTTAAGTTGTACAGGCTTTACTTATTGTGCTCTGGTCTTTTTCTCAGCTCTGATTTCTTTCTTCCCAAAGAAATCAGCTACAAGATAAATTTCCACAGGGATCAGCCACAAATTAAAATTCGGTCCTTGAGATATTCAGTGTGCAACAGAGCACTGGGCAGGGATCTCCACCTTGAATGAGGAGGCTGCAAAGGCAAATCCTGGGCTCTGGGGTTACTTCTGATTGTACTGGGCCGTGCTCTATCCCTGATAGAGCACTATCCCAGATAGAAGCACTACCCGCTGAGTGTGCTTCTGCGGGCTGGGAGGATCGCCTGGCTTCCCTGTGGTGTCTGAGCCTTTGCCTGCACCTGATTGGTCAACATCAAACCAGTTACCTTCCATTGTGAGGATGGCTGTTGAAGAGATAAAACCTCTAGACAGGCTGGGAGACTAACAGGAGATCAACGCATGTTACTAGGAAAGAATGTTGTATAATAAGTACATTATTGATGAATGTGTTGTAGATGCGTTTTTTTCCTCCATAAGAAATTTAAAATGGATTCTGTAGGTGCCAGGACTGGGGGAAATTTGGGAGTCAGTAGAGTTTGTTCATTTTCTATACCCTTTCCAGGAAGCCTCTTTCTCTCTCTCTGGCAACTGGCAATATTATTTTAGGGCAGACTTTCTAAACAGTAGGATACTTTTCCCCTCTGATAACCAAGAAGGACAGAGATGTTCCCTTAAATAGTACTCAAGTTGTTGGGATTTGAGGGACCCAATTAATCCTCTTCCATCTTTGATTTCTTAGAGACAGTGGTTTCCCCTATATCCATATGCAGTTGGCCCTTGAATACAACACGGGTTTGAACTGCATGGGTCCACTGACACACAGGGTATTTTTTTTCACTAAATACACACTACAGTACTTACAGTCGAGTTTGGTTGAATCTGTGGATGCAGAACCTTGGATATGTAGGGCCAAACTATAAAGTTATACATAGATTTTCAACTGGCATCCCTAAGCCCCATGTTGTTCAAGGGTTAACTGTATAACTTTTTAATTTTCATACCAGAAGAACAATTAATTTAGCTTCATTTTTATTTCCTTTCCACACTTCAATTGCCTAGGCTATTGGAGAAACTGATTATGATCCACCTTTTACTTGGAAGAGAGGACTTATGCTCCATGAATCACTGTATCTGGAGCATTGAGCAAGCTGAGAGTTTTCTCTGATTTGACATTGTGTTCAATAACATATCTGAGTTTCTATGAACAAGTGATAAAGGATCCCTTTTTGCTTTTTGGGGATGGGAACTGAAAGTTTCCATTTATTTTAGTATACAGTACTTTTAATATCTTCTCTAATTTAGAGGTAGAATACCTTTATCTCTTAAGTGGAGGGGAAAAAAGAGGTAAAACTTAGTCACCTTTCTGTTACTGATATATTCCTAACCTATTTCTTTAGATTCTTTTTAATTCAGAAATTCCAGTTCTGGATGGACTCTTGAAATAATCACTTTGCAAACAAGATGTTTGTGCAGTCTGTGAAAACTGTGTATTCCTCACTTCTCTACTCCTTTGAGATTATCATATTTGGCCTTATAATATGCACAAACTTTGTTATCTTCAAATTTAGTTTATATTTTTTTGTTACACAAGAGAAGCAGAACCAAATAATTTTGGAATTAGAAGGAAGCTTATTTAACTCATGCTCCTTTGCAGTGCTGGAATTTCCTTTACATCATGTTTGTAAATGTACCTACCAGATTCTCCTTGAACCTGTCAAATGACTGGGAGCTCTGCCTTCTCAGGGCATTTCTTTTGATTTTTGAGCAGTTGCTGTTGCCACAAAGATCTTCTTTACCTTTAGATAGAATCTGCCCCTCTCTAACTTCCATTCAATATTTGTTTTAGCCTCTGGAGCTACTTAGAATAAGTGATCCTTTTTATTTAGGGCTTCTAATTAATTCTGGTTTTGATTTGACATGTACATTTCTGATTTTTTAAAGAAAAATGTGGGTTTGTCTTTCAATTGGAAATGATGTGTTGATTTTTTTTTTAAGAGAAAAATAATGTTTTCTTGAACCGTCTGGTGGCTGTGTTTCTAACACTTATTTTCCTCTCCCACTGTTGCACAAGTTTCTTCTCCGCAGGGAAACCTTACAAGGATGCTATTACTCTGAATCTTACCCAACAGAGAGGAACAGTAACTCTTCAAAGGCTCAGTGGTTCCTCTAATCAAAGACGCACAAATTTTCTCTTGGATTCAGTTGACCTTTCTTTTTTTTTTTTGAAACTTGAGAACTTAAATTTATTTGTTTAGTTATTTGATATATAAAAATAACCCCAAACATTTAAATAACTCATGCTAAGGAATTTTTCTTCACACATCAAATGGCAACTGAATTATCCAAGTACTTTGAATCATCTTGCTGTTTATTTTGCTGAAATTCGATGTTAAAATGCATTAAACCCTGTGGTTGAGAGCTATGGGAAGGAGAAGATGATGTTTTAATACTTGCTGCCAGGTTCATCACTGAGCTTCCTGGGTATTTTGATTCTGCTTATTAGTTTTAAAAATTGAGATGAAACACTTTGTATAGGTGGGGATCTTTATTTGCAAGCAACAGAAATAGCCTATGAAAAACTTAGACAAGAAAAAAGGCAATGAGGGGAAATCTGAGGAGCCAGGTCTAAGGAAAGCAGAATTCAGGGGAGCCCCAGGGTCCTCAGCCTCAGGAGTTTTCCTGCAGAAAGCATCCTCACCCAATTTTGGCTGCAGTTCTCAAATTGACTTCACAGGTGTTCTGCCGGGGATCTTTTGGCAGTTTGGGGCTTCTTCTGTTTTCTCCCACAAATATACTGATTTAATTCAAGTCTTGAAGCTAGTAGTGTTTTTTGTTTTTGTTTTTGTTTTCCTGCTAATATTTTTGGGTTTGTTGTAGATATTTTCCAGGGTGGGTAGTGATGGCTGGGTTTTGCTATTTCCTAACTTGCTCTGTCATTTTTTTATGGGGAGAATTAAGGAAATTAAAAAATTATACCACTGTGGTCAACATAAGCATTTAAAGCTATAAATGTTCCTTTAAGTGTTACTTTAGCTTTATCTCATGTTTTGATTCTTTTTATGATTTAATCTATTTTCTGATTTCCACAACAATTCTTTGATCCTTGAATTATGTAGAAGTAAGCTTTTAAATTTATATAAATATGAGATTTTACTGGGTTTATTTTTGTTACTGATTTCTAATCTAATTCTTTTATGGTTGGAGAAAATTATCTATGTAATATTGATTCTTTGGGATTTTTGAGATTTGCTCTGTGGCCTAGTATGTGGGCATATTTTTTAAATGGCCAGTGGGTGCTTGAAAAGAGTATGTGAATACACATTCATATAAAAGGTGCAAGGGTCTGTGTATTGCATGAGATTCAAGTAAATTATAGAGCTCCCTAGTCTTTATTTGCTTGAAAAAGACTTGTTATAGTGATAACTGATACTTGTATGGTACTTAATATATTCCAGGAACTATTTTAAAGGCCTTACTTGTGTTAATTTACTCTGTATTGATCGTTGTTTTTAGATCTGTTACTTTTACTTTGCATATTTTTAGATTGCATACATTTGTTACTAGGTACCTAATACAGAGTGACTGAAGTCTTTTATCTTTGTGTATTGACCATATTCATCTCTAGTAATATTTTTAACTGTAACATCTCTTTTTTTCTGATATTGATATAGTTATGCAGGGTTTTTCTGTTAGTATTTAATTAATTTTAATATTGAAGTTAATATTGCCCAGCATATCCTTCTCATTCCACCTTTGCATGTCCTTTTATTTGTAAGTGTGTCTCATAGAGTCTATGGGTGGATTTTGTTTTTATCCAATTTTGTCTAGGAGTGGTGTTATAATGTAATGGTTAAAAGCAAGAACTTTAGGACCAGGTTGCTTGGGTTTGGGTTGTTGTCTGGGATGTTGACAGCTATAATTCTACCCTTAGGGGTAAGAGGTGTTTTGACTTTGTTTTATTTAGACTTTTAACCTCTTCCCGTGTTACGTGCTCCATACCTCACTCCTGCTCTGCTGTGGGTGAGGTACCTGGTATATTCAAGTTCTGATTCTCTGTAGGTTTCTGTTCTTACCCTTTCAGTGTCACCTGCCACATGAACTTCATGGTGTGCTTCCTTAGTCATCTGCTTCTTATCTCTTGAAGATGTATTCAAGTATCTCTAAAATGGGCACAATAAAACTGTTTACTTAAAGAATTATCTGAAGTTAAGTGTGAGTCAATAGATGTAAAGTACTTTGAACAGTACCTGGCACATCAGAAGTGCTTAGAAAGATTTGTTCTTGTTTTGTTACTGATGTTAATATTATAGTTTGACTTTTAATGCTCTTGGCCACCTTGAAAGTATCTACAGTCCTGTCTGATATCTGTCACTATGAATTTCATCATCAGATTTACTGTTTTCATTTTATAATTCAAGTTTTTCTTTGTTTTGCGTTTTTTCTTCTTCAGGCAATTTGGGGGGCCATAACTTTGGTGCATCTCAATTGGCATGTTGAAAGTAGTACTTGAATTGAATTGAAATTGAGAATCATTTCCCAGAAGGAGTATATTACAGTTAAACTATATGATAAATTTAAACTTGTAAAATTTTTATATTTGAACAATGTAGGGTACTTTCAGTTAGTTGGTAGACTGGATTCTGAATTTCATATGAAGAGATTAAAAGCTCTATTAAAAAAACTCTTAATAAGTGACATTTTTTTTTTGCCTAAGTGGGAATCTCTGTGTTTTCATTAAATTTATGTTAAAAAAACAGTGGTGGTGATTGTTGAATGTACTTAATACCACTAAAAATGGTTAAAGTGGCAAATTTTATGTTATGTATATTTTTCCTCAAGTAAAAAAAAAGAACACTAGTTCTGTCTCACATTGAAGGTGAAAGAAGATGTTCATCACCGTGAAAATCTAGATCTCATGGACTATACAGATAGAGTGAGAAGAACGTATTGGTTTCAATATGTTGACTTATGTTTTCTTTCTTCAGCCAGATATGATTCTCATTCATTTCCTAATGTGAATTTCATTATTTAACAGGAAGGAAAAGCTGATGCGATGCTCTCAGTGCCGAGTTGCCAAGTACTGTAGTGCTAAGTGCCAGGTAAGGAGGCTCTGCTGGATGTCAGCTCTCTGCTCTTAAATTTGCTCTCCATTACACCTGTTCAACTATTTCTGTTTCTTCATCATCTTTTATTAATTTTAACTTGTTATTTTCCTTCAATTTAAAAATCATATATGTATATGGTAAAGATTATATATATGTAGTATATATATAAACTCTATCTAGTTAGATAGATAATCACTGAAGAAAAGTTAAATGTTTACTCCTCTCCATCTTCTTGTCCTCTTGACTGCAGTCGCATTTCCCAGAGCTAACCACTATTCAGTTTCTTATGTATCTCTGCAGCATTTTTTTGGAGCAAATACATTCATATATCTTTATCTTTTGTTTCTTAAAACAGATACAGGTTATTATGGCACAGGTTCTTATATACCTCGATTTTCTTTTTCATTTAATAATCTGTCTAGAGGAACTTCTTGTATCATCCTGTTTATTCTATTACATGAATGTACCACAATCATAATTTCCCCATTAATGAATGCATAATTTTCCCCAGTATTTGGTATTGCCAGTAGTGCACTGAGCATCCTTTCATGCGCATTTTTGCACACTTGTATGAATTAGTTGTAGGATAAATTCTTCCCCATTGTATCGAATAGTAAAGGGATATAAAATATATACATTTTGAGTTTTTAAAGATAACGCTTAATTGTCTTCCAAGAGTTTGAGTTAATTTACAACAACTGACAGTCTGTGAGAGTACTGCTGTTAAAATCTTTGAAATTCTTTAAAGGATGTATAATTAACATTCAACATGACCTTTTCTTCTAATCTTATGATTAATCATTTAATAAATTTAATTATGCTGTAATGAATTGTGTCACAATAAAAAACCTAGTTGGAGGTTTTGTGTCTGTGTCACTTGCCACCCACCCTCCACCCATCCTTTTCTGCCTCTTTTTTTGGTGTGTGTGTGTGTGTGTGTGTACATGCACATGTGTGCCCATGCATGCACGTGCACACGTGCGCGCGCACACACACACACACACACACACACACACACACACACACACAAAGTGAAAGTTCCTCTTTTCCTTCTTTTAAATCTAGGCTGTGCTCATCTGAAGGATTTTCTGATGTATCGCTTTTTCCTTCGAAAGTAATTTCTCCAGACTACAAATGGCATGATCTAAATGGATAAGAAACCAAAACATACAAAAAATAAGAGGACTCAGGTTTTAATGACAATTCTGCCATTAGCCAGTTAAATTATCCCAGAGGAAGCACTTAAACTCTCTGAGCCTTACTTTCCTAATTTGTACTAATAATAAGAGGTCTTATCTATGAGACATCTACTGTGTGCCATGAACAATTGTATTCTGTTCTTTTTCTTTAAAGCTCTTTATTGGAGTACAGTTGCTTTGCACTCTTGTGCCAGTTTCTGCTGTACAACAGAGTGAATCAGCTGTATTTGTGCATATATCCCCATACTATTTAATCTTAACAAGAATCTTGAAAGGACTAAGTATTATTATTGTGCTTATTTTACTAATAAGGAAACTGAGGTATAGAATGGCAAGCAGCCTGCCAAATATTCCATAGCTAGTAGGCTCTGCAGTTTCAGAAATGAACCTGGGTGGTCAGAATCCAAACTTTTAATGTCTCTTCTAATCCTGAATTTCATTTGTGTTCTAACATTCTGATTAGGTGTTGTTTTCCATTTTCTATTTTATTTTATTTTTAATAAGGATGTGCTGTATCCCCAAGGAATATAAAACAAAAAAGTACAAAAATAGAAGGTTAAAAATAACATTTTCTTAATAAAAATAAGGAATGTGAAAAATAATTGAATGATTTTTACCTCATTTTTTAAACCAAAAATTCTATCAGAGTTTTAAAGATACCAGAGTTATGTAAGCTCGTTAGCAATAATAACAAGAAAAAACAAAAAATGAAAAAAAACAGGCATTTTCTACAAGGTAAATTCTAGAAAGACTGTTTTATGGTGCTGTTTCAGGTATTTTATTCATGTGAAACTGAGCTACATGTTTCAGGGAACTTCAAGTTAAGAAGACTACATGTAGAACCAAATGAATTATATTATTTGATACAGATTTTCTAGATGAGCTTCCTTTCAGTTCTCAATAAACAAAACGTTTACTTTTATTTTCCCTTGTTTTTATGAATGTTTTTCCCCAGTGCTACTTCCTCGTTTTGTGGTACACTCAAGGAAAAAAAAAAAGGCAAAACCTATTGTCTGATTAGAATTAGAAGGAGTCTGGTGGGTAGGTATGTCATTTTGATTCATTACAGTGCATGTATTTTTATCACATATATTAGCTGTTTACTGTAGCATCAATAATAATGTCATCGTCAGATATACTATAGAAGGTAATGGGAAAATAGCTAGTAAAATGAAAGATATCACATATAACACAGCTAGTGGATATGCTTGTATGTGTGTGGGGGGAATGGGGTGTGTGTGTAGAGGTGGGATGGGAGTCAAAGAATGGGCAGAACATATGCATTTAAACTGCTCTGTTAAGCTCCCCCTTAAGGTACAGCATTAAACATTGTAATTATTGTGGATACCTACAAAGCAGCACAAAATTAAACTGACAAACTGAACTATGAACAGTAATGAACAAAAGCACTTAGAATGGAAACTGATATAGAGGATGTGAATTCACAGCATAAAATCTATAATACGTTTACCCTAGGGGGACATAACTTTTGCTCACTAGCTTAGCATTTGATGTGTGGGGCCCTTGCATCGAATTGTCCACCCCTGTGCCCATAAGGAAGGTATCAGTGGCATCAGTTTTCACACTTCATTTTTAAACATAAGTGTTACAAGGATACGATTTGCATTACAAAAATTAGCACGGTATAGACTAATACAGAGTAAAAAGTAAAAGTCTTTCTCCAGCATTCTTCTCCCATTCCTACTTGTTTTCCAGAGGTAATCTCCTTGTGTTTGTTTTGTGAGTGGAGGCTACACACCAAACTGTTAGTCTGTGCTTTATACATAGTATACATACGTAGGTATATATTTACTGCCGTGTACAGAACTGCTTGTGTTTCTCTGTATATACCTTGTTATGAGGTGTCTTGTAATATAATAGAGGGGTTATATATGGGATCCAGTCTTATTTCTATATTGACATGATCAGCATATCACAGATGATTGTGAGATCAAAGAGGAGGAACAAGCTAAGTTTTCTTATGAAACAACAGTCTCAAAATTTGTAATACAGATAGCAAGTAAACCAATTTTAAACAAACTCACCAATTATTATTTCGTCTCTGCTGGATTTAATTTGATTCATAATATGTACATTTCTAATCGAATTAATTGCTGAGCTGGGTACCACATCAAATTGCAGTTTATATACTTTTTAAAAGTACTATACTAGCAGAAAGAGGCTCTATTTTATGTTGATAATTATAGACCTCTTTTAAAATGTGAATCATATTTTGAGTTTTCATTTTATGTTGAGTTGCATCAAATTGCAGTTTATATACTTTTTAAAAGTACTATACTAGCAGAAAGAGGCTCTATTTTATGTTGATAATTATAGACCTCTTTTAAAATGTGAATCATATTTTGAGTTTGCATTTTATGTTGAGTTGAACGATTTGATTCATTTTTGATGAATCCCACATGAGTAAGCACTTAACAGGGTGATTTAATAAGTTGGTTTCTAGAGTATCACACTCAAGGCAATGCTAATGAAGACAGCCAAGCCCTTGGTTTTTATAAACAGCTCTGTGCCAGGCTTCAGGCTGATAGGACATACACTGGCTGCTCTGTAGAGGAGTTGGCTTCATATCTAATTGTAAACAAAAAGGGAATATTGTATAAAAGTTAAAATTACTTGATCATATTTAACTTTTTGACTTCTACAAATGTCTGCAGCCATGAGCTTTTCTGTTCTCACTTAACATTTGCCTGCAGAGTGGTCCCATCTACTCCCATGGCTTCAATTGGCACCTGTATATTAGTTATTCTCAAGACTCCATCTCCAGCCTCCACCTTTCTCCTGAGCACCAGACCCATGTCTTATGGGACGCCTCTCCTTGGGTGTTGTACAGCTATCTCAAATGCTGTGTATCTATACCTGAGTGCATTATCTTTCCCCTAACCTGCTTTCCTTCACATTTTTCAACCTCAGTGAATAATCTCACTGACCACTCAGCAGTTCTAGTTGCCAGGGTGTCATCATCTGATTTACATTCTTTCTTGGCTCCACATCCCATTAATCAGCATGTCCTGCTGATTCTACCACCTGAAGATCAGAATTGGTTCACTTCTCTTTAACTTTTCTACCACTACTCTTGTGCGTGTCGCTCTTTCCTAGGTTGGCTGCAGTCTTTAAGCGCTTGCTAGCTTCTATTCTGTTTTCTACACAGGAACCAAAATGATTATTTTATTCTAGAATGTAAGCATGATCTATCACTCACCAGCTTGAAACCCTGGCCCTCTCTTTTCTCAGGATGAACTTCAAACCTGCAGACTTTGTTACATTTTTACTTCTGGGCCTTCCGCTATGTAAGTCCCTGGGCCTGGACCAGACCTCTCCCCCTAGCTGCTGAACTCCTGTTTATCCTTTAGAGCTCAGATTAAATGTCACCTGCCTTCTTTTCTAAGCCCCTGAGACTAGTTTGTGTCCCTCCTTTATCATACAGAAATTTAATTGTGTTAATTTGGGGGTTAATTACCTGTTTCTGCACTTAGATGTCAGGCTCCTTGAGGGTGTGCTCTGTGCATGGTGCACGGCTGCAGATATAGCATAATTGGTTGAGTGAATGAATGAATGAATGCCTTCATTAGTGATAACTGTTGAATTAGATTTTAAGATTACATTATCTCTAAATAACCTGTCTGTAGTAATATTTCTTTTTTAGATGGAAATAAAAATGGCATGTAACATTGTATTAGTTTTAGATGTACAACATAATGATTCAATAGGTGTATATGTGGCAAAGTGATCATGACAATAAGTTTAGTTAACATCCATTGCCACACGTAATTATAATTTTTTTTCTCGTGATGTGAACATTTAAGATCTACTCTTATCAACTTTAAAATATACAGTACAGTATTGTTAACTGTAGTCACCATCCTGTACATTACATCCGCAGGAATTTTGTTTGTTTGTGTTTTGTTTTGTCCACATTGCATGGCACGTAGGATATTAGTTCCGCAACTAGGGATCGAACCTGTGGCCCCTGCATTGGAAGCACAGAGTCTTAACCACTGGACCACCAGGGAGGCCCTCCCCAGGAATTATCTAATTCTTATAAACCATTTGACCATCTTCACCCATTTCTTCCCCTCCCCTCCCCCATCTCTTGCCTCTGGCAAACACCTGTCTATTTTCTGTATCTATAATTTTTTTTTTTAGATTCCACATATAAGTGAGACACAATATGTCTTTTTTTCTTTTATTCGACAAGTGTTTATTTAGAGCTGTCGAGCTGAGCCTACTGCATTTCTATACTGTCACGCTTTCGTAAGCCTCTTCTCTTACTCAAAAATTATGGAGCCAGTGACTATTATTGGCACTTAGAATGCCTCCAGGCGGGGAGAGACAGACAGATATCCTTGCCTGTGTATAATATAAATTCTAACAGGGAGGGATAATTAAAAAATTTTTTTTTATTGTGGTAAATGTCACATAATATAAAACATACTATTTTAACCATATTTAACTGTCCATTTCAGTGGCACTAAGTACATTCACATTGCGGTGCAACTCTCATCATCATCCATCTCCTGAATTTTTCACCTTCCTAAACTGAAGCTCTGTCCTCTTTAAGTACTAACTCCCCATTCCCATCCCCCTGTCCCCCCACTGGCCCCTGGCATCTACCAGTGTACTTTCTGACTCTTTGAACTTGACTGTCCCTGATACCTCATATAAGTGGACTCAAACACTGCATGTCTGCACCTAATGTATACTGGAATGCATTTTTAAGGTTTTAACATATCTTGATTCATCAGTACAGGCATTATCTATTAACTTCCTGCTCTGATAGACAAAAGAATTTAACTCACTTATGTCAGCATCTGCTTCCTTGCTCTCTTTTCATATAGCTCTATCAGGATCCTCCATTCAGCCACAGTTTACGCTACAGATATTTATTGAGTACCTGCTAGCTAGTCACTGTTCTAAGTTGGGATTGGGGTGGTGGGCAGTTAGCAGTGAACAAGTAAACAGGGCCCTGGCTTTCATACAGTTTATAGGCGTGAGGAGACAGACAGTAATAAATGCTAGGGTTATATGAGTGGGTGTGATTTGGATGATCACAGGCTGACCTTTGCATAGGTGGTTACAGAAGGGCTTCCTGTAGAGGTGCATTTGGCCTGGAATCTAAAAGTACCCAGTCATGGAAAGATTTTTTTATGTAAAAGGAACAGCAAATGTAAAGGCACTGAAGAGGAAAAAACTTGTCATGTTAGAGGAATGAAAAGGAGTTGGATGTAAACAGATCCACAAATTCATATAAAAAAATGAGAACAGTGTCTTATCAGAGTATGTCCTGATTATTTTACCAAATATGATCACCACAAACAAAAATGACTTTATGACTTACAATTAGATAATGCTAAAGAGTAAAACACCTTAACTTTCTTGCCTTGATTTTTACAGAGTATTTTGAAGTTATGTGTTCTGCGTGTTTTGAGTTATAGATGCTTCTGGTTATCTGGAAAATAGAGAAATTCAGTGGTCAAAACTGAGAACTTGCCAGAAACATTTTTTTTCCAGTTCATTACATACCTGGTTCTCAGAGTTTTAAAAAACAAGTTATTAATAAATTTAAATTGTACTTTGGGGAAAAAAAAAAAGGAGGTGGATAATGGTGGACACATGTCATTTGTTCAAACCCATAGAATGTTTAGTACCAAAAGGGAACCCTAATGCACTCTGTGGGCTTTGAGTGATAATGATGTGTTAACCGAAGTTCATCAGTTGTAACATATGCACCGCTGTGATGGGGATGTTGATAATAGAGGAGGCTGTACATGTGTGGGGGCAGAGGGGGAACTTTATGTACTTTATGTACTTTCCTCTCAACGCTGTGAACTTAAAACTGCTCTAAAAATTAACGTCTGAAAAAAATGAATCATAGGGGAAAAAAAGCAGTTGGAGGTGAGGTCAGTGAATTAAGACTTGAAGGACTTGGTAAGGGGTTCATCCACTTGTTAATTTACTCAGCAAATATTAGTGCCGGTGTCAGGACTTTTCTTGGCTCTGGCACAATACTATTGAACAAGACACAGAAAACCCTTGCCTTTATGGAGCTTTCATTTTCCTTGTAAGACATATATAATATTGTCTTATTTTTATGCCTAAAATAAAGGGGGTAAGAGAAAATGATAAGGATTGGGGGGCTATATGTATGTGTATGTGTGTGTACATGTATACGTGTACACACATATGTACATATACATACCTATATTTAACTTCTCTATATATCTATATGTATATCCGTACCAGTATCTTTATCTGTATCTATATATCTATGTCTATAGGGAGATAACTATTTCTGTATCTGTCTGTCTACCTAAGACCTCTCAGGAGGTGGCATTTGAGTGGAGACTGGGAAGAAGTAATCAAGACATGTGAAGATTGGAGAAGGGAGTTTCAGGTTGGATATACATCAGGTGTAAAAGCAGGAATGAATATAGTGCGTTCAGTGAAGGACAAGAAAGCCAGTATGGTGGACCAGAGTAAGCAACGAAGAGAGTTGTAGGAGATAGATGAGAGAGATAGGAGGGGCCAGGTTATGAGGCCATTGTGTATGATGGCTAAAAATAAACATTTTGTTCTATGTGTGATAGGCTGCTACTGTAGGGTTCTGGGAAGGGGAGGGGGATCAGTGTTATGGTATGATTGGGATTTTAAAGGAATTTTTCTGACTGCTCTTGGGATAGGTTATAGGAGAGCAAGGGTAGAGGCTGAGAAACCAGTTAGGAGGTTGTTACACTAGTGTGGTTGCCATAGGATGGTGTCTAGAACTAGAGGAGTAACAGCAAAAAGAATTGGTTAGATTTGGAGTATCTCTTGAAGGAAGAACTGACTGAATTTCCTCATGGATACATGCATTCATTCATTCATTCATACATGCATTCAAGTTGAGAACTCAGCATATGCCAAGCACTGATGTAGTGAAGAGCTTTTTTTTTTTTTTAAATAAACTTATTTATTTTATTGGCTGTGTTGGGTCTTTGTTGCTGTGCGTGGGCTTTCTTTAGTTGCGGTGAGTGGGGACTACTCTTTGTTGTGGTACGTGGGCTCCTCATTGCTGTGGCTTCTCTTGTTGTGGAGCACGGGCTCTAGGCGCATGGGCTTCAGTAGTTGCAGCACATGGGCTCAATAGTTGTGGCTCATAGGCTTAGTTGCTCCATGGCACGTGGGATCTTCCTGGAGCAGGGATCGAACCCGTGTCCCCTGCATTGGCAGGCGGATTCCCAACCACTGCACCACCTAGGAAGCCCTAGTCAAGAGCTTTGATGGCTTGGATTAGAGTGGTAGCAGTAGAGGTGGTAATGAATTATTGGATTCGAGATGTATTTTGCAGGTGTGGTTGAAAGAGTTTGCTAATAGGTTAGATATATGAGGTGAGACAAAAAGAATAGAGATAGAACTTTTAAGTTTCTGCGCTCAGCAACTTTGGGCGAATGGTGGTGCTATTTAGTGACTTAAAGAAATCTTAGTGAAGAGTAAGTTCTGAGAAGAGAATTCTAATTTACAAATTTTTAGTTTAGGCCTATTAAACATATACATGGAGATGTTGAATAGGCAACTGAATATACTTGCTCAGAGTAGGGGCTGGGACTGCATGAAAAAAATGTAAGGAGAATGAATATGGGGATGGAGAGAGAAAGAGAAAAATCAAGAATGACTCCTTGGGGACTTCCCTGGCAGTCCAGTGGTTAAGACTGCAGTTCCAATGCAAGGGGCGTGGGTTCAATCTCTGGTTGGGGAACTAAGATCCCACAAGCTGCGCAGTGCGGCCAAAAAAAAAAAAAAAGAATGACTCCTTGGTTTTTGGCAGTAACTGTTATATGCCTATTAGGTTCAATTTCCTTTTCTCATGTCTGTAACTTTAAACAATATGTGCAAGCCACCATCTATGTTTTATCAATTATAGACAGTATCTCTTGATTCCCTACTTTTAAGGTGAAGATATTAGTATTCCCACTCTTTCCTCTATCTCTTATCACTCTATTTTCCATAGTTTGCCAGCTATACCTTTACTTTAATATTGTCAAAGTTAATGATATTTATATGCTGCTCTAGAACACAAAATTAAGTAATGTGCATTGATTTTAAAAATTCAAAATCAGCAAAAAGTCATAATAAGTCATTTTTAAAATATCGCTTTCCAGATTCAGATTCAATGCCGTCGCATTCAAAGTCCCACAGATTGATAAGCTGACTGAAATGTATGTGGCAATGCAAGAGACTTAAACTGAGTCCCTTATGTAAAAGAAGAGCAAAGTTGGAGGACTTAGACCACTTGATTTAAACGCTTACTCTAAAGCTACAGTAGTGAAGGCAGTGGTGTTAGGGTAGACATATAGAGCAATGAATACCATAAAGAGTCCAGAAATTGGCCCCGTTCTGTGTTCTTTTATGTGATAGTTAACTGTGGCCAAAAGAGGGGACTCAAACTCAGGAAAAACCATTTACTGTAATCATAGATCCTAGAAACAGGAGGCATGGATTGCTGCACAGCATCATGTGGGAGAAGCCTAGAGTGGTCAGGAGACAGAAAGGAGAAGAGAGGGGAAAACTGAGGCTAGAACCTTTATGAAGGTTTCTGCAGGAGAGGTAAGGCAGGGTAAGGTAAACAGTTTAGGATTGGCTGCTTTGAATAATCCCAGAGGGCTTTGAGCTATAGAAGTGGTCTCTAGTTGCCTGGTACCTGGCTCTATGAATTTGAAAGCAGTTGTAGGAGGTAGGGCTCTGGATTGGTTAGTTTGCATATCAAAGGCATGTTCCCTGCTGAGCCCTTTGCTGTCTCTAAGAATTGGCTAGCTCAGGGATGGGCAGCCTCTCTCCAGCCAGAAAGGTTTTTAAGATGTCAAAATATCATAATATACAGAAAATTTTAAAAATATAAATACAGCCCTACACATATATAGCCAGTTGATTTTATACAGAGGTGCCAAGGTAATTCAATGTTGAAAGGATAGTCTTTTCAACAAATTGTGATAGATATACACATGGAAAAGAAATGATATAAATACAGTTTTCTCCCACCAAAGTCTCATAATAGATTACAGGCTTAAACTTAAAAGCTAAAGCTATAAAACTTTTAGAAGTAAACTTAGGAGAAAATCTTTGGACTCAGGGTAGGTAAAGTTTCTCAGACTGAATGCATAAAGCACTAACTATAGAAGAAATATTGATGAAGTGAACTTTATCAAAGATGAACCCTTCTGTTCTTTGGAGGACATCACTAAGAAAATGAAAAGGCAAACCACAGGCTAGGGAAAATATTTGTAATGCATACATATCCAACCAAGGAGTTGTATCCACAATTGTTAAACAGTGCTTACATTCAATAGAAAGATAATCCAGTAAAATGGACCAAAGAGTTGAATAAACACTTCAGTAAGGTATACAGTATAAGATGCTCAATATTATTACTCATCAGAGAAATGAAAATGAAAACCACGAGATACCATTACATACCCACTAGAATGGCTAAAATGGGAAAGACCGACTATACCAAGTGCTGACAAGGAAGTAGAACAACTGGAACCTCATTCTCTGCTGGTGGGAATGTGATATGTTACAACTGTTTTGAGAAAGTTTGGTAGTTTCTGAATGTGTTAAATGTACACTTACCAACTAACCCAGCAATTCTACTCCTGGTAGAGAGAGAGAGAGAGAGAGAGTGTGTGTGTGTTTACACACATAGATACACACACAATTTACTATTACTCAGCCATAGAAGAGAACTGTTGATACATGCAGCAGCATGAGTGAATTTCAGAAACATTATATGGAGGAAATAAAGCCAGATGGAAAGAAGTAATACTGTTTCGGAACAGGCACAACTAGTCTATAATGATGGAGACCAGATCACTGGTTGCCAGGGATTGAGGGCTTGAATGTAAAGACCCACAAAGGAACTTTTGGGAGTAATAACAATCTATATCTTAATTTTGGTGTTGGTTACATAAAACTATACTCTTAAAATGGATACATTTTATTGTAATGTAATTTATATCTCAACAAATTCTTTAAAAAATATTGCTCACTGAAGAATCATCAAGTTTGCATAGATCTTCTTTCTTCCCCTGTGATAAAGTGATCACAACCGTTTAAGCTACTCAAAGAATGAGACTGCTGTTTGAGAAAACCATTATAAGATGGTAAGCATTGGGGAAAGAAGACCAAATAGAAGGCTAAAGCAATGGTCTAGATCAGTGATACTCTATCATCACATTCAACTAGAGACTCCATTTTTTTTTCTTTTTTCTTTTTTAAGAACTTTTATTGAGATAGTTAACAGAGAATAAACTGCATATGTTTAGAGTGTACAATTTGGTATCCAAATCTCCCAATTCATTCCCCTCCAACCCTCCCCACTTTCCCCACTTGATGTCCATATGTTTGTTCTCTACATCTGTGTCTCTATTTCTGCCTTGCAAACCGGTTAATTTGTACCATTTTCCTATATTCCACATATATGTGTTAATATACGATATTTGTTTTTCTCTTTCTGACTCACTTCACTCTGTATGGCAGTCTAACTAGAGACTCCATTTTAATACTTCACTGCTTATTTAAAATCATGCCAATAGTACGGAGGTGTTTTGGGACTCTGTTATACAGACTTCAGTTAATTCTCTTTTTCACTCACCTTTCAGTCCCATTCTCTGTCCCATATGTAGTCTTCAATTCTAAATTCTTGTTGGAGTTATGCTTGGAAGGAGTCAAAGACTTTGAAGGTAACTTCCTCCAAAGTTACCTGACTTTGAGGTGACCTCCTTTGTCCTGTTTTTGTAGCCTATTCTCTTACCCCCACTTTATGATTTATATCCCCTCATGCATTGATGGCCCTTTTGGTTCACTTTGGGAGTTAAAAACTTGATAATTACTTGTGTTGGGGAGATAAAATGCATGTGCCCCATCTGCCACATTCCACTAGAACTTGGGGTTGATGTTTTGATTGATCTAGCATGGAAATTTCTTTCAAAGAAGTCTATGGGGTGAATGATTTATTTTGCTCTTCCAGCTAAAATGTATCAGGTCATTCCATCTTAATATGACCTCTCACTAGATCAGAGGTTGGCAGCTTTTTCAGTAGAGGGTGAGATAATAAACATTTTAGACTTTGTGGGCCATAGGATTTCTATCATAACTATTCAGCTCTGTTGTCGTAGTGTAAAATTAGTAAGTGTATACACTATGAGTGTGACTGTGTTTCAATAAAACTTTACAAAAGCAAGTGGCAGAGTGGATTGACCTTGTACTAGGTGATGATTGACTTACTTTGGGACTCTAATGTTGTTATTTATTATAAGGTTCATCAGTTAACCAGGAGACTGCAATTCCCATTTTCCTAAGGAGTAATAATTTATTCTTGTTTCCTTTGTCAGCTTTTTGCCCTATGACCATCCTCCTGCCTTACTCTGTCTTTATATTTGGACCTATCTGTCTAATTTGATTAAGGCTAGTAGAAGGGCACTCTTGTTCTACATTTGATACAGCATCCAGAAAGCTTTTAAAGTGATAAGTCTAATATATATCACTGGGTCTCTAGTGTGCTCTAAGGAGATTTTATGCAAGATTTTAATCAATACCTGTCAGTCAACTGTAGCTTGTTAGACAGCATGCTTAGCTTTCCAGTTTTCTTTTCCCAGTTTCCAGCTTTTCAGGTCTTCATGCATCTGTCAACCTGTAATTCATTAATGTAATACATTTGAAGCATGAAGAAGGAGATATTATTTATTTGTTATTAAGGAGTCTGTAAGTGAATGGAAAACTGTTAGGTCTCTTTTCTTTCCTGCAAGTTGCATGGCAACTCAACTATCTAAGTTTTTCCCATAGGAGATCTCTGTAGATGCTTGATTGTGAGTGGAGTGAGGCATGAATATGTGTTTTAAAAAAATCACAATATTTCACATAGAAGATGTTCAATTAATAGTGGTTATAAATTACAAGGAACTTGTTGAATAAGCTGGCTTAAAAGAATTCGTTTTCTTTTTTACATATTTAAGCCAATTTCTTCATCTTTAAATGACCCCAAATCTGAGGAAAATACCGTTCCAAATTTTCAGTTCTCTGTAAGCCTAACATGGGGAGGTTTCATGCCTTTTTGACATAATTCAGATATTTGTTAGGAATGAATATTACAGAATCATAGATTTTTTATCATTGAGAGGCTGCCTTAGAGATGATTGAATCTAGTCCTCTTGCAGAATAAATGTCTAGTGAGCCCTGGTTGTGAATTAGATGTGTTTTACCCAAACTGGGCTCAATATGTATTAACTCTTCCCACACTCCCTCCCACAAAATCATAAGCTGCCCCCAAAATGAGTATTTAATCAATGTTAAGTAGTATTTAAATGGGTTATTGAGCTGTAGTGGCTTTGTATCCAAGGCACGGAGGGAAACGTTACAATAATAGTGTAAAGGTTATTTTGTGTAAGAAAGAAGTAGTAAATGGATTTTCTCTTTCTATTGTAACATCTCATTAATCCTCTGCTTTCATGATTAAGCAATCAAGACCATCTCAGACTGACCAAAGCAAGAATTATTAGAGATTTTCCTGACCTTCTTTTTGCATGGCCTTAATTTCAAATAAACAATGATAAATATATAGTAAATTATATCTCCTAAATGGTACTGATTTTAGAATAAATCATCAGATATCTATTGAATGCCTGTTGCATGCATGATGCACCTAATTTATAGTATACTTAAGAAAACCAGACATTAACAAATAAAATAATAATATTTAAAAATTGTTAAAAGTTTACTGAGTCTTTACGTTGCAAAAGATTTCATTGGTATTACAAAAGAATTCATTGAAACTTTTTTTTAACATTTAAAAATTAATTCATTTAAAAGGTTTTTGTTACAACCAGGTTTTCCAAAATAAACAATGAAAAGTTGTGTTTATTAACAGTGATTTTGCTTTCTCTTTCATGTAAAAGTTCTTCCCCCGAATTGCAGTTACTAGCTATAAGAAAGCTAATTATGTTTGCTTTTATTTATAAATATAATATATGATATTTGTAGAAGATAACAATACTGGGAAAGCATAAGGAGAAAAACAAAAATAGCTTTTTCTTATAGGAAAAGCTGGGAAATTATTGCCAATTTTCCAGTATTTTAACAAAGCTACAATGAGCATTCTTAAGCTTATTTATGTACATGATTTAAATTAGGATTAATTGCATTATAAATATTATATCTGTGCCAGCAAAATGAGCATTAAAAATCCTGATGTTCACTACCAAACACCCATCAGAAAGATTAGGGAAACAATTCTAAGGACAAGGTTAGAAAGGCCCCACTTCCCCATACCCTAGAAACTTCTGAATTAATGTTATTTTCATTTATCTTTGCTACACTAGTGGGTCACCTGTGTTATCTTGCTTTTATTAGCATTTTTTGGGTCATTTGTTTGGTTTGTATTTTTTGTTTATTGGCATTTCTTTTTTAGCATGAATTTTCTCTTCATGTACTGCACTTTTTCCCCCTATTTTTATGGAAATATCATTTTCTTAGTTATTTTAAAGACTGCCTGGGGCTTCCTAGGTGGTGCAGTGGTTAAGAATCCGCCTGCCAATGCAGAGGTCACGGGTTCGATCCCAGCTCCAGGAAGATCCCACATGCCGCGGAGCAACTAAGCCCGTGTGCCAAAAAATAAAAAAAAATAAAAAAAAAAAAGACTGCCTTGTATTTTGGAGGCATTTAACACTATCTGCATATATATTTTAAATTTTGTTTTCCTAGTTTGACCTTTATTTTTCAACCATCTTTGTGGTATTCGGTTTTCTTCCTTCTGATTTACAAGTTATTTATTTTTATGTGGTTTAATGTGTACATATTTTCATTTATACTTTCTGGGTTTTATGTCCTGGTTTAGAAACTCTTTTCCTACCTCAGTATAATAAAATGTTAATTCTTATAGGGCAATAGTTTAATTATAAATATAGAATAGTATTTTGTTGTTTAATCTATTTAGTATATATGGTGATCTTTTTAATTTTGTCTAGCTCAGCGGTTTTTCAACCTTAGCTACGCATGGAATTCCCCACAGTGATTGAAAACAATTTAGACACCTGATGCTATCTCACCAGTACTATGAGACTCTCTGCATTTAAAAATATTTTCTTATGTATGTGCGTGGTGAGTAACTGTATCATTATTCTAGATCTAGGGTTTTCGGCTCTCTTAGACCCAACTCCATCTTTCTATGATAGTTATTTTTATTGTCTCCTCTACTATCTTGAAGTGAAATTTCTTAGGTAATACAATCTACTTAGTTACATATTTCAATATTAATACCATTTCAAAATTCAGTATCAATATTAATACCACAACTGGAACATAAAGGAGAAAAAACTTGAAGACAGCTTAAAATAATATGTACTTTAGTGTGTAAATACTCAGGTGTGACTAGACTAGAAGACATAATTAAGAAATCATGTACTTGTACCTATACAGAGTCACTGTGGAAAGGGAAGTACAAAATGCAGATCAGAAAATGTGTTTTATTGGTTAACACAAATACTACAACTGACGTTGGCTTCAGTGATATGCTTTTATGAAATATTGAATAATTTTAGCTAAAGTTCTTAAAATGCAGTCTTCCCTTCATTTACCCAGAGAATTCAGTGCTATTAAGACTACGTTAGGGACTTCCTTGGTGGCGCAGTGGTTAAGAATCTGCCTGCCAGTGCAGGGGATACGGGTTTGAGCCTTGGTCTGGGAAGATCCCACATGCCACGGAGCAACTAAGCCCGTGCACCACAGCTACTGAGCCTGTGCTCTAGAGCCTGCGAGCCACAGCTATTGAGCCTGTGTACCGCAGATACTGAAGCCCATGTGCCTAGAGCCCGTGCTCTGCAGCAAGAGAAGCCACTGCAATGAGAAGCCCGCACACCATAACAAAGAGTAGCCCCTGCTCGCTGTAACTAGAGAAAGCCCACGTGCAGTAACGAAGACCCAGTGTAGCCAATAAATAAATAAATTTTAAAAAAAGAAAAAAAGACTATGTTAAAACAAAGTCTTTGCTTTCATATGTGAAAGGAGGTTTAGTTCTAGGCTCAGACAATTGTAAACAAGTTTGTCACCTTTATAGAATGTCTGATTGTACGTTTAAAAGTCCTGTTGGATTTGGAACAGTTCTTCATTGTGTGGAACTGTGCTGTGCAGAATGTCTAGCATCTCTGGTTCCTGGCCAGTAAGTGCCCATGGTGCTCCTCAAGCACTGTGACAAAAATACCCCCACAAAATTCCCAAACAACTCCCAAGATTAGGATTACTCCCATTGGAAACCAGTTTATCAGTTTATGTTCCAAATCAATATAAATACTATAAAACATATGAAAATGCATAGAATCTGAAGTTGTTTTTGAGTCATACATGTACTTATACATGGAATTGAGTCAAAGACATCTTAATTTCTTTTTTCTCCATGTAAAACTCTTGTCTCTTGTTGTCTTTGTTTCTTAATGCAGTATTTTAATTTCCTTTCTCTTTCATGCTAATTTGTGCTTATTGTACATCATCGATAATTTTCAACTGTGAGAACAGAAAACATTACAGTCAGTATTGTGAACAAAATCTTAATTACATCCTGTATTTGCAGTAATAGAAGAAAATAGAAAAAAGTAAATCAAGGGGTTATCTTTGAGAAAGTGGTAGATATATAATGTGTCTCTTGAGGCCTTGACCAAGGTTAAAGTGAAAATATAATGCCTGATGTTTTTGTATAATTGTGACGTTTTGCTTCAAAGTCAAATGCAGTTGCTTAGAAGATTTCATTGTAAGCCTTTTCTGTGGTATGCTTCTATTAGTAAGCCTTATGGTAAGATGTGACCCTAATGTTTTAAAAACATGGTTTTTAATATCATGGTAAGAAATGGAGTAGGTTGTAAAGTTGACCCTGTTGCAGGCCAGTTTCAAGTGGTGTGATTACTTGCCATATTTATATAGATCTGATTTGGCTTTTAGATGAAAAGAATGAACATCTTTTTTTGCTGAAGCAAGTGGAAAGATAAGTATGTTGTCCGATGTTTTCATGCAGTGATCTGGGAATAGCCTTAAGAAATGTATTGTCTAAATAACGGCAAGATCTTTTTTGACTCACCCCCTAGAATAATGGAAATAAAAACAAAAATAAATAAGTGGGACCTAATGAAACCTCAAAGCTTCTGCACAGCAAAGGAAACTATAAGCAAGACGAAAAGACAACCCTCAGAATGGGAGAAAATATTTGCAAAAGAATCAACAGACAAAGGATTAATCTCCAAACTATATAAACAGTTTATCCAGCTCAATATCAAAAAAACAAACAACCCAATCCAAACATGGGCATTTCTCCAAAGAAGACATACGGATGGCCGAGAGGCACATGAAAAGCTGCTCAACATCACTAATTATTAGAGAAATGGAAATCAAAACTATAGTGAGGTATCACCTCACACGGGTGAGAATGGGCATCATCAGAAAATCTACAAACAGTAAATGCTGGAGAGGGTGTGGAGAAAAGGGAACGCTCTTGCACTGCTGGTGGGAATGTAAATTGATACAGCCACTGTGGAGAACAGTATGGAGGTTCCTTGCAAAACTACAAATAGAGTTGCCATATGACCCAGCAATCCCACTGCTGGGCATATACCCATAGAACACCATAATTCAAAAAGACACATGCACTCCAATGTTCATTGCAGCACTGTTTACAATAGCCAGGACATGGAAGCAACCTAAATGTCCATCAACAGGTGAATGGATAAAGACGATGTGGTACATACATACAATGGAATATTACTCAGCTGTAAAAAGCAATGAAACTGGGACATTTGTAGAAACATGGATGGACCTAGAGACTGTCATACAGAGTGAAGTGAGTCAGAAAGAGAAAAACAAATATATGTGGACTATAGAAAAATGGTACAAATCAACCGGTTTGCAAGGCAGAAACAGAGACCCAGATGTAGAGAACAAACATATGGACACCAAGTGGGAAAAGCAGGGAGGGTTGGAGGGGGGAATGAATTGGGAGATTGGGATACCAAATTGTACACCGTAAATATATGCAGTTTATTGTAAAAAATTAAAAATTAAAAAAAAAAGAAATGTATTGTTTACTTTCTAATTACTGTTGAGAAATAAGAGCTCAATTTTAATTTTCTTAAAGAAATAAAATCATTTTTGCCAAGAGTTTTCTGAAGTTTGGAAGTTTCATTCCAAATAATGTCATCTAACAGATCAAATGATTCATTACCTTGGGTACATGTTGTACCCTGGTATTTTTCCCTGGTAAGCTTCCAGGAGGCTGAGCTGCTCAAAACTGGAGGTTTTAACAGGAGAGTTATGGGTGATCCCTTATAGTTAAGTATTGATTAAAATCTGCTCTTAAGATCATTTGATCCATTATCTTAGCCTTATTTTACTAGGTGCGATTCTTTTCCAGCTAGACGCCTGCTATCAATACCAAACGAAAACTCTTCCACCAAAACTGTGGTTCTCCCTTCACTCAGTAATCAGAAATATCCACTCTTGAGTTTCCTTTCAGTGCGAATGACTGTGAATTTGTCTGCTTAACTCACCTTTGTTCAAAGACCAGCTAAAGAAAAAAAGTGTATAGGTATATTTGAGTCAGTATATACCAACCTAACTTCCCAAAGGATGGTAGTAACAGTCATAGGAGACTCTTGTGTTAACTTATTTATCCAAGTTTCTTAAATACAGAGCATTTTAGAACTTCTAGTAAGCTTAAATATATTTCAAATCTCTCAGCAGGGTCTACAATATGAAGTGTTTTTCAAACTTATTTGGCAACGTAACCATATTTATTTTAGGGATCTTAC
Source organism: Hippopotamus amphibius kiboko (assembly GCF_030028045.1). Classification (NCBI taxonomy): domain Eukaryota; kingdom Metazoa; phylum Chordata; class Mammalia; order Artiodactyla; family Hippopotamidae; genus Hippopotamus; species Hippopotamus amphibius. The sequence goes on from NC_080188.1 coordinate 146,755,695, forward strand.
AACACATTGGAACTTTCTGATTGCTGGTCTAAGACTACCCCCTGGACAATAGAAACCTTTTCTTTCACTGGGTTATATTCTACTGACATTAAAGTAGCTCTGTGAAAGGCCATTGTTGTGAACTGTTGTCGAAGACATTGGCCAGTATGCTGATTAGCATTCTTGGAATAAATCCCTCCTGTGATTTAATACTTGGTAAAGCTATGTGTTTTTCTCTTCTGTCAGATGAGAATTATGTAAACCATTATGCTTTCTTTTTGCCTTGCCTGTAAGGCAACTCAAATAAATGTTGCACACAAGCATGACAATTACTTAGCTCTCCTGTTTAGCTTACTAAGAATTTATACTCTCCTCCCTTTATATTTATGTAGCTTGGTAGTTAGAGCCCAGCTCTTGAGCCTTACTTTCTTTCTACCATTTGGATTATTGTGAAAATCAAATGAAATATTTTTTAATTGCTTAGCCATGTGTTTCACACGCTGTAGAATGCTAAGTAAATGCTAGAGGACTATTTGTTTTTCATAATTTTAACACTTTCTGTTCCTAATTTTACTACCTTATTTCATACTTATCTTTACTTTGAAGCAACTCAGTTTTATTTAGAAATGAGTGAAGTATAAATACTTAAAAAAAAAAAGATCACTAGAGCATTGCCATACTGGATATGAAGGAATGAAATGAGGCAACTGTGAGTAGAGGTAATAGAAGAAGTACCCTTTGTAAACAATGTCTCTGTACTTCCCTGGTAGTGCAGTGGTTAAGAATCCAACTGCCAATGCAGGGGACACAGGTTTGATCCCTGATCTGGGAAGATCCCACATGCATCCAAGCAAATAAGCCCGTGCGCCACAATTGCTGTGCTCTTGAGCCCACAAGCCACTACTGAGCCCACATGCTGCAACTACTGAAGCCCACACGCCTAGAGCCCATGCTCTGCAACAAGAGAAGCCACCGCACTGAGAAGCCCATGCACTGCAATGAAGAGTAGCCCCTGCTCACAACTAGAGAAAGCCTGTGTGCAGCAACGAAGACCCAAAGGCAGCCAAAAATAATAATATAAATAAATAAAATAAGTTTAAATTTAAAAAATTAAATTAAAAAAAATGACTCCAGAATTTGGTTTACAAGGAAATAGCAGCAGACAAACCACGCCTTCACCCAGCAAGCTGATGTAGGTGAACTGGGTACTATTGGGTTGGCCAAAAAGTTCACTCGGGCTTTTCTGTAAGATGTTACGGAAAAACCCAAACAAACTTTTGGGTCAACCCAATATTTTGGTTGTGCTGCATGTTGTGCTGTATGTTGTGCTGTAAGTGGAAAAGAGAAAGCTCTTCTAGGGGGATTTTATAGGCCCAGAAACTGGGAAGCATGTTTATAATTTCTGAAATAAGACTGAATGTAAGCATCAGGCGTTTCAGTGATGGAACTTCCAGCTCTCACGTGGCAAAGAACATATTAGATATTTGGTCTACTTGTCTCCCACTCGCCAGGGTTAAATATTAGATACCCTGGATGTTGTTGTTTCCATATAGAGGTAATCCCATGTAAAGGGAGTCATGGCATTTCTGACACAGGACTGAAGGTTACTGTCTGCCCATGCAGTCCTCTCACTCCTCGTGTTGCAAGAGTGGCGACTGGCTCTGTGGTGTCTTCAGCCCCACGAGCTCGTGATTAGGATCCTGGGTTAAGTGACTGTATAATTTATTGTCCACATCACACATTTCAGAATGAAAAGGGGCACTATTAATAATTAGGCCAGGACGACATAAATAAACCAAGACAGTCTTGGGTAAATATGACATTTGGTCATTTTAGTTAATAATCCCTTCCTATGTTGTCTTCAAAAACAAAAAGATTTTCTGTTTTATGTTAGTCTTCTTGATATTTCTGTACTTACTGTAGCAGCACAGAAATTCAAAAAACTATCTGCCTTGTTTTGATTTTTCTGAATTATGTGTTTTATTTTCTAAGCTGGTGTGATATTTTCTTTTTGTGTTCAAAATCACTATCTATTATTGAATCCTACTTAATCACCTAAAAGACTATCTTGTAAATTATTAAGAAAGACGTAATGATTCTTTCTTGGGCTCTACCAGCCAGGTAATAACCTTGGGACAAATTGAAGGACAGAGGTGAAATGGAAGCTCTTTATGTCCATGCCTGGTAATTGCACTCTGAATCTTGAATTGTTAATAGTATTAGAATCTTGCTTTCATTTTCTATTTGAAGTAATATTTAGGCTGTTGAAATTAAATTAATGTTGATGACACTCAACATTCAAAGCCAGTGTAAATGAAAGTTAAATTTTTGTGTCTTCTGTGTCCTCATCACTCTTGTCTTACAGAAAAAAGCTTGGCAGGACCACAGGCGAGAATGCAAATGCCTTAAAAGCTGCAAACCCAGATATCCTCCCGACTCTGTCCGACTTCTTGGCAGAGTTGTTTTCAAACTTGTGAGTATAAAACTCGCAAAATATGCTTGGATTTTAATTTAACATAAGCAATTGCAATTGTGTGTATATTTAAATCTGAATTTAAATCCTTGTTAAGGTAGAAGGTGGACTATTCCAGGGAGTATGTTAAGACAGAACTTGCTGTTTTCCTGTTAATCACAGCATCAGTGGCAGTGAGGAAGTGCATGGCCCCTTTTTGAAGGCCATGTGTGTGATCTCCTGTGAACAGAAACATAAGGTTATATGTTTGGGGCATGAGATGTTAGTGGTGTCTGTTCAATTGCCTTTATTACTTTTCTGCTGAGAAATAATGCACAGGGCAAGTATATAATTTTTTTTTTTTTGGTTCTCTCTTCAAGTGAGATTTTATTTAGATGATAATTAACTGAAGAGTGCTTATCTTTTGTTTTTGCGTTTTGTTTTTTTTTAAAGCCAACATTCATTGAAATTTTTTCTCCCATCCCTTTCCCTACTCTGCCAAAGCAGCTAGTGAATTCTGTGAAATCCCCCACTGGTGACACCTTCCAGTTTTGTTTTGTTTTTTTTTTTTGCCAGGCTTTAACATGAATATCTCTTTATTGCAGGCTTTAGCTCTGTTCTGTCCTATTGTTTATTACCTTTTTTTTTTGCAGTAAAATTTTATAGAGGATTTTAGGAATTTAAAAGTATATACCTAAAACTAATGCAACATTATATATCAACTACATCTGTACTAAAAAAAATGGACTTAGAATACCAAATGGGCATTGTCTTTGAACTCAATATACAACATCTGTCATATATACTTACTACTATTTTCAAATGTACATATTGTGCTGAACTAAAATACACAAATTTATTTTAAAGCTTTAATAAGTTCAGAGTAACTTTGTCATTATGCATTTCTTTAATCACTGGATATTAAAAGTATAATAATATGATATTTGAGTCTGAACTTTTTTTTAACTTTATTACTGAAAAGATAGAGAACCACTTTTAGAGCAGAAATGGGTTGCTTCAGAATCACGCAAGGTACCCCTGACCTACCGAATCAGAATCTAATAGAAAGCAATTGTAACGATAGCTACCTTCTAGTGAGCACTTACTATTTCCAGTCTCTGATATACCTTATTTCATCCCACAACAACTCAGTGCTATTATTACTGAGTTTCGCATAAGGAAATTGACTCCTCTTGACTCAAGGTTAAGTAACATGCCCAAAGGTTGCACAGTTTGTAATAAACTCTTATTTTTATTCATCCATCTTTGCTTTTCTATGGTAATTAGTAGTATAGTCCTTACAAGTCTGGTGTAGAATGGGGGGGGGGGTGGTGGAATAAAAGTATGGAAACTTCCTGTAAAAGAATTTTGCATTTGGAAATTGAATTGGTGGGTCAAGTTGCAACACAGATTTTATTTTTAAGTTGTGAAACTGATTGAATAATTTAACTCTAAGAAAGTGATGAAGAGAAGAAATATATAGAAAATTGTCTTTTTAACAGACTTGCATTTGAATATCTAAAGATAATCAAGCATATTCATTTATATATTGAAGCACTTGAAATTGTTTTTGGTGTTTTCCCTCTTTCTTCATAGATGGAAGAAACACCCTCTGAATCGGAGAAACTTTACTCATTCTATGATCTGGAGTCGAGTAAGTGTTTGTCTATCAGAATCTTAAAAGTTCCATCATTTACTTGCTGAGCTGATGAGTTGCTTTATTTATTTATTTAACAAACTCTTTTTTAAATTTTATTTTTAATTAATTAATTTATTGGCTGCATTGTGTCTTTGTTGCTGCACGCAGGCTTTCTCTAGTTGCAGCGAGCGGAGGCTCCTCTTCTTTGTGGTGCGTGGGCTTCTCATTGCAGTGGCTTTTCTTGTTGTGGAGCACAGGCTCTAGGTGCGTGGGCTTCAGTAGTTGTGGCATGTAGGTTCAATAGTTGTGGCTCACGGGCTCTAGAGTGTAGGCTCAGTAGTTGTGGCACACAGGCTTAGTTGCTTTGTGGCATGTGGGATCTTCCCAGACCAGGGCTCAAACCTGTGTCCCCTCCATTGGCAGGCAGATTCTTATTAACCACTGCGCCACCAGGGAAGCCTGAGTTGCTTTATTTTTAACTTTTTTTGTCTCTTTATTATGTGAGACTGAAAACCTTTTCCTGTTTTTATATAGACTGACACATTAGCTTATTTAATTTAATCCAGGGTAGATTTGGCCAAATAGGAGTTTGTGAAGCCATAGAGGTATCCAAGTTAGGCAGTGAGGGGAGTATAACCCTTAGTCCAGTTAACAGAACAGTTTTACTTCTGTTTTCCCCTCCCTGTTTCCCTTCTTCCCACTTCTCATTTCTTTTTTTTTTTTTTTTTTTTTTTTTGGCACACGGGCTTAGTTGCTCCGTGGCATGTGGGACCTTCCTGGAGCTGGGATCGAACCCGTGACCTCTGCATTGGCAGGCAGATTCTTAACCATTGCGCCACCTAGGAAGCCCCTCATTTCTTTTGATGTCAGGAAACAGTAACAGTGAATGGGGGGGCTCCGGGAAACATTTAGGTTCACTGGTCCTTTAGTTAATAAGGAAAGTAGAAGGTACCAATGACTTGCACTGACAGCACTGAGCGTTTTTCTTCTCCTGAACTACGACCACAGTGGCCAACCTTCTTGAGAACACTGAGAGGCTTTGCAACTCTGAGTGTTAAGTGAATGTAAGGTTTAATTTTCTTTCATATTGGCACAGATCCTCTTCATTGAGGTTGTAAATGACTTTAAGTCAAAAGTAGCAAGAGCTCATGGAGTAAATTTGCTACACAGTTTAATATTTCTGGATGTAGACAAATAAGATGATCTACTACAGATTTATGGTTATGGGATCCCGAGTGCCATTAATAATAAATTATTATCTAAAAAACATTGGATTAATTGTTCTATTGAACAAGTAATTTCAAGAAAATATGTAGACCTGACATGAGCAACAGAATTAGGTTGTAGTTCATCTTGATCTATCTTTTCAAGTTTTAATAAAGAACTAATTAGTCACTTTTTCTTGTTATATTACTGCTAGATAATTAACATCTCTTGCAGTGGATTTTACTATGAACATTAGCCCTGCTCAGTAGCAGTGTCATACATGCTGCCTTAAGTGAAGTGCTCTCAAGTGTTATTAATTGAATTGTGCACTCTTAGCCTTCACACTCCTTTGTGGTATAAATGAAACTGAGTTTTTAAAGGGGCGATATTGGCTTTCGAACTTTCTCCTTCTGTTTGGGTTGAAGTAGTAGCATATCTTGTTTACTCAACCTGGAAAGAACTTGAAGGTGAGATTTCTTTGCTTGACCCATGTTGTCTTCTTGATGTACTTTTTACTTGACAGATTTCACCAATTTAAACTTAATTTAACTGAACTTTTCAGTTCTCACTTTCTGTTTTTTTTCTTTTTTTGTCTTTGAGATGATACTGTTTATCAGTTAGTCATGACCTGGTTGTAAATTGTTTCATGGAAAAGTCTACCTAAATTCACTAAATAAGCATTTATGGTGGTTTGAACATGTGTGCAGAATGATGTAGAAAATCTGCTAACACATCATTACCGATTTTGATCTTAATGTTTTTTCATCTGTGTATGTGTTATTTTGTTTTGATAGGTGCTTGATCTTATTTTGTAGATGATGTTTGGCAGAATTTAATTGATAACATATGTAAAATGATTTATAGTTGTCAAAAAATTAAAAGATATGCATTTGATCTCTTTCAGAATGGAATCTAGGGCAGGAAATATCTGGCTTAACAGGTACCATTGAATACCTGAAAATTATCCATTGAAAGTTCACTGTGCGATTGTGCTGTTTATTTTCTCTTTAAAAAAGATATTACCAAACTGACTGAAGATAAGAAAGAGGGCCTCAGGCAACTTGCATTGACATTTCAACATTTCATGAGAGAAGAAATACAGGATGCTTCTCAGCTGCCACCTTCCTTTGACATTTTTGAAGCCTTTGCAAAAGTAAGTGTTAACTTTGGTGTCTTTGCTAATGCCATAAATCAACCCTTTACTCCTTATTTTGTTGTTGATCTGTGAAAATCCAGGCTTCATGCCTTTATCACTCTGCTGCCTTAATGAGTAGAGAATGGGAGAATGTATTGCTTATAATGAAAAGAGTATTACTTTTACTGCTTTATCAGGATGCTTATTCGTGGCCCAAGTATGTTCATTGTCAACTCTCAAAGCACGCCCTCAAAAGAGTGTGCTTTGTTTTCTCAAAAGAAGGTAACATATTCCATTATTTCTTACTAATGGATTTAGGCTTGCCATTGAGTTCGTTTAGTTTTGTGGTGGTTGTTTCAGCAATGGAACCTTCTTTGAAGTGAAAAAATTATTGGAATACATTTCTTGATTAAGTGAATTCTAAATAATATGACAATATAACCATTTCTGATTTAAAAATAATTGCCTAAATTGCCTAAAAAGTTGTTTAAATGTTTCCAGTCAGTAAAATCTTAGATTAGGGATATAAAATGGGTGTAATTTAATACATTGTGGTCTCTTGGTAATGGATACCCGAGTGCTCTTTTTGGAAGTGATTCTGAGGGTTTGTTTGGGCCCAGAGAGAAAGAATGCACTGATTGATTCTTGGGATAGGGACAAAGGAACTGATATATCCTTTGTTATTATCATGTGTTTGCTGTTGTTCCTTTGTCATATTGTGTGTTTGGATTTGTTTACATATTGATCATATTTTAATAATAAGTAAAATTTTACATTTGAGGGTGATTTTTGTCAATTTTACAATTTATAAGCACACATCCAATGACATTTTTAAAGTATGTTTTATAATCTGCTATTTTCTAAGAATTTAATTGTGATTAGTGTGATTGCTACAGATTTGTTTTACCCAAATGTATTTTTATTCTTTAAGGTATGTTCTTACGATTTTCTGATAATATCACCTTAACATTACATTCTGGTTTGTCTATAATTTAAAATTGATTTCAAAATATAATGGTTGCTTAGAATGCATCTGAGAAGTTTCTCATGTTTATTTCATATGCTTCTGAAAATTATAACCTATAGTAGAGCTGTGTGTACAGTGCACACAAGCTCTTTTGATGTTACACACTGTACACAAAGTACACAAATGTTACACAAAGTAACACCTACTGAAAGATAAAAATATACCTTATGATGACTGTAACTTCATTCCTAGTATCTCCTATTGTTGGAAAATGTTCAAGTGCTAATTACTGTAGTTATTAGTGCTCATAATAACTATTTAAAAATACTTTCTATTGCTCAATGTAAAATACTTTCTATTTCTCAACTATCTTATTTCTCTTGTTTCTTTTAAAGTAATTTTAATCTCATATATCTTACGGTGAACTTTTCTCCACGTAGTGTAGGGGGAAATTCTGTCATTATGATTAAGCAGACAAAATTTTAATAATATCCTTTCCTTCTCCCTACATACTTAAATTTGTTATTGCTATAAAAGTAAAACGTATACATCTTTGTAATTTATGGGGACATTGGACTCAGAGCTGTGATTTCTGTCTTAAAATATAAGTTAATAATCAGAGGAAAGCAGTATTAACCTGTGGCTCCTGTACGTCCTTGTAAAAGTTTTGTTTATATTTCCTAAATTGCAGTTATTTTTCTGCTTATAAATTTGTCCTTAAAAGAGAAAATTCTCCTCCCTCTCCCCTCCTCTGCCCCTACGCCATCCCTGTCCTTCCTTTTTTTATAGAGTAGAATAGTCTTAAATTAAGCGAATCAGTATCCTGCAAAGCTCAGGGATAAGCCTCTGAGCTTATAACTTTGCAAGCGTGTGATGACGCAGATCATGACAGATGCGTTGGAGGTGGGTGGAGAATGCTGGACAGGGAATTTTCTCCCTGTCTATTGCCCCCTCCACGTCTTACTGGCATAGAATTAGTCAAAGAGAAGAAATGGGCACCACAGAGAGGGCTGCCTTCTGTTGTTGCTCCTGCATGTGCAGACTGTCGGCAGTGGTTCCATGCTGACCTGCCTTTCTCAACCTAAGGAACTAACTGTTTTTTATAATTTTATTTATTTGTTTACTTATTTATTTATTCAATTTTATTGGCTGCGTTGGGTCTCTGCTGATGCATGCGGGCTTTCTCTAGTTGCAGTGAGCGGGGCTGCTCTTTGTTGCTGTGCGTGGGCTTCTCATTTCAGTGGCTTCCCTTGTTGCGGAGCATGGTCTCTAGAAGCGCGGGCTTCAGTAGTTGCAGCACGCATAGGCTCAATAGTTGTAGCTCGCGGGCTCTAGAGCGCAGGGCTCTAGAGCACAGGCTCAGTAGTTGTGTCACATGGGCTTGGTTGCTCCACAGCATGTGGGATCTTCCCGGACCAGGGCTCAAACCCGTGTCCCCTGCATTGGCAGGTGGATTCTTAACCACTGCGCCATGAGGGAAGCCTGGAGCTAACTTTTGAATTTATGCTTTAAATAAAGCTGGCTTTACCTGGCCTCCATAAAGAAAAGCCTGTTTTATGTTTTGCTTTCCCTTCCACTCATTTATGTTCATTCAGGTTCTATGCAAGTATTAGATATGCGAAGCTTATGTTTTGGCTCATTTCATTGTCATTTAAGACATAAGGAATCCTGAGAGCTTCTCCAAATTTGTTTCTATCTGAATTTTTTTGAATTTTTTGATTATGGACTTTTCCAAACACACACAAAAGTAGAGAGACAATTCTGATGAACCCTCATGTTTCCATCACTTGGTTTCAATAATTTTCAAACTTGTTTTATATCTGATAGATTTCACACAGATGTTCTTTTCCTTTACTTGGATTTCCAAACATTCCTTAGTTATTCTTTTGTTATCAGGCCTCTTGGCCTCCTGAGAGAGGTGTTTGTTAGTGAATTCACTGATCAGATTATGCAAGTTTTGTTTTGTTTTTGTTTGCAGGCCAACTATGTGCAATGCACTCTTGGTCCAGGATTATTGAAATATGTGGCTCATTCTAAATCTGAAAATTACCTACCAAGGCAAAAAACCTCAGCAAATCAAAGGCTTACTCGGGGGATATGCATATATTTATCAAACTTGCACTGCCTGGAAAGGAAAGGGGTTGGTGGGGGATGAGAAGATTCTTAATCCTGAGAGCAAGTTTCTTCTCTGCTGAGCTGATAGCTTTTTCTATTAGAAGACCATGATTAATGCCTCAAAGGTTGGCAGTTTATATTTCGAACAATCTAGGGTTTTCTGTTGAAAAACAGTGTATATTTTCTGTTGGACTAGGTTCTTAGTGCCTCTTGTACTTCTGCTGCTCAAGACTTGGTTTTACTTGGAAAATGCCCCCCCCCCCCCGCCCCCGCCAATTACTCCAAAGACATTTTTGTGTAGTCTTTTTTTTTTAAGTTATATTTCTAAGTGTTCCTTTTTTTCTCCACTTCCTTATTACTAGTATGTCGACTTAAAAAAAATGCACAACATGAGAGTTGCAAGTTAAGTTTTATTTGGGGCAAAATGAGGACTGTAGCCCGGGAGACAGCATCCCAGATAGCTCTGAGAGACTGTTCCAAAGAGGCAGGGGGGAAGATCAGTATACATGTGGTTTTGGTGAAAGGGAAAAACAGGCAAACAAGCACATATTGTTTACAGAAGGTTTCTGCTAGTCTCCTGCGTGTTACTGCTGGTCACGAGGAGCAGTCGTCACCAGGAAGGATTTTAGTGTTTTTCTAGATATGAGGAGATACAAGAATTGGGCTCATAAAGTTGGCTCCTGAAAATATCTAACTATCTAAAGACCTGTTCTGCCAGCTTTTTCCAGAGCACAGAGTGCCTCATTTCAGCTCTCCACCCTGAACACCTTTCAAGGGGTGTTGGAAGTCAGCAGCTGCAGCAGCATGTGGTTTAATCTTTGTCATGGTAGATGGCAAATGCCAATAGCGAATGCCAATTGTAGTTGACAAGTATTAGTCTCCCATTCCCACCCCCCGCCCCTAATAGCAGTTGGCAGTTGGGATTTAGAGGCTAGGAGTTTGTTGTATAAAATATCCTGTCCACTTATGAATTTGTTGCCTGGTTGCAAAACTTAAGTAGGAAGGAGAAATTTTTCTAGGGGAGGAAATCAAGGAGGACTTCACATAGGAAGCAGAAATTAATGGCATGAATTTCAGAAGAGAATATGGTATTGGGAAACAATTATAGAGAATGGTCTAGAAATACCTGTGGGGAGTGAGGGTGTACTGACTCTAACCCCCTGGGCTAAGAAAAATATGTTGACTTCCTGTGGAGAAGATTTGAAAAGGCACTTTTTACCAGTGGAATACATGTTTCAGTTATATTTAGTGATTACGATAAGAGTTTGAATGAAAGTGTGATGCTTAAAATGTTTGTTTTACTTTAGGTAGTAATAGAAAATTAGTGATGGTAGTGGTATCTCCAGAATTTCTAAATAGTGGGGCTGCAGAGTGATGATCTGGTTGAATGGAAAGGTGGGAGTGATTTGCTTGAAGCTTTATTTGCATAAAATTTTTTTTTTTTACTTAGATTGTGTGTTACTTGTGGATGTTGCTGAATGTAAATAAAAGCATAAGGTGTGAGGGAAGTGGTGGTTTGCCACTGACAGTAATGAAGGTGGTCAAAGAGTGGGAGATGTACTGGAGATACTTGTTAATGAGAACAGTGAAGACATGTGATTATTTATATATTCATCAAAAATAGAAGCCAGACTCATCTCTGCTGGCTCTTTTTCAGATTGTTTAGAGAAGGGAAGATTTATGTTTCCATCTCTACAGGCCCCTCCTCCTTCCCACTCCACAACTTTTTTTCCGTCCACTTCTATTTTGAAGTAAAATTTCAGGTTAGATTTCAAAATGGATTTATCTTGTCAAGACAACTCCTATGGTTCAACCTGTTGATTGAGTTCTAAACATTAGCTACAAATATAGAGAATAATGATGAATATAAACCTTTAAAAGGTGAGAAAATTACAGTTAGAGAGGGGACAAGTTTAAATGGGAGGTTGAATAGTGGTGTGATGGTTAAGTCGCTTTTTCAGATAAGTAAGTGAAATTCTCTCAACCTCGATTTCCTCATCTGTGAATGGGAATAATAACTATTTACAGATTAAAGTGAGGATTATTTCTCTAAAGTACTTAGGGCGTCTGACATGTTATTAATTTCTACTACTGCCGCCCCTATTTCCCATCTTTTTTTGTATCCCGATATAAAACTTCAGCGTTCGGTGTCTCCCTGTGTTGTTTATGTAGCCAAGACTGTAATCTGTAACCAAGTGTAAACCAGAGTCACAGATGGTTGCTTACAGCTGTGCCCAGGGCTGGTATCCCATGCTGAGAGCTACCTATGTTATTGAGAAAAAAAAATCTTGTGAACAGGAAATAGTACCTTTCCCCTAGTAACTGGCTTGATTTCAGCCCATAGCTATTGTGGATAGAAATCATTTATCATGTCCTGCATTCATCACAACTCCATGATTTCAGAGTAGTTCGTTGGGATTTCATGTAGGAAACATAAAAAGCAAGCTTTCTAGGATGAATGAAATGTTTCTCACACACGAATCTTAAAAGGATGAGATTAAATTATAAGAGTTTTACTAGTTGTTATATCATAGTTCACTGAAACTACGTGGAATGTATAGTATTTCTGTATTCCATCCCCCAAACTTACACTGGCAATTACTGGTAACGATTATTCTAAACTTAATGTCAGTAGACTTAGTCCTGAGCTTATTTTCTATGCATAGCATCTATTTTTTTAGCGGTTATTGTACAGGGTTCTAGAAAAATATACTTATTTTTTCCTGGACTCATAACTTCCTTTTCTAACAATGCATTTGGTAGACTGATTAGGATGTGGTAAGCTCTGAACAATAAAATAGAAAATGGACTAGTTGCATAAAATGTTTCAAAACCAGGCATTCAATTGGAAACAACAAGAATGAAAGTGACCTTCCTGACCACAAAACATATGTCATTGTTAGTGCTGCCAGAGCTCTGGCAAAGTACTTTTTAACTCGATAATATTATACAACTGCAACAGAATGTTTTGATTAAAAGTTCCACATCTGTTTGAGAAGATGTTCCCTCTTTTTTTTCTTTTAAACAAAATAATTTTCCTGGTAGAATGTTATTTTTATTCTTTAGGGCACATCTGTGACCTCCAGAGCTTGCCTTCCAAGCTCTAATTTTTAATGCTGTTAGTGGCAGCTGGTTTTGCAATGTGTGCTATGGTTGTATAGATTTGAAAGGGAGAATTTTAGAATGTGTTTTTTGTACTATGATAAAGTTTACGTTCAGTTACATTCTGAGTAAATTCTTTTTCACTGGGGGAGAATTTTTTTTTATTGGAAAAGCAGTGGAGAATGGGTTAAAACAAGAATCTTGCTGATTCATAGGATGAAACAAGGAGAGATTTAATATTTTTGATTGAGATATGTTAGAAATAGGACACAGATGATGTATTGAAGATTATATAGTTATATTTGCCTGGTATGTGCCATTAGCGTGTTCGTAAATAGCCTATGTGATATTCTGCCATAACCTCATAATTTTAGTAAAGTATATAAGTCATCATGGAGGAAAAAAAACTAAGTAAACCCTTTTTGGGTTGTTTTTTTTTACTTGCCAAAGACTGGTGTACCTCAGTAAAAACCAAGAACAAATTTGTTCAGTTTTTAATGTTAAATTTTTCGTTTAGTTAGCCCGCTCATTCTGGATGTGCTGGTGCTTTGTTACTTCAGTGTTGCTGTTAGGCTTATTGGTGGGACAAATATTACCATTATTGTTTTGAAAGGTCAGGAGTGTGTGTGTGTGTTTGCCACTTGGGAATTTCAAGTTCATATAGGACCAAATTTTAGAGCCTTTTTGTTGATCAGCCTAGTTGGATTTCACTACTGTAGCATGCTTTAAAGTAGTAAAGAAAGCAATCTTTTGAATTAGTAAAGTGATGAATTATCTAATTACAAAGTTTATATGAAATGGCAGTATGATAACTTTGACTGCATTACTGAATGATCCCCGTGACTGATCAGATGTGCCTGGATTCCATTAAGGAAAAATATGCCACTAAATATTTAATACTAAAAGCGAGCAGACACACCAGGATTGCTAACCTCCAATCACCGGGGTGCATGTATTTCTACATTTAGAGGTAGTTGCTAGATGAGACATCTCTCTTGTCTGCTCAGAACAGCTGCTAGAAGACTTCGTTATTGGGATTATACTTTTCTTCTGGCTTTAAGTAAAGCAGGCAAACAGCCAAGATACTTAACTGCATGCAGATCCCGGCATTCTAATTATGGAAAGCTGATGCATTTATGATTTATGTTTTTTTGTTTTTTTTTTTTACAATAGATTGAATCTCTGGGAGGATTTAAGAGACAATTATTCTCAGAAATGTTCTTCCAAGTGAAGTGACATTTGTAGGACACTTGGGATTTTAAAACAAAACAATTCATGTATTTTTAATGATGATATTTGTCTTTTATGCTCTTCATTATTAACCATTCAGTTACTATTTCTCTTCATTTATGTAAAAATAACCTATGATGACTTGGTGTCTGTTTATCATAGTTAAGGACAAGATGCCAGCTAACTTCTGAAGTTCAGAAGGATAATTAGTAAATTCTTAATTAGCATTTTTACTTATACCTGTGTTGGTCAAGGTTAATTATGTACATAAAGCTAATGCTTTAATTAAAACTATTGATGGATAAACGTGTTTGCCAAGCCTTGTTGCCTTATTGATTTGCGTGTATAACTTGCTGTTAATTCATTAATATTTAAAAAATGACAATATGTCATTATGAAATGGCAGAGGTTACTTTCATTGCTTTGGCCTTCCCTTTAGTGACAAAAACCTCTATTAGAGTACTGTGTCTCCCTGCTAGAGTGTGATGTTCTTAGAACTAGGAATTACATTTTATTTATTTTGAATCCCTAGAAATCTTCATTGTATACAGTAGGTGTTTAATTGTTGACCAAGTTAAAGAATGCATGAAAACTGTACCTTTTCTATCTTATGGAGTATACTTTGTTAAATATATTTTAAAATTATTACATTACTGTAAATATATAAGATGAGGTAAAAAAGGAATTTTTATTATGGTAAAATTCAAGAAGTTCAGCTGATAGCTCAGAATCACAGAAGCTGTCATTATCATAAATTCTTCAGGAAATAATGAATCATTATATTAATTATTCCAGAGTTTAGCAAACCTTTTCTGGAAAAGCCCACATAGTAGATATTTTAGATTTTCTAGGCCAAGAAGTAAAAATGAATTATTACTGGTGATTTGTAATGCACAGTGAGAGGGTTACTTATGGTCTCTGTGGCAACTCCTTAGCTCTTCCATTATAGTTGAAAGCATCCATGGATAATATATAAGTGAATGGGCATGGGTGTCTTCCAATAAAACTTTATTTACAGACACAGAACATTGATTTTCATATAATTTTTACTTGTATGCAAATATTCTTCTTTTTATTTCCCCCCAGCCTTTTAAAAATGTAAGAAAACATTCTGAGCTTGCAGGCTGTGCAAAAACAGGTGGCGGATCAGATTTGGTCCATGGGCCATTGCTTGCCAACCCTTAAGTTATTTTTTTGTAAGCCAAAAGGTATTTTTTGTGCACAGGAGGAGATAGCATGTGCTACAAAAACTTCTGTTATTAAAAAAAATTTAGGAAATATTTTATTCGTTACATTCTAACAAGCCGTCGGTTCTACAGTTTTACATTGCCAGTGACATTTGTAAGCACAGTATGTATACAATGAGTGTTTTTTGAATTTATTATTTTTTACCCCCCAAACATTAGATTCAATAAGTTTAAAATGTTTTAATTCAGTAATGTAGTAGAAGAGATGTAGTATTTCACTGAGGATTAGGAAGAAATAAAATTTTTTTTTAAGCTCTTTATTGGAATATAATTGCTTTACACTGTTGTGCCAGTTTTGCCTGTAACAGAAAAAATGTGTACTTTGTTAATGTCTTACATACTTAAACTATCATTCTTAGATTTTTGTTATCACTTTTTGTTTTGTTTTCATTAACTACAGATGTTGTAGTTTGTTATTTTGCCTTGAAAAGAAATGTAAAGACATATTTTTCTAGTAGAATTATTTTGGCTCTATAACAGGCTCAGAAATGTTTTGTTTGCGTCTTCAGATCTTTTTCTTAGATTATGGGTATTGCCTTCAGACTTTATATTGTGATTTGACTATTTCTATTATGAATGGGAGGGAAAAAAAGTTTTAGGGGTATAACAGTAACAATAATGAAAAATTGTGATAAACTACTCTGTTAAATTTTATAACAGGTAGAAACAGTGAGTGAGTCTTGATGGCAGAAATCAGACATTGCTATATGATGTAGAAAACAAGGTGGTGTATTGTAAAGCAGGTAAGTTTGGGGATGGCTTCTTTAAGTCAGATGAAAAAATGTGGCCTGATCAAGGAAGAAAATAGCCCAGCTGCTATCTGAAAGGGTCAATTTTCATTAAATTTTTCTTCAGTACCTAGCGTTACATGTTTAAAGAGACATATTGAGGTAAGTGTTCCTTTGTAAAGTATGAGAAAGGAAGGACAGAAAGCCCTGTCCTATTGGGCAAGCTGACTATGGCTCAGTACCTGGAAGAGCTTTGTCATTAGCATAGTGCAAGGATGTATCAGGCTGCCCTGGCATAGCTTGGAGCTTC
Source organism: Hippopotamus amphibius kiboko (assembly GCF_030028045.1). NCBI lineage: Eukaryota > Metazoa > Chordata > Mammalia > Artiodactyla > Hippopotamidae > Hippopotamus > Hippopotamus amphibius. The sequence goes on from NC_080188.1 coordinate 146,771,805, forward strand.
CTGTCCCTGGAAGTGTTTCATTCCAGATTAGAAGCACATGTCAGGCTGAGTTATCTCCATGAATAAGGTAAGGCTTGATGATATGTAAAGTGCTTTGTGTTTGTTATATTCATGGTGCATAATGGAAGCATGTGGTATATATATCTTTCCCCATGCTCTCTATCCAAATCCTGCTTATTCTTAATGTTTCAGCTCAAATCTTTGATGAAATCCACCTCACTAGGATTGATCCTTCCCTGTTGTAAAATCAGTAGCTACTGGTATTTTCTATGCCAATCATTTGGCAGCTGTGAATATTCTCTCTTTTTTTTAGCTGTATGTCTTCATTGCCAACATTCCTAGTTAGATTGTAAACTTTGTAAGCATAGTACAGCCATACAGTTTTAGGCCTGAAAATATCACAGAAACTATCCAGTTTCATATCCTCCCTGCTTCCTTTCCTCTCCCTCTTTCCCTGATGCATCAGTTGTGGCTCAGAGAAGGTTAACCAAATAGTCACTCAATGACAAGATGGATGCTAAAATTTAGGTTTTTTGAGCTCAAATGCTTATTCTCCTAGTTGACGCCTAAGTGCTCAAAAATTAGTTTCGAAGTTGAAGTAAAAATGTGATAGAGCAAATGGAACTTAACATTATAAACAACTTTTCAACAATATCTATTCCTTATGTGTTTTTTGTAGCTTTGTTGAGATGTAATCGACATACAACATTGTATAAATTTAATATGTACAATGTGTTGATTTGATACACTTACATATTGCAGAGTGATTCTGACTGTAGGGTTAGCTAACATCTCCATCATATCCCATAATCACCAATTTTTGTGTGTATGTGTGGTGAGAACATTTAAGATCTACTCACATAGCAATTTTTACTTTTATTTTTTTATTTTTATTTTTAAAGATTTATTTATTTATTTATTGGCTGTGTTGGGTCTTTGTTGCTGCATGCGGGCTTTCTCTAGTTGCGGCGAGGAGGGCTACTCTTCATTGTGGTGCGTGAGCTTCTCATTGCGTTGGCTTCTCTTGTTGCCGAGCATAGCCTCTAGGCGAGTGGGCTTCAGTAGCTGTGGGTCGTGGGCTCTAGAGCACAGGCTCAGTAGTTGTGGCACGTGAGCTTAGTGCTCCATGGCATGTGAGATCTTCTCAAACCAGGGCCTGAACCCGTGTTCCCTGCATTGGCAGGCAAATTCTTAACCACTACGCCACCAGGGAAGTCCCACATAGCAGTTTTTAAATATGATGCAGTATTATCAGCTATCATCACCATGCTATCCAATAGATTCCCAGAATTTAATCATGTTATAGCTGGATATATGTACCCTTTGACCAACATCTCCACATTTCCTGGGGCCACCCCTCTCTATTCCTTATACTGAAGGTTATCAGTATAAAGCCAGAAAATTAAGAGCAAGTTACACCGTAGGATTACTTTTATCAGCCTTAGAAACTAGACTAGACTGCCTCTATAATGATGAGTTTCAATCTCAGGGACTCTGTATGGCTGTGTTTAAATAATGGTGACTTTCCAAACCATGTGGATATATTCCCTTCAGATAACTCTGTTATAAACAGAACTGCTGTACTATATACTTGACAGTATGTGGATTTGTTTTGTATTCCTCACTTTTTGGTCCCATACTTACCAGGAAGCCCTTAATAGATCAAGGGGTAATTGAGAAATTTATCACAAGTTGCCTAGTGCTGCACTCATTCAATTTTATTTTAATTTTTTTTATTCTACAAGTACTGTAACAAATACAATCACATTTATTACTTACAAAAAACTTCTGAGTTATAATTGTTATTATTCCTTTTGCAGATGATGGAATGCTTAAGGTCACATTGTTTTTAAATAAAGGAGCCAGAGCTTTAACTTGGCTATCACGATTTTAGATTTTCCTCATCTCACCATACTGCCTTCTGTGTTATGTTAGTTCTGTGTTGAAGTTCTAATTATGAACTACTGTAAGCCCAGCAAAGCCAGAGTGAAAGAAATGAGAATATGTATTTGATAAGATTTCTAGCACTAATACTAAAGCACTGCTATAGGCAAAGCTTTAAAATATTTAATTGGGGTTCCTTCTATTTTCATACAGGTGGTACATTATGTCTTACACTTCTCTCCTTCGTATATGCAGATCTAAATAAGTGCTAGCAGGCTGGGTTGGGGAGAGTGGGTTTTTCATATCAAATATTTCTGAGCTGATGCTGCTGTAACTCTATGTGAAAATAAAGATAATTGAAATGGAATTTGCATGGAGTTAAGCTACCTTTTGAAATCTAAATTTCACAACCTTGAAGTACTGAATATTAAAACATTAATTATTCAGGATCCTGCAGCTTGGTTCTATCTCGTTTTCAAGCCATTATTGGTTGTGTTTTTTTCTTGTAATTGTATAAATATTTGCACTTATGGATTAAAACATTTTATAATGCAATAGGATATATGTACAATAAAGAATAAAATCCTCTTTGGCACCTATTTTTCTGTTACAGGTATTCATTTGCCCTTAAAATTTATACCTGACATTAATGACATAGGCAAATAATTGAGAAATACTATTTTTGAATAGTATTTGAACTACTTGTTAAGTAAAAGCATTGAAACTATGTGTGACCAGACTTGGCAATTGTGGGCACTATTTCAAGTTTTTTTTTTTTTTTCAGGTTTTAATTAACATTTGGTTTTAGTTTTGATGCTATAGAAAAAGATTTATCAAGGCACTGTTTATATAGAGCTCTTTCATTAGGATCAGCTGAATTAGGAACAGGATTAAAAATACCCCCTACAGCACTTTCTTTCCTGCCCTCCTCCCCATAATAACAGGGCCAACTCAGTATCTGAAGAGGCCCATGTGACTCGCTGGTTGACATACTGGGGCCTGTTTCATCCTTTTTTTTTTTTAATATTTACTTATTTGGCCTTGCTGGGTCTTAGTTGTGGCACTCGGGATGTTTGTTGTGGCACTTGGGATCTTTGTTGCCTCGTGCTGGATCTTCAGTTGCAGCATGCAGGATCTAGTTCCCCAACCAGGGGTTGAACCCAGGCCCCCAGCATTGGGAGTGGGGAGTCTTAGCTACTGGACCACCAGGGAAGTCCCCCTGTTTCATCCTTCTTAGCCTTTCATGGGCTCTTGATGTTTCAAGTTTAGAGCGAAAGTTGGTAAGGTATGTTGTTTTGGTGCCTCAGAAGTCTTTTATAATAGTAGGTGACTGTGGGTTTTCTTGTTTTCCATTTGTCTAAGAGTCCATAGAACAGTACCCACTTAAACCTCAAATATGCAGATCTCAAGGTGTGATATTGTCCAAATTTTAGAAATCTTTCAGTTGCCTTCTGTGGCACGACCTGCCCCTGATTCTCCTTCTACCTCTTACCATTTTGCTTAAAAAATTATCATTCCCTAGTTCTCTTTTTACCTGTTGAATGACAAGCATTCCACTGCCATGGCCTGACTTGCTGAGCCTTGCTGTTTCCTCTGATCTCCAATCCTGTATTTTCTACTTAATAAAAATCTTCACTTGCAAGATCTGCTTTAACTTCAGATTCATCATGAACAATACGTAAACTCTTATCTTATCCTCAATAGGATGTGCTGCTCCTCCACCTTCTCTATCTTTTCTCTTAGAATGGCAGCCTCCTGAGTCAGCCACACCAGAAACATCAGGAATGCCTCTGAATATTCCCTCGCTCTTGCCTTCTATATGCCCTGCTTATGCTGCTTTTGAAATATCTCTTAACTCTGTTCTTTCCTTTTATATATATATATATTTGCCACTGACCGAGTTAAGGTTCTTTTTATCTTGCCTATGTGGCTCTAACTAATCTTTTTGCTTCTCTTTCCCTGGATCTCAACTCATTTTTGATACTGCCTTTAGAGATATATTTTTAAAAAACCAATCTGATCATTTGTATTCCCTGCTTTAAAATGTTGATTTCTTACTGCCTATAGTATAAAATCAAGGTTTTAAAATACGGCATTTGAGGGCTCTGCAGGCCTTGTCCCATGTTACTTTCCTGGAACTGGATGACTGCTTGGATAGACAGTGACTTGAAGGTCATAAGCATTTTCTTAGTACCTTGCGTAATAACCAGTAAGTTGCAGGGGTTGGCGTCAATGCATGCTTTCACTCTTTTACATTGTTGTATTGTCACCTGCATTTTGCTTTTCCTTCTTCACGTTATTGCATTGTTGATGTGTTTCTTCACACTTCCAAAGCTTGATGATATCTGAAGCATTGTTGCTGTGACAGTAGCAAACAAATGTAGGCAGGGCAAGTACGACTTCTGGATAGGGAATTATTTTTGACAGGCTACATTATTTTTGAACCAATTTGTAAAGCTGCTTGTGTATATGAAAACACACAAGGAGACGTTATCAAAGCCAGTGTGACAAATCAGCAAAGCCTGGTTATGGCTGCTTCTGCCGCTGCCACTGTGTGTGTGTGTGTGTGCGCGCGTGTGTGCACGCGCATGTGTGTAAATGTGTAAGAAAGGAGGTGGAAATCACTGTGTTCCTTTGGATCCTAAGGTAGCATGCTTTTACCTGTAAGTCGTTCTGATTTGACATGGGAAGTGTAGCTTTGAATACTAGTCATCAGCAGTGGTTGAGTGGGCTTCTGCTTTGTCAACACTGCTGGGTTTGGTAATTAGAGAATTACAAGGATGTGATCAGATTTTGGAATTCCATTCTTTGAACATATCTATATGTGTTTGCTGATGGTTGTCAAGTGGGCTTTTGGCTTTTCTTTAGAGCAGTGATAATTGCTAAGCGTAATATTTTTTATGCTGAAAATATTTTCCTCATATCAGTGATGTTTGGATGATCTTTGTCACTTCTTACCTCCTCAGAGTCACTACAGAGAAGCTTGCAAAGTCGTTTGTATTTTGTGGAAGGAAGGCATTATGCTCTGTGTATAGTTATAGCTCTTTCAGTTGATTGGAGTAGAGGGTGTTTTCTACATGGCACGGAATGTTTAAACTTAGATGCTCTTGGTATTTAAAAGTTTTTATTTTTTTATTTTTTTGGGGGGTACACCAAGTTCAATCAACTGTTTTTATACACACATCCTAAAAGTTCTTTTGAGAACAACTTTATGCTTCCAGTTAGAAAATAACATAGAGGCTCAGTGAGTGTCATAATTCACAGGTATACTCATAGTCATCAGCATTGGTTGAGCAGGGTTCGAAGTGCTCCAAACTCTTGCCGTTTGTCGTTTCCCCTAAAGTCAAGATTCCTTTCCTGATTCCAGCCTTTGCATGTACAGCTCTTTCCATTCTTTCTGGGAAACGCCTTCTCATTCTTCAAGTTCACTGCAAATGCCCCCTTTTCTAGGAAGTCTTTCTCAACTTCCTTGGACATGGCCCATTCTAACAGGAATGAGAACGTAGAGGTATAAATTATATATAAGTGGACTAAAAAAATAAGAGCAGCCATGCTCATTTTATCCCTCCAGCCAGGAGCTGCTGTCATGAGTTGGCCAGTTTATCACAAAAGGGCGTAGCCGAAAGCTCCAGCCCATCAGGATTGAATGGCTGCGGAAGATGAAAGGCGGCATCTCACATCCAGACATTTTGGAACTCTTTCCTCCCATTCTATTCATGTCATTCTCTCCTTTTAGGTAGTTTTGCCTCTTATCATTCTGGTCCTCTGTGAAGTATCGGAGGATTCATGGGTTTTAAAAAAGCAGATCTTAAAAAACTACCAAGTTACTCATTGTAATTCTATTGATAACAAAATGATAAACATGGGGATTAAATGGTGTGTTGTACAATACATTTTTTCTTGAAAATCTTGCTGGTGAATTTAATTTCCATAGATAACAGATTATGTGAAGTAGGAAAATTTGGGAGATTAATGGGGTCCTGAATCTTTTTGTGGAGGAATTTCATTGCTCTATTTTTAAAACCTGAATTTTCTAATTTTCCCTAAATCAGGGCAAATTTGTGGTTAAATCTGCCCTTTTTTTTTCATTTACAGGGACCAATTGTTTCTTTAAATGACTTTACCAAATTGTTGAGGCCCATTTGCCCTTATATTTCTGGAATTGGTTGGGATCTAGTTTGCTAAATTGTAATTCATCGGAAGAGTGCTGTTGGAATTGGGTTTTGAAGTCTTTTGGCTGTGAAGTCACTCAGCAAGTGACTGGCTTCCTCTTTTCCGAAACCTAATTAGTGTCCCTGGGAGCATTTCTATGTGAAATAACCTATTCCGCAGTCCAGCTTGCTCTCTTCCTAATGGAATTTCAAAGCCCAGTAACTTCAGCAGGTTTTCAGATTGACCACAGTAGACACAGTGGATGAGAGAAAAAATAGAATCCTGAAACTTTCTTCCTGGTAAGCAGAGGAAATAAGGGTAGTATCCACCTACCATTTATCCTCATACAGCCATTCAGTTCTGTTCTGGTGTATTTGGTGTATTGCATGTTTTGGCTATTCTATTCCCTTTTGTGATAAACTGGCCAGATCACTGTACTGGTACTTGACTGGAGGAGTATAATAATCCACATGCCTGTTCTGATGTTTCTGTCTGCATGTATTTTATACTTCAACTTTTCCATTCATATCATAACATGTTTACTAGAATTTGAGCCTATTCTGTGAAATGGAAAGCCCATGAGGAGAGTGTAGGCCAAATACTTGTTTCATTAAATATATATGAAATATAAAATATAATATTGTATATATTATAAAAACATATATTTATATATGTTTTTATAATATATATAAACATATATAAATATATATATATTTTTTGGGGGGGGTGGAGTTGTGCCATACGGCTTGTGAGATCTTGTTTCCCTGACCAGGGATTGAACCTGGGCCCATGGCAGTGAAAGTGCCAAGTCCTAACCACTGTACCACCAGGAATTCGCAACATTAAATATTTTTGAACAATTAAAAGTACTTACTGATTTTAGAAATAACTTTGATGTTCTATGATGTTAATATAGAATGAATACTTTAAAAATTTTAATGTAATTAAGCTTTTAAAATCTTAGGCAAGGAAGTAATTTTACATTTCTGTAGATGAATAGTAGTTTGGGTGCTCATTTTGATGTTTTTTAGAACGTTGAGATTGCAGTCCTTTCCATCTTTATTTTTAGTGACAGCAGAATCCCAAGTGTAAGAAAATGTGATTAATTCTTTCACATTGAAGTCATTTAATTGCTCTTTGCCTAACAGCTGCTTTTTATTCAGTACGTTGAACATAAAGTTCTGGAGTGCCTTTGTGCAGTCATAAATTTTAAATGTGAACCATTCTTCCTGTGAAGTATCATATGCTATTGTTGTTTTGATTTGTCAGTTTGGTAGGCTAGAGATTTGTTTTGCTAGAGATTGCTATTGTAGTTGGCTAGGAGGGCTTTCTTCTGGGACTAAACCCTTTCCCCAGCTTTATATGTCACTATGGTATTTAGTATTATGTATTGGCAATAACAAAGTGGGGAAAAATTGGTTTGGCTTATCATTCCTAAGCTCCTTTTATTTCTAGAACATATTGGAGAAGTGGAGAAGCAGGGTCAGAACAGAGCGGTGAGATTCTTACTTGGATATTTCAGGTCAGAAAGAACCAGCTTAATAAATTTCAGCTCAACAAATGCATACTGTCTCTGTCCACAGCACTGTGTAGAAAAAGAAGGGTAATTAAGACTTAGCTTCTGCCTTGTCTGGTAGGAAACATAAAAGAAATATGTAAATAACTTAAATATAATTATATTGAAAGTTCCTTGAAAGCAGGACTATGCCTTAATCTTCTTTTTGAAAAGTTTTATATGCCAAACTCAGTACGTTGTAGTTGCTCAGAATATTCTATGGCAGACTATAATAACTGTAATAGTCCTGAGATGGAGATCTGGTGTGGGGAGATCCTTTGATTTGGGCCTTTAATGAAAGGTGTTGTAGGTGGAAGGTCAGGGCTGACTTCCTAGAATTTAGCAGCCACTGTTCCACATAGGTTAATGTGAACCCAAAAACTAAGAATTAGACTGCTGTGACTCTGGAAGCCAGAGGAAGAAGCAATCTAAGGAGATTTTTGCTGCTGGTTTCAGTTTAATGAATCTGACTATTTTTGGTTAGGAGCAGTTGATTTAAGATTTTCCTTGAAACTGATACTTGAGGCTGCTCCAGTGAGTCTCACTTCCCTATGTGAGCCCTCCATGTGCCACTTGCTCTTCCTGATCCTGATGAAATCCCTTAGTTCATGACAGCCACGTTTTCAAGTGTGCAGTTTGGCTCTAGACTTTTGTTTATTTTGTTTTTTGCTTTTGTTTTTCAAAATAAACTGAGAAGGGCCTTTTAAAAGACATGAAGAGAAAGAATAGCCTAGGTGTCTCAGGAGCCTTAGTGAGCTCATGTTGTTTGGTTTCCATGAGAAGGAGATGTACAATGTACATGAAAGCACAGAGAGATTAGGGGGGAATAAATTCAGCATTGAGTTTAGCAATTAGAAATTCACTGGTGCTATTTTTATATTTTATGTGGACTAAAAGTGTGAAGGCTTTTATTTTTTTTACTTCAGAATACTTGAATGATTAGGCTTTTGGTATTTTTACCAAAATGATAAGTTGTTTCTCAGGATGTATTACTCCTAATGGAAGGCCGAGTTATTCTTTTTCATTCTCAGAAAAAGTCCCTCGCCTCCCCCATATTTGAACTCAGAATTACTTCCAGCTGGGTTGGCATGTTAGTTCATTGGCCTGAAAATCAGCCAGTATGTTATGAAGTATTTCATGAAGAGCTACAGAGTCATGGTGATTTGGGATTCTACAAACTTGGTGACTGTGTTATATTCTGTATGAAAGTATCTAGGATGAAGTAGGAAGTCAAAATGGTCTTATCTGAGCAATCATTTGCTTTAGTCAACACTTTGTAAAGAATTGTTTTACAATATTAACCTTAGAGGTGGTGCACAAATTTAATTTGGGGATTACTTGTACCTTACTAAATTGGAAGTGTAGGTTTATTTTTACGTATGTGTGTGATCTCTTAAGTATTGTGCTAAGGCACTGACTAAAGTGATTATCCATTGAAAAGCCATACCTGTTAACTGCTCCATCATGCTGTTAAAGTATTCACTCACCCGCAGGTGTTGTAGGAGATGTAAACCAAATTGTTCTATTTTGAATAGAGACCTGCTCAATTGGCCAGATATGTTCATATTTGTATATAGAGAATATAGGGTTTTTTTTCATGAGCATTAAAACAAACTTTTTGAAAAAAATATTTTGAAGGAAAATAATGGCACAGGTAAAGTAAAGCTTGAAGATACATTGTCTTGCATGTTTTAACTCAACTCAGACATACGTTTTGTGGTGCCATTGAGAAGGTTCCCAAAATCAGTGGTGTGAGTACCTGGCTTACTTACCAGGTCTAGCTCTCTACAAGCTTGAAGGGAATGAGAACTTTAGAAACCTGGTTTGTCATGGTTGAATACTGCCATTAGGTTATCAGGAGCATATTAAAGAGGAGGGTTGGGCTGTTAAATATCGTATTCACTTATTAAGACAAGATTAACAGTTGAAAAATCGTAGGACAAGCTAACTTTGTGTTCTTATTAAAGAAAGGAGCCTTAAAGTACTTTTGGTTCTTTCATATTAGATTTCTTTTCTTTTCTTTTTTTTTGATATGGACCATTTTTAAAGTCTTTGTTGAATTTATTACAATATTGCTTCTGTTTTATGTTTTGGTTTTCTAGCTGTGAGGCACATGGGATCTTAGCTCCCTGACCAGGGACAGAACCCATGCCCTCTGCATTAGAAGGCGAAGTCTTAACCACTGGACTGCCAGAGAAGTCCCTAGATTTTCTAATTAAAAATTCTGTGATTATTAATAAAAGTCAAACTTCAGTTAGAATTTTTCTTCTATCAATACATACGACTGTGGAAGCTTATATGTTAATTTCAAATCATCTTTTTCAACTGGTTTTATTTCCTTTATCATCCCTCTTTAATATTCATTTCTTAACATCTTTATGAGAAAGTAGCCCTCATCTGCATATTATAAAATGGAGGCAGTCTGACTTGACCATTAAAATTTTTTTCTAATGTAATAAAGCTGTGAAATTACCATGATCCCTAATATTTTATGTTAAAAGGCCGATTTGTGTTATATTGAAGATAACAAGGAAGCTCTTTTGCTGAGGCTTGTGCTGAAATGAGGTTTTCTATAATTCTATTAAATTGTTTGAGTTTAACTTTTTTCTTGAGGCAATTTTGTATCTTATAAGATTTCAGAATCAAATGTGAAATGGAATCTTTAATCATTGTTTCCTTAAATGAATTCTGTGCTCCTCAAAATGTGAGCTCCAAACCCTTTTGGACTCAGCAGTTATTGTGAGAGATTTAGGACACTTCTCATAAAAGCTTGACATAACCTCGAGAAAAGTGAATTATTATGTTAAGAATAGATATACATTTGTAAAGTTATCCTTGTTTCTGTTTTTAAAAAACATTTATTTATGTATTTATTGGCTGCATTGGGTCTTCGTTGCTGCATGCGGGCTTTCTCTACTTGCGGCTAGTGGGGGCTACTCTTGGCTGCAGTGCACTGGCTTCTCGTGGTGGCTTCTCTTATTGTAGAGCATAGGCTCTAGGTGCGGGCTTCAGTAGTTGTGGCACGTGGGCTCAATAGTTGTGGTTCGTGGGCTTTAGGGCGCAGGCTTAGTAGTTGTGGCACATGGGCTTAGTTGCTCTTGTGGCATGTGGGATCCTCCTGGACCGGGGATCAAACCCCTGTCCCCGGGATTGAACCCCTGTCCCCAGCATTGGCAGGTGGGTTCTTAACCACTGCGCCACCAAGGAAGTCTGGGTTGAGCTGCAGCAAGGCTGTGTTCAGTGGTGGAGCTCAGGAATATAATAATTTTCAACCAAGATGAAAGTTTCATATCTCACTAAGTAAACAAATGTCACAACCCACAGAGGTTTCTCAGCAGACTATTCCTGTATTATTTCAGATTTAAATTTATTATTTTGTATCCAAGGGCTCAAAAGCAACAGAGGCTTTGATAGAACATTAAGTTCAATCTTAATGTCACGGGTCTCTACAGAGATCTTGTAGTAAAATAGTATTTTCAGGATAATGACGACTGTTACTATGAAAGCCGAGGATGAAGAGAATACTCCCAATTCCAGCAGCGTTGGTGAGTGGGTGGGTGGCCTTTAGGCTTTGAGTTGTGATTCGCTTCATTTTGAGGGTGAAGGAAAGAATCTTTATGATATTTTTTCCGCACTATTTTTTTTTCTGCTAATATGTTCATTGAAGTCTTTTATTAAACTCATATTTTCAGTTTTCTGTTGCTTGTCATTTACTAATCAGAGAAATATGTGATTTTATAGCACGTATGCACATTACAGAGGTATGTTTTCAAATTCATTATTTTTCTATAAGCTTTGAACTAGTGTTTTTTTGTTTTTTTTTTTTTAGCTGAAATATATTTCTACATGTATTATGGATATCTCCATAGGAATTTTTTCAAATATATTTTGCTTTGTACAGATTTTTACTACTATATTTCTTTTGTATATGTGGTCTATAGGAATTCATTCAAATGTATTTTATATTATGGCTTGTTTTATTAGTTGCTAGTTTCACCTGAAATGCAGTACCATTATTTAATACTATATATGTGATTTGGGATTTTATTTACTAGTAAGGTTATTATGCTTTTTTCCATGCTAAGTATCTGTTGATCTAAAACACTTAAAAAATAACTTTGTGGTGCTACATTTTATTTTTAGGTTAATAGAGTGTCATTGCATATCCTGAACTTGATATTTCCAACTGGATTCTAGTCTATAGTATAAGAACAAAACAGTTACTTTCCTCCTACAAAATCACTTTAAAATCACTCGCAATACATATATTAATAAAAGTATTTTTATAAATTGTTTGCCCTAGTTCCTTATATCTTTGAAATTCTTCAAAGAAGTGACCAACTTTATGTGAGTGTGTGTGTGTGTGTGTTTGAGGGGGAGAGAGGGGGGGAGAGAGAGAGGGAGAGGGCACTCCAGTTTGCTATACTCAAATCACTCAGCTAACCGCAACCCATTGTTTCAGACTTAATCTAAACTTAAACTGTAAGATTTTTAAAAAATCATTATAACTGCAGTCGTCTTCTTGTTTTTTTTCTCTGCCTCATTGTTATGCAGTTTTTTCCATTTGGAATCTCTTTCCCTATTGAAAACCCAGCGCATTTTTCAGTGATCAATTCCAGTTCCATCTTTACATGAAAACTCTTGCAGTTTCAAATGACTGAAAATCTGGATTGATATTGAATGAAGCAAAAAAGGGATCTGTTTGCTATGAACTGAAAAATGCCTCCTTGAGCAATACTAAATACAGAGGCTCAAGAGCTGTCCTTAGGTCTGGTATCTCTCCATTGCTAGACTGTTTCTCCATGAGATGCCTCCATTCTCAGATAGGTTCTCCCCTTATGTTGACAAGACAGTGGTTGCAAGCTCTAAGTTTTCATCCTCTCAGCTCCAAGACCAGCATGAAAAAGAACTTTGTTTTTTTTAGTTGTTTAAGCAAATTTCCCAAGATTAGTGGTGATTGTATCTAATTAGCATTGCTTGAGTCAGGAATGCATTTTTGAACCATTTTCTGTAACCAGGGGGATGCAGTGTTTTCAATTTGCTCGGCCTAGGTCTTATGCCCACCCCTGGAATTAGCTCCAAGGGAGCAGGAGACAAATAAAGGGGAAGAGATGATTACCAGAGGAATAGGGGGATGAATGCTAGATGACAAAAATCGCACTTACCTTCACCTTCCTTGCTAGCCCTGTTGCAAATTCTGTGTCCCTCTGCTAAGCTTCTTTGGTAGTGGTGATCAGCAGCACATATAATATTCTGCTTTGTATTATAGTCATTTGTTTATTCACTTATTTGCCAGACATTTATTTAGTGCCAGTAATTTTGCAGGCATTGTGCAAGGGCATGGGAATATAAAGATAAAAAAGACACATTAGTTGCCCTTGGGGAATTCACGATACAATATGTATCATTTGTTTCCCAACTAGATTGTACAGCTTAGGGTATATCAGAAATATTATTGTGTTCCCTTATAGCATGTAGCATAATATTTTCCACAAAGTAGACTCTTGATAGATAGTATAAAGTTTGTGCATGCAGCTTATTAAAACATAGTTTCATTACTTCAAACTTGTTACATGAATAAGTCTCAATTTGTGACCATCTTGTTTGTACTCATACCTGAAAAGCATGCCCGCTATACCTGTATGCTTCTCCCTTGGCCTGGCAAGAAGTATGCTATCTTTTTGGCAGGCTCCTGTGGAGCTTGGTGATTCTTGTATCACAGTTACTTGTTGGTTTATTTTGGCTCCTGTAGTAGAATTGGATATCCCTGAGGGCAATGAATTGCTTAATACATGTTTGTTGATTTCATTCTGTTGAATGATGGAAATGTATGTGCTTTGATTGCGGGAAACAGTTTCAGTTCTTTTTTTCACTATCTCTGTATAGTGTATTTGTTGATAAGACTTTGTCTAGATTTTCTCTCAAGTTCTTATTTGTGTTTAACAGGCAGATTGGGTTTTGTTCTTCATTCAGTTTTTATGTGTATATTTTGAACTGGTATTATTTTAATACCTGTCATGAAGTCAGGGTTGGTATTAATAATCAGAGAGGACTTACAACTCTGGAAAGCTAAAACTGTTTAGGATGGGTAACATTATAGAGTGAAAATGAATTCCACTGACTGGTTGGGTGTTTTCTGTTATCCAATCTGAAGTTAACATCCCTTGTTTCTATTTTTTCTGCAATGAAATTCAGGCTCAGATTTTCCGAGGTCTCTAATTGCTAATGAAAAAACAAACTTGGTGTGTTTTGGGAAGGATGAGAGCCAATTTATTGAGCATATGCCAGGAACTGTTCCTTGCATATATTATCTTTTAAATCTTCCCAGCAATTGTATGGGGATAATACTATTATTATCCTTGTATTGTAGGAGGTAAACTGAAGCTTGGAAAGGTGAAGGAACCTGCCCAAGGTCACATAGCTAGTCACTGACAGAATTGGGCCCCTAAACCATGTATCTCTGATTGCGTAGTCCATGATTTTAACACCTGGAAAGCACAGAGGCATTAAAAAACCCCAAATTCATACCTTGCCACCCATTTTCCCCTCCTGTCACCCGGACGGTTGATACATCTTCATGCTGGTAATATATTAAACATTTGCTGGACTAGCTTTCTCACCAGTATTCCCAAGAAGACAATTTTGTGTATTTCTTCTCATCTCTTGTAGACTATAAATAGTCAACATATTACCATTCATATTTCTAAGTATCTTTAACCTTTCAACACAAACAAAAGCCATTGTCTATAATATATGCAAATATGTATTTTTCAAATGTGGTAATAAATTTCATCACTTATTTCAAACATTTATTCAGGTGTTAAAAATTTTATGTGCATTATAAAAAAATTAAAATAATAATAAAAGTACAGATCAGAAATTCAAGTGGCTCAGAAACCCTACTTCTTAGAGACCATCATTTCCATCATTCAGTAGACTGTTGTTTGGTCTACATCTGTATCTATATCTACACTCCCACATGCACACCATATATAATCTTCTTTTAATGGTTATATACTATTCCATGGTATGAAACATGTCAAATGTAATTAACCAGTACTCTTTTGGGTTATTTCCATTTTTGTTTTCATCACATGGAACTTCATTATACATATATCTTTACACAATAAAGTGTTTTTTTTTTTTTTTTTGCATAGGATAAATTAATAGAAATGTATTTCCTGAAGCGTATTTTGCATTTTTATTTTACCAAATTGTGCTCCAGTATATATTGTATTAACTTATACCCCATCAACACTATGTGAGTGCAGTTTTTTTACAGCCTTGCTAGCATGAGATATTATCATTCTTTTTGATCCTTGTCAATCTTATCAATGCTGTAATATTTCTTTGTAATTTTAATTTCTTATGTTATTAAGTTCTGTTGGGTTTTAAATCTCGAAATTTTGCATGATAAAACCTTGAGACTTCAACTCTTTCTTTGTGAAACTGAGGCCATGACAGTTCTAAGCAGATCTAGACGTTTCCTCTGAGTTTTAAAAGTAGAAATGTTTCTTCCTTCTTTACATAGTACATTCTTGATGGTCCATTGATTATCACATTATGATAGCTTTTTGTACAGCTTTATTTTAAAAGCCATTAGGTGTAGAATGTTTTAAACTGGTGGGTTATGTCTTTTACTTTTAGAGCAAAACTCCCATTTTGTCTATTATATATTTTTTTTATTATTTTTTTTTATTATTTTTTTGGGGGGTACACCAAGTTCAATCATGTTTTTATACACATATCCCCGTATTCCCTCCCTTCCTTGATGCCCCCCCCCCGTCTATTATATTTTATGAAAGAATACCTGGAACCAAATGTGGCAGCTCCTACATGATATCTAAAATTGTACTGTAAACACAGGAGAGAACCCCTATACTATTTTCAGCTTTCTTCTTCACATTCAAGTACTTTGAATTTAAATCAGCCCACTAGGCATTAGTTGACCCTGTAAGCTTTACTATGCTTTCTAGTTATAGGAGAAAATTGATATTCAATATTTTAAAAAATTTTCACTTTGCTGCCTTTGTAGTGTTTGGTATTACGATACATTAGATTTTATCCCTCCCCCTGCTTTTGCCTGCAGTAATAGGTGCTAATTATTATATTCTACCTCTGTAAGCATGTTCTTGCCTTTTAGGAATACTTCTCTTGGAAGTTCCTTCCTATTTCTCTTTGAATTTTGACAAAACTGCCTGAACCTGCAGGTTTAAATAGACAAAGGAAAAAGCCTATGTTGTTTATTGTCTTTCCAGAAGAGGGTGTATCAAGAGAGGAAAAAAGCAACCATACTATCCTATTCCTCTTCATATTAGACATCTCTTAAAAATTACAGATGACGGACTATTCATCATACTAAAAAACACTCCTACACTTGTAATTCATAAATAATATTGGCAGTTAAATCCAAGATGTTCTGTTAACAGGAACCAAAAAGTAAAGCCCTCTAAAATATGAAGATCATTGTCCTATGAGACAGGATGCATGGAGAGAACACATATTTAGGACTGTAATGGCAGTCTTGGAGGGAAAAATCTTTTAATTAAAAGCATTACTAATCTCAGATAGATTCATAGAATCCTTTAATTGATGCAGTGGATCGATGGCATTTACACATCAGAAAAAATAAACTGAATTTTGACATTTGATACATGAAAAATTATTCTTTTTTTGCTAAGATATTTATTTATACTGCTAGGATTTTTTTTTTTTTTTAAAGGATGGATTTCTGCTTCCTAGTACAAGTTAGTAATTTCAAGTTTTTGCCTTTAAAAACAAATCTGCTGTTGTTTCTTTCACATAAGAATGGTTATTATATAATCCAGAAACACTAAGTTTTATTTGTTGAGGATTCTGATTTTAGTATTAACAGTATCTACCCTTTGCGGCTGGCTAGTTTCTGCCTCAGCTACTGTATTGAAAATGACTTCGCTAATACACCTAGGTATATCTGAAATGCAGATCCCGATATGCCTTTTCTGCTGCTGTTAAGCTCTCTGAGGTGTATATTGTTGACCTCTCTCTTCTTGAAACCCTCCTCTTGTGACTTTCAAGACAGTTTTGTCACCTTGTTTTTTTTAAAATTCTGCTGACCTTTAAATATTTGGTCTCCCTCAAGGTTTATTCTTGTTTCTCTTAATTACTCTCTTTTTCACAATGTTTCCCTAAGGGGTATCATCCCCTTTTGTAGATTCAGTTATTGCTTATTCACCAGTGAGTGAATCTTTGTCTCTTGCAGGCAGCCCTCCTGAGTTCCAACGCCGTATTTCCAACTTCTGACCATTTACCATATATCCCCACCTCATTATTCAGTCTTTTTAAAGCATGGATGGTAATCTAGCACTTTCCCTTAACTTTGTACTCACTCGTATATTTCCTTTACCATTTGATGTTATTATCCTCCAAGTTTCTCAGCTTAGAAGACTTTGGTCTTAACCTTAATCTCCATCATCTTTCAGAACAATTATCAAAAGTATGTAATCTATGCTAGCTATAGTTGTTATTTAAGTTGGTAATATTTTGTTTGAATTTCATAAAATTTAAGATATTAGATTTTGTGAAGTTTTCTATAACCTTAACTGTGATTTTAAAAAGGTGTCTTTAGCCAACCCTTTTCAGGGAGGCTGAGGACACGTTCTATAATTTTGCATTGAAAGTAGAGGGAAAGTGTCACATGTAGAAAATTTGATTACACATAGTTTTCAGGTTTGTATTTCAGAAAACAAACCAGTTATTTTTATACATAAACACTTACATTTGTAAAAACAGATGTTATTACATATGATATAAATATATATTATAATAGTAATATAATATAAATATATATTACCAAAATTGTTACTTATATATAAATCTGCACTGACTGTAGAAGTTAAGGAAAGAGCTGGCCAGTGAGGAAAAAAATGTCTTCAATTATGCATATTTTCTGACAGAACCAGTTTATTGTTGAAGTAGAGGGAGTGCAATTTTTATTCTGGTTGTCTGTGAGGATATTGAGCACGCATACACTGTTCTATAAAATTGTTATAAATAGAAATGATTTGTTCACAGCTAAAGTTGTGGGGAAAATGTTACCATTTCTTAGATTGTTGTAGAAACAAGTATCAGAAAAGCTTACAGAAGAGAGAATGTATATGATTTTCATAGTCACGGCTGAGGCTTTGCTGATTGTGTGGAAATTGTTCCTGTCTGCATAAGTAGTCTGCGTGTCCAGACTTCAAAATGGTCTAATTAAAAACAGTGACTTCCTTCCTTTTTTGGTTTAGAATATATTTATTTTGAATATGTCCTTTTGATATTTTCTGATAAAGTAGAAGGTTAAATCATCCAAGGATGTCCTAGAGTTCAAAATACACCCCTTCCCCCAACACATACATGCACACACAAACACAAAACAAAACAGCAAAATGAAACCTTTGAGCTTTCTATGAGAAATTTAGTCTTTATCATTCATACTTCCTTGGAGGATTGGTTTTGTTCTCCTTTTGATGAATTCTGCCTTTCTCTTTCCATGGCTGTCATCTCAGTTGTTTAATGATTTATTTTCTTACTCAGAGAATGGAGTTTTCCAGATAATACTGTATAGCTATACCTTGTATTGGTGTCAGGGTCAAAATCTTTTAATTTTATTGATGAAACTGGTATTGTAACCTGAGGATCTCTTGCTGTATATTTAAATCCTGTTGTGATGCCTAAAAATGGTCATATTTTGGCTTTTGGTCCAGCAGATACTTTTATTAAATTCCATGGCTACATCTAGTTTACTTTTCCTTGAGAGAAATATAACAGAATGCTACCAGCATCATGACTGCAAATAGATTGTTACCATGGCAACCTGACAGTTTTTAATATTAGAATTTTCTTGTTAAAGGAAAACTTATGACATTGGGGACCTTTCTCTGACTATAAAAACTTTATGGTGTCTCTTATGGTTGGCATTACCCTGTGTCGGCTAAGAAAACTGTTATTCTTTAGCAAGAAAACAGTTAAAACACTTTATTTGCTCATTAACCCCTCAGCTACTATGTTAGGAAGACTGTGCTTTCTCAGCTGTAGTCCCTTTCTTTGGTGTGGGGCCTTTTATAGCTAGTGAGATTTGTAAGACACTAAGTAGAGAGAATCACAGTATTATATCTGACACCAAAGAACTTTGCCACCGACTAACTGCATGAGTGGTCTTGGGAGAATTGCTTAGATTTCCTGGGACTGGTTTTAAAAATTATAAGCAAGAATATTAATTGCTGTCTTATTTGCCTTGTGGTTTTGTTTGAATAAAGTAATACATAAAATATTACTGCTTTTTATTCTTAGTGGATATAGGGATAACTAATACATTTATGCCATATTGGGTTTATGTATTATCTCGTTTAACTCCCACAATAACCCTGAGAAATATAGTATTCTCAGTTTACATGTGAAGACATATATAAGCACAGAGCTTAATTGGTTGGCACATAGATCTCACAACTATTAAATATCTAGGTGGATTTGGAACCAGAGTTCTCTTTCTAGTTCCATTGTTTTCCCCACTAACTTGTGTGCTAACCACGGTAGCTGGCGTATAGTTGATACTGGATATTTGTTGAATAAGTGAATACTGAGCTGAATACTTCCTGGGAATGTAAGACTCAGTAAGACCGACAACTTGTAGGTAATTTCTTGGACTAGTCAAGAAATTAGAAATTAGCACTTTTTCAAAAGGGCAGGCTCTATTTATTTCCATGTGTTTATAATCTCTCATTCATTAGGCCTTCATCAGACTTTGTGAGTGATACCATGTGCCAGGGACTCAGGTATGCAGAGATGAGTAAGACAGCCTCCGTAGCCAGTGGTCTGGTTGATAATTTGGGTAGTCAGACCCTTTGGAGGGTATATGAACTCCTTCAAGTGTATATGATATTTCCATCAAGATAACTTTGTTATTAAGGCCTAGAGACTGGTCCCTTCTTTGACTCTTTATTAGTACTTAAAAATAGCAAGAAATATATGACTCTGAAGTTCTGAATAAATGCAATTTGACGTAGACTCCTCAGGTGCTACAGCCATTGTACCAGCTGCGGAGTTCAAGCCAAATTATTATTTGTTCAGCTTACATTCTTTGAAAGTCACTTACTGAGTGCTTGCTGTGCTAGCTATATAAACTATTGGTTCCTTTCCTCAAATATGAAGTCACAGTACTGTCTACTATTTATAGGGTGCTCCTAGCCTTAGAGCACGTGGGAAGGGCATTACACTCAGGCTGTAGGTGCCTGGGAAGGCAATGGGAAAGTCTTTGCAGCTAGATAAATTTGGGACAGAGTTTATCAGGCAGAGAAGCATCATATGCCAAGGCATAGGTATAAAAGATGTTGCTTTGGGGAAGCTGCTAAGCAATTCGGTTTGGGCAGAAGGCAGAAACTTGGTTAGAAATGAGGCTGACGATAGGCTGGAGCCAAGGAGCTGGGCCTTATCTTGAAGGAGAACCATTTACACATTTTTAAGTTGACAAGGGACATGGGATTTGGTGAGTGAGATGTGCACTTTAGAAAGCTCTTTTTGTCTCAGTTTGGAGGATGTTTGGGAGGCGAGTAAAACTGAGACCAGGAGACTGCTGCAGTCATCAGGTCAAGAAATGATGTGGTCCTGTACTATGGCAGTAGTAGCCGTGGCCATGTGAAGCGAAGAGGGAAGGAATGAGAACATTTTAAGAAGGTGGGATTGCTCGCGCTTGCAGACTGCCCACTGTGGTGGTGTTGGAAAGAAAGGAGTTAGAGAGGATGCTCATGTTTCTAATTTGGCAAACTTGGGGCATGAGTGGTAGTGCCTCAGAAAGACAGTGAATACAGCCCGAGGAGTTGACAGTAGAGGAAGAGAGAAAGAGGAGAGGGAATTGCATGTGTAGGTCGTGCATTTCATTTTGGATCTGTTGAGTATGAGATGCTTGTGGGACATCCGGGGGACGTATTCTTAAGGGATCTGGATATATGCAACTGAATCTCAAGAGTGATTTGGGTAGGAAATTGAGACTTGAGAATATAGTACATATTCTCAAAAAATATAGAGATGATCGCTTATTCTGTGGAGGTAGAAATGATACAGGGAGAGAGTGGAAACAACGAAGACGGTAAGAGTATGGATGGAGCCCTGTGGAACAGGAATATTTAAAAGGCTAGCTGAAGAAAAGAGAAGTCAGCAGAGGTGATTGATTGAGAGGAAAACCTAAGAGAAAGATGTCATAGAAACCAGGGAGAAAAAAACATTTGAAGATTGAAGTCAGTAGTTCCATGCTGTAAAGAAGTCAATGAAGATGAGGACTGAAAAGTGTTAATTTATTTCAATAGTAAGGAATCCTGTAGTGAGCTTTGCTTGAGCACTTTAGACTGATGAGTGCTGGATCTTCTTAAGAAATTTGGCTATGAATAAGAAATAAAGAATAGGGTTGGCATTTAGAAAGGAAATATAGTTTTATGATTGGCTGGTTGTTTTAAAGAGATTTGAGCTTGGGGGCCAGTAAGGATGTGTATTTAAAGGTAAGTGGGGGAGATGGTTATTAGTGATGAAGTGAGATTTCTGAGCAGGTGAGAGCAAAGGAATTAGCCTTGAGTCCTGGGATAGACACTTTCCCTCTGAGACTGTTGTGGGTTGTTCCACTGTGCGTGCTAGAAAACTTACTGGAGTGGCCTCACCGGTTGGAGAGCCTTAAAATGCCCCATGTCCTCAAAAGTGGAAACACATGTGCATATGCCCATGTTATACTATGTCATACTCCTTTGAAGTCACAGTCCCCTAATTTTTTAACTCACTTTCTGATAATAGCTTAAAATAAATGACAGTTTAATAAAAAGTATACAGGGAGATCAGCTTGATGCTTTGTGACGACCTAGAGGGGTGGGGTAAGATGGTGGGAGAGAGGCTTAAGAGGCAGGGGGTGTGGGGTATGTATACATATAGCTGATTCACTTTGTTGTACAGCAGAAACTAACACAACGTTGTAAAGCAATTATACTTCTACAAAGATGAAAAAAAAAGTATACCTGGACCACACATATTAAAGTAGCCTTCGAGAAGTACCAGGTGCTCTAAGGTGCCAGCGAACCACTGAAGTACATGGTATGTGTAGAGGAGATAGACGTGAATGATTTGTTGTGCAAACTGACAGCCAACACAGCTCAGAAGTGGCCAGTGCTGGGCCCCTTGATGAAGTTGCCTACGAGGTCGTGGACCCACGACTGTCTTTAGGGGTTGAAATGATACAGTTTAGGGATTCACAATCCCTTCCTGCTGAGGAGCTGCACACTGGCCTCATGATTACTACCACATGTAGAATAGTGTCAAAAGTGTTCTAGTTTGTCTGCAGTGCTTTCCTAGTACAGATGCAGTAAGAAAGACAGGCGGTTTACTCACCAAGTGTGGCAGCTGGGTTATCGTTCTTTGTAGTCCTCCTCGATTTCATCTTCAGGTTTTCTCAACTCATGCTTCAGTTTTCAGTCTTAATACCTAACATCAACTAAAATTATTTTCTTGTAAATGGTTACCCATTGACTTCTTTTGTTAGGCTTTTCAGTCGTCCCCCACCCTCCACACTCCCTGCCTGATCTCCCTCTGTCTTTGCTCAGCCCCTCATAAGGCTGCAGACTGCTGTTTTGGCGTGACCTTTTCACCCCTGAATGATCTCAAGTAATAGGCTGACAATACCTGCTCACAGTACTTTGTGTAAGGGAGACGTGTAATATGTCATACCTTTTACAGTGTCACATGCTTTTTTACAGCACATACCTGCAAAAATTATATTGTACTGTGCTGGCGTGACTAGTATGTTGGAGTGGATTTTTAGCAGCAATATATTTGCCCATATAGTGATCATATCTGCTTAGTACGTGACAGTTATAGTAAGTTTAAGGTACAGATATATTAGATTAGTTGTGGGAGGTAGTAATGACTCCTTTACTACCTACCTGTGTGATAATCAAATTCACTTTTTTCCCAAGACTAATATTTTCTTCTTTCTATTGTAATTAGCTTTCTCATTCTGCAAGTTAACTATGATAATAAATACTGAATACTTGGCATGTTTTCTCGAGTATGAAAATAAAAGCTTATACTTAAAGTGTAAATTACAGCTGAACATAGGTCCAGACATATGGTTATTAGTGTTGTTTAAATCATTGGGACTTCTTGTCAGTGCTGTTACAAATGTTCCCAGAAGGCCTTCAAGTTGCTTCCTTTTCTGTCCCCTGTAAATAAAATAAATACATTTTAAAATGCATGAATTTCAAATTTATTTTGCCCTTTATTTTGAGGTCCACATATAAACAGCAACAGCTAGTACTGAGAAGTCCAGATGCAGTGGGCTTGTTAGATGCCTCATAGTCTCTAAACATTTGGTCTCGTGTTTCTGGCTAAAAGCCAGCAGCAAATTATACTTTCCATGCAACTATTAGCTCACTCTCCCTTCTCAGAGCATGATCTGCAAAATGTACTCACCAGACATCAAATTTGAATTGTAAGTTTGTGTGTGAATATTGTTTTACAAGTGGTCAGAAAAGAAGCTAAAGGGGAACATTTTCCTAATTTGTTAGCAAGCTGTACACATAATTTGTAACTGATGCTCATCTGACCATATAGTCATCAATATTCTGTAGGATAAGGAAACATCAGTATTCTCAAATCTTTCTTTTGTTATTAAAATCACTTTATTAACCTACAGATTTTCTGTTGTACTTAAAAGCTTGCTTAATTGTACCATCATAAGGTAACAAATAGTCTTATTTTTTAAACAGGGGAAATTAGATATTTTATAATGTGGAAAATTGCTTGTTCAAAAAAAAGTATATATAACCTCAGAGATTTATCATTACTTTTCTTTTAACTGCTCTGTATTTGGTGATAGGGTAGTTGGTGATGAAGATGTCAGGGTGGTAAATTAGGAAGATTGTATGTCTAATTATGTGTGTTTACTTCAGAATAAAGCTAGATTTTTCTCCCCATCTGGGCAAGGGAAAAGTTGGAGTGGGAAGAAAAGAGTTCTTTTGAGTTTTCTTTATTTTGTGAGATGTATGTGCTTTTTTTGTTCCTTCTGTCTTGATAATCGTGGCACTGCTTCTTGATATTAGGAAAACTGAACTCCAGACACTTGAAAGAAAAGCAGTGGAATGAAGGATCATCAAATGGCTGTGGCCTTGATAGTGTGTTGATGTATCTGAAATTCTCACCCTCTAAGTTAAAGTCCAAGTTAAATCTTGAAGTTTCTTACAAGCTGAGTTTTAACGTTAGACAAGCGTTTGTTTTTACAGGTGCACTTCATTTGTGAAGAAACTTCCTGTGGAAAAATCATACCTATGGAGTTTATAATTTAAGAAATTAAGTGTATATTCCCTTTCTGGGAGCTTTTGCTCCCAGTTTCCTCTCTGCTCATATATCAATATAGTTAACTTTACTGTATTGCTTTTTCTTCTATAACTGAATCAATCACATAAGTTTTGAATATCATTCAAACATCCCCTTAAGTATGGAAGAACATGATCACCAAGGAGATGGCTTCTTTTAGATCAATGTACTTGATTTTGCTAAGTTATCGTTGTTTTCTCCCCATAGGCCCTTAATATTCAACAAACTTAAATATTCCAAAATGCAGGCAGGGTCAGGTCCAAGGAAACGCAAAAAAGCAAAGCTAACTGAAGCATAGAAAGTGGTAGCTGAAGCAAAGATAGATTTAGTATAACTTGCTCAAAGTCACTTAGCAAGTAATGGAACTGAAATTTGAACCAGATCTTCCAGTTGTGTTTGCTCAGGGAAGTAAGTTCTTCTGGTGTCCTGGCTCAACAGATAGGATGCCAAATGCATTTGTGGAAAATATAAATTATCTTAAACTAATGGGTTAGTGATTAGATTCATGGACTTTTACTACAAAAGCTTGTAATGAAGCTGTAAATTGAAATCTTTAGCTTATCTGACCTAATCATTACTCGAAATACTGTTTATCTGAGAAAAATATTTCTAAGTTAGAACAGCTTTGGACTCTAAATATCAGACTTTTGAGGTTTGTGTATATTAATATTTTCTTATCAATTAATGTTCATGGAGCTCTAAAATGATTGTTGCTTTTTAAAATGTCATTTTATTATGTTATGTCTTGGGATCAAGTATTTTCCAAAGATGTACAATTCCCCTTTTCCCATTTGAATTTGTAATTCAACAAGTCTGACTATCAAACATTTGAGAGGCAACAGATCTACTCTTCAGTGAGCAAATATTGAGTGTCTGGTACGTGCCAGGCCATCTGCTAGGTGCTAAATATACTGAGATGAACTAAAGCAGTGTCTCTGTGTTCACAGTTCTATTGGTACAGTATTACTACAAACAAATTTCTGTTTTTTTCTATTTTTTCTCTTCAACTCTCTATATAGGAAGTTGATAGAAAATAAGCACTAGTATTCTCAGAATGTGAGTACAGAACTTGTATCTGCCTTGTGTCATGCTCAAATTTACACTGAGTGAAAACTTGGGGAATTAATTTGTATGGCAAAATTTAAATAAATTTGGACTTCCCAATATGGTAGAAAATACTTGCTCGTAAGAGGCATTGCTGGGGGCAGGTTTGTGATTTATGATGGTAGATTAAAAAAAAAAAAGTGCTGGCAAGTGTTAGAAGGCAAGATTTTACTATTCTTATTCATTAAGCTTTTTGTGGGGGAGAGACTTCACTTGAGAGTCAGAAACTGCAGAGGTTGGAAGTTTTGCTCGCATTTCATGATATTGGGAGAATTCACCTTGTAGACCAGGTGACTCTTGGAGTATGCTACAGATGGCCAAATGGAAGCTGAAAGACTTCTGTGTCTGCTGCTCTCTTTGTTCTGCATTTGCGACACAATACCAGATGCTAGATGCAGAAGTACTGCAACACTTGCCTATTGGGAAATCTTAATCTAACAGCTAAAATATTGCTGATATGCAGCATCTGACAGCCTTATATGCCAGTGTGCAGCGTGTTCACCGACACTCTTGATACTAGCCCTGAAAAAGTATTTAAGGTTGCACGTGATGTGGAATGCACCTCTCTAGCAGAGCTTCATTTCTAAGAAGTACATGTAATCTTTTTGTTCAAGAGCAATTTATGTTTAATTTTCTACTGATTGGTTTGCTATTTTATTTAAATATTGGTGTGATAAATTTAAATATTTGATGTTAATCTGATGTAAACACCTCAGTTTGTTATTTTTTGTTGTCTTTTATATATATATATTTAAATTTATTTAATTTATTTTTTATTTCTTGGCTGCATTGGGTCTTCATTGCTGCATGCGGGCTTTCTGTAGTTGGGAAGAGTGGGGGCTACTCTTCAATGTAGTTTGTGGGCTTCTTATTGTGGTGGCTTCTCTTTTTGTGGAACATGGGCTCTAGGCACATGGGCTTCAGTAGTTGTGGCTCATGGGCTCAATAGTTGTGGCTCGCAGGCTCTAGAGCACAGGCTCAGTAGTTATGGCTCACGGGCTTAGTTGCTCCGTGGTATGTGAGATCTTCCAGAACCCATGTTCCATGTATTGCTGGTGGATTCTTTTTTTTTTTTTTTTTTTTTTTAGAACTTTTATTGAGATACAGTTAATGGACAATAAACAGCATATATTTAGAGTGTACAATTTGGTATCCCAATCTCCCAATTCATCCCCCCCCAACCCTCCCCGCTTTCCCCACTTCGTGTACATGTATTTGTTCTCTACATCTGTGTCTCTATTTCTGCCTTGCATTTCCTCTTTCATAGTTGTTAGCATTTGCCTTATGTATTGAGGTGTTCCTATATTGGGTACGTATATATTTATAATTGTTATCTCCTCTTCCTGTATGGATCCCTTGATCTTTATGTAATGTCCTTTCTTTTCTCTTGTAACATTTTTTTATTTTAAAGTCTCTTTTATCTGATATGAGTATCGCTACTCCAGCTTTCTTTTGATTTCCATTTGCATGGAATATCTTTTTCCATCCCCTCACTTTCCATCTGTATGTGTCCCTAGGTCTGAAGTGGGCCTCTTGTAGACAGCATATATATGGGTCTTGTTTTTGTATCCATTCAGCCAGTCTGTGTCTTTTGGTTGTGCATTTAGTCCATTTACATTCAAGGTAATTATCAATATGTATGTTCCTATTACCATTTTCTTAATTGTTTTGTTGTTGTTTCTATAGGTCCTTTTCTTCTCTTGTGTTTCCTGCTTAGAGAAGTTCCTTTATTATTTGTTGTAGGGCTGGTTTGGTGGTGCTGAATTCTTTCAGCTGTTGCTTGTCTGTAAAGCTTTGGATTTTTCCGTCGAATCTGAATGAGATCCTTGCTGGGTAGAGTATTCTTGGTTGTAGGTTCTTCCCTTTCATCACTTTAAATATATCATGCGACTCCCTTCTGGCTTGCAGAGTTTCTGCTGAGAAATCAGCTGTTACCCTTATGGGAGTTCCCTTGTATGTTATTTGTCGTTTTTCCCTTGTTGCTTTTAATAAGTTTTCTCTGTCTTTAATTTTTGTCAATTTGACTACTATATGTCTTGCTGTGTTTCTCCTTGGGTTTATCCTGCCTGGGACTCTCTGTGCTTCCTGGACTTGGGTAGCTGTTTCCTTTCCCATGTTAGGGAAGTTTTCAACTATAATCTTTTCCAAGATTGTCTCAGGTCCTTTCTCTCTCTCTTCTCCTTCTGGGACCCCTATAATGTGAATGTTGGTGTGTTTAACATCGTCCCAGAGGTCTCTTAGGCTGTCTTCAGTTCTTTTCATTCTTTTTTCCTTATTCTTTTCTGCATCAATGATTTTCACCATTCTGCCTTCCAGGTCACTTATTTGCCCTTCTGCCTCTGTTAATCTGCTGTTGGTTCCTTCTAGTGTATTTTTCATTTCAGTTATTGTGTTGCAGGTCTCTGTTTGTTTGTTCTTTAATTCTTCTAGGTCTTTGGTAAACTTTTCGATCTTTGCATCCAGTCTTTTTTCAAAGTCCTGGATCACCTTCACCATCATTATTCTGAATTCTTTTTCTGGAAGGGTGCCTATCTCCTCTTCATTTAGTTGTTTTTCTGGGGTTTTATCCTGTCCCTTTATCTGGTACAAAGTCCTCTGCTTTTTCATTTTCTCGATCTTTCTGTGGCTGTGGTTTTCAGTTCCACAAGATGAAATACTGCTGATACTGCTTGATACTGCTGTCTGCCTTCTTGAGGAGGAAGCTATCTAGGAGGCTCCTGGGTGCTTCCTGATGGGAAGGACTGATGGTGGGTAGAGCTCAGTAAGACTTTAATCCAATTTGGTGGGTGGAGCTCAGTAAAACTTTAATCTGCTTGTCTGCTAATGGGTAGGGCTGTGTTCACACCTTGTTGGTTGTTTGGCCTGAGGCTACATAGCACTGGAGCCCACAGGCTCTTTGGTGGGGCTAATGGTGGACTCTGGGAGGATTCACGCCAATAAGCACTTCCCAGAACCCCTGCTGCCAGTGCCCCTGTCTCCTCGATGAGCCACAGCTGCCCCCCACCTCTGCAGGCAACCCTCTAACACCAGCAGGTAGGTCTGGTTCAGTCTCCTATGGGGTCACTGCTCCTTCCCCCTGGGTCCTGGGGAGCACACTTTTTTGTGTGCCCTCCAAGAGTGGAGTCTCTGTTTCTCCCAGTCCTATGGAGGTCCTGCAATCAAATCCCGCTGGCTTTCAGAGTCTGATGCTCTGGGGATTCCTCCCCCCGTTGCTGGACTCCCAGGTTGGGAAGCCTGACGTGGGGCTCAGAACCCTCACTTTAGTGGGTGGACTTCTGCAGTATAACTGTTCTCCAGCTTGTGAGTCACCCACCCAGCATTTATGAGATTTGATTTTAACGCGATTGCGCCCCTCCTACCGTCTCATTGCAGCTTCTCCTTTGTCTCTGGATGTGGGGTGTCTTTTCTGGTGAGTTCCAGTGTCTTTCTGTTGATGATTGTCCAGCAGTTAGTTGTAATTCTGGTGCTCTTGCAAGAGGGAGTGAACGCACGTCCTCCTACTCTGCCATCTTGATCCCATCTCTGGTAGGTGCATTCTTAACCATTGTGCCACAAGGGAAGACTTCTGCTTGTTATTTTTAATCAATTATTGGAAAATGGACTGTTGTGGATGGTGTATCTGAAGGTTGTGTATAGTCCCAGTTGTCATGGGGTCTGAAATCTGGAATGTGCTCTGGTCTTTGTTTATGATTCGATAGTGTGAAGAGTGGACGGTATAAATTCTAGAGATATGGCAAGGAGAGATCCTTGTAGATTTCTGTGAGTGCTGTAAGCTTTATGTACAAGTGATCTTGTGTTTTTGATAAGTGTGGCAAGTATATTTTTTCCTGGTCTCACAGAAGATGGTGTCATTTAGGGACTAAGGGGCAAAATACTACATTTTATCCCACGTTGGTTAATTTGAGACCTCTAGTTACCAAAGTAAGACACAATCATAAATATATGTGAACAGGAGCTTCATTTGTGTGTGAGCAGAGGAACATGTTCTGAGGTGCTGATTGTTGGCAAGAAGGGGAAAGGGAGGAAGGAGGGTAAAATGGACTCATTTAACACATTCAAAGCCCAGCTTAGCCAGAGTGAGGATTCTGAGGTCCTATCTTTTTGTTAAGATCGAGAGTTGAAGGCAAGACTTTAGGAGGGAAGTCATAAAGGGGTTGTAATAGTGGTTATAGCTTATGCTTATTGAACACTTATGTACCATATGTAGCTAAGCTCTTTGCATGCGATAGCTTGGTTTTACAAAGGTAATCTTATTATATTTGATTTAGAAAAGTAGGGGACTTGCCTACGATTACAGTTGTGGAACTTGAGTCTGAACCCAGGGCCCATAAGCTTGACCACTGCTTTGTATTCTATGGGGGCTAATGTTCCTACAGTAAACCTTAGATTTTTACGATGGCCATTGTTGAGTAGAAGAATTGTATTTCTTTGGTCTCATGTTTTACTGTACCAAGGAAGGTGCAGGAAGAAGGGGTTAAATTCCAGTCCCTCTTAAGGAATGGTTTTGCAGCAGTGGTTTGGTGTAGGGTGGGACAACATAGAAAGTATTGAGTACTGAAAATCTGGGGTTATTCATTTCTGTCTGGGGAGAGAGATTGGACCCTTGGTTTTACCTTGAATTGTTAACAACCACAACAGACCAGACTCATGTATAATATTTTCTCGGCAGTTTTTGACTGTTTAGCTATTTTAGTCGTGAATACATTTTTACCATTTTTCCCCATAACATATGTTGAGACAGAAGTCTCATTTGCTAGAAGCAGTATTAAAAGTGCTCACATAGCAATAATGTTGATGCACAAGATCATTTGTATCCAAACAAAGACGTTTAACCACTGTACTGCATTTATCTTCATCTGTCTCTAAGTGGCAAGAAAAGAGATGTTGAAAAATGAGGGGAGGTAGGAAAAGAAAAAATACATTAACCTCTTGGGAACATAACAGAATTTTTGAATCTCTACATTGTTTTCATGATTTTCTTTCTTCTTTTCTTGGTTTTCTTCTTTCTTTTTTCTTTTCCCTCCTCTTAATAGGTTTTAAGTTTTGTTAAAGTTGCACCCACGTATATCATCTTCCTCTGATGTTGGAGTCCTTTTCCTATTTGGTTTTTAACTGGATAGTGTTAAGTTTTGTTTCCATAGCATTCTGTGTAACTCATGTCTTGGGATTTTCTCCTTTCCTTGCCACAGTTCAGTATGGGTGTCTATGTTCAGGAATCAAAACCTTTTCTCCTCTTTTTTTCCTCCACTACTTTCTCATACTATGAGCTTAAGCACAGGTCAGGCCC
Source organism: Hippopotamus amphibius kiboko (assembly GCF_030028045.1). Taxonomy (NCBI): domain Eukaryota; kingdom Metazoa; phylum Chordata; class Mammalia; order Artiodactyla; family Hippopotamidae; genus Hippopotamus; species Hippopotamus amphibius. The sequence goes on from NC_080188.1 coordinate 146,802,155, forward strand.
ATAGTATGCATTGAAGCCACATTTGTTCAAAATTATCTCCATTCATATATTATGAAGATGTTTTTTGAGTGCATACTATATGCCATGTTGAGTACCTACTATGTGCTAGGTTCTGAGGATACAAAAATGACAATGACATAATTCCCTATGCTTAAGATGCTCATTTTCTTATAGAGGAGAAATATCTGTTTCAAACAAAAACATTGTGCTAAAGTATAACAGAGCTTTTCTTGTCCATGAACTAAGCATCAAAATAACTTTCATAAACTTATTAAGTGAGGTGAATTTGATAATGTCTGGAAAGCACCTAGCCACAGTCCCTGGCACACAGGAGATCATTGATAAATGGCAGCCGCTATTCATAAATTGTTCATAAAGTACAGCGGATTCCTAAAGAAGAAGGAGATAAAAGTTTCCTGGGCTTGTTCAGTAAGGGATCTCAAGTGAACTCAGACCCATGAGGCAGGCTATACCATCAGCTCTATGGCAGCCCTACTTCCTGCTCATTTTTGTGGTATCTAATCATATGCTAGAATTTAATTCTCAAATGTATCTTTTTAATGACTGGTAAGTGCCTGTGAGTACCTGGAGGGCAGATGCCGTACTTCTAAGTATCTCTGCTTTTCTGTGTTCTTTCAGAAGTCTGTGTTAAATGAATGAATTTTTAGAATAAATCAGTAGGTTCTAGGAAACACTTCTGTGGAATACCAGGGTGATTTAGGTCTTTGCAAATAAAATAGCCAAACTGAAGAAGGCATCTTTCCACTCGCAATTGTGGGAGTAGCCGTCTTTCCCCTCTGTCATGTTTTTGATATGGGAATCTGATCAAATGGAGTTTCAACCACAGGATCCAGTTGGGTGTTGTCGCATTTGACAAATGCAAAAAAGATGAGGCCAGTAGGGGTCAGTTTAATACTAGCTTAAGTTGCAAGCACAGTGCTTTTAGTTCTCTGTAGATTGGAATGAGAATGGAAACTGAAATGTACAGTCCAAATATAAGCTTTTTAATATCAAGCAATAGCAGAGAATTGCCAAAAAATTAGGTAGAAATATTTAACCATTATCAATGAATGATAAAAGACTACTAGTGACAGAAGATAAATGATGGAAAGTATATGATTTAGCTCTCTTTTTCCTGACATGGCAGAATAGGACTTTCAGCCAAAATTATTTTCCTCACAGGCTGGTTTGTGTTGGCATATGCCAGAAGAAGCCTGGAGATATCATGTGTGTTCCTTTGATCTTAGTTACTTGGTAGGCTTTATAACACAGTACTTTAATTTATGCCTTTTTTGGCTAGCTGGCGGTAGCAATAAACCAGCACTACTCATAGCTTGCACATGAAATGTCACTATTTCACAGAGTTATCTATATATATATATATAAAGAAACTGTATGTGAAATAACTTCTGGACACCAAACTTAATGTAGAATAACAAAGGAATATATATATTCCTTGATAAGCTCCAGCTACTATATGTATAGTAGCTGGAAGTTATCTTAGAGGATTTGAATGGCCCTTTCTTTGCAACCTAGATGTATGGGTTGACATTTTTAAGACCAGGCTCTCAAATGCTAAGAATACAGCATGTGCTAAAACTCAGAGCCCTGCCTGCTAATCTTAGTTACTGAGAGTAGGTACTCTTAGCAGATAGAATAGTTGTTTTCTTGATGTCTTAATACACTTTTTTCCTAAGGTAGTAGCTTCCTGTTACTGTAATTGTTGAACTAAGTATCCTTATGTTAAGACTGTAGAATGATAGACTGTTAGGCCTGGAAGACACCTGAAGGGCCCTAAGCCTCCCATTTTACAGGAGGCTGTGTGATGCGTCATGGGGAGAGCACTTCAGACTTCTTATAGTGTTCTTTTTCCATCGTACCACACTGTTTTTTTCTCTCCATACCGTGTGTTTGCTTCTTCCCTATTCTGTATATTTGAGTTTAAGGCCAAATACATTATGGAAATTAAGAGCCTTCCTTTGTCTTAAACTCTTCTTCTTCAGTTGTAGACTAGAACCCCACACTCATAAGTAGGGACTGGTCACAGCAATCTCCCATCCTGGCTTTAATGGCCCCTAAAGAATTGTTGTGAGCCGTGTCCACTGGGGCTACTTAGAGCCAAGAGAGCATGGGTCTCCCCAGAAGGGAATTAGGGCGCTGCTTGAAAGCGCAGCAGGTAGCGTGCTCCCTGCTGTGCTCATAGGGACTGTTGTGAGGTCTGTGATCCATGTGTGGTAGGGCTTCAGGGCCTGGAGATGCTGGACCAGTGTGGTATCAGGAAGGAACACAGGGCCGCATTACTCACTGAACTAAGAAGTGGAGCTGTGGTCTGGACAACAGACAAGCAGCTCCGCCTAGCATTTGTGTTCTGAAAAAGCCTACTTTTTGGCAGCATTAAGTTTTTTTCTTTTTAACCATTTAAGTATATCCTTCTATAACTTTATTAGTTTTCTCTTATGAGTGACAAATTGCCACAAACTTAGTGGCTTAAAATAACACATTCTACAGTTTCCGTGATCCCAATAGGTAATTACTTCCATATTATCTAAATTTTACAAACCTCTGATGTAGTCTTCCTTTAGAATTTTATTATTCTAAGTTTCACATCTGGGCATCTTATAATGCCTGACTTTTCTAGAAAGAACATAGAGTAAAAAACACTGATATGAGTGTCTTATTCTGGGGCTCCTGCTTTAAGCCACTGTTGCTGGATGTTGTGGACACCATTTTCCAAATGCGCATGATTATTTCTTGTTTTAAAATAGCTAAATTACTGCATATAATTGAAAGCAATACAATAACTTAAAAAAAAATTCTACAACTCTGGATTTTCACTAATTCAGGTTGACGGTCCATCCATCCAGTCCAGATTCATACACATTTTATTGACTAGCCCTTAAACCCTGTGAAATAAAATGCCTCACCACAGATACAGGCAGCCTGAGAGTCAATCACATCCCATGGGAACACACCTGAAGCATTTCTGACAGTACAGAGAGCCAGCAGCTGCCGTCTCAGCTTTGCTCCCCTGCTCTCTGCTATGTAGGAGTTCAGTTTTACAAGTAATGTACTAGAAATGTTAAGCCAACACTATTAGGGTCATTCAAGAATAATACTTGACAGAATAAATGCAAGAGTCATACTCTAGTATGGGAGAAAGAATATGAATTTATAAAGTAGATATGGATTCTAATTCTGGCTCTGTCACTTACCACCAGTTATTTCACTTATGAGCCTCAGTTTCCTGATCTAGAAAATGAGAATATAATATCAGCATTGCAATATTAAACTAATTCTTATAGTGATAACACAGAAGTCCTTCAATTTAATATTTATCCTTATTAATATAGGTTATAGTTATGTTATTAAGTATATCTACTAATTAGAGTGGCAGAATGAATAATATGCCAAAAACAGTTTGCAGGTATTTAAGAAGTATGATGTCAAGTATGTTCAAATGAAAATTTGAAAATGTTTCCCCAAAGCATCATTCATGTCAGATTTTACCGATTTGCTATGGACTGAGAATAATCAAACAACAGAAACCATATTTTTTCTAGTTTTAGGATGGGGCTCAGACTATAGAGTTATAGATATTTTATCAATTGATAACATTTCAGTTTATATGTTAACATGATTATTAGCTTTTTAGATTATCTAGGCTATATTTATAATTGTGGTCCATCTTTTCCCTTTGACCAAGCATATACTCAGCTATCTCTAGGCTGATTTATATTCATGCTATGCATATATATTTTAATATTGCTCTATTTCATCTTTAAAAGGCAGGCAAATATATCCTGACAAAAAGTTGAAAAGTGAATTTTGCATTATTCAGTACTAAATATATATTCCATATCTCTGGGGCAAGACATTTGTCAGGTTCATAAAACTAGATATAACCATTCATAAATAAAAATTGCCCCAAGTGATGTTTAATGGAAGAGAATTAAGAAACCATGTAAAATGAATGAGAAAAGAAAAATATTATTTTCTGCAATTTATATTTTTTACTTGGGATTATACTCCATTTTATGTTTTTACGACTTAAAAAGACATTTTCTCTTTCTCATTGCTATTTCAAAGACTAATAATATTTTCCTTACATAAAATAAAAAAGCCCTCAGTCCTTATTACTGAGGACTTTTGAGTCACATTAATAAAATTATTCAACAAAAATTTACTGAATAACTACCCCTGAATCTGGTATGTTTTGAGCATATAGAGATGAGTAAGTGATGTTTTGTATCTTCCTAGACTTCATTACCTGGGATATAAACAGTTTACTATAATAAATGTATTTAGTACTCTAGTAGTAGTGTGAACAAATAGTTGCGGAGTACAGAGGGAAGAACTGTTAATTCTGTTGGAGTTTGGAAATGACATTTGAGCTGGTCCTGGAAGAATGAATATAAAGTTGCCTGATGTTGAAAAGAAGAAGGGGTGGGGGTGGGGGGAAGGCATGGCATTCGCAGGAGAGTTCTCTCCCTGTCCTTTAAAAAAAAAGCCGAACTTTTTAGGAATCATAAGCTTCGAGATATGGTGAGCAAAAAAGCTTATTAGATGACTGTTAAGGAGGACGAAAATGGAAGCGTTGTCTGGGGAATCTGCCTGATTCGCTTTTGAAGTCAGGTTTTCAGCACACAGAACTGAGAAGTGAGTGGTGTTTTGAGGAACAAACTCAAAACTGTAAGGAGGTGAGTCAGTTGCATCTGCATTTTTATAAATAGCAAATATGTGGACCTTAAGCATTGAAAACATTTGTGAAAAATTAGTTAATGAAGAACAGAAGATTCTCAAACCCAGTACTTTGGGGGGGAAATCTGTTTTCTCATTAACTGGAAGATGGTCACTGTAAAGGATGGGGGTAATTCTCAGTTACTTTCACATAATCCTACTTAAAAAAGCAAGCACAGCGGGAGTATTTTCTGTTGATTCTTTGGTTTATGAAGATGCCCCACAGGAGAAAGCTTATACAAGCTGGACGATGAGCTCAGTTATTAAGATATGTGGTGGTCACAGAATGCCCTCATGTTTCTGACATGTTTATTCCTCCTGCTGATTTACTGACTTTTCATTGTTTGTTTCATGTTTATATTGAGATCTGCTGAACATGTGAATATCCCAAGCACGATCATCCCCCAAAGATGTATTCTTTAAGAATGAGGACTGCAAGCTCTCTGGAGTCTATTTTGTCTCTTTCTGTTGGCTCATATTTATGAAATGAGGGTTTATTCTTTGAAAAAAAAAAAAGAAAGAAAGAAAGAAATATATGCCGACCAAGAACATCAGTCTGATCCATTGTCAGTAAAGAACCATGCAAGAATAATTAATGGTGTTGAGTTAATGTTTCACAAAATCAAGATAAACAAAAGCTAGCAGGATTCTTTCTTAGGCATATTTCTCTTCATATGTATGTTTGATTTAAAAATCACTCTCCTCTAAGTTTTTATTTCTTCAAAATTACCAGTTGGAAACTGACCTTCTTATAGTAATAAGATTGCTGGTACTATGTGCATCATAGAATTGCAAGATTTAAGCAACAAAGTCCATGTAGAGTGTTTAGAACATAGTAAGCACTGAATAAATAGCAGTTATCATTCTGTGGTCACTACTAGCAGGACCACCACCACCAGCATCATCATATCCACATCCATCAAGATCCAGTTCAAATATCCTTACCTTTTCTGATTCCACTAGAAAAAGAAATTGCTTTTTCCCATTTCCCTCAGAAGTTGTAGGAGTTTGGCTTGCTTGCTTGCTTTTTTTCTTTCTTCCTTCCTTCCTTCCTTCCTTCCTTCCTTCCTTCCTTCCTTCCTTCCTTCCTTTCTTTCTTTCTTTTAATGATTAAATAAATTTCCATATTCATTGAATGAGTAAGTGAATAACATGTGAACACAGCTGGGTCGAGAAGCGGAGGAGGTTCCAGAGCAATTGGGGAGTGGAAGCTGGGGGTGACAGAGCCAAATAAATGAGCCTAGTCTGGAGGGAAAGCTGGCCACAGCATGGCACATGCCCAGGAAATGTGGGCAGCCTGTCCAGAACACTGGCTGAAAGGTGAGTTGGGGCAAGTGAGGGGCAGTGAATGGTTGGTGACCTCTGAGTGACTGCCTTCCTAAGGGAAGAGCCCGAGGGGACTGATCTTGGTGTAAGATGCGGCTCTTAGGCCCCAGTAGGCCACAGTTTCCAAATCATCCCCCTTTCCCTTCCCCACTGCTTGACCACCTTACCCCAAACTGAGGGACTTTTAAAAGTCTTCTGGGCAGGCTAGCCATGGATTCAGAAACCCCGCCCCCCCCGAATGTCCAAGGTTCAAGGTCGAGCACCTAACCTCTGACCACATGGCCTCTGCCTTCCCCGGAAGATACTGAGCTCAAAAGGCCCTAGCATGGCTTTCTTTTTAACGTTGATTTTATTCTGATTTATATTCTGTTAATTATTTTGTTTTCTTATCTACTAGATTGAAAGCTACTTAAAGGTAGGGACCTGTCTAATTTAACAAAGTATTCTGTCCACAGATGTTGTGTAGAATATGTTGAATTGAACACGGTACACGAAAGCAGGAACGAAGGCCTTCTTGACAGCGGGGTTAGTGGCTGAAGAGGTGATGCACAGGGAAGTTGTAGAGCCCAGTCGTGTTGACTGCATTGGCTGGAGTGTTTGGGAGCGTTGAGAGATGGAAGTTCTGAAAGGTAGGGTAGCATCTGTTTATGGATGTCTCCAACACCAGCCAAGGAAGATGGAACCAATTATATCGAGACAACCATTTTTAGTTGTTATTTACCAGCAGAATTTTCTTCTCAGAGTTTTGTACAACAGAACCCCAATTACACAAACGAGAAAAATGGACTTGCTTTGGTTGATAGAGACACTGGATTCCCCCCCCCCGCCCCCGCCATTAACGTCGTGTTGGCTCCTCAGCAGAACAATTGGAGTTGCATGAAGCAAGGTTTGAAAATCAGCGTATTACAGATTAGGTTGGTACCGTCTTGTGTAGGAAAATAACATGATGGGATTTGTGTTTCACATCTGGTAACAATAGGAAAGATATATTGGAGAGGAGGTGTTTGATTTCCTTTTTAATTGCTTCATTTTCTTTCTGTACTACCTCAGAGCAACTGCCAGCCTTCAAGGATTATCCTGTTGAACAGGTTTTCCTAACTGCTTGCTCTCTCAGCTTCTTACAAAGCTGTTGTCTCAGTTTGCTAATCTTCACTCTGGTGACTGAGGTGAATGCCTAGATGTCCTAGATGTCTGACTTTACCCTCTAAATATTTCCCAGGCTGTCAAGACTTACCACTTTTGCTTATTTAGTGTACCTGTGCCAAGTTTGGGCAGGTTTTTTTTTTGGTAGGCAATAATATTAATTTTTAGCCTTGCCATAGCTTATGCTTTGTTCCCGTCTTCTACTGCTTGTTTGAAAAGATACTTAAAATGGGCCCTTGCGAAGATGATTGTATTGACTTATTGTATCCAGAAAAATTGTATACTGATTCAAAAGGAGATGAATATCCAAGTGATAGAATAAAACAAGAGTGATTATTTAAGATACAGTGGGTTTTGCTTCTAACAAGAAAAGTTTCTGTTTGGCTTCCCTCAGAGGACTATTCTCAACCTGAGTTTCCTCATACCTGCATGTAGCTTATAAAGTTAAAAAACAAAACATTTATTTGTATTCTACTGGAGCAATATGATTTTTTGGCTAAGACTTAGAAATTAAAAGTTTGATATATCTATCTGTTGGTGGTTCAGACATCTTATATCAAAGTAATTAGTAATTTGGAGATAAAATTGTGTATCACCTAATAGGAGGAATACAATTATCTAAGCTAGTTGTAATCTTATACATTTTTTCATTTAAGATATGAATAAGTGGCTAATATAATTTCTTTTTCTGAGACATTTTAAAAAATGTTCAGATTTATCACTAATCTTTGGGTTTGATGATGCCTTTGGAAGAAATTGGTGTTTTCTTTTTTAGAATGAAAAGGCAAAATTTGTTGAGGGAGTATAGAGTAATTTAGAAAAAAAATCAGTAATTTGTCCCATTTTTAATATTAAGTTATAAGCAGTTATTTTAAATGGTAGTATGAAAAAGTGTGTGTTTGTGCTTTAAAAAGGATGTTGTTAAATTAAGAAAAATAAATGAGGTGATTTTTCTGGAATCCTACATTACGGAGATTAGCTGATTCAGGAACAGTCATTTTCCTACATACCAAGAAGCTTTAAAGGTTAGAGAGTAGAAAGGTATCTAGTCTGTTCAACTCCAGACTTACCAGAAAATTTATTTCCCAGCTTCCTTAATTCTTATTCTGATATGAAGCTAACATTTAATGAACCCTAACTCTGACCTGAGCATGTGCTAAATATTTTGCATGTCATTTAGTCCTCAGTAATCTCTGAAGTGTAGGGGTAGGTGCAGTTATAATCCTCTGCATTTTACAATATAGAAACTGAGGCTCAGAAGTAGAGTAACTTGCCCAAGGTGAGGTAGTTTGTAAATGGCAGAGGTAGCTTTCAAACTCCTTGATGTCTGATTACAAAGTAATCTTTGCATTGGGTGGTTTCCTTATGTTGCTTTTTTGGCCAACACTATGCATTATGCCTTGAGTCTATGAAAATGCATTAGAAGATTACACCCATGTGATGTTTGTAACTGAATTGGGGTGTATGCAAATCACACAGTCTTGAAATAATTAGATGATGACTGTGTGATGGTTTATTTATACACTAGGTTGAGGGAATGCACATGAAGCTGCACCACATTTCCTCTCTCTGTGTGAGTTTGAAGTACAGGTATTTGCCATCTGACGTGGGTTTTCTTGATGCTCATAATCAGTGCAATAATTCCTCCTCTTCTTTTTTTTTTTTTTTTTCAGAGTACTCACAACATTTTCTTTTTTCTTTTTTTTTAATAATTGCTTTACACTCTTGTACCAGTTTTTGAGGTATGCCAAAGTGAATCAGCTGTATTTATACATATATCCCCATAGTCCCTCCCTCCTGTGTCTCCCTCCCACCCTCCCTGTCCTGGCCCTCTAAGTCATCACCCATCATTGAGTTGATCTCCCCTTGTTATGCAGCAACTTCCCACTGGCTATCTATTTTACAGTTGGTAGTGTATATATGTCTACGCTACTCTCTCATTTCGTCCCAGCTTCCCCTTCGTCCGCCACCCCCCAACCCCGTGTCCTCCAGTCCATTCTCTGCATCTGCATCCTTATTCTTGCCCTGTCACTGGGTTCATCAGTACCATTTTTTTAGATTTCATATATGTGAGTTAGCATACGGTATTTGTTTTTCTCTTTCTGGCTTACTTCGCTCTGTATGACAGTCTCTAGCTCTATCCACCTCATTACATATAGCTCCATTTCATTCCTTTTTATGGCTGAGTAATATTCCATTGTATATATGTGCCACGTCTTCTTGATCTATTCAACTGCTGATGGGCATTTAGGTTGCTTCCGTGTCCTGGCTATTGCAAATAGTACTGCAATGAACATTATGGTACATGTTTCTTTTTGGATTATGGTTTTCGCTGGGTATATGCCCAGTAGTGGGATTACTGGGTCATATGGTAGTTTCATTTTTAGTTTTTTAAGGAGCCTCCAAACTGTTTTCCATAGTGGCTGTACCAACTTACATTCCCACCAACAGTGCAGGAGGGTTCCCTTTTCTCCCACACCCTGTCCAGCATTTATTGTTTCTAGATTTTGTGATGTTGGCCATTCTGACCAGTGTGAGGTGATACCTCATTGTGGCTTTGACTTACATTTCTCTAATGATTAGTGATGTTGAGCATCTTTTCATGTGTTTGTTAGCCATCTACATGTCTTCTTTGGAGAAATGTCTATTTAGGTCTTCTGCCCATTTGTGGATTGGGTTATTTGCTTTTTTGATATTAAGCTGCATGAGCTGCTTGTACATTTTGGAGATTAATCCTTTGTCAGTTGCTTTGTTGGCAAGTATTTTCTCCCATTCTGAGGGTTGCCTTCTTGTCTTGTTTATGGTTTCTTTTACTGTGCAAAAGCTTTTAAATTTCATTAGGTCCCATTTGTTTATTCTTGATTTTATTTCCCTGATTCTAGGAGGTGGGTCAAAAAGGATCTTGCTTTGATGGATGTCATAGAGTGTTCTGCCTATGTTTTCCTCTAGGAGTTTTATAGTGTCTGGCCTTCCATGTAGGTCTTTAATCCACTTGGAGTTTATTTTTGTGTATGGTGTTAGGAAGTGTTCTAATTTCATTCTTCTACATGTAGCTGTCCAATTGTCCCAGCACCACTTATTGAAGAGGCTGTCTTTTTTCTAAACATTGTATAGTCGTGCGTCCTTTGTCAAAGATAAGGTGCCCATATGTGCTTGGGTTTACCTCTGGGTTCTCTATTCTGTTCCATTGATCTTCCTTTCTATTTTTGTGCCAGTACCATACTGTCTTGATCACTGTGGCCTTGTAGTATAGCTTGAAGTCAGGAAGCCTAATTCCACCAAGTCCGTCTTTCTTTCTCAAGATTGCTTTGGCTCTTCAGGGTCTTTTGCATTTCCACACAAATCATAAGATTTCTTCTTCTAGTTTTGTGAAAAATGCCATTGGTAATTTGATAGGGATTGCATTGAATCTGTAAATTGCTTTGGGTAAGATAGTCATTTTCACAATGTTGATTCTTCTAGTCCAAGAACATGGTATGTCCCTCATCTGTTTGTATCATCTTTGATTTAATTCCTCTTCTTAAAAATAATTTTTAAAATATGTATTTTAGTGTTGAATAGCAAGATATTTTAAGATAATATCACCCTGGGTCCAGATATCTATTTAAATGCTTATTTTGTAGAGACAGGCAACTTACTTAACCAAATAATTCAGTGAACCTTCACTAAGAACCTAATATGGGCTAGGTACCTTGCTGGATGTCAGGGACTGGCTATGTGGTACAGTAAAAGAGAGGTGGATTTGTAGGGTAGTTACTGAGCTAAGCATAGGGCCTGGTACAAACAGAAAGTCCTAAGAAACATTTACCAGCTGAAAGGAAAGCCAGAGTTGAAATTGTGGTCTAGCTAAAATGGGCAAATTAGTTAATATTCTTAGTTTGTTTCTTCATCAGAAATAAATGGTAATAAAATTCACATCAGAGGGATTGTTGTCAAGATTAAATGAGTTAATCGACAAAATGAAAAGACAACTTACTGAATGGGAGAAAAGATTTGCAAATGATATGACCAATAAGGGATTAATATCTGAGATATATAAATAACTCATACAACTAAACATCAAAAAAAAAAACAACTTGATTTAAAAAAATGAGCAGAAGAAGTGAATAGACATTTTTCCAAAGAGGAATTGGAGATGGTCAATAGGCACATGAAAAGATGCTCAATATCGCTAACCATCAGGGAAATGCAAATCAAAATCACAATGAGATATCACCTCACACTTGTCAAAATGGCTATAGTCAAAAAGAACCCAAATAACAAATGTTGGCGAGGATGTGGAGAAATGGGAACCCTTGTACACTATTGGTGAGATATAAATTGTTATACCCACTGTGGAAAACTCCTGAGTATGTATTCAAAAAAAACAAAAACACTAATTTGGAAAGATATATGCACCCCAGAGTTCATAGCAGAATTATTTACAGTTTCCAAGATAGAGAAGCAATCTAAGCGTCCATCCACAGATGAACGGATAAAGAAGACGTGGATTATATACACAATAGAATACTACTCAGCCTTAAAAAAATGAAATTTTACCATTTGCAGCAACATGAATAGACTTGGAGGACATTATGCGAAGTAATAAGTCGGACAGAGAGAGACAAATACTGTGTGATATCACTTATATTTGGAATCTAAGAAATATAACAAACTAGTAAGTATAACAGAAAAGAAGCAGATTCACAAATAAAGAACGAGCTAGTGGTTACCAGTTGGGGGGGGGGGTGGTAGGCAATATAGGGGTGGGAGTGGGAGGTACAAACTATTGGGTGTGAGATAGGCTCAAGGATTTGTTGTACAACACAGGGAATATAGCCAATATTTTGTAATAACTTTAAATGGAAAGTAACCTTTAAAAATTACATAAAATGTTTAAAAAAATTTTTTAAAAAGATTACATGAGGGAAAATATCCAGTATGTCCAGGAGTGTGTCTGGCACATATCAGATGGTTAATAATTGTTAATAAAATAGTGGGAAAAAAAAGTTTCCTTATTCTCAAGGAGTGTTACAGTTTAGGACAGGGGAGTCTTGTACATTATGAAGTTGGACTTTAGTTGTCATATCCCTGTATTTGCTTTAAAATTCTGTCTGAGTTTCACTAATAATCCAAAGGGATTTTGGACTCTACAAAGAAAACACAAACATACCCACACACTCCCCTGCTTCTGCACTCATACTTAATTCTTCTTCTCTTGCTCGCAATAATATTTTTACATTTAGATGTCCTCTGTAATAACAAAAGAAGATGGGAAATGAGCAGAAGCAGCAGAATTATATTATTAGATAAAAATTTAGATACAGAAAGAGATGTGGAGGTATTGAAATTTCAACAGCTTATTTTTTTTGTCACTTCTACACATTTTATGGTTCTTATAAACCGATTTATTGCATTTTTCCTTGTGATTGAAAATCGACAGAAATAAAGTTGGGTGATGCCAAAGGGATGTGATATACCTGTGATACTGGCTGCTATTTGTGCCTGTCTGCACAGAATGCCACACATTTTAAGAACTTTTTTCTCTCTTTCCTAACAGGAAGATAAAATGATCTGTTTTTTCTTCTAGACAACAGTGAAATGATTTCTTTTGGTCCCTATTGCTGTTTTTTAAAAAAATTGTTAGTGCAAAATATACGAAATGCAAAGCTGCATTTTCACGTAAGGTCAACTCATATTTTAATAATGTGTTTTGTGCTTTGTCTATCTTTAGATTTAACCATTTAAAAAATTTCATCTCTAAACTGATCATTTTATACATAATTGTTTAAATCCCATAGGTGATTTGATGACCTTTCTGTATTTTTTGATTTTTTGAATGTCTTTGTTTGAAGATTATCATATCTTTAATGCTATAAATGCCTCACATTTTCTGAAATTGGATTTGAATCATCATTAAAGGATAAAATGCTATGACTATAAGGTGGCATTAAAAAGCCTGAAACACTTATTAAATTTAAAACTGTTAACTTTCAGGCATACATTTTCAACCCTTTTAGAAATACTTTTTAGTTAAAATTGAAATGTCAAATAATATAAAATTTAAAATACATATTTGGTTCAGTATTACTATCATACAGTATTAAATATTAAGCATTAATTTATTTCATGCTGCTGGCAGGACACAATGATTCAGTGTTTAATGAAAAAAATATTGTCTGCTTGATGACTTCCATGTATTGTAATAGAACTGTGCGTGTTTATTTACTATGTATTAATAGGCTTTGTTCTGGTAGTGCATACTTAAATATGATTTATAAGTCATGTATGAATATACCTATTTCAGACACAATCTATAACTGTGTCTTAAATTCACAAATTCTCTTTTTTGAAATATGCCTTTGTTTCTTCTATGAAAGAAGTATTTATGAAAAGATGCCTCTACCTTATACACTATATTCCTTACAGTAACCCAGGCCTCATTAAAACTGGGTGCTTTGCACCCAGTGATAGGTTTAATGTAAGTAGTAAAATCTTGCTGTAAGTGAATCTGAAAAGAAATCTGCTTTCAGTAAAGGGAATGTATCTAAAACAATAGAATGTATTACTTGGAACAGAATTAAACAGAAGTCTTTAACAGAGAACAAATTTATTCCGTTATATTTGGGAGTCAATGTAATTATACATGTGATTTGTGCATACCACTGAAAGTGTGACCTTGGGCAAGTTACTGATCTCTCTGTGCTTCAGTTTCTTTACTTGAAAAATGGATATAATAGTAGTTCCTACCTGATATAGTATACCTGGAATTGTGCCTGGCACTTAGCAAACACCGCATAGGTGTTATCATTTGTTATTATCTTATATAATATGTAGAGTAGGTAGGGAAGTGGGAATAGAGGATGAACCTTTCAAAATCAACTGAAATAGCACACTGTCAAGGGCCCTTTTAGGGATGCAGGCTGGCTGTTGTTGCACTTGAGATGAGCTCCAATCACAAAATAACTTATATCTGCAAGTTACCTATACATATCTCAAGGAAGACACTACTGTTTGAAGTCAGCTCAGGTTACTTTTTATCATGAGAAAAAATTTTCTCTGTGACGTTCCTTTCCTTCACCCCCAAACCCCAAATCCAGCAATACAATCCTCACCTCCAACTCAAATAGACTCCCCACTTCCAACTCAAATCTGTGGTGGTTCTACCTATTGATTTTTCTTTGAATTAAGAAATCACATCTGAAACAAACTTTCAGAACTACATGTAGAGTGTATTTAATTTTTAGAAGAGCTTAAAGTAGTTGGCATTCAGGTTTTCATTTTAGTTTATTGATCTCCTAAAGCTATTAACTATTATTGAAAATAACTACCTTTTTTGGTTTTTATTGAGGTATAATTGACATACAACACTATATTAGTTTCAGGTGTACAACATGATGATTCAATATTTGTGTGTATTGCAAAATTATCACCACAGTAAGTCTAGTTAACATCTGTTACTGTACATCCTTACAGAATTTTTCTTTACGATGAGAACTTTTAAGATTTTTCTCTCTTAGCAACTTTCAAATATGCAGTCTAGCATTGCTAACTGTAATCATCATGCTGTCCATTACATCCCCTTGACTTATTTATGTTATAACTGGAAGTCTGTACTTTTTGGGCCCCTTAACCCATTTTCTTCTCACTCAATGACCCTCCACCTCTGGCCATCACTAATGTGTTCTCTGTATGTATGAGCTCAGTTGTTGTTGTTGTTGTTTTTCTGTGTTTTTTGTTTTTAAGATTCTACATGTAAGTGAGCTCATAAAGTATTTATCTTTTTCTGTCTGATTTATTTCACTTAGCATAACGCAGGTGAATGCATTGGACCCTCAAGGTCCATCCATATTGTCTGAAATGGCAAGATTTGTTTTTTTCTTTTCATGGCTGAAGAACATTCCAGTATATGTGTTTGTATGTGCATTTATTTATTCTCGCAAACACTTGTTATTTCTTGTCTTTTTGATAATAGTCATTTTGACAAGTGCAAGAGATCTTTTTGTGGATTTGATTTGTATTTCTCTGATGATTTGTGGTGTTGAGTACCTTTTCATGTGTCTGTTGGCCATCCCTGTCTGTTTACATCTTCTTTGGAAAAATGTCTATTCGTATCCTCTGCTCATTTTTTAATTGGGTTGTTTGTTGTTTTACTGTTAAGTTGTTGGAGCTCTTTATATATTTTGAATATTAACCCCTTATCTGATACATGATTTGCAAATATTGTCTCCCATTTGGTAGGTTGCCTTTTCATTTTGTTCATGATTTCCTTTGCTGTGAAGTACCTTTTTAGCTTGATGTAGTCCAGTTGTTTATTTTTGCTTTTGTTCCCTTTGCTTTTGGTGTC
This sequence comes from Hippopotamus amphibius kiboko, assembly GCF_030028045.1. Taxonomy (NCBI): domain Eukaryota; kingdom Metazoa; phylum Chordata; class Mammalia; order Artiodactyla; family Hippopotamidae; genus Hippopotamus; species Hippopotamus amphibius. The sequence continues at coordinate 146,817,687 of NC_080188.1, forward strand.
AAATGGCTGCCTTTTAAAGTTTGATTTAGGACAGTTTTATTTATAGTCTAAAGTTTCACAGTCATCTTTAAAAGTGTCTATCAAACTTACTTTTTTCTTATTTTGCTTGGTAAAATTATAAGTGCATGAAAATAGCCTTAAGAAATGGAACTTCAATTGTAATTTGATTTCTGATTCAATTAGACACATGCTACCATTTTGTCAGTGTTATAATCCTATTGACTATTTCTAATGCTGTCAGTGGGCTCCTTTTCGATTATTCAAGGTGCTATAGAAGTGTAATTATGTCTTACTGATTTTCTGTAAACTTCTGTGTTTGGTTTGGTGAAGGTTTATTTTTCAAAATAAAATATTCTGTTATGAAATTTGAACAGTATCTGTCTTTACACCTAGCTTATGTGAAAAATTGTCTGCATTGCGTGCTGCAGTTTTGCAGTCACTGAAAATAGTGTTCCGAACTTAGTTGGTTTTCTTTAAATAGATAGTCCATGACAACCAGATTTCTCAAGAAACAGTTGAAGATGTGAGTATTGGACTATGAAAATGAAATTTCAAAGGAATCACAGTGGACACAAGGTGAGAATAGATTAGATAGTGTTGCCAAATTCGTAGAGAAGTGTTAGTCTGGAGAATCAATAGAATCATTATATTCAATATCATGTGAATATAGAGAGTTCATTTGCTAAATGTAGATTTCATAGCAAGATTTTTTGAGACAGTTTTGCAGGTATGTATACAGAGAAAGAGAAAGGGGAAAGAAGAGTTGGTGGGAGAATGAAGAAAAAGAGGAGGATGGAAAGGAATGCATTTGAATTTACCCTCCATGCTCTTAAAATTTTTGACGGACTCCGTAATGGCACGTTGCCCCAAGCAACTCAGTTTGAAGGCAAGTTAACATGGAACAGATTTGACTACCTGGGGGTACTGCTCTCAGCAGAAAAGAGACAAAGTTTAATATAAAAAGGACAAGATCACTTATCTGAGGGGGAAATAACTTGCGAGTTCATAGAACATCCTATCTAAGAAACAGTTGCCAAAGCAGATATATTGCAATGAAAGGCAAGGGCAGTAGACATAATATGACCTTATCGTATTAAGTGATAAGGAAAACTAGTTTTCAAATTACATAAACACACACACACACACACACACACACACATAACCTTTTTCTAAAGGAGGAAGAGAAGCTGTATTTTGATGTTACTTTAGGTAAAACTGTTTAATCATGCTTGCACCATGATTCTCAAGTATGACTTTAAATGAAAACTTTTATAGAACCAATTTTTTTCAGCAATATTTTTTCCAGTGCATTGATAAAATAAAAAAAAAGAAAGTTGTATAAGGGTCCATTTTGGGCACTTTTTCATGAATTAAAACCTGGGGGGAAAATCATGTTAATTTTATATCTTTTCTACCTCTTGTGTGGAATGTTGTATAACAATAATAGTGATATCATCCTATGTTTTTATTGCACTTTACAATTTTCACATCTGGTTCATGGTCTCAGTTGATCCTCAGAAGAACACTGTGAAGCAGGTTGATGGTTTCCTTATTATTTAGATGAGGAAGATGAGGCCAGATTGGTTAAACGATTTGCCCAGAGATGTGGGTATAATCCAGGCTGTCAGAGCTTGACTGCATAGCAATCATGTGAGGACCAGAGCAGAAGTACAAGGAAGCCCAGGAGCAGCTTTGGTTTAGGAAAAGAAGTATTTAAATACTGATCAGTAGTTGATGGTGGAACAAATGACATATCAAGCTTTATCAGGAAAACAGAGCAGAAGAGGCAGCCTTATCAACCAGTGAAAGCAGGGCACTTAGATTTGAATTGAAGTTGTTTGCAGACTTAGAGAAATTAGTTTGTGTGTACTGACTTGGTCAAAATTACTTTCCAATAAAATATTGTCTCTGGAGAAGTTTTGAGTTGGAAAGAAGACCAATTTTTGGATGGGACAGATTTTACAATCCTGTGAAATCTTTTCAAAATCCAAAATCAGTGTGTCAGAGCCCAGATTCTGTTTTGTGACCAGACTTTTCCTGTGTATATTACATTGGTTAGAGGGCATGATTTGATTATGTGGTCAGGAACAATCTGGGCAAAATTGTTAAATCATCAATTTTTGTGTTATTGGCCCCAGCCTCACTTTCTTGTGGTTATTTTTTGATTTTATGAAACAGTTTACTCCCAAACACTTTCTCAGCGACTCAGTGTCCTAATCTTTTATTTCAAAGTTTGTTATCAGAAGAGATGCCCTCACTCTCTGTTAACTATTTAAATTGAGACCCAAATCTTATGTCAAAATGAATCTTTCTGTGCTTGCTTTGGCAGCACATATACTAAAATTGGAATGATACAGAGAAAGTTAGCATGGCCCCTGCGCAAGGATGACGCAAATTTGTGAAGCATTCCATATTTTTGTAGCATTGACATATATACACTACCAAATGTAAAATAGGTAGCTAGTGGGAAGTTGCTGCATAACACAGGGAGATCGACTCCTTGCTTGGTGATGACCTAGAGGGGTGGGATAGGGAGGGTGGGAAGGAGTCTCGGGAGGGAGGGGATATGGGTATATATGTATAAATACAGCTGATTCACTTTGTTGTACAGCAAAAACTGGCACAACAGTGTAAAGCAGTTATATTCCAATAAAGAGCTTTAAAAAAAAAAAAAAGAATGAATCTTCCTACAACTTTGGGTTTTGGCAAATTGGCGAGAGGGATTTTGGTAATGAGGGAGAGTAAAAGCAGGAAAGGGTGTGTTCCCTTTGCTCATGAAAACACAGTGTAGTTCTGAGGTAGCATCTATCCACAGCAGCTACCCAACCCAGGTAATAATCATCCAGATTCTAGAATTCCTGGGTTCTTTTTTTTAAAAAAAAAATTATTTTTATTTATTTTACTTTTTGGCTGCACCACATGGTGCATGGGATCTTAGCTCCCTGACCAGGGATTGAACCCTTGTCCCTGCATTGGAAGCACGGAATCTCAACCACTGGACTGCCAGGGAAGTACTCCTGGATTCTTTTAGGAGGGAAAGATAACTAAAATTTTTCAAAGCAAACATTTCAAAGTAACCCACTTGAATTTATCCCTGTGAAGAAAATAGGTGACACTTAGCTAGAAAATAAAAAGTGTTACAGTAGTTTTTGTTTTCATTAAAAAGCATTTTAAGGCCGTGTATTTAATCACAAGAAATGAAACTTGAGTTTTTAGCATTGTACTTGTAACACATAAAGTTCGAGATCTGGAGCTCAAGGCACTTCGAAATGCCGTTACCTGCTGGAGTCCAGCGTCTGGCAATTTGTTATACTGAATAGCTAATTTTTCATTGCGGTTCCTCTGGGGGCTCAGCGCAAAGTCATACAACACAACTGACACAGCGGAGTAGCAGCCTGAATTCAGATCAGGAGCCAAGTGAGTTTACAGCTCTATAACCTTCAAGCCTAATAAGGAAGTTGTTGTAGCATTTGGCCTATTAATCCATTTAGTGGTTGGATGTGTAATCTGGGTATTTGACATCTATAACTAACCAAGACATATGCTGAATGTTATTTTCTCCACAAAAGCATTTAATTATCTAAATTGGCATTTAGATGTCTTCATCCGTACTTGAGATACTGTAATCACATTCAACAGTGTAAAATGTTGGAATCAGGCAAACTGAGCTTGAATTTTGGCAGAAACACTGTGTCATTTGGACATCTTCTCTGTGCTTCAGTTTTCACATCTGTAAAATGAGGATGCTAAAAATAGCAACTTCATAGGGCTTCTGTGGATTAAATAAAATCATAGATATGCTATTAATGCACATTATAAAGTGCCTAGTAAGTGCCATTTATTTCATTTGATAGAATTCATTTATGAATATGAAGCTTTTTTGATCATAACAAATACATATGTTGTATATAACAATAATAATTCACTCTTCATAAGTTATACTTGCTCTGAAGTAATATGGAGCGTGGATTGAACTTCTCAACTTAGGATAATGACTCCACTTGGAAACCTCATTACTTGGGATTGGTGCTCTTTCCACTATGACAGGAACCCTAGCTTCTCAAATAGACTCAGCTGGACTGTCCAGTAGAAATATGCATATTTGCATTCCCATTAGGATCTCATTTGAATAACTAGAGCAATGTCCAATTCAGTATAATAAGCACATTTCCATGGCTATAGTTTATGTTAATAATCTTGATTCAATATAAAGAATACCTTTGAACAATAAATTTTATAGAATATACTTAAAATTCTCTATTTTCCTTTATTTGTACATTATATGTAATAAGTATACTTGAATATCTTTATGATTTAAATTTTTTTTTTAATAATCATCTTCTTTTCACTAACTCAGTGGGGCTCCTTAAAGTTTCACATCTACTAGCTAACTTAGTCTTAGTCTTGGCCTCTTCTCCTTTGTTGGCAGCTGCCTGGTTCTTGGCGTGTTCATTTTGGGTATACCACTGTCAGCCTGGTACCACCCTGGGTGCCAACATCAAGAAGATAATTTTATCAGGAAGAAATAAAAGTACCTATTTACCCACTCTAGTCCCCACCCAAACTCCGTCTCAAGTGAGCATCCCACCCTGATTTGTTGTCTTTTTCTATTTTTATTTTTTTAAGCTATTGGAAAATAAATCCCTTTGATTTCATATCACATTTCTCTCTTGGGTCAGAACGTCTCATCAATATTAATGCTCCAACTCAAATGAGAATGCTATACTAGTGTGTAATTCATACTGGGCACAGGTGGTGACATGAACTTAAGAAGGTGAAGGCCTTAAATCCCTTAGGTTATTAAGCAGAAACCCTCCCATTCCCCAATTATTTAGCCATTTGTTACCTGCAGTAGTGAGAAAGATTGCTCTTCAATTCAGTCTGGTCCCTTACATTTGATCAAAAGCTCATCATCCAGTTTTGTCATGGATGAAGCTGTATCTTTGACTCTTTTCTCATTTGGATACTCACTTGGTAAGGGAAGCATAGTAACTTGGCCGTCACCTCCCACTCTCCAATTTCATTTTCTGGTAACCTCTCAGGCTTTATCCTCTCTTGAATTGCTTGTTCTCTTTTACATGCCATATCAGTGGTTGGTTCCCAGGTGACCTGGGTCAGCCAGGCTTCGTGGCCACTGACTTCCCTGGAGTAAACCTTTGTTGCAAATTATGGATCTTGTGATAACCACACATAATCAGAGGGAGAGATGGCCATTATTTCTCTTTTCTTTACAGCACAGTCCCAGTAATGATTTTATTAGATATAGGACTTTGGTACGTATAAATTTCCATATGTATGTCTGGCTAGAGAAAATTCTCATTCACAAGTGTCCTTGACTTACACAATAAATCAAGGAAGCAGTTATTTGTGATATAGGAGGATGCACCATAGTATTCCTTTAAATCAGAAACCTTACTGAAACTTAGATGTTTCAGTCAATGAAGGGAAGGGAAAGGAAGGAGAGAAAAGGAAAGGGTAAAGGAATGGGAAGTTTGAGCAGATCTCCCCTGCAGTGTGATATGACTGGGATCATCCCAAAGCTGCACAGCTTTAGTCTGGCACGCTTGAATTTTGGTTAAAAAATGATGCAAGATATTTTTCTTTGCAGTCAAGATACTTGCTCTAAGCTTAGTGAAACCAAAAGCCTCTGTGTTCTTGAATTCATATTGCATTAAAACTTAGATCATAAACCAGAGCTAAGTTCTGCCCTTTGGATAATCGCTCACCTTGATCTAGTGTTCAAGACCTCAAGCAGTTCCTGCTACGTGACTTCACTCTCCTTCCAGTACAGCCACAACCATTTCCCCAGGGACTATTAATTAAGAGACTTGGTGTTGAATGTAATAGAAACCAACTCTGGCTAGCTTGGGTAAAACGGGGATCAGTTGGCTGGACCCTGGATTATTTTATAAGGTCAAAAAAATTCCTTGGTGGCCAAGCCAGAACTTGTGGGCCTGCACATCCTCCAGAATGCTCCCTTAGCTATGACCACGCCACCAGTGTCCTGTCTCTGAGTGTCTCTGTTTCACGCGTTTGCACCCTAGAATGGGAGTCTGGACCAGTTTGGGTTAGGCATCAGTCAGCAGGGCCACAAAGCTCAGAAGTGAGTGTTCGGCAAACATTTCTAGAAAAGGGGAGATTGTTAAACTAAGGCAGTTATCTCATGACATGACTGCTCCATAATCCAGGTGCCGTCTAATCTTCATCTCTAAGATGTTCCTTCTACTTTTGTCCCCTCTGCCAGTCAAAACCTTCTCAATGCAGCTCACTGTCTACCTCCTCTGTGATTTCTTTCCTGACCATCTAGTCAGAATTACAGCATTTGCCTGCTTTCCCACAGCATATTACTGATGTCTTTAATTTAGCACACACTATTCTGCATTATTTTGTTCTTCTGATAAGCTAAGATGTTGACTGCTACCAAACAATGATTTCACTTTCTTTCCAACTGCTGTGAAAGCCAGGGCTAAGGTTTACATTCAATTATTATGGTTTTCCTTTGTCAAAAAAATCTTTTAATGTGAGCTTTCTTGTCCCTTCTCCTTTACCACCTGCCTTTTGCTTTTGTCCTTGAGATGTGATTCTTGATCTAATTGGATTGATACCTGTGGTTTTACTTTACAAGAAACATGAATAGTAATAGAAAAGACGGCATTTGTCACACAAGTTCTTTTTTTGGTACTCTTGCACTATCTGGAGTAACTCTGGCCACAGCTCTGCTCCCAGTTTGGTCTGTTAAGAACTATGCCCATTGTCCAAGGCTTTGCCAAACCGTCACCTCCTTTATTAAGCCTTCCTTATCATCCCGATTCCACACCAAGATGTCAGAGATATAGACTTTGTTTTCCCCTGAAGATACTTTTATTCTCACTTTACATAACACTTAACACATATATTTGCCATTATTATTGTTGATGTTGTTCACATTTTTATTAGGGATGGCTTAGGAAGGCTGATGGGAATTTGGAGAGGAGGCCTAGTTTCCTAAGCCTTGGCAACCCCACCAGTATCTGGATTTTAGTCTTGATTCTGCCACTTGCTTCCTGGCTGATCTGAGGCAGATCATTCCCCTTCTCTGGGCTTCAGATAATCCCACTTTTCAGAATGTCTTTATTGAGTGTTACAATGGCAAAAATGATTATTAAAAGCCCCTGTAAACCTTTAAATACCTATAGAACTGAAAAAAGAAGTGAGAGCAGCTCTGTAGCCTCCTAGACTTTTTTCCACATGAATATATGTAAACATCAAAGCACTTTAGCCTGAATTATGTCATACCATCCATACCATATGGCAACTTAATTTATTTTATTTCCTTAAAAATCTTGATTTCATTATATACATTAATATCTGTCATTTGTTTTATCTGCTGCATTATAAGGAAGAACTATAATTTAAAATCCCCTATTGAGGAAAGTGCCCTTTAAATTTTAAGCTTTTCTTAAAACTAGGAAAGTAATATATGCACATAGTTTTTTCAGTATAAAATGAAAATGTTCCTTCCTCCAATATCACTCTCCCTGAAAAAAAAAAACCACTTCTAAAATGTATTATTTTTGTTCTCCGGATGGCTACTATCATAGTTTTGAATAATATATTCCTACATTTCTTGATTTTTCTTATAGTATTATTTTATATTGCTGTAAACTATTAAATTCTTTTCCATAACTAGAACTCAGTCCTCTGTACTTTCTCATTAGTTTAGTTTAGGAGACTAAAAATCAGTAGATAGCATTTACAGTATTTTAATTGTATGAATATTATTAAGCATAGAACTAAGTAGGGTGGCAAGGTGAACAGACCCACAGAAGAGGAAATGCCATTAAGCCTGTCTTCTTTAAAGGAAAATATTCCAAAAATCAAGGTCAAGTGGATTCACACTGCTGTTTTTGTTTCTGACATCTCAAGGTATCTTTTTCCTTAGATTCTTTGTCATTTCTTTGAAGCAACTCTTCAAATATTTATTTTCCATATGGGAATCATGGGTAGTACTAAATGACTTATATCCATGCATATTTGAATATTTTTTATTGTTGCCTTAATTAATAGAAAGTTTTGACTACATAAGCTTTTTGGCTAAAATTATTTTCGCTGAGAACTTTGAAAATATTGCTCCATTATCTTCTAGAATTCAGTGGGGCTCATGAGAAATGTAATTTCAGTGTAGTTCTTGTACCTTTTGCAACTTACTTTTTTCTCTCCAGAAGTATATAGGGATACACACACACACACACATGCATTTTTTAATCCATGGAATGATAACTGTGAATAGTAATATCTGAGTATTAGATTTTTTTTTCAGCTGACCCAACACATGGTGTTTTCAGTCTGAAGACTGTTGCAACTTTTATCAGCTTTGTGAAGAATTCTTCTATGATTTCATTTATTATTTTCTCCCCCTCTGTTTTGACTATTATCTGCTTCTGAAAATCCTAATAAAAAGATCTGGAACTTCATAGATGTTATCCTCAAAATCTTTTATTTCCCAAATTATCCATTGCTTAGTCTTTTTTCATACATATTCTGGGAGTTTTTCTGAACTTTACTTTCAAAATCAGTCTTTGGCTATATTTATTCTATTAGTTTGTCCATATATTGAGTTTTTTATTTTTTAAGTCATAGGGTAATTCTTAGGGAAAATTTTAACTATTTCAATATTGTTTTGATTCCTGCCTTGAAAAGTTGGTGTAGAAAGAATTCTTAGTTCATGGGCAAAGAACACAACAGATTGAGAATTAAGTCAGAAAGAAACATTTTCAAGGTTTGTAAAATGTTTTTTTCCCTCTTATTTGGAGATAAAAGGTAATTACTGTTACGTATAAAAGCCAACTCATCTCTCAATCTAATGTGAAATACAACCTGAAATGTAGCCAGTCATCAATAAAAACTTCATACTCTGTCCATGCATAGTTTTGGGTCGTCAAATTTAAAACCTGTTCAGGCAACCGCAGATTCAGTTGACCACTGTTACCAATTTTGCCCAGCTTTGTGGTTTAGGAGAAGGATAATAATAGATAAAAAGGAAAATATACGTTAAGAGAATCTCTGCTAAATTAGTTTCCATGTAAAGAAATATTTTATTATCATCTGTTATACACAGGAAACATTAACACAAAACACTTTCCTTCTCTTTTTATTGAACTCCAAGATACACTATAAAAAGGGTTTGCTACAGTTCACGAATCAGCTACTCATCTCTTATCTCCCACACCTGAAAGAGTCCAAGGACACTTAAATGCAAATATATCGCACATTTCACTTTCTTGAGTGACCCTATTTCAAATGCATCTTGAGACTATCTGCAGAGTAGAATTTTTAATTCTGAAGTGCTGACCCTTCATTGGAGAGAATAAGGCTTCCAATTGTGAATGTGAAAGAAGTCTCGATTTTCTGGATCATTTTCCTCCATTCACTTCGGATAATACCACCTTATAAACAGGATTTAATTCACGCAAAACAGCAAACTAAAAGCTCCAGTAGTATACACTATAACCATTTATTTTCATATTTTTAAATGCCTTACTATTAATGGAAAATAGCTTTAAAGCCATCCGTGATATGCACCACAGCTAATTCAATTTGACAATGAAAGATGCTATGTAGGTCTGTAATGGGAGATATAAAATATATACCATAATAGCAGATCTTCTGCATATATAATCAAATTCTTTGTGCTTCATATTTTTTGGTACTATAAAAAGGGACAAGAAGCACTACTAACAGTGCTTTTCCTGGATTTTTCCACAATGTTTTCTGTTACCGACTGTAAACATTTAAACATGTCTTTTTTTTTTTTACTCTCTAGTTACAACAGTTTTCTTTACAGAAAAAAAATTTTCAGTTCTAATACGAATTGGGTTTATATGAACTCCACATAAACATTATTCGTGACTTATTCTGAGCACATACAATAATGATATCTCAATGATCTTGAAAATGCTGAGGTTTCATCTTTCTGTAATTCTGCCATCAGACCAGGCAGTGCGTTCATCTCTGTATGGCAGCCTGCCTTTCAGGCATCATTAATGTTTTAGATTTTCATAAATTCTGCCAAGGCCAAACAGACCAAGAACCTGGAGTCTGTAGAATTGCTGAAGGAATTAAACAGCTACTAGCTTTTGTTTTTCCTTTTCATTTCATCTCCAAATAAAGTGAAGAATAATAAGAATAATAAGAATAAAAGTTGGGAACAAAAATATTTTGGAACATGCTAAGGTATATAGTTTCTACTATATTAAGAAAAGAGCAGATGCTCAACACCCTCAGGATAATCCCCAACCCCAAAAGGGAGAGAGAAGTGAAACATTTAATAAATTAAGTTAAAATGTCTCATCAAAATAATAGCACCTTGTATCTAAGAGATTAAAACTTGAAAGTAGGAAATGTTTGAAAAATGTTGTGATTCTGAGTAAGCCTTAGGACATTTCTACATCACCCTTGGCTAAATTGACATTAACTAATTAACATTCCTTGCATACCAACAAACCACTGAGGACCTTATTCCTCAATATTGCAAAGGTGATTCTTTCATGGTCAGACTTTGCTCTGAATATAGTACGAAAAGTTACAGCTACAGTTTTTTCAATTCTGTGAGCGCAACTTCAACCACGTGACCATAGATAACGTAGAAGGCCAAGGTCTCAGTCAATTACTAATTCAGACCTGTTTTCGTGGCCAGGTATTCATTTGTTTTTGGTAATAGTAATAATAAAATGTTTTAAATTTATTCATTTATTTGTTTTTCACTGGTTATTTAATCACATTTGTGCTCCGGTTTGTTCCATAGAGAGTTTGAGAAAACCTTCAGTAAAATTACATGTGGTGTGTTAGAAATATCCAGGACAAGGAAAACAGAATTTAAATAGGAAACCAAAACCAGAACAAACCCCAAAACACAAAGACTCAGGACCTTAAGTTGAGCAAATGTTTTGTTTTTCTGATAAACTGTGATGTTAACTGCTACCAAACAATGATTTCACTTCCTTCCTCGGGGGCAAGAGCAGGGGGGGATGCTCTGAAAGGACGTGGCACTGCCATGAGCGTGATGAGTGGAGATGGCTCCCTCTAGGTATGTATCTCCCGCAGAGCCTTGCTGCTGCCCAGCTGAGGACCACAGTTGTATTTAATGTACCTACATAGTCATGCATGGTTATGTATCCCTAACCAGACTATAAATATCTTGAGAGCAGGGATTATATGTTATTATTCTGCATCTTCCTCAGTGAATAACACAGTAATGTATACAGGAAGGGCATCATAATCTGGCTTGAAGATAATGTGTTTTTCATATTCTAGCAGCAATTGAGAATGATTCTTCAATTTCAGTGAGCTGTAAAGAGTTAAATATAGGATGATTAGGACAAAACTAGTGTAGGGCTTATGACACTTTGTAATTACAATGGATAAAACAGTGTTAACTCTTGTTTTTTTCTTCTATGATCGTGCACTTTCTGTCTCATCCTTACCCTTAAGAGCAGATCTGTTAATGAGATATTTGACCTTTAATTTTTTTCCAAGTTAGTAGTCCTATTTTTAGGACCGGGAGATTAGAAACCTATGCAGAGTAAAATGTAAATCTGTGCTATAAAATCTGATTTAGTGTCACATTTCACTTTTCAGTACTCTGTGCATCTCTGCACCCCCTACCTTTCTCCTTTTGAACTGAAGAGTCTCATAGGTAATATAACCTGATTTTTTTTCCTTTGTGTGGGTTTCATTCACTCTTTATGTTACTTTTGCATCTGCTTCAGTAGACACATAATTTAAACATAATTCTAATTCCAAATTGTGTAGTTACAAAGGCTTCTTTTACAAGTTTTAACTGATATATAGAATTCTGTATTCTTAAGTTAAAATTTACACTGCAGCATGGTTCACTATGTCAGCTATTTAGCATTTATCGTCTTGCAGGATAAATGCAGTATTCTCTTACTTGAGATACTTTAAGGTACTAAAATTTAAAACACATAGTGGTATGAGAGGCCAATAACCATCCCAGTGTAGCTTGAAGGAGTGCTTTCCCTCTGTACAGTGTATGTTCTTTAAAGGCAGCAGCCATTGCTTTCTACCTCATTGTAATTCACACTGCATCCAGCGCTACTGGAAAACTAATGAAAATGCTGGGACTACAAGGCTTTATTTTACTGTTGAGAATTCTCAGTGGTTACAGTATTATGTAGTGCCTAATTCTCTTGGTGTTGCATTTTTTTAATAGTGATTTTTATTTTCAGTCCAGTGATCCATTTCTTTCATTAACCCCCTAACCACTGAGTAAGCTTCATGTCACAAAAGAGCTTCCAAAGGAAGAGGTATGCATTAAATTTATTATAAATGTAAATGTTCTAATCATTGCTAAATCGCTCTCTCTTTCTCTCCCTCTCTCTCTCTTTTTCTCATTGGCATTAAAAACTATGGCTTTTAAGTCAAACTATGAAAGATCAAAGTGCTACAGTAAGAGAGTAAATACTGTTTCTCCTAGAGTATGATCTCAAGTGATACAACTGTTGCCATAGCAAAATTAGGTTAAATTTAATAAAATTTGCTCACTGCTTCCATGGAAAAAACAAGCTAGGGCATAAGGGTTTTAATGTCACTCGTCCCCCTTTCATTTGATTTCCCATCCTAACACAAAATAAACATTGAGTGTACCCTTTATTTTGAAAAATTGATTTGCTGTGGGAGGTTGACTGGTATTGGATCCTGTGTGTGATCTGTACAGATTTGTATCCAAAACAGTAATTGTCATTCATGCCATGCCTTTATGTGTCAAGTGCTGTATCTGATGAACAACTGGCGCCCTAGATGACTAAGGCCGTTTTGAAATGTAGGCGATATTATCTCCAGGTTATTACAAAATGTCTTAGGATCTTATTTTTATTTTTCCCTTGCCATTTAAAGCAGTACTTTCTTTTTTCTGTATATCAGTGTGAGTGTGTGTATGTGTATTTTGGTAAAACCACCAAAAATCAGTTTTTAATGTGGGGTTTAGAATTATTATGTTGATGCTTGTCTGAGCACTGTAAAAATACTACAGCTGCATTTTGTATGCTACATTGTTCTCTATAGTAGGGATATGCATTTACTTTTAAAAATAAGTACATGTATTGCTGCTGCTAATGTCAGTTGCCCAGTGACTACAGACGCTGCTTTCTGGACAGCATCTTTATTACACTCTGCAAGTGTCCACAAGCCATATCAAAAAAGCAGGAAAGAGGAGAGAAAACATACCTCTTTGAAAGTGGAATGTCAGCTGGAGTGAGAAAAGGGTAAGAATGATTGATGGTTTACGAGAATGAAAGACTGCTTTCAGGAATGAACAGAATCAGTGCATCAAATATTGTGCTTAGCCATAACTCAGGGAACTCAGGAGGCAAGAGAATACTGAGTTCCTAATTTAAAAAATTCTCTTGAATAAAATCCATTAGTTAGAAAAGTAACTAAATTAAAGTATTTAGGTGAAAATATACCTCATATGAAAGATAACTCTGAGTTAGGAAGCTAAGTAACTGAGAAAGATACTACCATGACAGAGAAATTTATGCACACGCATGTATGCATTAGAACTAAACTGTCAAATACAACAGCCACTAGCTAAATTTGGCTACTTAAATTTAAATTAGTTAAAATAAAATCAAATTTAAAATTAGGTTTTTAGTTGCACTAACCATATTTCATGTTTTAAACAGCCATATGTAGCTACTGGCTACCGTATTTAATGGTGTAGACACAGAACATTTCTATTATTGCAGAAAGTTATCTAGGATAAGGCTGCTCTAGAAGAATTTCTTCTTAATCAATAAAGGTACAAAGATTGTGAAACTGTCCTTTAATGATCAAAATAAGCCAAATGATACAAGAGTGAGGATATATTTTGCAGCTAACTTTGCCTCCAGAGGTAATGGTAACCTGAGAATCATAAAAAATGAAGCTATCCCCAGCTGTGCTCTAAAACTTCTCTGTGGTATCTTGGACCTTTGTATCTTTCCAAACTTGTAACCTGCCTTGCATGTGTTTTGTATACCAGACTAACCCCTGGCTTGCTGTTTCCTCTCATTTTCCTTAGCTTATGATTTCTTTTTTTTTCCTTTTTCTTTTTTTAAATTGAAGTATAGTTGACAGACAATATTATATTAATTTCGGGTGTACCATGTAGTGATTCAACATTTATATACATTACAAATTGATCACCACAGTGAGTCTAGTAACCATCTGTGATCATACAAAGTTACAGCAATATTCTTGGGTATATTCCCTGTGCTGGGCATTATATGCCCATGACTTATTTATTTTCTAACTAGAAGCTGTACCTCGTAATTCCTTCAAGCTATTTCAACCAACCCTTTACTTACCTCCCTCTGGCAATCACCAGTTTGTTCTTTCTATGAGTTTGTGTTTCTCTTTTGTTTTGTTTGTTCATGTGTTTTGTTTTTTATATTCCACATATAAGTGAAATCATACAATATTTGTCTTTCTCTGTCTGACTTATTTCCTTTAGCATAATATCCTCTAGGTGATTATGTTGTCTCAAATGGCAAGATTTCATTCTTTTATATGACTAATATTCCATTATCTGTCTGTCTGTCTGTCTATCTATCTATCTATCTATCTATCCATTTATCTAGATATCCATAGATAGATAGATAGATAGATGACCGATCTGGCATAGTTTTTACCCATTCATCTATGAGTAGACAGTTAAGTTGCTTCCATATCTTCACTATTGTGAATGATGCTGCAGTGAACATAGGGGAGCAGATATCTTTCCTAATTAGTGTTTTTTTTCCCTTTGGGTAAATACCTAGAAGTGGAATTACTGGATCATATGGTAGTTCCTATTTTTAATTTTTAAAAAACTTCCATAGTGTTTTCCATAGTGGCTGCGATTTACGTCCCCACCAATAGTGCATGAGGGTTCCCTTTTTCTCCACATCCTTGCCATCATTGGTTATGTCTTGTCTTTTTGGTAATAGCCGTTCTGACAGGTGTGAGGTAATAAATTTTGATTTGCATTTCCCTAATGATTTGTGATGTTGAACATCTTTTCATGTTTATGTTGGCCGTCTGTATATCTTCCTTGGAAAAATGTCTATTCAGGTTCTCTGCCCATTTTTTAATTAGATTTTTTTTGATATGAGTTGTGAGAGTTTTTTATATGTTTTTAATATTAACTGCTTGTTACATATTTTATGATAAAATATCTTTTCTAATTCAGTAGATTGCCTTTTCTTTTTGTTGATGACTTCCTTTGCCATGCAAAAGCTTTTTAGTTTGATGAAGTTCCATTTGTTTATTTTTGTTTCTGTTGCCCTTGCCTGAGGAGACAGATCTAAAACATAAGCCGAGATTGATGAAAAGAGGCTGGTCTGGGGCTTAGACCCCTTCACTTCCCAGGGGGGACCTCTTTGGTTGTGATATCCCTCCCACTTGTGGATTGCCACACCAGGGGTGTGGGTTCTGACTAAACTGTGTCATATGTTAGGAGGGAGACTCTTCCCACCTGTCTCAATCTGGCCTTTTCTTTATATCCTTTTTTTTAAATACTCTAGACATTTTATATTTTATTTTACTTTTAAAACTATTTATGTATGTATGTATTTATGTATTTAGTTATGTATTTATGGCTATGTCAGGTCTTAGTTGTAGCACACGGGATCTTTCGTTGCGGTGTGTGGCCTTCCCTCTGGTTGTGGTGTACGGGCTCTAGAGCATGTGTTCTTTATATCCTTAGTTGTAGAGAATCTTCTGCCAGTCTTCAGGTCGTTCTCAGAGATAGTTGTCCTGTACGTAGTTGTAGTTTTGGTGTGTCTGTGGGAAGAGGTGAGCTCCACCATCTTGCTCTGGACTTCCCTCCAGGTTATGATTTCTTTGTGTACCTTAAAAAAATTTTGTTAGCTTATTGTATTGTTTTTTTTTTTTTTTCATTTTATTTATTTTTTTTGGGGGGGGGGGCACCAAGATCAATCGTCTGTTTTTATACACATATCCCCGTATTCCCTCCCTCCCTCGACTCCCCCCCACCCTCCCCGTCCCAGTCCTCTAAGGCATCATCCATCCTCGAGTTGAACTCCCTTTGTTCTACAACAACTTCCCACTGGCTATCTATTGTACAGTTGGTCGTATATATATGTCTGTGCTACTCTCTCGCTTTGTTTCTGCTTCTCTTCACCCCCCGCCCCCCCAAACCTCGAGTTCTCCAGTCCACTCTCTGCATCTGCGTCCTTGTTCTTGTCTTGTCACTGAATTCATCAGTACCATTTTTAGATTCCGTATATGTGAGTTAGCATACAATATTTGTCTTTCTCTTTCTGACTTACTTCACTCTGTATGACAGACTCTAGGTCTATCCACCTCATTACATATAGCTCCATCTCATTCCTTTTTATAGCTGAGTAATATTCCATTGTAAATATATGCCACATCTTCTTTATCCATTCATTTGTTGATGGGCATTTCGGTTGCTTCCATGTCTTGGCTATTGTAAATAGTGCTGCAATAAACATTATGGTACATGTTTCTTTTGGGATTATGATTTTCTTTGGGTATATGCCCAGGAGTGGGATTACTGGATCATATGGTAGTTCTATTTGTAGTTTTTTAAGGAACCTCTAAACTGTTTTCCATAGTGGCCGTACCAACTTACATTCCCATCAACAGTGCAGGAGCGTTCCCTTTTCTCCACACCCTCTCCAACATTGGTTGTTTCCAGATTTTGTGATGTTGGCCATTCTGACTGGTGTGAGGTGATACCTCATTGTGGCTTTGACTTGCATTTCTCTAAGGATTAGTGATGTTGAGCATCTTTTCATGTGTTTGTTGGCCATCTGTATGTCTTCTTTGGAGAAATGTCTCTTTAGGTCTTCCGCCCATTTGTGGATTGGGTTATTTTGCTTTTTTGGTATTAAGCTGCATGAGCTGCTTGTATATTTTGGAGGTTAATCCTTTGTCCGTTGTTTCGTAGACAACTATTTTTTCCCATTCTGACAGTTTATTGTATTGTGTTTATGCAAACTACTTTAAATTTTTCTAGGGGATATGAATTAGAGGTAAATGACCATTTCTTTCTCTTTCAACCTTGATTTTCCTACTTGTTAAAAAAGAATTGATATTACTAACCCACAGATGATGTGTGAAAATTAATGAATTGATCATTGGGAACAGCTGGAAAAATGTAACACATTATATGCAGAGTGGTATAGATATCTGGAAAACACCATGTAGGAAAAGCAATAGTTCTTAAAGACTTGGTACATTTTCAAATTAAAAAAACCCTAAGACACTTCTCAAATTAGTGTTTAAATACTACGATATTGCAATTATTTTATGTGTCTGGACAGTGACTTTAAAGTTAATGCCTTATTTTGGGGGGGTTCATCTGTTTGAACACCTGGAAAAACCCAGGCCCAGATTTTTACGGCTAAACATATGTAAAAGTTCGGTGTTCATAGACGTTGAGACAGTTTCAATATTATGTCAGTTTCTGAAAAGCTCAAAATACTTGAAAGGTGCGTTATTTAACTTTGCAACATCTCTATGAGGTGGATAAAGGGCAATTTTAATCATTTTTCTATAGATTTAACATTAAAAATTTTTTAGGATTAAATAAATTATTGGTATTATTTTGTTCTGTGGCAGATAGACTGAAGCATCTATTATTAACCTAAGCTGATTATTCAACAGGTTATTGTTAGTTATTTCGTTTAAATTGACACTAATCCCTTTTATTTTTAATTAGTGAGACAAGTTGATTTAAAAGAATTTTAGCAGGATGATAAAATGAGCAAAAACCAAATGTAGAGTTTCTCCGAAGAGAGAGAGTGTAGAATTTTGGGGTATAAGCAAAGATAATTTATTAGGAGAGATCTTCTAACATTATTCCCATAATGACTTTTCCTTTTAAATTAATGACCTACTAATTGCAGACTTAGAATAATATTCCTTATTAATGAATATAAAAAAGAATATTGGAGCTTGTGGAAATTATTTCAGGCCACTAAATTGTTCTTCTTATTCTAATTGATGTTAATGTAATTTCTAAATTTACCTGAAAATTTTAACTCTGGCTCAAATCCTGCTTCATTAATTCATTCTTTTTTGGTTTTATTATGGATGTTTCCAAGGATAATGGAAACTTCTATAAGCAGTGCAGTAATCTGAAATAATATGCATAGTTAAAAACAGGCTTTACTTCTTTTAGAAGAAACATTGTATCTGGATGGTAGAATTTTAATTGTTTTCGTAAAATCAGATAAGTGACTGCTGTCAGACAACACACCTTGTTTTTTTCTCTCTGAGAAACTCATGCATAAAGGAATATCAGTAGAATAGAGGTTTATCAACTTTTTAACCATTGAAACCTAAATTGCCACTTCAGCCACTATAAAAGATGTGGTCTAGATATTAAGATTTATGAGCATTTGGGATCTGTTGCTGTCATTCAGCAGGAAATACAGGGAGGCCCTGAGATGGAAATGAGAGCAAGTCGAGAATCACCAGCTAGTACTTAAAAATGCAAGAAAGGATGTGTGGGAATCAGAACCAGATATTTGATTTTCTTATGCCTCAAAATGTTGGAAGTTAGGATAGAAACAGTACCACACAGTTCAATATTCTGTGAACTTTGCCTTCCTTTAAAAATGATATAAACTCAAGCGTCCTATAAGAGAAACTATTTCATTCTTGTTAAACATGGAAGCCAATTGAATTGCCCTGCTTTAGGGTCTTCTGAAGTAAACTTTGAAATAAGGGAAGTATTTTTATGTAAGTGTAAATAACTGCATGTGATGTCAAATCTAGTTTATAAATATATGTCATAGATTATTAGAGGTAGGTGGGACCTTGCAGAGTTATCTGAATGATTATGTATAAACTGGTATTATTTTCGTTTTATGTATCAAGCTAAAGGGGCAAGAGTGGTAATCTGCTCAATTTGAATATGTTAATAAAGTGTCAAGGGAATGCAGGTCTCCAGTCTGGCACTTTAGGATGGAGTTTCCTCCACCACCACCGTTGAGTTCTTTAGTCCTTCTGAGGGCTCTTGAGCATATTAGATGGAAAGGAAACATAGAAGGGTAAAATATATAATCAACATTTCCTAATTGTTGATTGTTCTCCAATAGTAGAAAAAGTGATAAGGGCATTTAATCACGTATTATGATGTGTTTCAGTGAAAGTGTTACCCCATTTTTCCTCAGGGTCTACCATTTTACCATGAGGTATATATGGGAAATTAGCCTTGGTTAATGTTCTCCATGAATTATTGCTGAGGTATAGAATTTAATGTGTCAATAATTATCTTATGCAGTTATTAAGTGTTAATTAATTAATACTGAAGAAAATTTGGGAGAAAAAATAACTTCACCTAATAATCAGATGCTAAACAAATCAAGGATATATTTTGAAACCAAGGGAAATGAACTATATGATTTATAAGGTCTTCCTGAGCTTTAAGATTCAGTGATGATGATTACTAGACAGTATTTGCTTTGCTGTTTTTCATATTAAAAAAAAATATATATATATATTTGCCTTTTTGGAATATTTGCATGCCTCCAGTTTATTCAGAGTTTAGTTTGATAATCTCATAACAGAGTTTCTTTTCTTTTTTCCAAATATGGATTAAAAAAATCAGAACAGTGAAGATATAGAAGGACTAGAAATCACTGTGCTTCCCAGTTCCACTCTAAATAAGTCATAGTTGAAAGAAATTAGACACATCAAAGATGTGTAATGTGCAGGTATAAATGGTAGCACAGCTGGTGGTGGTGCTACATGTCACTCCATGACTTGAGTGAAAAACCTTTTACCAGTTAGTGAGATGTATGATCAGCATTGCAGATGGACTCTAAGCAAACTATACTATTCATGGAATGTTTGATTTTTTAAATATAATTTTTGTATAATTTTAATATAATTTTTATACAATTTGTAATTATACTTGCAACAGTCATTGACAAAAATATACCCTGCATCCCATGTAGAGTAAACAAATCTGCAGTAAGTGGCATCATTATTAACTGGTCTTTATATAAATTAAGATGTTCTTCTTAATGTAAGCAGTGTGCCCAGTAGAAAAGATGCTCCTCCAAGTTAATGTAAAGGCTATGAAATTGCATTTGCAGTACACTTAGGAGTTCACTATCCCCACAAGGCAAGTACCATGGCTTTCATAGTTATTAGTCCCCTAGGACTTGCTCTGTGAGGATAGAGTCCAAACTGTTTATGGAGATCAAAATGCTACATTTTCAGTTCAATTTAGTAGAGCAGATGGATGGAAGTTTATTTTTATGTGAGAGGAAACTCTCCAGAACAAAATGGGGGCCAGAGAGTGTAAAAAAGAGCAAAGAAATATGTTATGGATACTTACCTTGTGAAAAGTGACTGGAACATAGATTGGCTTTCATTATTGGAGGTAAGAGAAAATCAGATTCAAACTTTCTAAAGAAAGTTTTCCCATTTCTAGGTAGAAGAGAATCTTGAAACTTTTTGTGTGTGTCCTATGAGGTATGTCTGTACTTGCAATCTTTTAATACTTACAAAATGCTGCTAATTTGCATGTTTATAAAAATGAAGACTATAGTTGATTCTAATCCATCCTCAAAACTCCTGATTAGACTTGGAAGAAAAATATGGATAGAGAGTTTGAATAAAAGAGGTATTGGGCCTGAGAGGTATATGTCTTGTGGGTCTGTATCGTTTTTTAGTAAGAGGTTTTTTAGAATTAGACTTCAGCAGGTTGATTTGAATGGGTAACAAAAGGGGAGGATTTTAAATATGTTCCATTTCTTACGATAACTTCTGTTGTTACCTATTTTGAGTGCATGCGCACATTCACATATACACACTTCTTCTGACTTACGTTCTTTGCAGTTACTGCTGTGTGTCTAAGCACAGTGAAACTTTTTTTTTCCCTGATGTGGTTACGATTTGCAGGGTGATCTGCACTGGCCGTTCTTCTCTAGGACCTGCCACTGGTTCTCTTGGTTCTCCAGGCACATCTTTAGGCCTGGGTGGCTTTAGATGCAGTGAGGAAACATATCTCAAGCAAAAATAAATAATTCAAACTATTTAATTTTTAAAAAGGCACTAAAATTTCATTGTGTCTGGTTGAAATTCTCCGCTTTGGCCCTATTTTGGCCAATGATTTTAGTGGAGAGTGCTCCCATTCTTAAATATCACATTAATCCCTCATTGCTCTTCATAAGGTAACAAAGAACTGTGTATATAAAGATGCAAGCTGCCTTCCCATCCCAAAGAAAGATATGTTTTGCTGCAAGAGATCTTGTTTTTGAAAAGAGACATAAATGCCTTTATTTGATCATTTCTGATTCTTTCCTGGCTTTCAGAGCATCTGGCTCTATTCTTTCTCTCTCTGCCTTCCTTTGTCAAGCATGAAGTGTAGATTCGTGGAGCCCTAGAACTTTTTGTTTTTAGATAACTCCTTTGGATCAAGTTTGGGTGAATGAATTCAGATAACTCAGCAATTTAATCAAAGAGAATATGAATGTTTGGGCCAATATAGTGAAACTTCTTTAAAAGATCTGAATGTAGAAACTGTCTCCGCCCCCACCCCCACCCCTTTGACCCATTTTGCTCACCTTGCATTCTCTTATCAACTCATTCTAATGGGACTTTCATTACTCATACTTCATTGAAACTGTGCTAATAATAAGGTTACCAGAGACCTTTAATCTTGTCAAATCTAGTGTCTTATCACTGTCTTCTTGACTTTTCAGCAGCCTTCCATATAACTGACCACCCCCTTTTCTTTAATAGACTCTCACATCTTGGCTCCCAGCACCCCACACTCTCCTCGTTTTCTGTCACTGGATAGCCATTTGTTTTCAACAACTTTGGATGGTTTTTGCTCCTGTTGTCAACCTTTAAATATTGGAATTTCCAAAGGCTCAGTTCTGGGCATTCTTCTCTAACTAAACTGTCTCCTTAAATGGTTCTCATTTAGTTCCTCTTTAAATGCCCTCTTTTATGTGAATATCCTCCAAAATGTGTATCTCCAGCCCTGACCTCTACACTGAACTTTGGATTTGTGTATCCAGCTTCCTACCGGACAGCTCCACTCGGATATCTGAAAGGCATCTCAAACTCAGCAGAGCCAGAGCGGAACTCTTGACTCCCCAACCTCCTCTCCCGCCTACCTCTCTTTGTCTCTTTCTCACCTCAGTAATTAACATTACTCTCCATCCAGTTGCTCAGGACGAAAGTGCAGTCATCGCTTTTGATTAATTCTTTCTGTCACTATCCACCCTGGTCTGATCCATCAGTGGTCCTGTTAACATTTCCTTCTGAATACATCTAAACTCTGTTTTTTTTTCCAAATTTCACGGCTCTTCCTTCTTCCATTCCTGCTCCTCTGTAATCTTTCCACATAGCAACCAGAGTGATCTTTTAAAAAGTAAATTAGGCTGTGCTTACTCCTTCCTCCCCAAACCTTTCATTAATCCTCATTACACTTAGGATGCTCATGCCAGTCAGCACTAACATATGTAACCCCGGTTTACCTCTCTGACAGCTTACACGGATCCGTTCCCTTCCTAAATCACTGACCTCATCCACACTGGACTTCTTTCTGTCCCTCTAACTTACCGAGTTATTTTTGACACAAGGCCCTTGTAATTGCTGGTTCTCTGGTAGGGATGGTCTTAAGTCTATGGGTCTCAGTACAGATATCACCCCCTCAGAAAGGCCTCCTTGACCACTCAGCCTGAAGGAGCTCCCCATTAAATCTACTATATTATATTCTCTTTGGAGTGATAGCATTGTCTGAAATGTTGTCCACTTATTTGTTTATTTATTTATTGTCCTTCTGCTGCATGAGGACAGGGCCCTTACTGGTCTGGTTCACTCTAGCTGCTAGTACTCTAGTAGCAGTGTACAGAAAGAAACTCTGTGTGTTCAATGAAAGATGCTTGAATAAATGCTTCAGAATTAAAAGGATGAAAATCCTCTTACAAGTGAAAGGTCTTTACAGCTAAAAGAATTTTCCAGTTCTTTTCAGGTTATAATCAAGAGTGATTTTGGAAACAAGTCAAACTGAATGCTGTGATTTGATGAAGTTCATCTAATGAAATTATGGAATTTAGCAGTTCCAGCATATTATAATTACTGAAGTTTTCCGTATCCTGAAGGACCAATCAAAACGCACAGTTCCAATCAAGTGTGCTTGTCAGATAAGAGGAAACTGTATGCTGCACGGAGGAGAAGGGGAACATAGATGGGGCAGGCTTGCTAAAGTGACACCAAGGTTGGGTGAAATCTTTGAGTGCCTTCAAGTAGCTACAGCATAGTATTAGGTCCATAAGAGAAGCAAGAGGGTGTGGACATGCTCTCTAATGACCGTGACTCCATTTTCAGTATTTGTTCAAAACATCAGAATAAGCAAACAAAGTGCTGTATGTCAACCTTAAGCAGGAAATACAGGAACAAGAAACTAAAATCATGGAGATTAGAAGGCTTCTGAGATATTTACAGGGAACTCAGGTTGCATAGTTGATCTGAGAATATCCTCACTCTCACTCCCTGGCTGCACTTCTTTCTTCTTTGCCTGGTGAGGCATTTGTGGGTGGATACACGTCTGCAGCCTCTTGCTTCCCTGTGCCCTCTCCTCTCCTCCTCCTTGGCTGCAGAGGACTCTCTTTTCTGAACCCTTGCTGCCCTCCACCCCCTGCTGGGAACCAGAGGAGTTAGGCAGAGGGGTGTTTGCGTGAAGCTGCGGGGAGGATTCTACAAATTACAGATCCCCAGTATCAGAAACAGGGAATCTGTGAATGAATGTGAAGGGCTGTCTGAACGTGATTAAGTAGGGAGTATACTGTGAGGGTGAGTCAAAAATTGTCCGCACTCTGGCTGTAGAATTTATTTTAATTAACTTTTAGAAAAGACAAATACATCATTTTCTGGCATAATCTCCTTGCTTTTCAATATACCTTGTCCATCTGTCAACAAGTTTTTGTATTCCCTTGTTAAAAAATGTTTTAGGCTGAGCTGCGGGCCACGAACGCATCACTGTCTTCACTTCTTCATCAGAAGTGAATCCGGCTCCTTTTTGATGGCTAACACTTGTGTGACCTTCCTTGAACTTCTCTATCCAGTCATACACACTTCGTCGTGACAAAACACTTTCTCCATGCTGCACACAAAGTCTTCGATAAATAACAGCACCCGGTACACCCTCAGACCACAAAAAACGAATCACTGCATGCTGCTCTTCTTTCTTGCAAATCACAAGTGGGGCATCCATTTTTGCTTGCACCGCAGTCACAAATGAACTGATGTAACACGTTCACAACTGCACAGAGCAGTGACTGGGGAGACAGTAGCCTTGAATGGAAAGTGCCGATAAGACAGTGCGGCCAACAGAGATTTTAATATGACCTGAGTGCAGATAATTTTTGACTCACATTCGTATTTAACTGTATAGAAAAGGTACACATATATTAGATGTCAGATAGCAATATTAGCGCATGTGTGATTCAGCATCAGATGAGTCATGATTATTGCTAACAGGGCAATTGTGTCCCTTAGAAACTGCTTAATGACCCACTTCTTAGATTCTGTCTATTCCTTCAGGATGTCTGTGAGAAGCCACTGGAGTGTGGTTATAGAATGTTTAGGGTTCCTTGCAACCTCCGGTTTATTTTGATGTAAACTTTTCTCTTGTCCTAAATCTCAGTTACCTCGGACTCCTTTTGAAGGGAGTAAAGATGAAAATTTGGATTTTTTCATGTCAGCTGGGACTTCAGTATTAAATGGAAGGATATATTTATTAAGAACCTACTCAATGACAGGTACTTTTATTAGGAACTTTTATAAATTTTCTGTAATTCTCGTAGGAACCTTGTGAGTTAGGTATTATTGTACCTGTTTACAAGCAAGGAGATGGAGGCTCTGAGAAATCAAATTCTTGCTCAAAGTTATGCAGCTGCTGAGGCCCAGATGAGCTCAAATCCCAGGTCTGATTTCTGAAATCAGTCCATTTTCTCTGATAACACAGGTGTCTCCCTATGCTTTTATTCCTTGTCTGTATAAAGTCAGACTAATAACACCTCCATATCTATTTTGTAAAACCATGAGAACCAGGTGAATATGAATACGATACCTATACAAATTCCAAACACGGTTATGATTATTAGTAACATCAGTGTAACATTACCAAAGTAGTCTTTTAATTAACTGTCATTTTATACCAAGATTTCTGAATACACGTCGTGATTCTGTGAAGACGTCTATCTGCAACAGAGGGTATTTTAATTATTTGTTAGACTCCTTGTGGTTATGTTTGGGTTTCTTTGAGAATGAGTTTTACACCCTTCCAATTGTTGGCAAATATTCATACTGGAGAAAAACTATCCATCTGTTCAGCTGCTAGCCCAAACATCACAGTCAGAATAGCAGATGCAGCTCTCACATGAATTAAATGAGGCAGTGTAACACAGAATATAAGTCATATCCTCGTCAACAGACGTGGAAAGAGGTAGTATCCGCCTAGGAAATTTTAAGGTTTTCATCTATAAGGGTAAGGCAGGGTTTGGAAGAACATAGCGAACGCCAAAAATTGTGCTTACGGAGAGCATCAGAGTTGAAACTGAATGAACAGAAATAGAGGGGAAAACAAAAGACTAAATTAGTTCACTTAAGCCCAGCCTGTATTACAGATAGACTTGACATCTCCCAGGCACTCAAGGAAGGCTGTTGGCACTCCACGGGGTGCAGGTCCACTTGAGTAGACTGGTCATTTACTCACCACAGTATCCAGTATATTCTTTTTAAGACCTTTTATTGAGATATAATTGACATACAATAAACTGCGTATATTTAAGGTGTACAATTTGATATTTTTTTCTTATTAGTAATGTATGTATGGCAATCCCAATATATTCTTGAAGCACAAGGAGGTTTGCAATGATCATCATGAATGTTGTTATTTTCCTTTTTTCGAAGGCGTGTTTCTTGCATGCAGTCCTAGTATAACTTTGTGCTTTTGGCCAGGATGCCCATGCATATTATTGGTTTTTTTTGTTGTTTTGTTAAATAATTTTAATTATTAAACACATAGCGAAAATGTTTCTAACATAAATATAAGGCACAAATAATAGTAAACGAAAACTTGGATAGCAATCCATCAGCCTGAGAAATACAGTGTTCCACTACTTTTGAAGTTCCCTGTGCCTCCTGTATCTTATCTCCCTCTCTGTCTTGTGATGTATCTCAAATCTTATGTATCATTCACTGGCTTTTCTTTATAGTTTTTCACAAATGTATTGCAATTGATATTTTAGTTTCATTTTATATGTTTTTAACCTTATTTAAATGAAGTCCGATTATGCTTAATTCTTTTTCTCCTTTTTTTTTGGCCCAGTATTCTGAGATTTATCCGTGATGATGAATGTGGCTATAGCTCATTCAGCTTCACTGCTGTATAGTTTTCTATTATGTGAGTATATCATAGTTTGTTTGCTTTCTGTTTTTTTTTTTTTTTTTATTATTATTTTATTTTATTTTTTTGGGGGGTACACCAGGTTCAATCAACTGTTTTTATACACATATCCCCATATTCCCTCCCTTCCTTGACGCCCCCCCCTCGAGTCCCCCCCACCCTCCCTGCCCCAGTCCTCTAAGGCATCTTCCATCCTCGAGTTGGACTCCCTTTGTTATACAACAACTTCCCACTGACTATTTTACAGTTGGTAGTATATATATGTCTGTACTACTCTCCCGCTTCTTCTCAGTTTCCCCTTCGCCCCCCGCCCCCTCCCATACCTCGAGTTCTCCAGTCCATTCCCTGTATCTGCTTCCCTGTTCTTGTCACTGAGTTCATCAGTACCATTTTTAGATTCCGTATATGTGAGTTAGCATACAATATTTGTCTTTCTCTTTCTGACTTACTTCACTCTGTATGACAGATTGTAGTTCTATCCACCTCATTACATATAGCTCCATCTCATCCCTTTTTATAGCTGAGTAATATTCCATTGTATATATATGCCACATCTTCTGTATCCATTCATTTGTTGATGGGCATTTAGGTTGCTTCCATGTCCTGGCTATTGTAAAGAGCGCTGCAATAAACATTATGGTACAAGTTTCTTTTGGGATTATGGTTTTCTTTGGGTATATGCCCAGGAGTGGGATTACTGGATCATATGGTAGTTGTATTTGTAGTTTTTTAAGGAACCTCCAAATTGTTTTCCATAGTGGCTGTACCAACTTACAGTCCCACCAACAGTGCAGGAGAGTTCCCTTTTCTCCACACCCTCTCCAACATTTGTTGTTTCCAGACTTTGTGATGATGGCCATTCTGATTGGTGTGAGGTGATACCTCATTGTGGCTTTGACTTGCATTTCTCTGATGATGAGTGATGTTGAGCATCTTTTCATGTGTCTGTTGGCCATCTGTATGTCTTCTTTGGAGAAATGTCTATTTAGGTCTTCTGCCCATTTGTGGATTGGGTTATTTGCTTTTTTGGTATGAAGCTGCATGAGCTGCTTGTATATTTTGGAGGTTAATCCTTTGTCCGTTGTTTCATAGGCAATTATTTTTTCCCATTCTGAGGGTTGCCTTTTAGTCTTGTTTATGGTTTCTTTTGCTGTGCAAAAGCTTTTAAGTTTCATGAGGTCCCATTCGTTTATTCTTGATTTTATTTCCATGATTCTAGGAGGTGGGTCAAAAAGGATGTTGCTTTGATGTATGTCAAAGAGTGTTCTGCCTATGTTTTCCTCTAGGAGTTTGATAGTGTCTGGCCTTATATGTAGGTCTTTAATCCATTTGGAGTTTATTTTTGTGTATGGTGTTAGGAAGTGTTCTAATTTCATTCTTTTACATGTTGCTGTCCAATTTTCCCAGCACCACTTATTGAAGAGGCTGTCTTTTTTCCATTGTATACTCGTGCCTCCTTTGTCAAAGATAAGGTGCCCATATGTGTTTGGGCTTACTTCTGAGTTCTCTATTCTGTTCCATTGATCTTCCTTTCTATTTTTGTGCCAGTACCATACTGTCTTGATCACTATGGCCTTGTAGTATAGTTTGAAGTCAGGAAGCCTGATTCCACCAACTCCATTTTTCCTTCTCAAGATTGCTTTGGCTATTCGGGGTCTTTTGCGTTTCCATACAAATCGTAAGATTTCTTGCTCTAGTTCTGTGAAAAATGCCATTGGTAATCTGATCGGGATTGCATTAAATCTGTAAATTGCTTTGGGTAGTACAGTCATTTTCACGATGTTGATTCTTCCAATCCAGGAACATGGTATATCCCTCCATCTGTTTATGTCATCTTTGATTTCTTTCATCAATGTCTTAAAGTTTTCTGCATACAGATCTTTTGCCTCCTTAGGCAGGTTTATTCCTAGGTATTTGATTCTTTTGGTTGCAATGGTGAATGGGAGAGTTTCCTTAATTTCTCTTTCTGCTCTTCCGTTGTTAGTGTATAGGAATGCAAGAGATTTCTGTGCATTAATTTTGTATCCTGCTACTTTACTAAACTCATCAATGAGTGCTAGCAGTTTTCTGGTAGAGTCTTTAGGGTTTTCTATATATAATATCATGTCATCTGCAAAGAGTGCCAATTTTACTTCTTCTTTTCCAATTTGGATTCCTTTAATTTCTTTTTCTTCTCTGATTGCTGTGGCTAACACTTCCAAAACTATGTTGAATAACAGTGGTGAGAGTGGACACCCTTGTCTTGTTCCTGTTCTTAGAGGGAATTCTTCCAGTTTTTCTCCATTGAGAACAATGTTGGCTTTTGGTTTGTCATATATGGCTTTTATGATGTTGAGGTAATTTCCTTCTATGCCCATTTTCTGGAGAGCTTTTATCATAAATGGATGTTGAACGTTGTCAAAAGCTTTTTCTGCATCTATTGAAATGATCATATGGTTTTTATCCTTCAATTTGTTGATATGATGTATCACGTTGATTGATTTGCGTATATTGAAGAATCCTTGCATCCCAGGGATAAACCCCACTTGATCGTGGTGTATGATTTTTTTAATGTGCTGTTGCAGTCCGTTAGCTAGTATTTTGTTGAGGATTTTTGCATCTATATTCATCAGTGATATTGGTCTGTAGTTTTCTTTTTTTGTGACATCTTTGCCTGGTTTTGGTATCAGGGTGATGGTAGCCTCATAGAATGAGATTGGGAGTGCTCCGCCTTCTGCAATATTTTGGAAGAGTTTGAGAAGGATAGGTGTTAACTCTTCTCGAAATGTTTGATAGAATTCGCCTGTGAATCCATCTGGTCCTGGGCTTTTGTGTGTTGGGAGATTTTTAATCACTGCCTCAATTTCTGTACT
The DNA here is from genome assembly GCF_030028045.1 of Hippopotamus amphibius kiboko. Lineage (NCBI taxonomy): Eukaryota > Metazoa > Chordata > Mammalia > Artiodactyla > Hippopotamidae > Hippopotamus > Hippopotamus amphibius. The sequence continues at coordinate 146,846,985 of NC_080188.1, forward strand.
TGTGATTGGTCTGTTCATGGTTTCTATTTCTTCCTGGTTCAGTCTTGGAAGATTGTATTTTTCTAAGAATGTATCCATTTCTTCCAGGTTATCCAGTTGATTGGCATATAGTTGCTTGTAGTAGTCTCTCATGATGTTTTGTATTTCTGAGGTGTCCGTTGTGACTTCTCCTTTTTCATTTCTAATTCTGTTGATTTGCATCTTCTCCCTTTTTTTCTTGATGAGTCTGGCTAATGGTTTATCAATTTTGTTAATCTTCTCAAAGAACCAGCTTTTAGTTTTATTTATTTTTCTTATGGTTTCTTTCCTTTCTTTTTCATTTATTTCTGCTCTGATCTTTACGATTTCTTTCCTTCTGCTCACTTTGGGTTTTCTTTGTTCTTCTTTCTCTAGTTGTTTGAGGTGTAAGGTTAGGTTGTTTATTCGATCATTTTCTTGTTTCTTAAGGTAGGACTGTATTGCTATAAACTTCCCTCTTAGAACTGCTTTTGCTGCGTCCCATAGGTTTTGGGTTGTTGTGTTTTCGTTGTCATTTGTTTCTAGATACTTTTTGATTTCCTCTTTGATTTCTGTAGTGATTCCTTGGTTGTTTAAGAGTGAATTGTTTAGCCTCCATGTGTTTGTATTTTTTGCAGTTTTTTTCCTGTAATTGATATCTAGTCTCATGGCGTTGTGGTCTGAGAAGATGCTTGATATGATTTCAATTTTCTTGAATTTGCTGAGGTTTGATTTGTGACCCAAGATGTGATCTATCCTGGAAAATGTTCCGTGTGCACTTGAGAAGAAAGTGTAGTCTGTCGTTTTTGGATGGAATGTCCTATAAATATCAATGAAGTCGAGATGGTCTAATGTGTCATTTAAAGCTTGTGTGTCTTTATTTATTTTCTGTTTGGATGATCTGTCCATTGATGTAAGTGGGGTGTTCAAGTCTCCCACTATGATTGTGTTACTGTCGATGTCCCCTTTTATAGCTGTTAGCATTTGCCTTATGTATTGAGGTGCTCCTATATTGGGGGCATAGATATTTACCATTGTGATATGTTCTTCTTGGATGGATCCCTTGATCATTATGTAGTGCCCTTCCTTGTCTCTTTTAATAGTCTTTACTTTCAAGTCTAATTTGTCTGATATGAGTATTGCTACTCCAGCTTTCTTTTGACTTCCATTGGCATGGAATATCTTTTTCCATCCCTTCACTTTCAGTCTATATGTATCCCTTGGTCTGAAGTGGGTTTCTTGTAGGCAGCATATAGAAGGGTCTTGTTTTTGTATCCATTCAGCCAGTCTGTGTCTTTTGGTTGGAGCATTTAATCCATTTACATTTAAAGTGATTATTGACATGTGTGTTCCAATTACCATTTTCTTAATTGTTTTGGGTTTGTATTTGTAGGTCTTTTCCTTCTCTTGTGTTTTCTACTTAGAGAAGTTCCTTTAGCACTTGTTGTAAGGCTGGTTTGGTGGTGCTGAATTCTCTTAACTTTTGCTTGTCTGGAAAGCTTTTGATTTCTCCCTCAAATCTGAATGAGATTCTTGCTGGGTAGAGTATTCTTGGCTGTAGGTTTCTCTCTTTCAGGCCTTTCAGTATATCCTGCCATTCCCTTCTGGCCTGCAGAGTTTCTGTAGAAAGGTCAGCTGTTATCCTGATGGGTTTTCCCTTATATGTTGTTTGTTGCTTTTCTCTTGCTGCTTTTAATATTTTTTCTTTGTGTTGAATTGTCGTTAGTTTGATTAATATGTGTCTTGGTGTATTTCTCCTTGGGTTTATTCTGTATGGGACTCTCTGTGCTTCTTGGACTTGGTTCATTATTTCCTTTCCCATGTTGGGGAAGTTTTCCACTAGAACCTCTTCAAATATTTTCACAGACCCTTTCTTGTTTTCTTCTTCTTCTGGGATGCCTATAATTCGAATGTTGGTACGTTTAAGGTTATCACTGAGGTCTCTGAGGCTGTCTTCTAGTCTTTTTATTTTTTTATCTTTTTCCTGCTCTGTGGCGTTTATTTCTTCCATTCTATCTTCCAACTCACTTATTCGTTCTTCTGCCTCAGTCATTCTGCTGGTTAGAGCATCTAGAGTATTTTTAATTTCAGTTATTTTGTTATCCATTGCTGTTTGTTTTTCTGAGTTCTTATGAGCTGTTTCTTGTACTTTCTCTAATTTGTTATCGAGATTTTGTATCATTTTTACTATCATTACTCTAAATTCTTTTTCAGGCATTTTTCCTATTTCCTCCTCATTTATTTGGTCTTGTGGGTTTTTTTCCTGCTCCTTTGCCTGCATGGGGTTTCTTTGTTTCCTCATGGTTGTCCAAGCTTTTGGGGTTGCTTGTCCTGGTGATAGAGGTGTTTATAGAAGACTGTCCAAGCCTCAGACTAATGTCCAAGTATTGGATTAGACGAATATTCAGTCTAGGAAACACATACATGTATAAGACACACAATTATTGAATCTGTTAGGACGTAAGGCTCTAGAAAGACCTGACAGAACCCCAGTGTGCTATCAGATATTCAGAGAGAAACCCAGCAGAAATTGACAACTGAAACAGAACAAATCAGAGACAAAAGCAAAAGCAAACAAACAACAAATAACACCCTACACATACAAACATCAATCCAGGGAGATTTTGTAAGCTAGGATCAAATATAGAAATGAGCTGGAGTACCACCAGAGAGAATGGAGATTCTCCGAATGTAATTAGACAACTGTACTAAGAACTAAGATAAAGACAAAAGCCTAATATTAATACCAAGGCAGTGCATCATCTGGAGAATAGAGCAAGGAGTCTGAGCAGACCGATAGTGTTGCTTATAAGTATGTTAAGATAAAATACACTTAAAATGGCTGGAAGAAAGGGGAACAGAAGAGCGTAATGTGGTTGGAAATATGCAAAGAAAAAGAAAGGAATAGAAGTGTATAAAAGAAAGGGATGAAAGGAAAGTATGAAAGATATTTTGTCCGTACTACCAAAAACTTAGCTAGATATAGAAGTATTTAAAAAGGCAAAAAAAAAAAAAAAAAAAAAAAAAAAGAGTAAAAAATATCCTTATAAAATTATGTTGTAAAACTTGTAGATCCCTTAGGGCTAAGATCGTATTTAATAAATCAAAAAAAAAAAAAAAAATCCAGAACTGATCCCCGAATGGACCAGTTCAATAGGTATTGATACTACTATTTCTGTTTCCTTAGCGTCTCAGCTGTAAGTGTCCTTCTCCTTGCCTTGGGTTTTTTTTTTTTTGCGTTATTCTGTGACCAGCAGAGGTTCCTTTATTGTTCGTCTGTAAGCCTCGGTGTGTGGGGAGGGAGAGGGTGCAATAGTGGCTCCTTCTCCTGGGAGGGAGTGAGCAGTGGCGCACTGTTGCTTCAGTCAGGCTTGGAGGTGCCTGTTGCAGAGGGCGCTGGTGGCTCAGGCGTACACAGAAAGTCTTAGAGTTGGGCCTCTCTCGGGGTTTTTTCTTTTTGATGCTGGTTTTTTTTTTTTTTTTCTCTCGGCAGCCTCCCTGCTGCTGGCGTTGCAAGGAGTTTTAATCTAGCCCCGCCCGAGCGCCTGAGGGTGCTTGTTATCCCTGAGCGCCTTAGGTGGCCCGGCAGGGCGTCTCTCCGCTGCCTGTTGCAGAGGCACAGAAAGAGAGAGAGAGGCTATGCGCGCGGCTCCTCCCCCCCGCCCGGGAGCCTGCAGCCTCCAGCCGCCATCATGGCCGGGCAGCTCTCAGGGATCGGCACTCCTCTCCACGGACCTCCTCCCTCCTGTCCTCTCGGTCCGTCACCCTACCGGCAACAATGTTTCTCCCCCTGAACCAGCTCTCCGGTTCCCACGCTCCCGCTCCTGGACCCTCCGTTCAGCCGCGGATCGATGTCTCGGTCCGGGAACGCTGAGCTGCGCTGCGGACCCTCCGTATGTTTCTCACTCCCTCCCGTCTGCCACAGCTCCGCCGCTTCACCCTCTTTGAGCCCTCGTAGATGCCTCCCTACCGGCTATGTCAGGTTCTCCGCAGCCCTTTCCGGTGTCCGAGGCCGTCTGCTGGTGTTCAGCTGGTTCTCTGTGGGAATGACTGTGTCCTTCCGTGCATTCCCAATGCATCTGTGGAGAGGGATGCACTCCACGTCTCTCTACTTCGCCGCCATCTTTTTCTCTCCTGCTTTCTGTTTTTAACAGTTACACACTCCATTGCCATAAACATGTATAAACTTATCTGCTGTTGAACATACACAGGAGTCTTTCTAGGGTAGATAGCTTGTGATGGAATTGTTGGGCTATGAGGATGCTTATCTCAGCTTCACTAGATCCTGTCAAATTGTTTTCCAAGGGGACTGTATACATTTATATTTAACCATCTGTGTATCAGAGTTTGTGTTGTTTCAAATCTTTGCTAATATTACACATTTTCGGATTTAAGGATTGTGGCCAATTTTTATCACTTTAATTACAATTATATTTTGCAGGTCTAGAAATTTTTTTGGTTTAGACCTTAATGTTTTTATCTTCCCTTATTTTTGTTTATTTATTTATTTTTTATAAGTTTATCTATTTATTGGTTGTGTTGGGTCTTCGTTGCTGCGAGCAAGGGCTGCTCTTCATTGTGGTGCGAGGGCTTCTCATTGCAGTGGCTTCTCTTGCTGCAGAGCTCAGGCTCTAGGTGTGTGGGCTTCAGTTGTTATAGCACGAGGGGCTCAGTAGTTGTGGCTTGTGGGCTCTAGAGCACAGGCTCAGTGGTTGTGGCGCACTGGCTTAGCTGCTCCACGGCATGTGGGATCTTCTTGGACCAGGGCTTGAATCTGTGTCCCCTGCATTGGCAGGCGGATTCTTAACCTCTGCGCCACCAGGGAAGCCCTGTAATCTTTTACTTTTAAAACACATTAAACATTTACTTTAAGTTCTGACAACCCAAATTATGAGATCTTTGTGAGTTTAATTCAGCTGTATAGTATTTTTGCTGAATCTTCCTCACTAGTTTTTGTTTCCTTGGTTTGTGATTTAAAAAAAACAAACAAACTGTAAGCTCATGTGCTTTTGAAATTCTTTGAGGTCCGTATTGAAGGTGTTTTCCTCCAGAGTGAATTTGCTTTTTATTCTGGTGGCTCAGCAGGGCAATAACAGCCTTTGATCCCTCTAAGGTTAATTTCTGTGTTTGAGGCTTCTTGGGCCAGAAATATAATGTTAATTTAGGCTTCATGCTTGGCCAATTGTCGAGTTATGTCTATGAGTTCTCTGGAAAAAAATTATCCTGCTCTATCCAGTGCTGAAGTCTAGATTAACAACTTCCTTGCTGTCCCTTCTGTGTGATAGGTTTATTCGAATTCACTCTAAGGGTATGATCTTGGAACCCAGATCTGTTTAGGAGTTTGGCCCAGGCACAGTTCCTAGTGCTTTGTACTCTGGCTGCTGTCAAAATGGAAGTTCAGGTCCCCGTGTTAGTCAAATATTCCCAGTGAGAGAACTAGCTTCAGCGTTTACTTACCTCTCTGGTTTGCTGCTTTTGCTTCAGAGCAGTCATCTAATGATATTTTTCTTTCTTGTCATCTGAATGATGAATTTTATTTTTCAATTTTCTCTTTTTTGATGGAACTTCTTATATGCCTTAATTTTTCCTAATTTTTTTATTATAAAAACTTTCAATCATGCAGAAAAGATGAACAGATAAGATAGGAAGTGTATCACCTAGATTCATTAATTGTTAGTATTTTGTCATATTTGCTCTGTGTGTGTGTGTGTATGTGTGTGTGGCTTTCTTGGACCATTTGGAGGTCAGCTGTAGATATCCTGGCACTTGACCTTGGATGTTTTGCTGTGCATCTTCTGAAAATAAGGACATTTTCCTTTATAATCACAGTACCATATCACACCTTAGAAAATGAATAAGAAGTCTAATATTTTATCTAATACCTAGTCCATATGCACATTTTCCACTTGTGCCTAAATATGTTTTATATATTTTTCCTCTAAAATGAGAGTATAAATAATGTAGTGATGCATTTATTTGTCAGTAGGGCTATTTGGGTTGTTTGGTTCACCATACTATCAGATGTGGAAATACATTTTTTTTCTTGTTTTTTTGTTTTTGTTTTTGCTTTTTTTTTTTTTAAGAACTTTTATTGAGATACAGTTAACAGACAATAAACTGCATATATTTAGAGTGTAAAATTTGGTATTTTTTTTCTTAATAGTAATGCATATATGGCAATCCCAATCTCCCAATTCATTTCCCCCCAACCCTACCCGCTTTCCCCACTTGGTGTCCATATGTTTGTTCTCTACATTTGTGTCTCTATTTCTGCCTTGCAAACCGGTTGATTTGTACCATTTTTCTATATTCTGCATATATGTGTTAATATACGATATTTGTTTTCCTCTTTCTGACTCACGGAAATACATTTTATTGTTTGACCTTTTCTAAAGTTTGCTTTTGACTTTTGTTTTTCAAGTAGTTAGAAGTGCTACATCTTTTGCTCTCTATTTACTTTCCTTTGAGTTGCTAATTGTTTGGGTGTGCATTTAAGAACTATAATTTAGTTGAAAAAATATTTTTATGTCCTTGTTAAAGAGCTTTATCTCTCAAATGGAAGATAAGGAGGTGGTTAGCTCATTGACTTTCATCAAATAGTTATGTTTTAAGTTTTGTCAGGTGAGTGGACTGACCTCATCCAGAATTTTACCCCTGGGTATGCTTTAAGAAAAAAAAGACATTTGCCCTCATAAAACAAAACCAGTTTGTCATTGGAATTTTCTTTGGGCAACTGAATTCTGCTGAACCCTGTTGTGTCCTGCTGCTTGGTCAGCCCAGTGGCGTGAAGATGGGCAGAGAATGATGAAGGAAGAGGAAACCAAGTTACTTTATGGGGAGAAGACAGATGGATAAAGATTTCTTCTTAAATATAAATGTAACCTAATGTTGCTACTCGTTACTGGGAACTTTCTTTAGGGCTTGACCTGATGAATTTAAAGTTGCCTGACATATTTTTTAAATGGCTTAGAATTTTAAAAAAAACATATTGCTGCTGAATGAATAATAAGCACCAAGTAAGAAATATGGCTGTGCTGCTTCTTTTTGATGATTTCATAGTTATTTCTGTATTAAGTTACATACATGAAGCCCCCATATTCGTATTTTTCTTTGCCGCTGACTTCATAGCAGCTCAGTAGGATTTGAAATATTTATATTTTATATTTTCCAGCACCTGCCCCATGACATTATACATAGACCATGCAAACAAAGATGTATTTAGTGAAGAGACTGTGAAACTGTTTTATGACTGTCCTGATCTCCGTAGGAAATGAAGCTGCTTTCTCGAGCACTGTTTAGGCGTGCTATCTAGCAGCCAGTGATTGTGCCCAGTATAATCATGAGCTTCTCTTCAACACGTGTATGGCTATTGTGGTAATAACTGGTGAGTCATCGCATTTTAATTTGAATAAATAAAAAATAGAAAGCTCAGCAAAAGCATTCATTAGAGAGGTAAAAAATCTTTAAAAAAGAGAGAGAAGAAAAAGAAAATAAGGTATATCCGTGAATTTTAACTTACTATATACTGGCAAAATGACTTTGATAATAGAATGTATATATATGCTTTTATAGTGCTGCTAACATAAGCATGACCATATAATTTTGGGGGTTCAGTTAGTTTAGCTGCAAAGTGACTTTTCTCCATCCTTCTTTGTTTGTGTTTTTAAATTATCATTCCTCAGTAATCAGAAGGTTCTGTTTCTTAATTTTTAGACCTAAATATCCCATCAGCTGTCTTTGGAAGATTTTAAAAATATTTTCAGTGACCATAACGGAAAATGTTGGATAGAACGTCTCTTTACATGCCAGAACCCCGTGGTCTAAAACAGTTTTTATCTTAGCCCTACCTCTTGAGGGCATTTATTGTATGCTTATTTATTTACTATAGCATGCTAATTTTTTAATTTCTTGGTTTTTATCTTAAATCCTTAAATGTGTTTCCTTCATCTTACAATAAATAAGTTGATGTTATTAACTTTAACATGCTGGTTTCAAACCTCATCTCTTTGTCTTTTCCTTTCATTTTATCCTAGATATGGTTAATTGAGAGTTCTTTTTGTTCTTTCTTTGAGATTTCTTGCCATGCTTGGTTTAACACTCGAGCACAGACTGGACAGTTCCTAGCTAGACTGCTATGACATTAGATACTTGTTTCTTTCGGTCCATCTTACATGCTTTTATCAAATAAATCTTTTAAAAATATATCACCTCCCTACTGATTAGTGATCTAGGATGTGAAATCTATTCCCTGGCTAGATTTGAAAACCCCTCCCTTGCCTTTTTCAACATCATTATTCACAACTTGGCATTATAAAGACCATGTTCCACTTAGGCTAATACCATCACCTCTTTAAAAAAAAAAGTCTGTCTGGCTACTTCTAGAAGGTGGGAGGAGAATATACATTTAATTCAGTACCTAGAAGATTAAACCATGACCAATTTACTGCAACTTCTGTTTCCTGATGTTAGGAGGTGGATTTTGGTGTGACAAGAGAACCACCAAACAGGGAAGGTTACGGGAGTCAGTTCTGCAGAGCTCTTGATAGCAGGAGTTCAGAAAATATAAGCTAGGATACCCAAGGTACCACTGAATGGCATTTCTTTTATTTATTTATTTATTTATTTATTTATTTATTTATTTATTTGGCTGTGTTGGGTCTTCGTTGCTGCACACGGGCTTTCTCTAGTTGTGGTGAGCAGGGGCTACTCTTCATTGTGGTGCACGGGCTTCTCATTGCGGTGGCCTCTCTTGTTGCAGAGCATGTGGGCTTCAGTAGTTGCGTCACATGGGCTCAATAGTTGTGGCTCACAGGCTCTAGAGTGCAGGCTCAGTAGTTGTGGCACACGGGCTTAGCTGCTCTACAGCATGTGGTATCTCCCTGGGACAGGGATCGAACCCGTGTCCCCTGCATTGGCAGACGGATTCTTACCCACTGTGCCACCTAGGAAGTCCCTGAATGGCATTTCTTGAAGGAAGAGGAACTGTATTGAGGAGGAAAAAGCAGCAGGACAGGAGGAAAGTTCTTTAGTCATATGCAGGTTTAAAACTGGGGTTTACTCAAAGCCAATGGCCATTGCACTTGTTTTCGGGATCATGGAAAGGTCAGTAAGCTGGAGGGGAGCATCTGGGCAGGACTGATCTTGACCTTAGAACAGGGCCACTGTCCTCCCCTGGAAGTGCAGTAGATAGTAGGGCTGGTCTGATACAAACCAGGAAGCTGAGTGTTCCATTGCTCTGTTGTAGCCAGCTTGGGAGGGGGCAGGGAGGAGTGTGGACGTGAGAACATCTTGCTCCCTGTTTTGCCCACGCTGTTCCTTTGAAATAGATACCTTTCTCCTATCCATTTACCCAAATGTCACATGTGCTATGATGAAAGCTGACCTGGACTTGAGTTTTGTCTTCTTGCTGGTTAGCTTGGTGACCCTGACCAAGTTACTTCACCATTCAAAACTCCAGTTTCCTCCTTTGATAATGGAAATATTGATATATTCGCTGCTGGTAAAAGGAATGAAAAGTCTGCCTCTCAGTTTTTAGGACTTAAAAAATTGCTTTGGTCAGCACCCATAGTCATTGAGAAAAAGAATAAATGAAATCTTCCGTATCTGTATATATATATAAAATGTGAAATCTAGAGGAAGATTTAAAGAAATACTAATTTCCATTGACAAGGTTCTCTTAATTTTATTTGTTTCCTCTGCATCCTTGACCCTTTAGTCTCTCTGCTGGCAGGGGGTTAGCAGTTGTAGGCAGCATAATCACCTGCCCCAGAAGGTACTAGAAAATACTTTTGCGAAAAGACAGTACATCCTGATACAAGCAAATGCTTGCCTGAAGCCCCTGTATCTTCTGGAAGGTCATTGAAGAAAAATAAGTTACTGAAATAGAACCCTAACATCTCAACGTATCCTATCCATATGTGTATGCCCTATGCTTGGTGCATGTTTGTTGAATTGTTAAATAAAAGATACTGTTCTTTAGATTAAATTATATGTTTTTGTTATAACTGTTCTCTGAGATAATATTGACTAACTTTATCAGATATTTATGGAAATTAAAATTGTGGATCTAAAAATGCTTTTGAAATTTAAGTACTTCAACTTGTCAGTACTTAGGAGACCAGTGAGGGTTGAAGTTCTGAGTTGGAATGTAAAGGTCTGTTAATTGTTCAAATAAAATTCTGGTGTATTTTATTTATTAGGACGTTTTTCTGCTTACAAAGTATGTAATTGTCAGTATGAAAAAACTAGGAAGGTATAGGAAAAGTAAAGAAAGGGAAAAAAATCACCCCTAATTACGAATATTTTGAAATGTTTTCCTCTACTATGTTTTCTGTACGTTTATGTATTGGTTATTTTGTTTCATTGTTTTTCTTCTTATTAAAAAAGTTATTTCTTTTCATAAAATATTCCTAAAAATACTTTAATAGTGCTTGTCATATAGCTGTATCGTTATTCATTTAATCATTCTTCTAATATTGGGCGTTTAAGTATTTACAGTTTTAAATGTACCTGAAATAAATATCTTTTGTTGACATCTTTGATTATTTCCTTAAAATACTTTCTTAGATAAGCGATTATTATATCAAAATTTTAAATATGTGTATATATATTTTATGTATAGTAGTGTGTGTGTGTTAATCCCGAACTCCTAGTTTATCCCTCCCCCGCCCTTTCCCCTTTGGTAACAGTAAGTTTGTTTTTGTTTCCTATGTCTGTGAGTCTTAAGTATATTTTTAAAAGTTTTTTTTATGTATTGCCAGTATTCTTCAGAAAGGTTGACTTAATTTACCAGCCTAATGTCCTCTGAAGTGCATTATGGTATTTTATCTCACTATATCCTTACCAACACTGAGTGTTTTCATAAAAAATAAAGGCTTTGGACTCTTATTTATTCATCTAGTCTGTGTTGCAGATATATTCCTTATTAACTGGGACATCTGTTGTAACTAAATAAATACCTGAGGGTATACCTCTGTTCTTCTGTTACTTATTCATTACTTATTGATGTGACTATTTCTACCACGAGATTGTACAGGGACCACATTTTACTCATTTTTATGCTGCCTATAAGGATGTGAGCATATATTAGGTGCTCAATAAACATGGAAAATAATGATCACATAATACCCACCCCGACATATTCCACTGCTTACTAACATATCTGTGTCTGTGCTTTAAGTATCAACTCTTTTTTTCTGAAAGCATCATATAAAGTTCCTGGGTGTCATTCTTGTTTTTGTGTGAAGAATCCATTCATTCGTAGGCCATGTGGGTGTGTTTAAATTAGGAATTCTTATCATCCCTTCTGAAAGTCAGTATTAGTATTGTGTGTTTGTAATTTAGCTTATAAATTATATCGTAAGCACCAAGTAATTTAGCTTATAAGCAGTGCCCATCTGAAAGAGTATTATGTTGTACTGTCAATGGAGAGAGACTGGAAACTATAGCTAGTGGTTAGTAAGAATGTACCCAAGATGTGAGCTTTAACAGAGATGTGAGATGTGTATTAAACCAGTTTCTGAAAATCATTTGCTTTTTGTATTTTATGGCAGTACCTTGTGGATCTGCATTTAGAATGATAATTCATGCTAATGGCTTTCATTTCCCATGAGGTAGCAGAAATCAATTCTAAAATGGCAGAATGAAAGGATATAGCAAATAAAGTCAATGAGCTGTCAAAGAATTTTTCTTCATCAAACAAGTCCCAAGGCACCTTGTGTTATATTGACCTTTCCTCACTCTTCTTTCTTGGATCCTTATGCTGATTTGGTTCATGGTTTGTTTTGTGGATTTTCTTTTTTTTTTTTTTCCATAGTAGAAAAATTAACAAATATATTTGGTCAGTGAAACAGAAGGTATTTGAAAATAATACCTTGAAGCAGTGTCTCTTCAGGAAAATGGTGAAGAGGAAATACAGCATTGATTGCTGTTGCTAAGCAACAGCTTTCACAGCAGATGTGCAGGGGACAGCGGTGGTGTCTGCCAGCACACTATGCAGGCTAGAAACCAGTGCAGCACTGTGACGTTTCTGAGGAATCAGAATCAGGGCCCTGCATTTCCTCTTCCCTCACAATTTTCTGTGATCAATATTTGAAACATTAAGATCATATTGTCAAATATATAGACTGAAAAATTTGGAACACTTTGGGAATTTTTAGAGAGCTAGCTGTGAATGTATTTGTCGAGCCAACTCTAAGTGAATCAGAGTTCCTATTTTATTTCAGAAATACTATCAATTTTCCCATTCATGCATTTATCCATGGCTATGTTCACACATTCATTTAGCTTAATATTTAAGGCACTGTGCTGCTCTTAAGAGTCTGGTGTCTCTTGTATTGCTGACAGGTGCACTGTAGGTGTGATGGTAGGAAATTAGAGGTGGCATTGCAGCAGGGCAGATGTGGTATAATGAAGAGCCTCTTGGGCCTTCTTCCTAAGACTGTAGCTCTCAAGCTTCAGGGCACATGAAAATCTCCTGGGCAGCTTGTTAAAAGATTTCTCAGCCCTGTTCCTGGTGATCCTATTAGCAAAGATCTGGAAGGTAATTTAGGAATATGCATTTTAAACAAGCTCCGTGAGTGATTCTGATACTGGTGCTAGGAGGACCACTCTTAAGAAATACTGAAGTAGGTGGATTAGTGAAGATTTCATACCAGGCAAGATGTTACCTGTCAGTGTTAATTCAATAACAGAAACTACTTGTGGTTTTACTTGTTCAATCTGTGCCTCTTCCAACTTGATTCTTAAGTCTCTCCATATTAGAACTGCTTTCGGTTCAGTATAGTTAGACTAGTTAGGGTTCCTTCCAGAATCTGCTCTGGGGATATCCCTCCTAAGGATGTTGGAGCCCACCATCACTGTTTGTGACTCACCCATGAGCAAGAAATAGGAGTGCGTGCATGCGTGCGTGTGTGTGTGTGCGTGTATACATATATATATACAAAGTACACAAGCAATGCTTTGCATAAATGTGCAGTACAGACCCCAAAGAATAAATTTTTAAACTGGCTTTCATTGAAAGCAAAAATCAAATGAACAAGCAGACACCTGAACTGCCTAGTTATCTTTTTTTTTTTTTTAACCCCAAAGCCAGTAACATTTCAGTGGTCTGTCAATTGTGAATCTGGCCAATCCTTTAATAAAATCGTGTGTGCTTATATTTGCATAAATTAATGAGCAATTATTGTTTATATAGTCTTTTAATAAGATAATTCTTTTTTTTCTTTCTTTAGATCTTGGCTTCAGGCCATGTGGTAGTGTAGACTAATAGCACATGGTTCTTATTAGTTTATGTAGTTTGTTAACCATTCATCTATCAAGCTAAAAGACTTATAGATAAATGTGGACATTTAAATCTGTTCAAAAGTTATTAAGGTCTGTAATTTATCATCACTAACATTTCTGACCTTATTCTTGGTCCCTTACCAAAATGACGTTCATTGAATGTATATAACACAATAGGAAGAAAATTAAGTTGCACTAAAGGCATTACCAGTATGTGTGGGGAGGTTTAATATGTTGGCAGTAATCAAATAGAACTTAATTTATATACTTTGTAATAGAGACATTTTTCATAACACTTATAATTTCTAAATTGCTTCCATTTTAAAATTAGTTGCCTTCATTTTGGACCATACTCAGCAGTGAAATAATATACTTTCTGCATCTAAACCATTGTATATGCTTTGACCTTTAGCTGAATCGAGTAGTAAAGATCCAAATGAATTATGCTTGAGTGGAGAGGGATTTTAATGTTGCTCTGCACTGTGTTTTTCCTCATCCCACATGCTGTTTAATATTATTAATTCAGCTTGAATGATGATGAGACAAAAAAATGACTCTAGTTGTTTTTGGCTAATGCATTCTTGGATGTTATAGAAGTGCCTGTAACACCTGAATGGTTCCACATAAACAGCAATGCATTTTTATTTTGTCTGCAAGAGGAAATGCAGCACAATTGCCTATAAGCGACAGAGAACAGGTTTCTAGATGTATGTTCTTTCCTAGGTACAAATATATAACTTCCATTAGGGCTAATAGGGCCTGTGTGCTTGCATCCAGAAATTCAGTGTTTAGAATATGACAGGCAACGAATATTTGAGGAGTTATTACTGAACCTTTCAAATAATTTGAAAGACATAAATGACTTTGAGTACTGAGAAAGTGTGGTAATCCCTTAGAAATGGACTATTCAGAATATTTAAGTCTATTATCAATGAAGTGTTAGGAGAAGAGAACTATCCACATGTTTAGATTCATTTTGGCTTAATAGTATATATGTACATTTTGTAGTCATATTAGCTCTCTAGTAATGCACTTCGCCACATGAAGTCAGTGGAATAGTCTCAGCTTTGTTCACAAAACCCTGGTCTCTCAACTCCCCTTGTTTAATTTGCAGCCATTATAGTGGCTCTTGCAAGCAGTTCTGTTGCAGAAACGAAAGGTGCACACAGAGATAGCTGTGCTTTCAATAACCTATGCGGAAAGGATGACTCTCATTCTAGAATTATTTTATGTCATACAGACACAAACCAAAAATGTATAATCTTACTTTCTAGAGTAGATGCATCGGAAAAGTTCCTTGTCACCTGAATTTCTTGTATACTGATTTGCTCTTCCTTCATATTTTCTTTATATAGATAGATATTCATCTAGATGAAAAGACATTGCATCAGGATACAGGCAACATTAAGAAGGTTTCAAGTCTCTTAAAACTTTAGAAATCATAGATTTATAGGGAAATAATTTTTGTAATGAAACATGACAGCTCCCAGATAGCTGTACTTTTTTTTACATTTGGTGCCCTGAAGGAAAAATGAGTCCGTGAGCTTCTTTGGAAAGGCAACTGGGAAGTTTCATACACAGTTGAGAGCCCGTGTCATGCAGCAATGTACAGGTTTAACTGGTTTACATGAGACAGTGGTTTAAAATGTAGCATTGACTTAACAAATAGGTACAGGGCAATTATTAATCACTCATCTCAGAAAACTTGAAAATTATGTTTCTTGTTCTGTAAATTATTCAAGTTCACTTTTCTGTCTAATACAATGCTTATAAAAAATGTCTCACACTTTTCCTAAGTGTACAAGTGTAATTAATAGTACTCAAAACAGAAATTTGAACTTGAATAGCGTTCATATGAAAGGTGAGAGCTGCATAGAGAACAGATATATAAGGTGGCTTCCACAGGTGGGGGTTGGGGTGGGTGAAATGGGTGAAGGGTCAAAGGTATAAACTTCCAGTTATTTAAAAAATAAGTCCTGGGGATGTAATATACAGCATGGTGATTATAGTTACTAATATTGTATCACATATTTAAAAGTTGCTAACAGAATAGATCTTTTTTACATCACAAGAAAAAAAATTTTTGCTAACTATGCATGATGATGGATGTTAACTGGACTTCTCATGGTAATCGTTTCACAGTACCTTTGAGGGTTGAACAATGTGCAGGTTAGGGGTGCCCACCCTGGTGCAATGGAAAATCACGGGGGATTTGTTCCAGGACCTGCCAAGGATACCAAAATCTATTTTAAAAAGTTACCCATGTTTTAACCTGTAGAAGTCACTGCAGTTGTTTTCCTGTGTTTATGTGGTTTTTTTTTTGTTATTACACAGTTGGTATCCCGTTGTATATGAAATTTTATATGCTACATTTTTGTTTGTTATTATGTTAAAGACTGTTTCATTTTATTAAATTCTTTGTAGATATGGTTTTAGAAAGCAAAAGAAATTCTATTGAAAAGATACGCTATATTGTATATTAATGCATAGATGTGGAATCTAAAAAAAGGTACAAATGAACCTGTTGGCAGGGCAGGAATAGAGATGCAGATGTAAGAAAACGGACACGTGGACATGGGGTCGGGCGAAGGAGGGGGTAGGATGAATTGAGAGATTGAAATTTACATATATATACTACCAAGTGTAAAACAGATAGCTAGTGAGAACCTGCTGTATAGTGCAGGGAACTCAGCTCAGTGCCCTGTGGTGACCTCGGTGGGGTGGGGGTGGGGGGCGGTCTAAGACAGAAGAGATATATGTATACAGATAGCTGATTCGCTTCATTGTACAGCGGAAACTAACACAGCATTGTAAAGCAACTATACCCCAGTAAGTAAAAAAGAAAAAAAAAGATACACTAAAATTGATATAATTCTGTATTGTTTTCTGTAAATTTTGCCAGTACAAGTACCATTGCAATAAAGTTATGATTTTTTTTTTTTGGCCACCTGTTCCATTATTTAATGTACATTTTATTTTTTCTTTACTCATGATTTCCTTGGGACTTCCCTGGTGGTCTAGTAGTTAAGACTCTGCAGGGCCAATGCAGGGAGCACGGGTTCCATCCCTCATCAGGGAACTCAGGTCCCACATGCTGCACAGCCAGGAAAAAAAAAAAAGATTTCCTTTAGGCTCCCTCCTCTTGCTAACTTGAATGTTTTTGGTATGTTTGCCTTTCTTTGCTTTTTAAATTAATAATGAACGTCTTTAAAGGTATGAATTTAATTATAAGCACAGTGTTGGCTGCAACCTATACCATGGGTTCTTTTTTGTTACTTTCTAATAAATGTTATTATAGATCTGCTTTTTGAGTTTTCAGATGAGTGGAATTTTTTATTTACATTCAGTAATTTCTAGTTTTCAGAATATGTTCAATGTTTTTATTACTGTTTTGTTTTATAGATGATTAGTTGTTCACACCCTTTCATGGACATTTTTCAAAAAGGGCAGTATTATTTGGAGATAAAGACTTGGTGTAATTAATAATCCAGTCTTGTAGGTAAAATCTTCCACAACCATATTGGTGGATTGGTCGCTGTGTTTCAGTCTTCCCCTACAATTTTATTTTTGTTCTTATTCATTTCTAATGGCTTTTGATTTTCATATTTTGATATTATATGACTGAGTGAAAAAAGGTTCACAGCTGTTTCATGGATTGGTATGAATATAAATTGACCTACGGGCTTGGTTTTTGCTCTGAATTTTTTGTAATCCCATTTATTTTATTTTATTTTATCGTATTTTATTTCATTTAAGTGTAGTTGATTTATAGTATTTCGTGTATACAGCAAAGTGATTCAGTTATATGTAATATATGCTTTTTCAGATTCATTTCCATTGTAATCTGATTTTAATTTGTTAACTCTGCTTTTGTTTTGATTATGATTGAGGTATCTTTGCCTGCTCTCTAAGTTTTAGTCTTTCTGCTTCATTTCGTTTCTTGACCCTTTTTTAAGTTCTTGGTCCTGGTTAAGGAGAGTGTAATTATTTACATGTATTTTATCAGCTGACAGGTGGTGTTTGTTTTCTATACTCAATGCTTCCTTGCTATTTTGCAACCTGAACTTTGTTTTGGTTGCTTTTATGTTCTACTGTGATTGGAAGTTAAATCTAATTACAAAATCTAAGAACCAGATTTACTTTTTCAATTTATATTTCAAAAACAATGTCTTTTATTATGATTTTTCTGCCCCCAGTTTCTAAAACTAGTCTTCTAAAACTTATCATTAGTGGATTTTAATTTTTTGTTATATGTTTTCTCCTTCAGTAATTGTTTTTTACTTTAACACACTTACAGTTATTATCTAGACTTGACTGTTTACCTGTCATGTTGATCATCAGTGCTATAATGCTTTAAAGTCCCAATTTTTCTGATTCTTAACTTCTTTTCATCTAGTAGTCAGCAGGATAATAACAGCAGCAATAACCACCAATGTTAATTAAGTATTTACAAAGTGCCACAGGCACTGTCCTCAGCCCTTTGTATCAATGAGCTAACTCATGTTTCATCTTCTACACATTATTCTGAGGTAGAGCCGTTAATATCACCACAGTACAGATGAAGAAGTGGAGACACCTAAAGCTGAAATAATTTGTCCATGGTCACCAATCTTCTGGAGCCAGGACTCCAGATAAATTCCTCTCTCTGTCTCTATCTCTGTCTCCGTCTCTCTCTGTCTCTCTGTTCCTCTCTATTTCCAGAGTCCATGCTCTGAAATATTACACTCCTACTGCCTCACCTCTGTTGCCTGGAAAAATATACACACTCATACATATTTAAGAAACTTTGGGAAAGGTGATAAATTTTCTGAACCTTTGCATGTCTGAGAGAGTGTCTCTACAACCTTTAGGCATAAAACATCAATTTAGTTCAATATGAAATTCTTGAGTCACAACCTTTTTTCTTCAAGAGAAAAATACAGCTGTCTCCATCATGTCATCATTTTCCTGTTGCAGAGGGAAAGTGTGAGGCCACCCTGTTTTTGTTTCTTTACAGGCAACCTGTACTCTCCTACTCACCCCATACCTGCCAGTATGTCCTTAGAAATTTTTTCTTTAACCTTGAAATTCCAAAATTCTACTAAAGTTTGTCCAGGGGTGAATCACTTTGAGTCAATTTTGCCTAGAGTTATGAATTTTGATGTCAGGTTGAGATATTTCTTTAGATCAGGAAATGTTCTTGAATTATATCTTTGTTTGTTACTTTCATTTGCTTTAGCAGTTTGGAGAGACCCATTATTCTCTGGTTGGATTTTGTATCCCTAACCCCATAGGTATTATCTTTTCCCTAGCATGTAGATCTCTTTCTCTCTTCTCTCTAAAGCAGAAGTTGGAAAACTTTTTCTGTAAAGAGCCAGACAGTGAATATTTTACACTTTGTGGACCAAGAGGCAAAATTGAGGATATTATGTAGCTACTATAACAAGAGAGAAAAATTTCTGTAAAATTTTAATTGATGCAATTCCAAATATAATAATTGGGTAGAGTTTTTTTATTTTGTTTTGTTTTCTTATAGATCTACTAATGAGAAGAATATAATTCTTTTTGGGAGAGATAACCTATCGCTTTACTGAGGTTCAGAGTTCTTATCATTAATTGATTGCAAATGTTCATGGGTCAAAACCATTCTTAGCTCACAGCACTTAAAAAATCAGGGGGCAAGGCAGATCTGGCTTTCAGACTGTCGTTTGCTAACCTCTGTTCTAACGTCTTGGAGAACTTCTCAGACTTGTCTTCATTTTCTGTATCTTGAGTTTGGCTTTTTATTGCCTTGGATGCAAATTTTAAGTTTCCATTTATTCTTCTAAAATCTTAGCCATTTTCCTTTACATCTCAACCTGTTGACTTTTCATATCATATTCATCTCTGGTGGTTGTTCTTTTTGAAGCCATATTTTTTATGTTTTCTTGGGAACACAAAATAGAAGTCTTTAAAATAGTCACACTAAGTCATTTTCAAATGATTTCCTCTGTGCCTCCAAAGGAATGTGTACCTTATCCTAAAGCTTGCAATTTTCAGAGACTCATGTTATGCTTCCTATTTTATATGTTTTTTTCATAAGAACAAATTTAAGCACAGTCCGTCTCAAAATCTAAGCAAACAGATATGTGGCTTGCCTTCTGTTCTCTCACAAATTATGTATCCTTTTCATATTTTAAGCCGAGTGTGTTGTTTCACCTGCTTCTCACTCATTTTCCCAACTCTTTCTCCTAGTGTGACTTTTTGGAATGAGGAACATTCTTTCCCATCACTCTTCATTTAACACAGTTTCAAGAATGCAAGTTTACATCTGTATCATCAGGGGTAGTGTGCACGTCTTGTTTAACTATATCCCCCGGAGTGTGCTGCTTCCCAGGCTCTCCAGTATCCTGTCCTTGTCTCAGTTGTATTAATGTGGTTCCTGTGAAAAATTGAGATTGAGAACTACAATCTGTCATACAGAGTGAAGTAAGTCAGAAAGAGAAGGACAAATATTGTATGCTAACTCACATACGCGGAATCTAAAAATGGTACTGATGAACTCAGTGACAAGAACAAGGAAGCAGATACAGAGAATGGACTGGAGAACTCGAGGTATGGGAGGGGGCGGGGGGTGAAGGGGAAACTGAGACGAAGCGAGAGAGTAGCACAGACATATATATACTACCAACTGTAAAATAGATAGCCAGTGGGAAGTTGTTGTATAACAAAGGGAGTCCAACTCGAGGATGGAAGATGCCTTAGAGGACTGGGGCGGGGAGGGTGGGGGGGACTCGAGGGTGGGGGAGTCAAGGAAGGGAGGGAATACGGGGATATGTGTATAAAAACAGATGATTGAACTTGGTGTGCCCCCAAAAAAATAATAATTAAAAAAAATTGAGATTGAATAACAGATATAGTTAAAAAGTGCCTGTCAACTCCCCAAAAAACAGGTTCAGAATTAAAGAAAAATAGGTCACATGTGCCTAGTATGGGAGGAGCTGCTTAAAAGAAAGCTTTTAATTTAAAAAGGTATATGTGATCTATTTTTCTTCTAGTTAGAAATGAAAAATATTCTTCATATCTCGTAGTTATAAATTTGTAGACTTTAAAGCTTCTTTTTTTCTTTTCTTATTAATTTTTATATTCTTCAACCTTTCTTTGGATTGCTCTTCCAGCTTTTACTCTTAATACAGGTGTCCGTGATAAGTATTACTATAAATGGCGCTTTCCTGTGGGTTACATTCCTTGTGACATGGTTTGTTTTCCCATAAGCTTTATTTAGTAGCACCCAAACCATTGCCCTTTTCTATTCCTTATTCTTTATTTTAGGTGGAAATAAGAGGACACAGTGTTCCATCTTGGAGCGCTGGGAGATCTTAAGGCTTACAAAATAAGATTAGCATAATAGCATGCCCCAAGGGTAAACGTGAAAACATGGAAGAAGATGCAATGTGAATAAGAAAGAGAAACATACATCTGGGTAATAGGTATGAGAATCTGGTGGTGATGAAGAGTGATTTAAAAGAGAGGAGTAGGGCTTCCTAGGTGGCTCAGTGGTTGAGAATCCGCCTGCCAGTGCAGGGGACACAGGTTCGATCCCTGCTTCAGAAAGATCCCACATGCTACGGAGCAACTAAGCCCGTGCGCCACAACTGTTAAGCCTGTGCTTTAGAGCCCGTGAGCCACAACTATTGAGCCCATGTGCTGCAACGACTGAAGCCCACACACCTAGAGCCTGTGCTCTGCAACAAGAGAAGCCATGGCAATGAGGAGCCCGCACACCACAACGAAGAGTAGCCCCCACTCACCGCAACTAAAAAGAAAGCCCGCACACAGCAAAAAAAGACCCAACACAGCCAATAAAATAAATAAATTTATAAAAGAGAGGAGTAGATGTAGGGATGAGTCACACCCAGGAATTCAGATTTTGTGATGTTTCATGTAAAATATTTATTTTGTATAGCTTAGGTATGACAAATAATTCCAATCTATCTAATTTTGATGTCTAATATCCATTATATGTATAGAAATGACCTCTCACGATGTTCATTTTAGGTAATCTGAAGTCCTAACACTTGCCTTATGTGCTGTGGCATAGAATGGCATTCCCTGCTAATGCCCAGCCATGAAATGTTTGCGAAACTCAGTTTTGGTTTTTTTAAAGAAAGCTTCTGAGTGCTTCAGCACTTTTGGCAAATCACAATTTCTATTAGTGAATTGAAAAATTAGTACAGATTTGTAGAGTATATACTATGAATTTGGCTTTATAGAGTTGTTAAATCAACTGAAATGATGTAGTTTCTAAAACTTTATTAAAATGTAATATACTTGTTCTAAAGTAGCTAAGGTTTTAAGGTTTTCCCAGCCTTTTCTGAGTTTTATTAAAGCATTAAATACAATACAAAGTGCTCTCTTTGATTAGTTATGTATTGGTCAGGATGACAAATTTACTTGTCTGAGAAGATGCTGAGTTAGGAGTTCTGTTCAGGCAGTGCCCAAATTGCCTTTATGCAGTACAATGGATACAAATCTAGAAATAAAATTGGTTATTGATTTTGCTTGTTATGCATTTGTCGCAAGAGAAAAATAATACTTGCAATCTTTCATTCAAGCATACCAGTTCTGTGCAGTTTTTCTCTGTTGGTTTTGTGTGGGGTTTTTTGGTACCACTGAAACTTTCCATGTGATGATAACTCACTTTCTTTCATGTGTTTGACATTCAGCATGCTCAAATACCTGTGTAATTAATTCAGCTGCTTCATTTACCCACAGAATTCATGTTGCTTTTACTTAAGAGAAATTTAAAATTCCTCTTATCTTCTTCTAACAAGAAGATTTCATGTTTTTTTATGGTGGAATATTGACTTCAATATAGATTTTACTCGCTATTTTGATCTTTATTCATCTATCATCTAGGCCAATTTTTTGTTTTTTACTTTATGATGGTTGTTTTATGGTAGTTTGGGTCAAGAATAGTTTTCTGATTTTTTGAGAATATATGAACATTACAGGATGCATAATTCAGATTTCCAGGAAGGCCTAACATTAAAAAAAAAAAAAAAAAAAAAGGACATAAAATTAGGTGGTTTTTTTGTTTTTGTTTTTTTGCCAGTTTATAGCTTTTCTTTTTATTCATTTTAGGTTTAAATGGTTTCTAGTTTTTAATAAAATGTATTTTCAAAGTGTTCTATTTTTTTCCTGTTACTTCCATATGTAATTGAAATTGCCTTAAGAATAAAGAATATTATTTCATGCAAGATTTTCAATAGAAAATCTGACTCTTAACCTAGATGCCACATCAGGGATAAATGAGGGTAAGTTTTCCAAGTCTGATATGAAAACCTTAGGTGAACCAGTAATTCTCATATGTGAAACCTTAGTTCTCCTTCTGAAATTAAAGTGAAAATAGGATGTTATGTATTTCATCACATCACTTAAATTGGGTGTTTTCTCAATCTTTGTAGGTTTTAACATTAACTTTTGCATTTTGCAGTAGAGGTAACTAAGATGTAGAAAAGTTAAGTGGCTTGGCTTAACATGGTACTGGAGCTGGGGGTATTTTAACCCATTTTTGTGTGATTCTTGTTATGCAGGAATTGAACAAAAGCGGAGCTGTATGAGAGTATATAATGTCACTCACATTCCCCTTTTCTTACAGAGAGATATGGTTAGGTTGAGCATTAGTGGACTGGATGTCCACCAAAGTCACCGCCTTCTTTTAATTAAAAAAAACCCTCTTTATTGCAATCTTCATAGATCCCACAGAGATGGGTAAATTCAGTCTAGTCCTGAGTGGGTTCAAAAGACACCCCTACAGAATAATAAACTGATATCTCAGGAATTAAGTCTGACTTTCAGGCTAATATAATAGAACATAGTTCTGGCCAGATATATTTCCCCTCCAAATAAAGTTATGTTTAAAAATTAAAAGCCAATAGATTCCAGATGAAGGCTTGAAGAGTTCCCTTATGAGTGAAATTAATGAACATTAACCATCTATTCTGACAACTGTTAGAATTTCTTATCTCCTGATGCTCGACTGTGTTCTAAAATGTTAAGCATGTAGATTGTTGACCTTGTGAATAAATGATATAGAATTATATCAGAATTTTCCTCTTAAGAAGCTAAAATTTGCCATTTGGAAGAAAAGAGGGGATTTAAGCTATCTTACCATGTAGGAGTATATACATGACATGATAGGCAGGAATCTTGCTAAAACGATGAAGCATATAAGTAAATAAAATAAGTGGTGAGCCTTTACAAAATTATTCAGGGTAGAATTCTTTGATTTATAGTTCCGCGGTGCATTTTGGGTGCTCCAAAGAGATAAGCCAGTCCTTTCCTTGGTAATCATTTATTGAAGATGCAGTGTTAAGCATTTGAAATACAGAGATAAAATATACACGATCTGCCCTCAAGGAACTCACACTTGAGTTGGGGAGGATGACAAGGAAGCTGTGGGGAGTTGAGCAATAGCTATTTCAGTGGAATTTGCGGAAAGGAGTTGGTGCAAAGAAACCTGATTTCAGAAATGGAAGAAATGAATGACAGGTAGGAAATGGAAAAGGTAAGAAATTAAAGGAAAAAATGAGGGGAAAAAGAGATTTGGGGCCTACTTTATTTGGCCCACCTGGAATTTTTTGTTTGTGTTTGTCACCAGCATGTATAACTTGGGAAATTTTATGATATATTTCCAGGTTCTCTTGAAAGTCAGAAGAACAGGCTACCGTGGGCTCTGTTTCCACGCGTGACTGAAGTTTCCGGGCAGTGGGCCGTGCTTCCCATCTTTCAGTGGACTGGCGCTCTTCTGGCTCTCTACCCGGCCCACTGATGTCTACTCCTCTACCCTGAGGTGGAGACTCCTAGTTCAGGGTGTTTTCACAGCTTGGCCGTTAAGGGAAACAGCCAGATGGAATAGGGCAAAGATATAGGCTAGGGGTGGCCTGTTGGTGTTTAAATATGAAAAGGACTAGAAAATATTATTTACTGAGGGAGAAGAACCAGGACCAAGTGAGAGACTAGACCTGGGCCGGCCATGTCATGGGCTAAATTGTGTTCCTCCAGAATTCGTACCCCATTTACCTTCAAATGTAAATATGCTTGGAGATAAAGTTTTTAAAGCGGTTCAAAATGAAAAACACTATAGAGTGAGCCCTAATCCAACATGCGTGGTGTTCTTGTAAAAGAGGGAGAGGTACCAGGGAGGGGCGCACACACACAGGGTGATCATGTGAGAGCATAACAAGAAGACAACCATCTGCAAGCCAAGCAGAGAGGCCTCAGGAGAAACCAACCCTGTCAACACCTTGATCTGAGACCCAGCCTCCAGGGCTGTGAGAAAATAAATTTCTGGTATTTAATCCACCCAGTCTGGTGGATTGTTATGGTAGCACTAGCTGATTAACAGAGAAAAGTCCTAGGAGGGAGGAGGGAGAGAGAATAATTGAGGCAACAGAGACTGTTGGCTCTGTGAGGGCAGGGCCTTTGATTATTGCCTAGAAAATCCCCAACACCCTAAACACATCTGGCTCAAAGCTCGGTGACTATTTATGGAATTAATTTAACTGCATTACCAGTAAGAATGAAACAGCCCCAGAGTCAGAGGGATTCACGCTGGAGAAAGGAAGGAAAGTTGAGAGAGTTCTTAGTTTCTAGCTTTTATTTTCTTTGTAAACAGGTTGGAGAGTGATTGGATTGGATATATTACCTTGGTATCAGCACGTTGTGGGACCAGCCATGGAGATTGGTTTATATGTTTATATGTAAGTTTTATATGTAAGCAAGTATCATACATTTTTGAATGGAAAAGGATTTGGACTGTATTTTGCTAGATATGTGAGGGTAAGAAGTCTTTGTTATCAAGAACTGTCGTTTTCAAGGAAGACTTGCATTTCTGGATCTGTGCATGGATGTAATGCTTTACATCCTGATGGTCTGATTGAAGAGAGGTGATGGGTTGGAGGAGTTGAGGAAGGAAATGCCTCTGAGGAAAATGGGAGGAAGTTGTGTTGGTTCCAGTAGAACTTGCAGGCAGTGTCGAGGCCCAGCTTGGGATTTGCAGTAAGAGGAGTCCTCTGACTGGGCTGGAAGAAGAATGTGGCATTAAGATATTAGAAGGCTTCATCGGCCAGTTGGTCAACAAAAATTGCAAAATCACTTAAATGTAAATGAGAAAAGACAATTTTTTAAAAAATTTGTAAGCAAGAATGGATTTGTAAGGCACTGTTTCAAGAATTTGGGTACTATATAAAAAGACTCGTACAAGTCATCATTTTTTTAAATTAAAATACTTCAAAGAAATAAAAGTACTTTGTTGAAAACGCTGATAAGCAAAAGAAAATGAAAGCCACTCATAAGCTCACCATCTAGAAATAACAATCATGAAAATTTTGAAGTACATATTTCCAGAATTTTTTCTATGTATGTGTCAGTAGAAATCATTTAAAATAATTTTTAATAAACCTAGCGGGCCTGAAGGTGAGTGATGTGAGAGATATTACTAGGCCTTGGCTTGCCGTGTGGCAACATTAGAGCAACTGACCTTGTCATAAACAGACTCCGTTTCTGGGTTTTGTCTGAACATTCTCATCCTCAGTTTGCTGATACCTCCTCCTTTACCAAGGTCGGCAGGCCACCACAGCGGGTGCCACCACATTCCTCATGGTCTAATTAAATATTCCACATAAAACGCACATACCATCTGCTTAGGTGACAGATCTAGTGACCTAAATAATAAATTGAATTGCACGTGTGTGCTTAAGCCGATCTGGAGATGAACCCGCATTTTCTACGTAGTGGAAAAATGCTGGGCTTGCGCTGGTTTAAAAAATACTCCCACTTCTGACCCCCATTAGTGGGGCTGACTATTTGGCATTAGGGATTAGTGACTTTTGCTTATGTGTCCATATTCTCACCTGGTCTCCCTTGTTACCAGTATCATGTATATGGCCTGATAGAATTACTTAGAGGCGTGTTCTGAGCGTGTAGAGATGAGCAGATTCGCTACCTTGTCTCTAGGAATTCTGTTTGTTACCTTGGTATCACCATATTCTGTCATCCGTGGAAACTTCGGGTTTATATGTAAGCAAATCACATATTTTTATTGAACGAAGAGGATTCTGCATATATTATGTGAAAAAACCAGGATTATGTGAGGCAAGAAGTCCTTATCAGTCAGGAACTGTTTTCAAGAAAGACTTGCATCTCTGAGACTGTGTTTAATGTTTCACATCTTGACACTTTGATAAGAAACTTCTGTTTCCATTGACAGAAGAGAATGGAAAGACCTAGGTTTGATTCCATGTGACTTCAGCTAAGTTACTTAAACTCTGTGAACTTCAATTTCAACTCTAGTAAAATGAGGCTGATAATACCCACCTTACAAGGTTGTTTGGAGAGTTGAATCCGATATGTGAACGCAAAATGCCTACTACAGTTCCTGGAGGTTAGTTGGTTATTCCCTTCCCCTGCTCCTTCTCCATCATAGGGGACGTCAGAGTTCATGCCTGCCTAGCATCCGTATCTCCCTCTTCTGGGAACAGCACCCCTCCATTAGCGTTGGATAACTTCTCCTCCACCCTTGGATAAAGGCTTGATATAATTGTCAGTCAAGATGCCTGATGAACCTACAACCCAAGCCAGCCAACCAGATGCGCTTTTCTGATTCTTGAGCCACGCAGCATGATTCTGCAAACGTGTAGAATCGTGTCCTGAAGGGTGTGACGGACCAGTAGTTTCTACTGTTTAGAGCCCCGCAACTGCTCTGGTCCCTTAGAGTAAATACTTTTTTTTTTAAACATAAATTACCTGGGCTATTTTATTTGTATTGCTTATACTCAAAGTCCCCTGACTGGTACATTTGAGTGGGAATAATTTTGCATGCAGGTCGTCCATTTGTGTACTGATTGCCTTCCTCTTTATGCGTCCAGTGCTAGCTGCTGGAATACATTCACAGAAGAGAGAGATTAGGTTTCCTGCTCCTTGGGTGCTGTCAATTCAGTGGCTTCACAGAGGGCATTTGTTTCCAGCACAGTAGCTCACGTGGCGCACAGTCTGAGGCATAACCCCAAATTAAGTTTAGTATTAGGTATAGTGACAGTTAATCTAACTCTAAAAAAGTTAATTAAGAAGTTTTAAGTTAAAAAAAAAAAACCCTCTAATTCCCATGAGTTAATTACAGTCTTTTTAAAGAATAGCTATTACTCAGCCTTTTCATTAGTTTCATTTGTTTTCATCTGTTTCACTTAATTTCATCTTTTTATTTATTCAGTCTGATCAAGAAAAAGTATCTTAATAGTCTTAAATTAAAAAGTAGGCGACAGTAGAAAATTCTGAGCTTTTGCTGAAAATTGTGACCTTTGATTATTCGTACTGGTAATTTGTTTCTGTTTTATGTTACTATTATAGCGTTCAAAGCAGTAGACTAAGAGCTAATAACTTAGAAGCATCAGAGGCATTGTGGGACCAAGATGACAAGCCTTTAATGACTATCTTAGCTGGTAAAAGCCAGTACAATCGCTGCATGAATATTCATTTGAGAAGCATTCATTTGTAGGAAAGTTGTAAATCTTACAACATGTAAACTTTTTTTTTTAAACTACATTATAAATCCTAGCCATTTTTTATTAGAAATATCTTCAGATATTTTCATCAAATTCATTTTGCTCCTTTTTCTTACACTAAGCTTCGCTTGTGGAAAGAAAATAGGATTTCATTAGCCTCATCTGAATATTAGAAGAAAGTAGAATTTCATTAGACTCATCTGAATATTAGAAGTAATAAACGGGTAGTGTTCATATCATGTGAAATTGCTGATAGTTGTTAAAATCAGTCCTGCACTTTGCTCAGAGGCATTAATCACTTTGCTGGTTACATCTGTTCTTGGGAAAGAGAACTTGCTTTGACTGTGAATGGGGACAGGGTTGCCATCTGCTTATTCCCAGTGTCATTCAGAGCAACACGTTGGCGTGGTCATTGCTAGACATGGTTGCCTGGTGGCAAGAAGGTCGTGGCTGACTGGGCCTTACTTACCTTATTTTCTTTCCTTGGGGAAACAGAGATTGTACTGAATATAACTGAAGTCCGCCTGGGCCCCATAGTTACCTATATACTGTGTTCAAGGGAAACACATAGCTAGTAAAAATCAATCTAGACAGTTGAGATGGATTCACATCTAAGCAGTTTGTTCCTAGTTCACACTCTTCACCACAATTGCAATGTCAAACAAATAATATTCTGAAAACAAACCAAAAGTGGTATGTCATATGGTTTAGTGTTGAAAAGATAGTATAAATTTCAAAATAAACTTTTGATTTAAAACTTTTTTAATTAAAATTTTTTTTAATTTTAATTTTTAACTTTTTTGTAGAATCTTAGTTCCCTGACCAGGGATTGAAACCAAGCCCCCTGCAGTGGAAGCGTGGAGTCCTAATCACTGGATTACCAGGGAATTCCCAAACTTTTAATTTTAGAACAGTTTGGGTTTAGAGCAGAATTGTGAAGATAGTACAGAATTCCCGTCTCCCACCCTGTTTTCCCTGTTATTAATACTTCGCATTAGTATGGTACATTTGTTACAGTCAATGGACCAATACTGATACACTGTTACTAACTTCCATACTTTATTAGGTTTCCTTAGTTTGTACCTATTGTCCTTTTTCTGTACCAGGATCCAGCACAGGTTACCACGTTACCCTTTTTTACTTGCCTTAGGCTCCTGTGCGAGAATTTCTCAGACTTTGTTTTTGATGATCTTGACAGTCTTGAGAAGTACTTGTCCAATTTTTATAGAATGCCCCTTAAGTGGAAAGAAAGTAAGATTTGTCTGAAGTTTGCTCATGGTTAGAGTGGAGTTTTGGGTTTTGGAGAGGAAGACCATAGAGGTAAAGTGCTATTTTCATCATATAGTATCAGGGGTGTGTACTTTCAACATGACACTGTGTTTTTGTTTTTTAATTTATTGTGGTAACGCTTGTTTGTAACATATAAATTTCACGTGTGGCACATTATATTTTGACTTCTGTATACAGTACAGTGTGCTTACCACCAAAAGTTTAGTTTCCATCCATCACTATACAATTGACCCCCTTTACTCGTTTCATGGTGCCCTCATTCCTTACCCTCTAGTAACCACTACTCTTTTCTCTGTTTCTTTGTGTTTGTTTTGGTTTGCTTGCCTATCTATCTATCTATCTATCTATCTATCTATCTATCTATCTATCTATCTATCTATCTTCCACATATGATTGAAATCATCTGGTATTTGCCATTCTCCATCTGACATATTTTACTTTGCATAATACCCTCAAGGTCCATCCATGTTGTTGCGAACACCAAGATTTCATCTTTTTTTTTTAATGGGTGAAGAGTATTCCATTGTATATATGTACCACATCATCTTTATCCATTCATCTGTCAATGGGCACTTAACTTGTTCCATATCATGGCTATTGTAAATAATGCTGCTATGAACTTTGAGGTGCATATATCTTCTCAAATTAGTGTTTTGTACTCTTTGGGTAAATACCCAGAAGTGCAATGGCTGGATTATATGTAGTTCAATTTCTTAATTTCTTGAAGATTCTACGTATTCCACAGTGGCTGCACCAATCTATATTTCCATCAAGAGTGCACAAGGGTTCCCTTTTCTCCACATCCTAGCCAATACTTGTTATTTCTTGCTTTTAAAAAAAAATTATTTTATTTATTTATTTATTTATTTATTTATTTATTTATTTATTTTTGTTGGCTGCATTGGGTTCTCATTGCTGTGCGTGGGCTTTCTGTAGTTGTCGAGAGCGGGGGCTACTCTTTGTTGCATTGCACAGGTTTCTCATTGTGGTGGCTTCTCTTGTGGTGGAACACAGGCTCTAGGCGCACAGGCTTCAGTACTTGTGGCCCATGGGCTCAATAGTTGTGACTCGCAGGCTCTAGAGCTCAGGCTCAGTAGTTGTGGCACACAGGCTTAGTTGCTGCACAGCACATGGGATCTCCTGGACCAGGGCTCGAACCCGTGTCCCCTGCATTGGGAGGCGGATTCTTAACCACTGCACCCCCAGAGAAGCCCTCTTGCTTTTTTAAAAATTTAATCTGTATTGGAGTATGGTTGCTTTACAATGTTGTTTTAGCCTCCACTGAACAACAAAATGAAGCAGCTATACACATACAGATATCCCCTCCCTTTTGGACTTCCCTCCCATTTAGGTACCACAGTGTATTAGGTAGAGTTCCCTGTGCTGTACGGTATGTTCCCATCTGTTGTCTGTTTTATACATAGTATCAATAATATATATGTGTCAATCCCAGTCTCCCAATTCCTTCCACCCCACCCCTTTCCCCCTTAGTATCTATAGTTAGCTCTTTGCTCTCTACCTCTGTGTCTATTTCTGTTTTGCAAATAAGATCATCTATACTATTTTTCTAGATTCCACATATTTGCATCATTATACGATATTTGCTTTTCTCTTTCTGACTTAACTTCACTCTGTATGGCACTTTTGGTCCATCCATGTCTCCACAAATGACCCAGTTTCATTCCTTTTTATGGCTGAGTAATATTCCATTGTATATATACCATATCTTCTTTCTCCATTCCTCTGTTGATGGACATTTAGTTTGTTTCCATGTCCTGGCTATTGTAAATACTGCTGCTGTGAACATTGGGGTGCTTGCTTTTTTGGTAATAGTCATTCCAGTGACTATGAGGTGGTATCTCCTTGTGGGTTTTTTTCCCCATTTATTTATTTACTTATTTACTATTTATTTTGGCTGAGTTGGGTCTTGGTTGTGGCATGTGGGATCTTCGTTGAGGCATGTAGGATCTTACGTTGTGGTGCCTGGGCTCTTCCTTGGGGCACACAGGCTTCTCTCTAGTTGTGGTGCGTGGGTTTTCTCTCTCTAGTTGTGGTGTGTGGGCTCTGTAGTTGTGGTGCACACAGGCTTAGTTGCCCTGCAGCATGTGGGATCTTAGTTCCCCAACCAGGGATCAAACCCATGTCCCCTGCATTGGAAGGTGGATTCTTTACCACTGGACCACCAGGGACGTCCCTCCTTGTGGTTTTGATTTGCATTTCCTTGATAATATGTGATGTGTTGAACATCTTTTCATGTGCCTGTTGGCCATCTATATATCTTCTTTAGAAAAATCAAATGACTTACCGTTGATGTTGACCATGATCACTTGGCTGAGGGTAGTGTTTGTGAAGTTTCTGCACTGCGAAGTTACATTTCCCCCGTTCCATTTTGTCCTCTGAGAGGAAGTCACTGTGTGCAGTTTACACTTAAGGAGTGGGGAGTCACGGCCCACCTCCTTGAAGGAGGCGTATTTACATAAATTACTTGGGATTCTTCTGCAAAGGAATGTTGTCTCTTCTCCCTTATTTAGTAATTTATTGGCTGATTGATATATATGGACTCATGGATATTTATTTTACACTTTGGGTTATAATCCAGTGCTGCTTCATTTATGCTGTTGCTCAAAGTGTTCCATCTTTGGTCACTGGGAGCTCTTTCAGTTGAGCCCTCCTGTGTCCCTTTGACATATCCCCATTTTTGTGGAGTTTTGTTTGTTTTTAGCACTTCTTTACTTTCTGGCATCACAAAATGCTCTAGCCTTATCTTGGGTATTTCCCTTCCTACTCCTTGAATCCACCTTGTCTTCCGCGAGACCTGGTTTCTTTTATCAGAGCATGGCATTAGAAACCAAGAGCTGGATTCTAACTGTGCCTATCCTGCTGGGGTGTCTTTGCTGCCAGGGCCTATGAAAAGTGTTAACCAGCTTTTTAACCTGCCTGCACTTCTATACTTCGCTTTAGTTTTAAATGTTGGTAACCAAAAATGTTAACCGTTTTGTTATTCCTCGTAGAAAGAATGTTCTATTATAGCTACAGTCAAAAATTTCCAAAAATAAAATTAAAAAAGAAAACATACTTTATGAGAACTTGCACTCTTGTCTTAGAATTGTGTTACTGTCTCCTTACATTTGACTTTATAGTTTTTAAAGATTTTTTTTAAAGCAATGGTTCCTTGGATGGTGACTGTGAAGAGTACCATTTGTGCTTTTCTTTTACAGTGGACTTTCCGTTTATTTAATTTGGATTGGAATTAGAAATGCAAATAGGTCAGCAATTGAATTTAGCACTTGGAAGCTGGAGATTTACTATCTTAGTTACACAATGGAAAAGCAAAACAAAACAAAAAAACAAAGAAAAAAAACTTCAGTATCTATGCCCCAGAGTAATTTTCAGAGTATTTAATAGCTAGCACGGATTGATCAGTGAGAACAGGATAGCCAGAAACAAGGAGATCACATCAGGTATATTCTGGACAAATATCACCCCTGCCCAAGCCTGAAGAACTGCCAAAGGGCTGAGATCTTTTGGCTTTTAAATATTATGAAATAACAATCTGTTAAATTTCAGTGATATTTCTAAAAGTATTTTGTGTTTTTCTTAGATCCAGAAATGACAATAAAAGTTATTTTTGCTAGCTTTTAAGACAGTGCTGTCCTCTGTATGGTAATATATTATTCTGAGAAAGTCTTCATTCTTTCAAGGTAAAAAGCAGCTTATTATCACAGGCAGCCAACCACTGCAACAACTGATATTGACAAAGCTCTGAATCCTTTGGTTAAAAATTTAGCAAAATCAGAGTTTTCACAGAGCTTCGCAACCTGCTGTAGAGCTACATGGAAGAACTATCCACCTATTTTAATATCCAAGCATGTGATGACATATTCCAGTGACCTGCAAAGTAGTAACTTAGTGAAAGGTGTTCTTTGTCAAGGGAAAGACTGAGTCACAGAAGGTAAAATTTAGAAGAAAGGTGAACTATTATTATGCTCTTTCAGTGTGTGTGCATGTGTGTGTGTGTGTGTGTGTGTGTGTGTTATTGAGCAATATGTCATATGGTCTAAGAGTTCCTGGATCATTTGGGTTTATGAATATACCTGTACAACTGACAGAATGATGTATCACCTTGTAGGTCACTGGAATAGAGTCCAGATGTGCTTATGTGTTTATGAAAATTTACCTATTGTCACAGAGGCCCAGTGTCACATTACATTCTGTGGGCCTGCACTACAGCATTGCTCTCGGACTTTAAAGGAAATCTAACTAAAAATGAACTCTATTTCAAGTATAGCTTTTTTTATTTGAAAATGACATTATACTCATTAAATTCTTTTTTACATTCATTTTAAAACCATTAAGTTATTTACTATTGCTTACTTCACAGTAGCACAAGTCCTTTTGATCTCCTGGGCTGAAGCAAAACTTCAGTCGCATAAACTTGACTTCTGCCACTGCCCTGGGAGTCACACTTCATATGGGCCAATGAATTTCCAGGAGAGTACAATATTATTTCATATGTGCAACAAGTTTATGTGTTTTTTGATCCAAACCTTTGCTAGGAGAGGTTAGAATGTAGTCAGAGTTGGAAGACTTGAGATCTCAGCAGGCCAGGTAGAATGTGGAAAATTGCAGTGGTGAAAACAGGGCAGCTCATGCAGAAGGCTGCAGGGTTCTAGTTAGAACTTTGGTGTGAGGGAATTCATCTTCATTGCACCAAAGAGACCAGGTGTAATTCTACAGATATTTTTGTGGAAAATCTTGAATAACGAAAAAGGACAGTAGTGTTGACCAGTAGAACTTTCTGTGATGATGGAGATGACCTGTATCAGGGCAATATGGTGATCACTAGCCACGTGAATCTTTTGAGCCCTTGAAATTTGGTGAATGTGCTTGAGGAACTGAATTTTTAATTTAATTCAATTTTTAATGTAATTCAATTTTTAATTTAAACAGCACCGCTCTAAAGGGCTTTGTTTGTCACATCTGTTCATAAGATAATGTCCAAAAAGCTGTGGCACAGTAGATAACTCAAAAAATGTTAAATTTCCTTTTATGGAGTGTGTAGACCCATATGATACTTCTTTTAAATAACATCCTAGAGGATAATAAATCTCTTATTGTAACTTTCCAAATACAGCACCATTGCACATGTATCTCTTAAATTTCAGGATGGAGTCCGGAACTGTTAGAACTATGGAATTATAGAGACAAATACCTGAAGACAATACACCTCTCTTAATCACGTGTGTCCCACAGTGCAAGAGAACATAGATGATAGATTTGTATCCATGTTGTTCCCAAGCTTGGGACTGGGTGAGCATGATTCAGGATGCTTTGCTAGTTTTGCCATATATTTTCCCTCCTTGAATAAAAGGGAAAGTTTGAAAGGAGGGATCGGGGGGAGGGGAGGAAACAAGCAGGCCTAGAACTATGGAAAGAGAAGAAGAAAGGGAAGTACCTGCAGAGCTAAAAGTACCAGTAGCCTGATTGTGGAGTTGGCAGCATATTTGTCGGTGTGTTGTGGAGTGACTCCTTCTGGAGGCTCTCTTCTGGAGGGGACTAGGTTACACGTTTAGTGTAAGTGGAGGTGCTCCGTGCTTCTTTTGGTGGACTTGTGATTAGCATTTGACTTGAATCTGCTCTCTACTGTGGGGGAGAAGCCTGGCGAGAAGTGTGGAAAGGGCAAATGTGATAGTGGTGGGTGGGGTGTGTGGGGAGCTTTGCTGTCTCCATACAGTGGGTCAAATCACAAGGCCACTGATGGGCTGTGCTTTTCTTTTGTCTTGGCACCTCATCCAGTACACTGCATAACCTAGATGTTTATCTGCGGCACATTAAACAATGGCTTACA
Organism: Hippopotamus amphibius kiboko; assembly: GCF_030028045.1. Taxonomy (NCBI): domain Eukaryota; kingdom Metazoa; phylum Chordata; class Mammalia; order Artiodactyla; family Hippopotamidae; genus Hippopotamus; species Hippopotamus amphibius. Next base: position 146,881,926 of record NC_080188.1, read on the forward strand.
AACAAACACGTTCTAAAGGTAAATAGATCAGTATAGCTCAGTTCTAAGTGCCAAATAGTTGGTAATTTCACTTTTTCAGACAAATTTTTTCATTCGTTATTCCTATTCCTTATTGTATTTTAAATGTTAATTTATTCTTCACGCCTCTTCTTCCTTACTTTTCCGTCTCATTTACTTCAGAAATGTATATTGTTAGCAATGTGACTCTCAAGTCATCTCTAATTTGTCAGGGGCTGCAGTCCTGGATTCCCTTAACTAGAGGTAATAAATGAGATATGAAGATAAATATAAGCTAAGAACATTTCTAATAAGGAATTTTTTGTTTAACATGTTTTATTGGGCTTAACTAGAATGTGGAATGAAAAACTAATACCACTTCTCAGTTTTCTTAGCATATTTCATTCTTAATTTAGTTCTACTTATTAGAATTCCTTGAAGACTTCCTATAATTATTACACAAAAAACCTACATTGTCAGTTGAAACACATCCTTTGTAACCACATTCTTTTTATTTTGACTTCACATTTTACCTTTTTGAAAAATAATGAATGCATTACTGTTGCCAAGAAAATGTAAAGATCCCAGTAAGATTTACTTTTTTCCTTTCCCCAAGAAAAAGCTAATTTCAAATTCATTCTTTATTAATAACTGGATTTAAATCAGTTTAGTCTAATATTTACTCTTTTAAAGGAATTGTGATGATTATTAATTTGATTTCTTCTCCCCCATTCCTTTTAAAGTTACAACTAAGTAATAATATATTTTAACATCAATAGGTGCCATAATTTCAGATTTCACTTTATAGTAACATTTACTAAAGACACTGTGGGAATGTGAATCTGGGTGTAAAACACACACACACACACACACACACACACAGAGCCTTATCTATATCCAGTTATGTGTAAATGAAAGTCCTTAAAACTTTGAACAAATATAACATTCTTAATTTTTCCACTATAACTTTAGTGTTTTGAGATTTTGTGATTCTGATTCACTTTGTTGTACAGCAGAAACTAACACAACATTGTAAAGCAATTTGTACTCCAATAAAGATCTGAAAAAAAAAGATTTTATGATTGTTTTCATGTGTATTTTTGTGGTGAGTCTCAAACTTTATAGTGCATTAGAAGGACAGATTATTGGAGTTGCTGATTTAGTAGGTCTAGGGTAGGACTCAGGAGCTTGCATTTTGAAGTTTGCAGTTGCTGATGCTGCTGGTAACAGGGACCACGACTCAGGAATGACTGTGTTGGTGGGTTTGATGCTCACAAGAACCTGGTGTGGTGTTGGGCAGATGTAGATGAGGAAGCTGAGGCTTGCAGAAATTCATGATTTTCTCAGTGGCACATAGTGAATTAGTGGTTGACTAGAGATGAGAACCCATGAAGACCTTTCAGTTGTCCTCCTGCTCAGGACAAGAGGTCAGTTTCGCCCCCAGAATCTCTCTTGATTTCAAATGTTTGATATTTTTGTTGCAGTCTATATAGAGCCATTTTTCTATGTAGATACACCCTCCCCTGGTATTCATATTTGAAAATTATGTTTACAATTGTCTTCCCCTTTAAAGGTATAACTGATTTTTGTGCCTCAAGATGTTCTAAAAATGCTAAGTCCTTCTGTAGAAACAAAAAGCTCATGTAACTTGTCAAGGCCTTCCCTTAATCACAGGAAAGGTGTTGATTTTTTTGATCCACTAGCCTAGTGCTCTGGCATTTTTTCACTCTAACTTGTGGTGATGGTTCTAGGCAGAACCTTGATTTGTGGGTGCAGCAAATGATGGATCATGGATGATCCAGGGTAAGAAATCTTCAAATCACAGCTCTTGTGTGCAAAACAGTGGCATCCAGAATGAACTATGACATGTGCTTTTTCCCCCTTCCCGACAGTTTCTCTCTGAACTAGTTCAGGTTATTCAGCATATGTTTGTAGAATGATAACTCAAACGTATTGGAGCTTACCTTTTGAATGTTGCCTAGTGATCTTTCCTAATATTATGAAGAAAATGTTGGTGCACTTTTCTGATATTATTTTTTCTAGTTCCTACCTTCTACATTCTCTTGCTTTCCTCCTTTTGTTCTACTTTGACCTTGGACCCTTGTAATCCAAAAATAAAAGAGTAGAGAAAAATAATGGTGACCCTGACTATCTTCTATTATTATTAATTACTTTGTTGTGGTTGTCTTTTTTTCCCCTGTAGGACAAAGAAAGACTTGATATGTTTTACGTACTAGTCTTGTTTGAGTATTAATTTAAAAATCACTGTGATTTCACACCTGAAACTCATTGTGTGCTTCAGCTGCTCCTCCCCTCTTTCCACTCTTTTAAAGCTCATATTAAGCCTTAATGTGTGCTAGGCTCTATGTGGTGCTTTATATGCACCATTTTATTGATACTTAATCCTCACATCAGCCTTATGAGGTCCAGTTTTGAGGAAGTAGAGTCAGAGAGGTTATGTAAGTTGCCTAAGGTCTCGCACTTAGTTTATGGTAGAGCTGGGTCTTGGACTCCAAGGTCTTTTGGACTCCAAAGCTTATGCATTTAAGGAGTAGTTTGTATTACTTCCCATTTGAGACCATTGCTCAGACATGATAGTTGTATTTGATAATCTAAATTTCTTGAAATAAATTAGGCTCCACAAAAAACACTATCCTGACTTTAAACTTCTTTCCATGTTTCCTCTTGTTTCTCAGTTCTTTTTTTTTAAAAACAATTATTGTAAAGAGAAGGAAAGAATTCTACCTTTTTCAGAGATATATGCCTGTCCCTCAAGCACACAAAATTGGCAGTATCTTGCCTTTGCTGTTCCTGAGAGTTTTTTCTTTTCTAGTCCTTTGGTGTTTAAAGCAGCGTGTGATGGAGTTTTCAATTTGTCTTAAAACCACAGAGTGCTACCATGATACAAACACCGATAAACTGCAGGGTGTACATCAGCCTCTTTCTTTTTATGTTGCCCTTGAAATATTTGGCAGCTTTTAGAAAAAAGCAGCCACCCTAAGTGATTGAGGTGACCTATTTATAGGGAGGTAGTTGGGAATATCTCCCAAAGCATGTCCATTTAAAATCCTTCCTTAGCCTCTCCTGTTTCTTTGAAAAAATCATTTTCATCTTTCCTATTTTTTTCTTATGTATCTGTTCTTGTATGAATATGTATTTTAATAACAGATATAATACAGTGTTCAGACTTAGAGTCAGGGTTTAGTGAATATTTATTATTAATGGTAACTCTATACCCAAACCAGCCATATGTCTTCCCTCCCTCTCTCCTCTTTTCTTCTCTCCATCCCTCCCTCCCCTCTTCCTTTTCTTTCTGCTCTGCCTTGCTTTGCTTTCTTTCATCATTGCTCCAATATAGAATAACTGGTATTGATTCTTGGATTTTTCCCTTACTAGCTGAGTAGCGTTGAGAAAATTCATTCATTCCTTTGAGCCTCAGCTTCCTTATCTGTGAAAAGGTGATGATAACATCTCTCAAGATATTTGTAAGACTTGGGTAAGATAGGGTACACCACACAAGAAAGTGCCTCTCTGCAGTGCCTGGGTGGGAGAAATGGCATGGCAATGAGGTACCTCTCTTCTCAAGAAGTAAGTTTGCCTTCTGGAAAACGATTATAAAATCAAAGCGCAATGTCCGAAGTATCACATAGGCTAAAGGAACAGACTTTAGGCACTCTTATAATCTAACCGATAAGATAAATATCTTTAAAAGAAATATGTCAGCCAGAAGTGTTAGTAACCTGTGGCCCTTTCAAAAGCAGAGTTATTGCAGAGTTTCCATTTGGGGTGATAAAAAAAGTCTTGGAAATAGTGGTAACGGTTACATAACATTGTGAGTTTAATTAATGCCACTTAATTAAACACTTAGGAATGGTTAAAATGGCAAATTTTGTTATTAAAAAAAAAAGTGAGTGAGGTGAATATTCAGTGTTCCTTTGGGTGTAATCCAGTCCACGGAAAGCTGGAGCTAGGACCACGCTGCATAGATCCTGTGCAAAGTAGACCCTCTTTGTGCAGTTCAATTCAGAGACTGTAAGCTCCACAAGGCCAGAAATGTGCTCTTTTGTTCACTGCTAGGGCAGTACCTGCAGAATGAATGAATAGCCTCTTACCATTCAGTGTTTTAGATATGCACCTTACTGCTCTCGCTCTGGTGCCAGACAAAACAATATTCCGATTGTAATTTGGCTTCCTGTGCAGGGAGAGAATATGCTGGTCAGAAGATGACTGTCTGACACTTTCACTCATTACCTTTTCATTGTAAATGAGTAACTTGTTATTTATTAAACATTCTTAAAAATATTGAAATGAGTTAAAGGGTTTTTTTTTTGTTTGTTTTTCTCATTTTATTTATTTATTATTTTATTGGGGGGTACACCAGGTTCAATCATCTGTTTTTTTTTTTTTTTTCTTGATAAAGTCTTTATTGTTTTAGTTCCCGTTGACATTTTTTTCTTTTATTTATTTATTTATTTATTTATTTTATTTTTTGGGGGGTACACCAGGTTCAATCATCTGTTTTTTTACACATATCCCCGTATTCCCTCCCTTCCTTGACTCCCCCCCCACGAGTCCCCCCCACCCTCCCCGCCCCAGTCCTCTAAGGCATCTTCCATCCTCGAGTTGGACTCCCTTTGTTATACAACAACTTCCCACTGACTATCTATTTTACAGTTGGTAGTATATATATGTCTGTGCTACTCTCTCGCTTCGTCTCAGTTTCCCCTTCACCCCCCGCCCCCTCCCATACCTCGAGTTCTCCAGTCCATTCTCTGTATCTGCATCCTTGTTCTTGTCACTGAGTTCATCAGTACCATTTTTAGATTCCGTATATGTGAGTTAGCATACAATATTTGTCCTTCTCTTTCTGACTTACTTCACTCTGTATGACAGATTGTAGTTCTATCCACCTCATGACATATAGCTCCATCTCATCCCTTTTTACAGCTGAGTAATATTCCATTGTATATATATGCCACATCTTCTGTATCCATTCATTTGTTGATGGGCATTTAGGTTGCTTCCATGTCCTGGTCAATCATCTGTTTTTATACTAGTTAAAAGTTTACAACTGAACTCTGAGGTCTACTAGATGTTTTTTACCATGGCCATCCTTAGTGCATGTGAGGAATGTGTGCCAAAGATTTCTTAAGAAGGCTTACCAGTGATATTTCTATCAACAAGACTTCAGTGAGATTAATACTTAATTGAATATGCTTTCATTTTTTTCCCTTCCACTTTGCACTGTCATTATCTCCAAGGAATGGGTTCCATTATGGTGTTTGTTTGCTTGTTTGCTTTTTTTTTAATTCATAGTTTTCTATTCAAACAATGAATAAATAACTATGTTTGTTTCAAGAAAAATGGACAGAAATTTGGTAGTCCCTTTAGAGCATCAGTATTGCTTAAGAATGAACTGAATCCAGAAACATTTTAATTAAGATATTTAAAGATTTCAAAGCTTGCAATTTTAAGACGTGTTTGTTTTTTTCACAGTGGAGCTACTGAAAAATCTCTTCAGTTACTTATGTTATTATTGGGCTTCTGAATGTTTTCTGCAGTGATCCTCTTGAGTATTTTGGAAAAAAAAAATTGTGCCAAATTAAAAAAAATTATCCCTCGATTCCCCTTCTTGTCTTGTCCACGTCCTGTGATTCTTTGCATAGACACAATACACAAGAGCAGTACCTATTGCTTCTCATTGTTCCTCACTGCACTTTTGAATCCTCATGTTATACTTTTTCTACTCTTCATCCCCATTTATTTCTCCTTTCTTAAATGTAGATTTTCTGACCAGAGCTGTGGAATTGGGGTCACAGTTAAGCTTGATCAATATGTCACTTATTTATTTATCCAATAGGATAATAATGCATTCCTTATATGTTTGTGTAGCAGATAATTTCTTCTCATGTCTTTTCTCATTTTAGCTTTTATCTGAAGTACAATAAAAATTTGTTCTTTTAGACCTCCTTTTCATAGACTTTAAGGGGCTTTGGGGACCTATGATGTTGTGGAAAGAGAATGGGACTTGGATGCAGAAGACCTGAGTTTAAATACAGGTTTTACCTTTACTTGGGTAAGGAACTACTGTTCAGAATCTGTTGCCCTCACAGGATTATCGCCTGTAATACAAGGAGTCATTGCCGGGAGGAGTTTTGAACATGCACAGTGCTGGGTCAACATGGTAGAGATGTTGTTGTCTCTAAGTCTTTGAGCTGACGTGAAATGAATGTGGACCTTTTTTTGATGAAACAGCTAAACAAGAATTCTATTTCTTGGCATAACCACCATGCTGTTCTTTAATTTTATGGTATTTACAGATGGTAAGAGACTGTGAGGAAAAATTATGAAAAACTTTGAAATTATAAAAAAATTTAATGTATGTTCTGTCTAGCTTACCAAACTAGGTTCTCTCTGTCTTTCATTGTCTTTGGGCTGTTTTATAACTCTGTGTATTGTAGAAATCAGTTAGTAAAGCAAATGATCTTATCCATGAAAAGCTAATTGTGATCAGTAAATGCAATAGATTATTGCTCTGTGTATGGTGATCAGTTTTTCCTTGCCTTTTTTCCTAGCACTACTGATGCTTATATAATTTGTTTGCTCTTTGAATTCTCTTTTGAACAGGTTATAACATCTTTCTGGTTTCCCCAATTAATGAATTAAATAAAACCTTCTACACTTTTTTTTTGAGATCCATGATTTTAACTTTTAAAAAATTACTCCTTAACAAGATAGTAAGGTGGATGGACCTAGAGTCTTGTCATACAGAGTGAGGTAAATCAGAAAGAGAAAAACAAATACCGTATGCTAATGCATATATATGGAATCTAGAAAAATGGTACTGATGAAGCTAGTGGCAGGGCAGGTATAGAGATGCAGATGTAGAGAATGGTCTTGAGGACACAGAGGGAAGGGGAAGCTGGGATGAAGTGAGGGAGTAGCATTGACATACATACACTACCAAATGTAAGATAGATGGCTAGTGAGAAGCTGCTGCAGAGCACCGGGAGATCAACTTGATGCTTTGTGATGACCTAGAGGGGTGGGATAGGAATGGTGGGAGGGAGGCACAGGAGGGAGGGGATATGGGGATATATGTATGCATATAGCTGATTCACTTTGTTGTATAGCAGAAACTAACACAATATTGTAAAGCAGTTATACTCCAATAAAGATGAAAAAAAACAATATAGTAGAAGAACACAATTCTGGGAATTAAAGGATTTATTTATGTCACCTTGAATAAGGCACTCATGTCACTGAGCTATGGTTTTCTTAATTAAAAAAAAATGAGGTTCACCTAAATAATCTCTGGTCTATGATTCTCTGATTTTGTGATTTTATGATTTCATATTCTATAAGCCCAAAGTGCACTATCCTAAGTTTGATAATATTTAGGTGAATTGGCATAAAATCAAGGAACTTAAGTATCTTAACTTATGTGAAAATTGCAACAGAAAGTCTTGTATTTTTAGCACACCTATGTGCATAAATTAGTGCCTAAATTACAGAGGATATTTTATTTTGTTGTTTACATTTCTTTCAAAGAAATTATAGTATTGAATTGCTATTGACAGTTTTCAGTAGCGAGTGAAGAAAAGGTGAGTGTTCTACAATCTACTTTTTAGTAAGTGATATCTTGGCTTATATTACTGTCAGTGCGTATGGAAAATTGTGGGTGTTGTAGTCAGTGGCATTTTTAAACCATTATTATATTCATAAAAGCATTTCTGAAGCTCTCAGCCTCACAGAGCATTCATTGCATTATGAAATATAAGAAATAAATTTAAATTTTCATTCATGCTGCTTGGGAAGTCACTAAGAAACATTGATAGAGTAGGTGTGTCCTGGTCAGCTCAGGTTACTATAACAAAATATCACAGACTGGGTGGCTTACACAGCAGAAATTAATTTCCTCACAGTTCTGGAGCCTAGATGTCCAAGATCAAGGTTCTGACTGATTGGATTTTTGGTGAGGACTCTCTGGCTTGCAAATGCCTGCCTTCTTGCTATGTCCTCACATGGCCTTTCCTCTGTGTGTACTTGTGGTGAGAGAGGGCAAGCTCTTTGCTGTCTCTTCTTAAAAGAACACTAATTTTATTGAATCAGAGCCCCATTCTTATGACCTCATTTCACCTAAATTACTTCCTTAGAGGCACCTTCTCTAAATATAGCCACATTGGGAGTCAAGACTTCAACATACGACTTTTGCAGGGCCACAAACGTTCAGGCTATAACAAGGTGTGATAGTTTTAGAAGCAGAAATCCCACATCTGAGGTGCAGGTTGGGGGATACAGGACGTGTTGTCCGCAGAGGTGGCCAGGTCAGTGTTGAGGACGTCAGCCAAGCCTTGATGAGTTTGGTGCTGCCAGTGTGTGTGCTGACTTGGGAACTGTTAGTTACACTGACCTATTATTACTTACCTGTTTTTCCAACTGTTATCTTCCAAGTATTTCCCAATAGGAAAAAAAAAGGGGGGCAATGCACTTGCTTTTCTTTCATTTTTAATTTAAAAGCTGGGCCCTCTTTGCGTCAAGGTATTTCTTCAGCTTTTCCCAGCATTTGTAAGAGTATCTCGGGAAGGACAAGTGTTTTATATTCGTCTCACTCTTAGTTTTTCCACCTAACTGCCTTTACTGGTTTGATGCAATGGGAGTACTGCCTCTTAGGGAATAATAAAGCATGATCTTTCATGGATCTGGGGGTGGCTTACTTGGTTTAAAATAATCTAGTATGTGCGTAGATAGAGTTATTTCAAGTCCTCTGGCTTTACTTCCATGCCTAATGCCTTTTCTCATCATTTATTAAAGCTCCCCTTTTGGACTTTGATGTATGTCATGTTAGTACCTTGTAAATCCTTCTAGTAATACCTTTCTATTACTAAGGTGTAAACACTGTTGTTTCTACCCCATTTGCTTCTCCCTCTGTGTCGTTTTTATAGGGCTCTTTAACCTGCTGGTGTTCCAGGATATTAATTTGAAACAGCCAGCCAAATAATAGAGACTCTTTCCTGCCTGTGATGAACTGACCTCTTTTTACCCGTTTCCTTTCAAATTCCGTTGGAAAGCTAAATTTTCATAATCTTTTGAACTAGTACTTCACTTCCCTGATGCTTGCAGTTTAGCAGCCTTATCGTTCTCAAGACTTTATACCAAGAGTACGCACCCAACTACTATTTTATTTTTTCTGAACATGCCCCCCAGCTCAGTCAGGAATTTTATATATATATAATTATACATAGAGAATTTTATATGTATGTTTGTATATTTGTTTATATTTATATTTGTTTATTTATTTCCTTTTAGGAAATGCAATTTCTATTTGCATTTTCCCTACTTTCTTCATCTTGCTTCTTCCTAACTTTGTTCTGTCACTATTTAAGGGATTTAGCTAGAACATTTCTGGCTTTCATCTCTTAGGCTAACCTTTTCATATTTACCTACATGGTTAGAGCTGTCAGATTAAATAATGTCTAAGGGACTATATTTGAGTTTATGCTTAAAAATATTTTCAAGACTCATTTGATGTTTTTTCCTTAGCTTCTGGTTATTCCTTAAGTTTACAAGTCACTCTGTCTGAAAATTACTGTTATCTTGAATTCTGCCTCTTTTGCGTGGAGGTTTCATCAATTGCCCTGGACTTATACAAATTTTCTAATACTTTTGTTGATGGCTTTTCTCTTATATGAAGGATGTCCTTGGTCCTTATATTAACCTGTTCTTGTTTCTGAAGTCTAGCTTCCAAAAAGCAACATATTCAATTTGAAGGGGCCAAATACATCATTAAAGGTTTGATGGGACTAAGATTATTTAACCTGCTAGAGGCAAGGCTGTGAAGAAATTTAGCTATATGTTCTTACAAAAGTTCCTTGTATTCTCTCTGTTAACCATGCCCACTTGCACTTAGATGCTTGCGTAGAGTGCCTTTTCAACCTTGTGTGGTGATTGTTAAGAGTCAAGGGCTGTTTCTTTCTTCCTTTTTTTTTTAAATTTTATTTTTTTAATTGACATAGAGTTGATTTACAATGTTGTGCCAGTCTCTGCTGTACAGCACAGTGACTCAGTTATACACATATAGACATTCTTTTTTTAAAATTTATTTTTAATTAATTAATTAACTTATTATTGGCTGTGTTGGGTCTTCATTGCCGCACATGAGTTTTCTCTAGTTGAGGTGAGCGGCGGCTACTCTTTGTTGTGGTGCGCAGGCACCTCATTGCTGTGGCTTCTCTTGTTGTGGAGCACGGGCTCTAGGTGCGTGGGCTTCAGTAGTTGCGGCACATGGGCTCAATAGGTGTGGCTCACGGGCTTAGCTGCTCCTTGGCATGTGGGATCTTCTTGGAGCAGGGATTGAACCTGTGTGCCCTGCATTGGCAGGTAGATTCTTAACCACTGCGCCACCAGAGAAGCCCCTAGACATTCTTTTTTTAAATATTCTTTTCTATTATGGTTTATCACAGAATATTGAATATAGTTCGAAGGGCTGTTTCTTCATTCAGGAAGGATTAAGGTTTGACCTGCAGAAGATATCCATCCAACACTGTTGAACAATGGAAAGAACTATTGGGAGAGGGTCACTGTGGAATTGGCCCTCAAATCTTACTCCCGGGATGAGGTGGATTAAGGGTGAAGAAATTTGAACTTTGAAGGAGTTTTCTAGATATAGGATTCTAATCTGATTGATGTGGTCAGTTTTGTCTTATTTTCCTGATTGTGACTGGAAGCCCTTCTTATGGTAGAAAACAATGAACTGCATCAACCGGTTCCTCAGATCCCCTCCTTGGGTGAGAGTGAAGAGTGCCAGGGAGAAGGTAGCGTGGTGCAGTGGAAAGAGCACTATATCAGGATAGGATATAAGGACCCTTATCCTGCTGGATAAGGACCTAGCTTTACAAATGATTGGCTGCCTGATCCTGAGCCTGTGCCTTCATCACGTCAGGCCTCTCCTTTCCATTTTTACTCTGCGTGAGCTTGAGTAGATGAATTGAGATCCCGTTCTGCTCAGCCTTATGGGTGACAGGGAGGGAGGTTATAATTGTAGAGGGGAGAGAGGCTAAAATAGGGGAGATGAAACGATATGGGGTCCCAGAGATAGCAGGAGTACCTGCGGGAAGGCTGTGGTGGTGGGAGAAAGAGGAAGGAAGGAGATGCAGCGGTGAGGTGAGGAGGTCTTAATTTCAGTAAGGAATTGGCCACTGATAATGGGTCCCTCCTAGTCTTACAGGTTGGTCTCTCTCTCTCTCTAATTGGATTAATTGGGCAGGATTTGAGACTATTTGTTTAAGTTTTTCTTTCTGCTTCCTTCATAATTAGGTTAAAGTTGTGTTCTTTCTTTGAGGATTTCAAAGAATTTTTTTTTGTTATTCAAAAATGCCCCTGCAAAATAAGCAAACGTAATTATCTCCGTAAAGTGGATAAATGAAGGTGCAAGGTAGTTAAGCAATTTATTTAGGAAATAATATGCTAATGCTAGAATCCGATTTTTCAACTCTCTTTGTTAGGCTTATCTGCTTTCAGCTGTGTGTGGGTGTCTGGAGGATGTATTATTTAGACAACTGGTGCTTGGCACACAGGTGACAAGAGTAATAATGTACTTAAAGACAGGAGCCCTCCATCCTCTCGAACTCATATTGGGAAATGGATCCCAAACCAGAACACCCTTGTCTGTGTACTTGTTTCATAATTCAGTACAGTGAGTCCCCTACATACAACCTTCAAGTTGCAAACTTTCGAAGATGTGAACTTCTACTACCCAGACATCACTGGATCATTTTTTCAAGAGAGTAGATAGAATTGAATCTAGCAAGAAACCGCAACCTGTGCCATCAACGTCAGGAGTGAGTGAGATTGCAGCTTGTCCTCTGTCTCCTGTTGCTGACGATCCTTCAGCTCTACCATCTCCCACCTCCTCTGTCTCCTCCAGTCAGTAACTCTTCTTGCCTGTTCACTCGATGCCAGCCCCTGTCTGCCAGCGGTTATACTGTACTACTGTACTTTTCAAGGTACTGTACTGTAAGATTAAAAATGATTTTTTAATTTTTTGTATTTGCTTGTGTATTATTTCTGTGAAAAGTATTATAAGCCTATTACAGTACAGTACTATATAGCTGATTGTGTTAGTTGGGTACCTAGGCTAACTTTGTTGGACTTATGAAAAAATTGGACGAATGCACTCTCAGAATGGAACTCGTCTGTATGTAGAGGACTTACTATAATTTGAATTCTGTCTCTTATAAATAAAAGTACACAAGTTAAAATATTCTTACCCCGGGGGAATAGAAATTCTGAGATTTCCTTTGTTTGTGTGTAGAGAGGATCTTTGGTTGCCCAAAGTGCCATTCATGCATTGATATAGTTCATGACATTTTCTTGAATTTCCTGAGTCCTGTATGTGTCAAATAAGATGTCAGATGTACTGCTATTCCTGAGCAGTATCAGCTTTGGGGGGTGGAGAGGATGTCAGTTGATAGTCTGAAATGTGTTTCATTAATTTTGTAAGTAGACAGACTGCTTACATCACATCTACATATAATTTCAAGGACACCTCTCCTTTGTACTAAAGTGGAGATGAGGCTGTCTGTTTGAAGGTGGGGTGTAGAAAGAATACAGGAAAAACATTTTCCTCCATTGCAGTCAGCTGTATTCTAATTGTGTATAGTGTACTTGGTGAGGCCTCCATCTGCCTTGCTCTCTTTAGGCAATGCTTTGCATAGTTGTTTCTCTGGGTGGAATGGAACCTCTAGGAACGCGTTCTCCTCTGTTCACAAGAGCATTTGTGTGCACACCATGTGGTCCCCTAGTTCCTGCCACTTCTCAAGGGTGGAAATGCATGTGGAGAGAGAGGTGATAGTAATTGTCAGAGTTTAAGTGATCACTTTGTCTCTAGGGAAAGAAATAGAACCCATATGATGTACATACCATAGTGGAATATGTTCCTTGCCTGGTATTTGGCTGCTTTCATCACATCTCTTTATGGCTCCTTACATCACAGACTCTGTTTATATCACTTCTGAGGAGTGTTTGCAAAGGGAGGCATCTCTTACTGGAAACTAGTTGCAGTCTGCCCTCCCTATCCATTGGTTCCATATCGGCGGATTCCACATCCACAAATTCAACCGAGAATCGAAAAAAAAAATTTTTTTTAATTCCAGAAAGTTCCAAAAAGGAAAACTGTGATTTTCCACATGCCAGCAACTATTTATATAGCATTTACATTGTATTAGGTATAATAAGTAATCTAGAGATGATTTAAAGTGTACTGCAGGATGTGTGTATGTTATATGCAAATGCTATACCATTTTATATAAGGGACTTGAGCATCCTGGATTTCAGTATCTATGGGGGTTCTGAAAGCAGCCTCTTGCAGATACCAGGGACAACAGTATATGATTGCTACCTATTCTCTTCTGCCCTTTGGGGCTCTAAAATCAGGTGGCAAGCATCTGCATCATGACTTTGAGAAGAAGGTATTAGATATTTAATATTCTTAAATAAAGACAGAATTTTTTAACTTTCTTACTTGGAGGTGTTCAAATTAAGAAAAAAAGATCTGCTGCTGAAGAGCACCTAATGAGACGGATGGTTCTAAAGCAGGTTATATATTTTTTTACCCCAACCCCTAGACATACTTAGGTAATGGACAGTTTTAGATTTCTGACACAGATGTGGGGAATGTTCCTCTCAAGGAAATTTCAGAGTTGAAAACAAAATCCTTATTGGTTCTTTCGTAGTGATATTAGGGAGTCAGATCATTATCTTGATAACTGACAAATAAAAGGAAAGAATCAAGTATTTAACTTGCTTTTCCTTTACAAATTGTACCTGGTACTAACTAAATAGTTGATGAGACAGTTGCTCTTGAGAGAGATTTAGTCTCAGTAACAGAGAAAGGATTCAGAAAATCAGAATTCATTATTTTGCAACCCCAGATGAGTTGATGAATCCAAGTGGTGAACTCCCCTTGCTGTAGACATCACAAAGAAAGGCAACCCAAGATTATATGTCTCCTAATGAACTACACAGCTTATGAAGTGTTTTTGCCAAAATTTAAAACTGTAATCTGATCTGGCCTCTTTCTCAGACTACCAGTTAACAGGAGGGCAGGGGAACAGAGTGAATTAAACATCATGGAAATACAATTTAAAAAATCTAGACTGGGCAGCTCTACAGGGCAAATGACATTGTTTCATTAACGACAACAACAACAACAGTAAAAATGCCACAGAATTAAAAAAGAGATGGAGGGGAAATCTATAGATTAAAGGGATTTACAGGATGTGTCAACTAATCCTAACGTCTTTAACTTTTTTGGATACCATTTTATACGAACCGTAAAAGGTTATAATACAGTTGGGGAAAAGGTACAGTACCTGAATGATATTAAGGAATTCTTGTTAATATATTTAAGGAATTATTACATCGAAGTTTTAAAAAATGATCCCTATAAATATTGACAGATGATATGATATTTGGGATTTGCTTCAAAATAATAGAGGAAGGCTAATAATACAGGGTGTAGGTGAAGAAAGGTTGGTCAGTATTGTTGAAGCTGGAAGATGAGGACTTGGGTTGTTCTCTCTAATTCTGTATATGTTTGAAATAATCTGTCATAGAATATTTTTAAAAAAGAATTTTAGGTCAGGGACTTCTCTGGCGGTCCAGTGGTTAAGAAGCCACGCTTCCACTGCAGGTGGTGAGAGTTCTATCCCTGGTCGGGGAACTAAGATGCTGCATGCCTGCGCAGCGCAGCCAAACAACACAAAACAAAACAAAACAAAAAAGAATTTTAGGTCAAGATACATAGCAAAGCTTTGAGTGCAATGAAAAGGAAATTGGGAGAGTAGGAAAAGAGATATAAGGTGCTTAGCATGGTACCTGGTATGTTCTATGTATTAAGTAAGTATTGGCTATAATTATTTCTAAGCCATGAATGCACCCATTCGTTCATCCAATTACTCCATTGCTTATTTCAGTAAATATTTATTGAACATGTATGATGTGGCAAGCACCAAAATACCTCTATAAATCAAGTAAAACAAATAGAGCCCATCACACGCCCGTGGTATTTTTGGCCTGTTCTCATTCCACAGAGTCTCTGAACTGAATGTGAATAGCTCCCAGACTAGAGGGTTTAAGATGGCACTGTGTGGTATCATGCCTGGACTCATTCAAGTTTAGTCTTTAATATGCTTCTCAGGGAGGCTCTAACGAACCATCTGCTTGCTGGGGCTTTGCTTTCCTCTTGAATCAGCCAGCTCTTAAAGTCGTGGGTGTCCCCTACTTGATTCCAGAAGGCCCCCCTCTGGTTCCTGGCCTGGTTCATCCAGTGACTGCCCGTTGAACAGCCAGCTCCAGGTTGAGAGTTGAGATCCTATGGGAAAGCTCCTCCCCCTGCCATTTCACCTTCGGAACTGTTGTTGCACTCTGGAAGATTTTCCAATGACTACATCTAATTACAAGGAAGAATAAATTACTGAAGCAAGTTAAATTATCTTGTGTGTCATAACAGTAATTAACATTCAAATAGGAAACCGCTGCCATTTTTATAAACATCACTAAGTGGAGGCAGCACCCCTTTCGAAAGCAGAAAGCAAGAGGGCGCTCCCTCCCTGAAGCCTGGTGTAAGGATGGTCTGGGAGAGTTGCTACGTTGAATGTTTAGAAAATCCGTCTGGATGAGACTGATGTAACTGAAGAGATTGATTTTTGAATTGCCCCATTTTAATCTAAATCCTTAGAAATAGCAGCTTTCCTCTGCATTTACATCTCCTCATGGCCATATACATTTTTTTAATCTTTTTTTCTCCACATATTTCATGTAGGACTGGACACGAGTCTGGTCACAAGACATTTTGTGTGCTAGGCTTTGCTTGGAAAGCAGCTCACAGCCTTTTCAGAATCCACTTTTCAACAATTCCATGCACATTCCTTACCCATTCAGTGCTCTTCTGTCATGAAAATGCTTATTCTTTTCCTGAGTGGTCTCTTGATTTTACCATGTTCCTTTGAGCGCCCCTAAAAAGTGAACATGCTTTTCTTGCTCAGTATAGCGTCTAGCCTAGCATTATCATGTCTGGTATTCAGAAATTCTTGATAGCAGTACTGAAGGAGGAATGCCTTTTAAATTATGTAGTAATGGCATATAGAACTAGTACTAAACGGTCTGTAGCTGCTTTTAACCTCATTTGGTGAGTAGTGTGTGGGCAGTTAAAACTCAGTAAGGTTTGAAAAGATCATTTTAAACTGTCATTAGTAGTTGGGATTATGAATTGCCTTTGTTTATTCAATAGATGAATAATATGTTTAGAATTTATTTAGAAAATTGATACCACAACTGTGGGCACAGCTCTGCCTTTGATAACCATGAAATGTTATGATTTTTGTTCTTGTGCTTCTTTGAAACTTACAAACTCTTAAATGATATAAGGATTGTGAGCAATGGGATCTAATTTAAGAAAGCAGGGACCTTAATATCTTAATATCATAAATAGGTATCTCTGGTATTATGAAAGATTTAACTAAGTCATGGTTATAAGCAGAGATCTTTTTACCCTTAGGCCAAATATGAATCACAATGGTTCCCGCAACATGTGAAGGTTAAGCCTGACAAAAGTTTCAAAATTTCTCTTCTATTTTATGTTTAAGTAGAAATATTATGTATTTCCACCAATTTTGGTTAAAGTATGTAATTTGGGGATTCATACATTATGTTTGTCTGTTACGTGTGTATGGTGTTTTTTTTCCTTTTTTTAGATTGAAGTATAGTTAATTTACAATGTTGTGTTAGTTTCAGGTGTACATCAGAATGATGCAATATATATATGAATACATATATATTCTTTTCCATTATACGTTATTACAAGATACTGAATCTAGTTGTTCCCTGTGCTATGTGGCATGTCCACGTGTGTGCTCTTTTAGTGCAAGAGTGGCTAAGGGGAAGAGCCAGCATTTACCAGCATCACTGACAAAAGTCCAGTATGTGTAATTCACATGCTTTGAAAATGTTTTCCTGTTGCTGATTTTAGGCCATGTATGTCATTTCTGTTTTAAATAACAAAAAATTACTTTTTGTTCACAATATCAGCTCAGTTTTAAATGCTCGGATTTTTTTGTTTGTTTTTTAAATATGTTTTTTCTTTCTGCCAAGGACTCTGAAAAGCCAAATATGGGCCCAAATTTTGGTTCCCTTTTTGGATATGGATAGCAATGGGAGGAATTAGGAATGACTTTTATATACTGGAACCCATCAGTGTGGTTGAGGGAGGCTAATTTTGTTTACTGATCTCCAGTTTTGCAACTCTGCACTTTGTTTCTGAGACTGAGTGTCATGTAAAAAATAAAAATTACTTTGTGGTTATTGGTAATGGAGGTTGTGCTGGGGCCTGGAGGAGGCAATTGAAAGGAAAAGAGGATACTGGAATGGGATAAAAAATAATCTCCTTAGTGACTTTGTGTAATATTAGCTTAGACTGAAAGACTTGTTCCCCATTATCTTGCTGCTTTTGAATACATATCTGTTCTAAAAGGACCATGGAAGATGTAGTAAGTTGGGTCAATGCAAATTGTTTTTCATGGAAAATGTATTTAAGATGGAAACTCCTTTGAATAAATTACATATTTGAAAGAGGTTTCTATTCTGTGTTTTGTACAGTATAATATGTTTGGAATTTGTAGCTAATTTACACACGTTTCACTTACAATGTATTTAAAAGCCCTCCTCAATGAATAGTTGGTAATTAGGTGATTGACATATTCTCCCACTTGATAATCACACATGCCAGTAAATTGCCCTCTATTGTCCAGGAATATCTCCAACAAATATTTGAAACTTCCCTTAGCAATTGTTGTTCAGCAAAATTATAAGGGACTGAAGGATACTTTATTTCTGCAAATTGAATGAATGCTCTTTCTGTAATGCCCAATCTTCCTGGATAGTTTATGAAGTACTTCTGGATATGTGATGGGAAGTTGGTTTAATTTAAGTAGGTAGATATGAATATTTACAGTGTCTTAATCTTTAGGTAGTGAAGGAGTTTTAGAGTTTAGGGTACCTCTAAGTGTAAAGGTTATAGAAAAAAACTTTTTTGTTTGTTTGTTTGTTTAATACATGGATAATGGTTAGTCTAAATCTCAAAGACCAAAGCAGTTATTTTACTTGATTGGTAAACTTCCATCAGGGATACTTTTTGTTTTGTTTTATCTCAGGTGTCAGTCAGAAAATACAGTTTATTATCATAATTCATCTTGGAACTTTAATTTTTGGTGCAGCAAAGGGATAGTTACCCTGTCACAAAATACCATGATATAGTATTTTGTACTCAAATATGATTTTATAAGTAAAATTAACGTTTGTGGCTGTATCACCAGTATCTCTTCATATGACTCCTTGAATCACATTTTTTCCCTCTAATACTCTTTTAATTGTTATAATTCACAAACAATAACATGTATAGACTTAGATATAATTTGATGAGATTTGAATATTGATATAAGTATTCGGGTAACACTCCATCAGTACATAAAGCATTTCCATGAGAATAGAAAGTATTATAATATTTTAATTTATAATATTATAGTATTCCTAATTTTAACATTAGCAGAGAACCCTGGAGTCATGATCAGAGAAAACCTCATTTCAGTTTATTAGATACTTACCAGAGGAAAGCATGATGGGAAAAGGCAGATGTATTAAAATGAATAACTTAGTAGTTTTTGAGACTCTGTTCTGTGCAAGTGTTCTTTTAGCTCCTAGAATAGATCTGCTATTAATAAACAAATACTCTAAAGTTTAAGATATTTACAGGCGAATATACCCCCCGTCCCCCCCAAAATTTGTGATTAAAGTTAAATGATAGGCAAGGCGAATCAGGAACATGAAACTAAAAGAAAGGGAGTACAATATCAATGTCATGTAAACAGAATTCAAGATAAAAAGAATGAAATGGAATAAACTTTATATCTTTCATAAAAAACATAAATCTGAGTGGCAGCCAAGAGGGAGGGAGTTGGAGGATTGGGTGAAATCCTCGAAAGGATTTAGGCGGCACAAACCTCCTGTTATATAATAAATAAGCCGCAGGGTTGTAATACCCAGCATAAGGAATATGGTCAATAAAACAGTAATAACTTTGTATGGGGACAGATGGCTGCTAGACTCACGCAATGTCAAATTAATGTATGCGAATGTCAAATCATTGCATGGTACACCTGAAACTAACAGAATATTGTTTGTCAACTATATTTCCCCAAAAAGGAAATGTGCTGTATATTCAGTTATTCTTGAAACATTTATTAAAATTGATTGTTGGTTGGACATAGGCAACATTAGTTCAGCTGTACCCATTGCTTAGCAACTAAGAAACTGTAACTATTGGACCAAAGTGGAAATCAACGCGTTTTGGAAAATAAGAATCATAACACTTATAGAAAACAAACAAAATTGTACTCAGAAATTCATAATTTTAAAGTAGTCATTCCCGTGTCATGACCAGAGAAAATTTTCTGATTAAAAAAAAAAGGATTGGAGGGTGATTTGGAAAATACTATGTATTTTGCTTACAAAAAACTCTGAGAAGTCTTGCAGTAAGGTCATTAGAGGCCACAAATACCAACTAATTTGTGGTACAAATTAAGAAAATACAAAGAAATCTATAAACTTTAAGAAATAATAGAAGAAGATTAATTAGAGAGATATACTATGTTCGTAGATGAAGGGCTAAACCTTATAAAGTTGGCAGTCTTTCCAAACTACATGTTTTTGAGACATTTTTCCAGATGATTATTTAGTGCTCATGTGGAAAAATGAATAGACAAGATAGTATACCATTCAGGGAATCCACAAAAAAATTAGCCCATAAAGATGTGGAAAAAAATTTAATCTTAACTAATAGTCAAAGAAAGGCAAATAATCAGATGCCGTTTGGCAGAAATTAGCAAGAAATGTTAATGCTGAAATGTTAGCAAGAACTTAGTAAGGCAGTCACTTCCATATTACTACTATTGTTGTGTACATTGATTTATAATTGGTAGGGAGCAAATTTAGAAATATTTATCAAGAGTCTAAAATTATTAGTTCATAATGATCCTATGTGGGGCGGCAACTGGTAGTTGTACTTTTTTTTAAATGGCAAAGAAAAAAAAAGTCCAGCAATGTGGAAGTGGTTAAATGAATTATAAATAAAACTAAAAAGAAGTTACGTGAACCATTAAACATATTTAATAATAAGGGAAAATAACCATGGTGCAATATTAGTTAAATGATGTATATGTAAAATCAATCTGATATTTTATAGTCAAAGATATTTCTGAGAGGGAGGAAATCACAGTATGTAAATTCTTAATTTAGGATAGCACAAAATAGTTAATTCTTGCTTTCATAATCAGGAAATATATCCAAAATATTCCTTTTCTTATGTGGTAAATATCTAATAAACTGAAATGTGGTTTTCTCTGATTGCTACTCCATGGTTCTCTGCTAATTTTAAAATTAGACATGTTATAATATTATTAATTAAAATAATTTTATAATTATTATAATTATAATACTTTCTGTGCTCATGGAAATACTTTATGTACTGATGGGAGTGTGGGTTACATGAATACCTATCAATATTCAAATCTAATCAAACTATATCTAAATCTATACATGTTATTGTTTGTGCATTATAACTCAATTAAAAATAGTATTAGAGGGAAAATATGAAGTATATGTATAATACTAGATATTATAGTATGTAGTATATATAGATTCCCTATTTTCTTCTTTATACTATTCTGTGACTTCTATATTTTCTATAGTGATTAGAAAACAGAAACCGATGCAGTACCCAGGATCAAGCTGCAACAAATTCTGGTTGTCACCAAACTTGAAAATCAAAATCATTTCAATAATCTGTGAAAAATGAGCTTATTAGGTACCTTTTAGACCTTAAGTTTCTTGCCATGTCTTTAGAGCTGGAACTCAAACCTGGGACTCCCAGTACTGTGCACTGTATTATTCTCTTCTTTTTAACTGAGATCTGGGACAAGCAAAAACATTTTGATGTCTAATCCAGGACTTATTGTTATTCATTTACTTTTCCAGGAACATATTTTTTTAGAGTAAGTTCACTTATTAAGCTTGCCCATTTCATATACCATATTAGTAGAGGTTTTTTCAAAGAAAGAAAGTTTTTGCTCTGTAACAGACTTTCACTAATTTCCCTTCTCTCTACTTGGTAAATTAATTTTGGCATTTTTCCTTTTGATGTACTAATTTCTGATCACTCCTTCCATCCTATTCATTTGTTCTAGTATTGAGAATAAACATGGACTTACCCATGACTCTAACTCCTTGGCATCTGTCCTTTGCAGAGCTCATGGATTGCAATCCAAGTTAATTAGTATGTCAAGGTTTAAATTTGCTGGTGGAGGGGATGTGGGGAAGGACATATATAAGCTTTTAGAAAACCCAGGCTCCCTAAGGACTTCAAGTGAAGTCAGGACTTCATTCCTTATTAAAGCAATGTAAAATGACAGGAAAAATTACAGGTGTGAAATTGTATATTACAAATTGAAGACTTCTTTGGACCAGAGTTTGTAGTAGGTGATATTGAATCCCTACCCAGAAAGAACCTTTATTTATCAAATCTAGGGTAGAAGTGGAGCACAGAGGCCTTTGTATATGACACTGGATTGGTGTCACATGTTGTGCTGAATTCTCCTTTCTAAAGACTGTGCAAAGTATAATGGCAGTAACATAGACTTGGCCGAAAGATGCATATGACTTTTGGACGTGAGCAGGTACATTGCTGGACATGATTCCTCTGGGTACGATGAAGTTTTTCTGTGAATAGAAAGGAGAGTCTTGATAACTACTCAACCATGTACTGTGGTTTATTGCTCTCACTCACAGTGATAGATATTTCAAAGAAGTCACAGTTATAAACTATAGCAGCCTGCAAACTTTCTCCATCTTTTTTTGTTCTAAGGAACGTATGATGCAGACAGAAGGTTTGATTTCTGCCTAGTATTTGTATCAGTGAACTTTCTCCATAGATGTGCGTTCTGCCTTCTGTGCCACAGTATAAGGATGCTTTTCTTATGTTGTTAAAAAATGTATGAAGAACAATATTTTGCCTAATGCTTTTCATTATTTTGAGACTATTTTATACTTAACATGGAGGGAAAATACTGTGACTTCCTCCCTGGAGCTCGTCTTCCCTTTGCATGGCTGAATATGGCAGGGGTTCGTGCACTTCCCCCATCTCTATAGGAATACGGATGTCATTACACGAAGTGCTAGCCCTACACACTTTATTGGTAATTGACACATTTTATAGTTCTTACTTTGTGTTGGACACTCTGTTAAGCCTATTACATTGATTAAATTATTAACTGCTCACCACACATCCATGAAGTTTAGTATTAATGTCTCCATTTTACAGATAAGAACCTGTGGCTCAGAGAGGTAGCTTTGTCAAGGTCATATAGGTAGTAAGTTGCAGAGTGAACCCAAACAGTCTGATTTCAGAACATAACCTTTTAACCACTGCATTGCTAACATCTCGTTTTGCATCGTCTGCTTGAAGCAGTATGTTTAGAGACGAGTATTGGAGTACCTTGCTTAAAAATGACTAAAAGACAAACAATCCAGTTGAAAAAATGGGCAAAGGTCTTGAATAGACATTTCTCCAGGGAAGTGACACAAATGGCCAATGAATGCATGAAAAGATGCTCAACATCATTAGTCATTAGGGAAATGCAAATCAAAACCACAGTGAAGTACCACTTAATGTTCACTAGAATGGCTATAATCAAAAGAATGGAAAATAACAAGTGTTGGTGAGGATATGGAGAAATCAGAACCCTTGTACATATCCTGGTAGGAAAGCAAAGTGGTGCAGCCACTGTGGAAAACAGTTCCTCAAAAAAGAAACAGAATTATCATGTGACTAAGTGATCCCACTTCTAGGCATATAGCCAAAAGAACTGAAAAACAATACTTAAAAATTTATGCACACATATGTTTGTAGCAGTACTATTCCCCAAAAGTAGAAATATCCCAGATGTTCATTAACGGAGGAACAGTTAAAACGGTTGTGTCATATCCATGCAACGGAATACTTTTCAGCCATGAAAAGGAAGAAGTGCTGATGCGTGCTACAACATGGATGAATCTCAGAAACGTTATGCTACATAAAAGAAGCCCGACACAAAAGCCCACATATTATTATATGATTCCGTTTGTATGAAATATTTAAACTAGATAGATGTACAGACCTAGAACTCAGATTGGTGGTTGCCAGGAGTTGTGGGAAGGGGGAATTGGGAGCAGCTACTTAATGGGCACAGGGTGGCCTCCTGGGGTGGTGAAAATGTTTTAGAAACAGATGGGGGCGGTGTTTGTACAACATTGTGAATGCATTGAATGCTACTGAATTGTTCACTTTATAATGTTAATTTTTTGTGATGTGGATTTCACCTCAATAAAAAGTTAAATGAAAATAACTGAGCTATCCCATGTCACCTGGCGCACCGCTGTTGCTGCTTTTGTGGAGCACATGCTCGCGTGTTCTGTGGCAGAGCAAGGCCGGCAAGCACTGTCACCCACAAGCATTATGTTGAGTACTTATGTGCAGGGCGAAGTGATTGATGTGGTTCCTGGCTCCTCTGGCATAGGATCCAGCTCTAGGAGCCTACCACCTCCAACACAGGGGCAGACAAATATGAAGGCTCTGTGTTGATTGAGCTGACACTTGGTAAATAAAGGGCTTACCTTTTGGGTACACAAAGAACTAATATGCCTTTTCACACAGTGAGTAGTAAGAAGAGAGTCACAGGACTTTAAGCACGTTCAAACAGCATGATGTTATCTTTCTTCTAATTAGAGTAGGTTTCAGTCATGCATACTGGGAAAAATGATTCAGGTGAGAGAAATGCTCTTGAAAGAACCCTATACACATGTGTACCTTTTTCTTCCAGGGTGTGAAGGGAACCTACGAGTTTGTGGCCCAGTGTAGCCTGTGCCCAGAGATTCGTCCAGTTCAGTGTAGGCCTTTGATGTTCTCAGGTTCTTTTCTAAATTGGCCAGAAGCTTTAAATATACATTGCATTCGTCTCCACAGTATCCCTGAGAAGTTGAAAGAAAATAGGTAGTATTTTTCTTAAAAAAAAAAAAAAAAAAAAGAAAGAAAAGAAGAGAAGAAAAAGAAGGAAAACTTGGGGCACAGCAAGAGGAAACAGCTTGCCTGAGGTAACTGGGCTGTGCTTGCAGAGCATGGACCTGTTTCGCTGAATCCCTCCCCTCTGCAGTTCAGATGTACGTGTGTAGATATGTTTGCTCCTATATGGTCCTCTTGGGTTACTGAGCTTGTTGATGTGGCAATATCTACATTTCAAGGTTTTTTACCCCAGAGTTAGAGTTATAAATGGAAATGTTTATTAAAAAATGTGCAAAGTATTGTGTTACCCAAGTATTTCTGCCTAGTTGGACAAATTTTATATGCCCCTCTGTTAAGGAAATTTATTGATCAAACTATGACCCACCTTCTCCCCTCTCGAACTTCCCATTCACTCTTACCAATTGTTAGCTAACCTAACCTAAAATACATGTTCCGATCTCATTTGCACTGAATCTTGCCTGAGAATGTACCTGGCCTTAGGCCATTAGAAAGGAGATTTCAGCTTTTAATTGTCCACCTATGCTTCTCACCACCCCCTCCCCATTAGCATCTTTCCTCCTCCTGTCCCTCAGTTCCCAGGGGAAAGGAGGTCTCCTCCTGCTTTCTAGGTCCTACTCTTTTTTATTCTTTCAGAGACCTCAGTCCACCAAATTATTCTTTATTTTCTCTTTTCAGCCTGGTAAAAAGCATGGTTGTCTTTTCTATTTGGGGAGGGAGGAAGAAAGAAAGGAAAGATGGGAGGGGAAAAATAAAAACTCCCCTGCCCCACCTCTTTCTCTACTTATCTTTGTTTTTGTTTGTTTGTTTGTTTTTAAAATATTTATTTTTTTGGCTGCGCTGGGTCTTAGTTGTGGCATGTGGAATCTAGGTCCCTGACCAGAGATGGAGCTCGGGCCCCCTGCATTGGGAGCAAGGGATCTTAACCACTGGACCACCAGGGCAGTCCCACTCTCTACTTATCTTTGAATCATTCTCTTTTTTCACAGTCGAAACTGAAATTGTCTGCCTTCTTAGCCTTCACTTGTCACTGGCTCACTTGCCCAGTGCAGTCTGGTGTTCAGGTCTGTAACTCGATTAAATCTGCTCTAGTTGATGTCACCAACAGTCTTCACGTTGCTCAATCCAGTGAGTACTGGGTTGTCTTTGCATTTAACTTCATAACTGTGTGTGTACTACACTGTTTTCCTGGTTTGAGAGATACCATACTCTCCCAGTTTACTTCCTACATCACCACCTTCCACGTTTGTGGGCTCCTTTTCCCTTTCTTTGTCCTCTACACACACGCTCTGGGTGACCACATTAATTCCCATAGATTCATTTACCATGCATGTGTGACCGATCCCCACATTTCGCCCATGTTTTACTTCCCTTTGTATGCTCCCAGCAGCCAGCACAGCATGCAGTCAGTCTTTTTTTGAGTGAATGAGTAGACCGATGGATAGGTAGA
This sequence comes from Hippopotamus amphibius kiboko, assembly GCF_030028045.1. Classification (NCBI taxonomy): domain Eukaryota; kingdom Metazoa; phylum Chordata; class Mammalia; order Artiodactyla; family Hippopotamidae; genus Hippopotamus; species Hippopotamus amphibius. The sequence goes on from NC_080188.1 coordinate 146,907,536, forward strand.
TGTTTTCCTAATAGCGCTGATTACTCTCCCAAAGATATTTTTTTGTTGTTGTTATTGTATTGCTAGTTACCACTTACAACTATAAACTTCGTGTGAGTAGAGAACATTGTTAATCTTGTTCACTGCAAGGATGGTATGCCTGGTGCATGATGGTACTCATTCAACATGAGCGAGTAAACAAGTGGATCCCCCAGGAGGATCCTGGTGCTAGGAACAGCTCCTCTGTGGGCCTGGCTTCCTCAGTTGCTTTCTCCCCATCCATGTGCACTCCTCATGGACATCACTGAGAACCATGGTTATTGAACTCTTTTTTCATCTCATTCCCACCATTGCTGCTCCTGCCTACGTTTAGTAGAAAGTCAGAATGTTTTCTAAGAAATCTTCCTTCCCTCTCTCCCCGCTCCCTGCCGTTTTTCCACACAGCAAGAGGGAAGGATTAAGCATAAAGGCTTGGGTTTACTGGGGCTGGACATGATGCCACTTGAAAATGTCAGATTGTTACCTGAAAACTGGGTTCCGCTCTTGGTGGGTGTTGAGCCAAAAGACACAACCAAACCAAAGAGCAGGAGAAGGAAAGATTTATTACTTGTAGCAAGTAAGGAGAGCACCAGGGATCCTTCCCAAAGTAATGTCTGCCAGAACAGCAAGATTGGGGAAGCTTTAAGCTAAGAGGACATGCATATTCATGAAGGGGCTTGAGCAGAGGAGAATTCAGCATGGAATTGGGGCAAAGGTTGCCAGAGTCCAAGCTTTAGTTGCTTAAAGTCACTGAGGGTCAGAAACAATCATCGTTCCTTGGGTTCTGACCAGTCTAGGGTCTCAGCATGTAGTTGCATCCTCCACCTGAGTGGGGGCCTTAGGTCCTGCAGAACTCAAGATGTGTATCAGATTGTTATGTATATCCCTTGAGGAGGAACTAGGACTTTGTTTTATCGCTGCACTGTTATTTCTTGGCTGCTTTTCCTTTGTTCCTGTATTCCTCCGCGTCCCTTAAGATCATTAATTACTGAGACCTGTTCAAGGGCAAGCATTGTGGCCAGGCTTAGAGCACAAAATGGCTTCTCTTATGTCAAGAAAGACATGCCTGGTTCTCTTTCTCTGGGGACCTCCTACATTTATCTGTTTACAGAATCTCTGAAGCAGTCCCTCACCTCATGAGAACAGCCTTATTTTTATACCATCCTCCTTCAAGCCCTTTTCAAAGGGGCCTGTTGGGAAAAACCAGCTCAACACTGTAAACTTTGTGCTCTGAATTGACTCTGCTTGGGTGGGAGTAGAGGAGGAGGCCCAGCAGAGAACTTGAACTAAACTCAGGAAAATACCTTCTCTCCTGAGTATTCCTTTTATTTGGAGGATTTCTTCTTTAGATCTCTGAATAATTGGTCTTCCAATTGAAGGTTCTGACTTTCCTGGGATCTTCTGTCAGTACCCTCTACCCCTGAGGTCTTGACGTGCATACGGTTGAAGGCGACTTCCCTGAGGCCTTCCCAGCACTGCAGGAGGCACACTCAGTTGAACACAGTGGGCCTGGTAACATCCAGGTCTCATAGGTCTTTTCTTTCCATCTCACTGTCTTTTTTCTTTTCCTTTCTTTCTTTCTTTCTTTCTTTCTTTCTTTCTTTCTTTCTTTCTTTCTTTCTTTCTTTCTTTCTTTCTTTCTTTTTTTCTTTGTTTGTTTTTTTGGTTATTGTTGCACTTGTTCCTTTTATAAAGTGACAGTAGCTAAATTTATTTATCAAGGTGCTTACATGTTCCCTTTTAAAGAGTGTCTAAATTAATACATATTTGAGCAAAGGAAGCTAATCTGAATTAGTGTTATTACTGAGAGCACTCTAATTAAACACAGGCTGATAAAACATCAGCCAGACCCTTATGCCTCTTGGAAAATCTGATCTTTTTCCCAGTCTGATTGCCTTTATTTCCAAGTTCAGAGGGATATAGGTAAACAAAGATTAGAATGGCCTTGTGGTGAATATGCATAAGCGTATAAAATACAGATATAAATTGGTTACAGAGCAATAAAACTTGTTTCTATTTCTTGAATGCTTAGCAGCTTTATAAAGACATGAACATATTGTCATATTTCAGTGAGCTGCAGCCTTACCACTTGATATGCTTAATTATTTTCAAGGTCATTTCTTTTTATAAAATCAGGCCAAGCTGGAAAATGTCAAATAACCTATAAGGATAGTATGAACTCCTATTTTCATTGTCATTTTATAGTCGTATATAGTTGTGGTTTTGAATTTCCAAGTTACAACCAGTCATTGAGTATAAAAGTCACAATAATTTATAATATTAGGAACATGGCATCTATTATCTCACCAGCCATTAATGTTCCAAGGATCTTTTCAAATGAAAGAGTGGCAAAAAAATTGATGTGTTCTGAGAGTATGAATATTTAAAACATCAGGTTAACAATACAGATGAAGGTGATTAACTGTGCAATAGGTTGCTGTAGTAAGATAAATGTAATTGAGGCATCCAGCTGAAAGGATTATGTACTTAGCCCCTAAGCCACTTAGGATATATATTAAGTAAGCTGCTGGCACCCTACCTCTTCAGCTGAAAATAATTTTTCCTTGCATAAAGCAAATACTGGTAACGTAAGATCTTCACCATACATTGTAATTATAACACTTAAATAGGAAGTCAAAGTAGTTCATTATGTTTATATATGGTATAGTTCATATCCTTTTAGGGAATCCTGACTTACTAGTAATCTCTGCATCTGGAATAACCTTCACATGTTATTGTGCTTGAGAGTTTGTGGTGATTCTTAGCTAGGCATCGTAACTAAGAAATCTGATCTCAAGATTCAGATTTTTGCTGCCACCAGCTGTTAGGAAGTGCTAGTTATATTGTAATGATGTGTGAAAACCATGAACTCCTCAGCATTGTGTAAATTTGAATTCAACGGTGACACAAACAACATTCCAGATCCTTATAAGTAGGATGTAATAATTTTAAGTGATCCAGCATTCACACCATTCTATTAGTTTAAAGGAGAATTAATGTGCCTGGAGTGGCAGTAGCATTCAGATCGGTTGGCTACAGTCTTCAGAAATACTTCTCTCTATATAGGGCTTGAGCGCACACTGTCTCTTGTTGTCACTTGTGCCAGGGTCTGACAGACTCCTTTTCCCAGAAACACCCCCAACCCCATATGCTTATTCTCATTAGCTTAACCTAGTTCTGGAGGGTCCTCTTGGAGTAATTGAAGTAAGACTTTCCCTCCATTTAGGCAGTTTGGAGATGCTGCCTCTTCAATTGGTGGTCATTTCTGTCTGGCATTACTTCACTGTTATGCTTCTTTTTCACTTTAGAAACATTGCTCCTACAGATGTAGCCTGTACAGTTAGTTTCTCTCTGACAGATTCACCAAGGAAAAACTAATTTAGCTTAGCCAGCCGGATATGCTGCGGCTTGGTTCAACCTCACTCGCTGGTACTGGGAGCTCACGGCTCCAGCCACACTTTCTTCTCTGTTCCCGAAACTGTCTAAGCTCCTCCCGGCTGCACACAGGCGTTTACCTCTGTAATAACCGTCTTTTCACAGATACATATTCAGATGTGCGCACGCGCGCGCGCGCGCGCACACACACACACACACACACACACACACACACACACACACACACACACACACACTGTTGATGGCAAACTCCTACTTCCAAAGGAAGCCTACCTTATCCATATATACTCATACCAGCAAACCTCTCATCTCCGACTCAGACTAGATTAGGTTCCCCTACTAAGCTGTTATGCTCTCCATAATAACCTTGTCATTTTCATCATAAAGCATTTATCACTATTGTAATATTGTAGATGTTTATTCATTGGTTTAATTCCATTGGGGTGGGATTAATGCTGGTTTTGTTCACTAGTGTATTCCCAGAGCTTAGCACCGTGCGTCCTATGTGAAGCACATGACACACACGTGTTGAATGAAAGAATATTAGCATTTCATAATTAGCATTCATATTTTTGGTTTGAAGGCTGCTATTGGTTTGACTAGGGAAGAGTAACATGAGGGTCTGGATAGAGGCCAGAAGAGTCATAGCTATGTGTTGAAGGATTTGGGAAGACATATTCCTGCCTGACAGTCATTTGAATTATACTCTTCTTGGGCAGATCTGTATCTGATTATCTTTTTAGCCTTTGGAATAAAAGCTTTCAGGTCATACATTTATCATCAAGAATTTATTGAAGGACTTCCTAGGTGGTGCAGTGGTTAAGAATCCGCCTGCCAATGCAGGGGACACGAATTCGAGCCGTGCTCTGGAGATTCCACATGCCATGGAGCAACGAAGCCCATGTGCTGCAAATATTGAGCCTGTGCTCCAGAGCCCGTGTGCCACAACTATTGAGCCCAAGTGCTGCAACTATTGAAGCCCACGTGCCTAGGGCCCGTACTCCACAACAAGAGAAGCCACTACAATGAGGAGCCTGCTCACCACAATGAAGAGTAGCCCTCACTCGCAGCAACTAGAGAAAGCCCGTGTGCAGCAACGAAGACCCAACGCAGCCAATAAATAAATAAAATAAATAAATAAATTTATAAAAAAAAGAATTTATTGAACAATTACTATGTTGTAGGCACAGTGCTAGGCTCTGGATACAGCTATTGGGGAGGCATAGAAGTAAATTAATGTCTTCAGTAGAGTGTGATGTGCTGGGATGGAGTATCCTCAGGGTGATGGGGAGTTGAGGGGGGATGAAGGAGGCCACCTGAGTCAGATGTGGAGGCTCGGAGAGGCTTGCTGGAGGTGATGATGCTTGAATTGCTTTTTAAAGTCCCCACAGAAGATAGTTTTATGAAAGCAGGTGCAGCATGGAAGAGAGGGAACAGCCTGTGTGTGTGAGGGTGGGGGAGGATGTAACCTGGCACCAAAGAGGAGACCGAAGGAGCTCTGTCTTACAGAGGTGCTCAGGGGTCTTACTGGGGAATGGCACAAGGTGAGGCTGGAGCATAGGCACTTTAGTACACAGTTACATGAATTTGAGGTTTATGCTAACAGCCACTGGGCCCAGAGAAAAAGAGGTCTCTGGAGGAAAACTGACCTTTTTAGGTACTACGGTGAAAACACTCTGTCATGCTTGGCAGCTGGGGTTCAGCTCCACCAGGTGCCCCACCAGCTGCATTTGCATTTGCAGAGGACTCTGCTGGGAGGTGCTGGGTGGGGGTGGGCTGCTGAGGAGTTAGGAGGGGAATGGGGCTCACCTAAAGCGACTGCTAGGCTATGGGTCTTGTCTGAAGTTACTGTCTTTCGGCCTCAGCGTGCAGGACAGTAACGCTCTGGGTGAGAGGTGTAAACACCCCCCACCCCACCCCCCACGCCGTGTCTCTGCCCTGGAGAAACCAGAGGAGCTCTGCCAGCCTTGTGCTCTTCTTTGAGACTCACCATCTCCTTTTAATCTTACCAGATTTTTAAATGATGGCTTGTCTTGGGTGCGATGTGATCTCTGAGCATTTGTCCAGGGCCTGCCCACAGGATTCAGCTACAGAATCCTCACTCCCTGCTGCCTCTTCCCTCGCACAGGAACTCGGACGTGCTGGAATCCTGCGAGGTGTACTGTGAGATTGGACAACAGCCACCTTCCTAGCTCCCTGCTCTCTCCGTTTTCCTAGACCTCTTTATTCTCCATTTCCTCGGAAACTCAATTACCTTTACTTCATTATGCAGAGCAATTTAACTCTCAAACATCCTTAGGCTCTGGGCCACCTTTGCAAATCCAGAAGCTCATTAATGTTTCACAGCACTGAAGGAGCTGGCAGGAGCTTTGAAATTTCACTCTTTTCTTTTTGCCTCCCCAGGTATCTCAGAGTGAAAAGGAGCAGTATAGAGATTTACTTTCCCACTAATATGAGTTTCACACCCGCAAACCTCAATGTCAGAAAGAGATACAGTCAGTTTAGATTTTTAAGAATTTTTTTTCTTCCCGTACATATTAGATAGGTAAAGAATCACATGGAAATCCATCTAGAATTCCAAATAAATGAAAATATTAGGACAAATAAAGAAGTCCTTCTCATAAATGTGAGTGAATAGGACAGTGGTAATAACCAGAATGGATTTGGAAGAATGAATTCTGTCCCTTCAGTGTATTCAGAGGCATTGTTAAAGCAGGGAAATGAAGGCAGCAGAAGAGGCCGGGAGGAGTTACAATTGTGTCTCCTCTCCTTTTGTAACTTTGTGAATTGAGGTGAGTCACTTAACCTAAGAGTTCGCTTCCTTATTTGCAAAACAAAGGTGATGTCCATCCCATGGGGCTGTGGGGAGACTTAAATGAGGTTGTATATGAAAAACACTTGTCTAACTCACCACGTCTAAGACCTGGGGGCCCTGAGTACCAGTGGCTCTCATCTCACTAACCGTGTCCTTGGGCTGTGCTCTCGTGTTCCCTACACTTCTACACACTGGTCTTCTGTGTCGCAAGCCAAGCCTGTTGTCGTATCAGGGGCTGTGCACTTGCCACTGCCCTGCCTAGGAAGCCTCAGCAGACACTGCTTCTCTCAGGCCAATACCCGTTCACGCTTTCTTCTTACCAACAGAGTTCTAGGTTTGGGGGCTACACAAGGGCCAGGCCAGTTAAGGCATGCTGCTTTCCAAGCTGTTTTTCAGTAGCTGTGGGACAGTGTGCAGAGCAGATGTAAATTGAGGTTTATGGGCAGGGCTTCTGGGAAAGCTACTGTTTTCCGATATGAGGGGACTGACTAGGCCAGCTGGGCCTTTCACCCTCCACCCTTCTCCATTCTTCCCCACCAAGATGCTGATTTCTTGTGAAGTGGTAGAGTGGCCCTCTGGGTGAGCTTGGGGAGGGAGAATAAGCCCAAAGGAAACGTCAGAGGGAGCGTGGGTCTCCAATGGCAGACCTAAGCTATGAGAAAAAGAACTTCTTCTTTGGGTAAACCATTTTATTTGGTATTCTGTTGTAAGCAGCTGAATTTTTCTTTTTAATGTTTATTTATTTTTGGCTGTGTTGTGCCTTAATTGCAGCATGCAGGATCTTTGCTGCAGTGCTCAGGCTTCTCTCTAGTTGTGGCGCGTGGGCTCCCGAGCACATGGGCTCTGTAGTTTGTGGCTTGCAGGCTTTCTAGTTGAGGCACACTGGCTCAGTAGTTGTGGCGCATGGGCTTAGTTGCCCCATGGCATGTGGGATCTTAGTTCTCCGACCAGGGATCGAACCTGTGTCCCTTGCATTGGAAGACAGATTCTTTACCATTGGACCACAAGGGAAGTCCCTAAGCAGCTGAATTTAATTGACTGTTATATGTGTTCTTCCCACACCACTTAAAAAAATTTTTTTTTTAATTTATATGACCAGCTCCTTCTCATCATTTGGGATTCAGTTGAAAAAGATTTCCACAAAGAGGCCTTCCCTCGTCCCCATATCAGTAGCTCTTCCTTTCACATTCCTGTTGTATCAGACACAATTCACAGGCAGAGCAGTAAATAAGATACACTAGGTCTTTATTCTAATGCAGCTTAATTCTACAGAAAGTGAGGTGTACAGTACCAAGAAGTAAAGAAACAGATAATTCAGTATCAGGTACAGTAGATGCCGGTAAATATTTCTTATATGAATATAAAATGTATTATGTGGATTAAAGAGCAACTTTTTTTATTTAGTCAGTTTATTGGAAAGAGGAAAAATTGAAGTAGAATGAATGGTATCGGACTGATTATATATCCATATATTTATGTAGTCTGTGCTTGTATATATTTATGTAATTCAGATCAAGAAACTGGGCACTTATTATTTGGTAGGAATTCTAAAGCGCCTTCTAGCTTTTCATATTTTTCAATAAATAGTTTATATTAAAAAATATAAAAATTTACACATTATTCTTCCTTTCGTGGGTCTTTTTAAAAAACAAAAGTAAAGCCAATTTCCTCTATTTACCATTGTATATTTGTTTATTCTAAAATGTTTGCTCAAAGTGAAGTTTGAGATGTGTGGTGAACTTTGAAATAGAACTGCACTTCTGTCCCAGTAGAAAATCCTCTTTCACATATATCTCAATGGCTTCATGTCAAAACGTGCTATTTTGCGTGTCAAGACACTCTTCTTCCCTTACTATGCATTTCAAAGGATGGAAGTACAGAGAATGAAATTTTAGTGTCAGACGCATCAATTACAAACCAATGGAGCTATGTCATTTGTCACCAGTGATAGAGAAAGAAAGCCAGGGAAATTATGAGTCTATTTTTACCTTAAAGTCGCAGCATTCAGGAGAAGATGTCTTTGCTTAGAAATCAGTCATACCCTTGACTGTGGACCAGTGCAAGTATTAATAATTCATTCTGAAACCTGCGCTTCCCGGGCCAGTGCTCCCTGGCTCTTTACTTATTTAGAGGTCTGTTTACCTCTTGGTTTGCAACTGCAGCTGTCCGCTCAATCTACTGTACATAACCAGTGGAGAATAAGCCCATTAACCAGAATAATTTAAGCATCTCAGTTTCCTGCAATCTTCAATTTACTGGAATCTCACTGGTAACATATTTCTTTATAAAGCTCAAGTTTCATGTGAACCGTGGGTCCAGATCCTTAACACAGTGATCAAAAACGTGATTTTGTGATAACCTGAGAATTTAGAAGCCCTGAAATAGATGGCCTGGTTTGCAGATTCTCAAAGCAGTTTCACTAAGGATTGATATAGTTGCGAATCTCTTGTGTAATTAAGCACAACAGCAGATTGTAGCAGAATACCAAAAAAGGAAGCAAGACCTGTGAAAAAAGATAAAGCTTGTTGTGGCAAGGGAGACTCCATTCCTTTAGAATGGGCTACCAAGATGACCCTATAAAGGCTAAAGAGAAATCCTAGTATTCAAGTAGGCCTTTTGCATGTAACAAAGAACGTGATTAAAAGGAACAATTTGAAAGAGAATGCTTCTTAGCATCTGTTTCCTTGATGACTACACATGATGTCCTAGTGACTGAGAGCCTTTCTTTGGAAAGCATGAGTTCATAAGAAATGGAATTGTTGATGTTTCTCAAACCAGGAAGTGTAGTGTCCTAGTGAGGAGCTTGGGCCCTGAGGCAAGAGGGCCACATGCCTGCTCTTGAGCAAGTTATTTACTATCTCTGCCCCTGGTTTTCTCATCTGTACTCTGTGGCTAGCCAGAGCTTCCTGAGGCATGCTTTGCTGCCAAGGCCAAAGCACAAGCTGCAAACAGGCAAAAAAGTAGAGACTATAATGCCACGTGGGGGGCACGGGGACAGGGAACACCTGTGCGCTGTCACTGTAGGGGTGCCTGGGGGCAGCTCTTGTCCTTTGTCTCATACCATGTGACTCCTCAGCTTTGCTGATATATGCCCTAAGTAGAAATTTCCTGCTGTTCCAAACAGCTCTAAGGCAGAGGTTTAAACTTTGCATGGTCTGCATGTGAACTTTTCATCTTTGCCCCCGTATTTCCTGTGATTCCTTTCTCCATGAGTGGTACCCACCAAGAATCAGTTACCCAAACCAGACACCTGAGTCATTCCAGGCTCCTTTGTGTCAGTCACCCCCACCATCCAATCAGCCATCAGTCTGGTGTGTGTATGTCTTTACCCACTGTTCCCTTTTTAGTATAGCTAATTCCTTCTCAACCTTCAAATTCACAAATTCAGCTCAAACATGACCTCTGACAGAGGAGTGTTCCGGGGCTCTCCCTCTTCAGTCTGATTCGGGTGCCTCTTTCCTTGGCTCTCCAAAACACCTTGTGCATATTCTAGAAAACACAGAGCATTCTTCTGTAAACATTAATTTCCTCCACTAGACTCTAAGCTCTTTGGGGCAAAGATTGGGTCTTATTTGACTTTATATCCCTAATTCTTGGCACAGTGCCTCATAGGTACTTAATGTTTATTGAAGGAATCAAAGAACTAGGTCTTTGTGAGTTAACCTTGGATTGTAACCATGATGCAGAACTTATTTTCATGGGAAAATAAAATAACTTAGGGTTACAAGCTTTAGAGTATTAGCAGATGGCATTCTAAAAGTTCCTGTGTTAAGTTTAGCATCTGAACCGTTTAAAAAATTTGATTCTGTGTGGTGATGAATTGCCAGTCCTCTGCCTTCGTTGACAACATCCCAGTGACAGGATTTTCACAGTCCTTTTCATGTTGTTTTTTTTCCTTTCACTTTTTTGTTACCCATTTCTTGAACTTTTGGGATAAAGGGTAAGGACTGTCTGAGGAAAGAGTCTTAGCTAAATTTACTTGAAATGGCGAGCAAACCCAAGGAAGTCTTTTTGCACGTAGTAAACACGAAATAGTCAAATTAAGCATTTGAAGTTAAGAGCCAAGGCAAACCTCCCAGACGTTAATCTTAATTAAAAAAAATTCTGTCCTCAGCACTGTTGTAGCTGAGGATAGATACGATTCTTGCCATGTTGTAGTTCGGTTCTACCTCTCCCGCTGACTCTGACAGTCTTGAGGGCAGGGAATGGATCTTATTCACTATATTGCCAGCGTCTAGTGTAATGAATGTTTGGTGATAGAGGAATCAGTAAATGAATGATTGTATTTCCTTCTTGGCTTTGATGAGAAACTATTTGATCAAGCTATTTGGTTTGATAACTTTTTTCTTTGTAGAGAAGGTAGGTTTTGATTACTGTAGAAAAGAGCTGGTTGATGGGCTCCAAGCTTTATATTTTTATTTAATCAAAACATATAGAAACAATCAATGGACTGTTACTACTGGGTTGCTGTTTTGAATCAAGAAAATTATAGAATGAAAGGGATGAAGATTATCTGCTTTATGTTTTTTATTATCCTCAAAGAATTGGAATTTGCCGTGGAGAAAAAGCTAAATATCAAGCAATAATCTTTCCCTTTTTAAAGTAATGCCAGACTGTTTGCAATAATAATAATAATAAAATAAATTTCTTGGTTCCTTTCACTGTCTTCATCAGATGCATGGTTTCTTTAGGGTAAAGGAGTTTGAGGATTAATAAAACTAATTTATTAATTCATTTTGCTGGTTTAGTGTCATGTTCATTTTGTAGTAACTTCATGTCTTTAATACATTGTCATAAATTAAGTAGGATGCCAGAGGTTGGAGAGATTGAGGAGAGTTGAATAGAGGAAGCACAGAGGGTTTTTAGGGCAGTGAAAATACTCTATATGATACTGTAACGATGGATACATGTTGTTGTATATTTATCCAAACCCACAGAATGTACCACATCAAGAGCAAATCCTAATGCAAACTATAGACTTTGGGTGATTATGTTGTTAATATAGGTTCATCAGTTGTAGCAGATGTATCACTCTGGTGGGGGATGTTGATCATGGCGGAGGCGATGCCTGTGTGGGGCAGGGGATATATGGGAAATCTCTGTACCTTCTTCTCAATGTTGCTGTTAACCTAAAACTGCTCTAAACATGTAAAGTCTAAAAAAAATTTTTTTAAGTAGAAACAATAAAGAAAGAGCTCTTTCTGTGTTATAGTGCTTCTTGTTTTGTTAAAATTTTGTTAAGTACCATCCTATTGTTTTTACAGGAAAGGAGAGGAGAAAACTTTGGGTCTGAGACTGTATTAAAAGAAAGATTAACTAGAAAGGGTCCTGGCTTCAGCTTCCAGGATCATTGTAGCACCACTGATAAAGCTACATAGCCTTGAAGTGTGTATTGGGCATCCTTCTGTGCTCTAAGCCAGGGTAAGGCTTTGAAGACTTAAGCGCTGGATCTCTCACTATACCAGTATAAACATATTTCCCACCAGGAAAAAACCAAGAGCTGAATAGAATAGCATCAAGTAGAACCTTGGTTCCTTGATATCTCACTTTGCCAATGAAGTCATTTACTGAATCACATTTTTAAAGTTTTTACTGGAGATGGAATCAGCACAGATAGCACACTAAGGGCTTTGGAGCCACCAAGACTCTGATTATTTTCATTGATTCATTATTTCATTGATTCATTCAATACTGGCTGGGTACCACATTATATGCTTGAATATAGAGACAAAACCATGCTATTGTTTTGCCATTAGTGAACTTACAGTGTCGTGAAGCCACCTAAATACACAAGAATGATTCAAGGGTGGGAGAGTAAGCAAAAAGTACAAATGTTAAAATCCTCTGACTTTGCATATAAGAGGTCATTGGAAACCAAAGCAAGTTTACATTTAGGGCTTGATGATGTCATAGTACATATTATAAAATGTTGAAGATTTGGGTAACAGAGATAAGTGTAGAGATTTTTTCTAGCTACTTGGCTGTGTTGGGAGAAATGAAGTATAGCTAGAGGTGAATGGAGTTAGGGAGGGCTTTGTTTTACTTTGATTTGAGATGGAAGGCTCTGATTAGGTTTTTAGGCTCAGGAGAAGTAGTCAGTGGAGAGGGAAAGAAACTACAGATTAGGAAGTAGGAATTATGAGTGCTGGAGCAGGAAGGATGAAGTGCAAAACACAGGAAAATGGGTTGTCTGAGCAGGAGGAGGACTGTTTTTCTCAAAGGGGGAGAATTTAAAGGATGGGCACACATGCTATTCATGGGGAGTAGATAGGAAGTTGATAGCGGGTTGTGGCTTCTGTTTTCTCTGTGAAGTTGGGAGCAGCTGAGGAAGAGCAGACACAGAGGATTGGGGCTTGAGCAGAGAGGTGGAGGTTTAAGAGAACTTCTGAGGGAATGAATCTGGACCATGTGATGGGGCTCCAGGGTCATGTGCAAGTTATAAGGGTAAATCAGGCACCATACATGTGTCAAAACAGTAATCCACAGAGCTCCATGAGTTTTTCCATCACAGCTTAGCAGCCAGGTGTTACAGCAAATAAAAATAGCAAACGTTTATTGATTGCTTACTTTGTGCCAGGCACCTTATGTGTGGTAATTCACTCAGTCTTCACAGCAATGCTGTAAAAATAAGGTCCTCTTTTTACCATCCGCATTTTGCAGATGGGACTGGAAAGTTAAATGCATTGCTCAGTGTTCTACAGTTAATATGCAGCAGGGCTGATGTTCGTATGCAGGCAGTGCTCTTCTGAAGCCTGCACTCACTTGTGCTTTCCTGGTTTAGAGCAGAGAAGTGTTGCATTCTGCTGAGTAGGTGAGACACAAATACAAATGATGCTGGTGATAGAAGGATTGAAATTATGTGGAATTAAATGATGCCCCTTGTGGTCCAGGTGGGTAGGAAAGGGAATGGAGCTGGAGTGGGTTTAGGAGTCCTTGGAGAACAGAGTACCCAAGGGACTAGAGTGCAAGGGGAGTGGTTACATAATAGGAGCGGGGCGGGTCACAGTGGGTCTAGAGGGTGGGGGTAAGGTTTTCATACAAAATACACATTTGAAAGTTTACTTTCCCTGTGGTATTCTATGTTCTTTAAAAAGTTAGGTATTCTTGTGGGCACTATTTTTGACGGATCAGTCTCTACACAGTTTGCTATCTGTAGAAGAGCTTAGTACTTGAGATATTTCAAGTTCCACCTGAAAGACTTGAAACAGAATATCAGCATTAACAGGGAGGAAATGCACTGGCACTGATGCCACTCTGTTGGGAAATACAGGCTGTCAGCAGTAACTTTGCTTCGTGGGGTCTGTTGCACAGTGGGCTGTGTGATAAGTTTATTAAAACTTTTTGGCCCTTAGATCCGCCTGAGTGAAATGCGCTGGCTGACTTCTTTATCCACTGGTTATAGACAGGGAATCCCTGCTGGGGACAGTGTATAAATGCTGAACAGTGACTTACATGGGTTATAAAGGCATAGCAATACCAAACAATACAGGCCAACATTTTAAAAAAGTCTTTTTACATGTTGAAGAGACTTGGCAGCCCTCAGAGTCCAGGACTCACTTAAAAGCAATTGAGGAAATAGGAGAAAGCTTTAAAACTGGTTACATTACTATTCTCAGTGAGATTCAATAGTACATTGCATCTATTGAGAAAGAAGAGACTGCTTTGAGTAAGGAACATTTAGGAGTTCATTTGTTCTTTTATATAAAACTAATTAGAAAAATTGATTCTGCATTAGGCCAAGGAAAATCTCAATAATTACAGCACAAAACCCCCAGAAATTCATAGCAAAAATATAGCCCCCTCAAAATCTAATAGCTTGTAAATTTTAAAAATGCTTTCTACATAACTCAGAAAGAAATACAGCTTAGTTGGGAAGAGCAAAAGAAGAAAAGACATGTGTTCCTTGTTCTTTGTAGAAAATTGGATTTCAAATCATCCCAGGCAAGGTCAGCATGATTTGAGGTACAATCATACCATTTTTTGACTTCCTGTAGTTAAGATAGGGTGAAGAAAGATGAACTATGATATATGATAGTGATTCTCAAATTTTTGATCTCAGCATCCCTTTATATGCTTCAAAATTATTGAGGACCCCAAAGATACGTTTTTATATGGGTTTTAATCTATCAGTTTTTACCATGTTAGAATTTAAAACTGAGAAATTTGAAGTATTTATTAATTCATTAAAAAATAATCCATTAAACATTAATAAAATATTTTTATGAAAAATAACTTTTCAAAAACAAAAACTTAGTAAGAAAATTGACATTGCTTTATAGTTTTGCAAATCTCTTTAATGTCTGGCTTAATAGACAACAGTTGAGTTCTTACATCTACCTACGCATTCAGTCTCTCGTGATCTCTCATAACACGTGGCCTCTGGAAAACTCCCGTCCACTCACGAGATAATAAGCGTGAAGAAGGCAGATAGTATCTTAGTGTTACTATGAAAATAGTTTTGACCTCTCAGATCCTTTGAGAGCTGAAAGGGTCTTTGAGAGCTGCTTTGAGAACCACTGATGTATATGGTAGGTATGTTATCCAAATAAATCAATAAAAATACTTGATGTGAATTCCAGGGTAAGTCACCTTTTTTGGTAATAACATTCAAAGAATATAGCCTGAGCATCGAAATTAAATCTGCTTTCATTCAGAAGCCTTTATTATAGAAGTATATCTAATCAAATAAAATTGACATTCAGTTCTTTAGAATGGAATTACATGAAATTAAATGAGAAAAAGCGTCCCTCTGCTTGGGGACTTCCCTGGTGGCGCAGTGGTTACAACTCCGTGCTTCCAATGCATGGGGCTCTGGTTCCATCCTTGGTCAGGGAACTAGGTCCTACATGCATGCTGCAACTAAGAGTTTGCATGCCACAACTAAGGAGCCCTCAAGCCACAACTAAGGAGCCCACCGGCAGCAACAAAGACCTGGTGCAACCAAACAAATAAATAAAATTAAACAAAAAAAGCCTCACTCTGCTTAAACATAGTAAGTGCGTAGAAAATATTGGTTCCCTTCCTTTGCTCTTCCCTTCCCTCTTAATAAGCACCTCGTTTGAGATGACATTAGTCTAAAGGCATGTAACTCTTGCTTTACTAGGTTATACTAGTTAAGAATGAAAATAGCAATAAAATGGTACTTTTGATGCTCTGTCTCCACATACCCAACTGCAGGCTCCTCCCTCCATGTCAGTTCTGTGAGTCCTGTGGCTGTCGTGTCAAGTGCACTGTGCCCGCAGGATGGGCTCGTAGACGTTCTCTTCCCTCCGCTTCACTGGCTTCATCATCCCTGCTTCTAGGTGCAAGGCATCCTCAGCTATCTTTTCTCTATTCAAGATGTGAGCCACTTGCTGGGAGCCTCTTCTGTCCATCACCCACACTCTCTTATCTTTGTGTCCTGCTCCAGCAGCCATTAGGCTTAACCCTTCACCTCAGGTGATTATATTCTGCTTTTTAGGCGTCAAAGGAAGTATGCTGTATTGTGCTCCCAGAAACAGCTACTTTAGTAAAGCAGTTCATCATTTAGTTCCCCACCCCCACCCCAACATCTGAGGACACTGACGTCAGACCTGGAGGTCAGGGTGGTCTGCTTAAGATTTTCCTCCTTGTCTTCTCTTTACTCCTCTACTCTTCTCTGACCAACTTTGTAAAGCATCTGCTTTTTTCCCTTAGGGTGACTACTTTTTTCAGAAGATTCTAGGTTCTTCTCACTGGAAGATTTTTGGAGAGCAAGTCTACTAGAATGCCAAACATGCCTAGTTGTATCTCAATTCTTGGGTATACACAACGTAGCCCCTTAGAATATCTTTGTATAGTGTTGAATATACTTCCAAGGCTAAAATGGACCTTAAAGATAATTTTTCTTAACTAGCCACATATTTGCTTATTTAATCAAATGATGTTTGAACCTGTCTCTTGGTAGAATAGAGACTGTGGAAAAAAGATGAACAAATAATTATTTATTGAGTGTCTATTGAATGTAGGCTCTAGGCTGGGTCCCTTTCAAATCTTATTTTAGTTTTTCATTCTTTCAGTAGTCTTTCAAGGCAGGTTTATTACTTCCATTTCACAAATTGGGAAACTGAAGATCAGAGGTTAAAGTTACTTGTTCATTGCACTATATTTAGTAAGTAGCAGATCCAGGATTTTGAATGGCTTGGCCTCAAACCCTGTGCTTTTTCTGCTGTCTCAGAAAGACTTACAACCTAATAGAAACTCCATTCTGCATGGAGAAGGACATAATGACATATGGAGTTACAGGGCTATTTTTTTCCCTTAAAGAGTGTTTTAAGTTATAACTTCTATAGGATTTTACTTTAGCCTGGAGTCAAGTTTCTAAACCAGCCTTCTTTCTCCAGTACCTTTCAGGTTGGTAAACTGGGGGCATTATTTTTCAGATCTTTGGGTGTTTTGGCAGGGTTCTAGATGGGAAAATAAGCAATTGGAGTGTAACTGTGGTAACATGGTCAGGATTTTATTGGTTGTGTCTCCCTGTCGCCTCTTCCCTGTGTCTCCACCTCTGCCATCTTTCATGGTTGGGTCAGGCTTTTCCTTTCTTGGACAAACAGTCTCAATCTGTCCCCTCCAAGGCTGCAGAAGAGGAATCCTTGGTTTGGGTCCCAGTCTATCCACATGGGTTATTCTTTTATTGTTTTTGTTTTATTTATTTGGCTGTGTCCAGTCTTAATTGCAGCATGTGGGATCTAATTCCCTGACCAGGGATCGAACCCGGGCCCCCTGCATTGGGAGTGCAGAGTCTTAGCCACTGGACCACCAGGGAAGTACCCCCCACATCGGTTATTCTTATGCTTTATGCAGACAGAAACATTAGTATGTCTAGAAGTAGCAGCATAGTATTATATTATTTTAACCAATAGATGTAAAACATGCTTCATCAGACCTCCCTTCTAGCCCTATTTGGGGGTGGGGATAGTCTGTTTCCCTTATTCTGGTGGAAACTCAGACCAAGAGCATTAGCAAACTATAGACAGTTAAGATGTTAATGGAAGAATCTAGGAAATGATAAACAAGGTAGTTGACCCCTAATTACAATAACTTAATTACCAAGTCACACATTTGTTTAATATTTATATTAATTTTGAAGTTTATATTCCGTTTACAAATTTTGGGTATAGAGGATTTTGCATGATTGATGTGCTGTATTCTAGATTGGGTTTTTAGTGAGGTTTTGGGGGTTCTAAACGTGGCAATCATTTTATGGTAGCTGGGACAGAATTTTGGAATAATTTGCAATAAGTAGTTTTAATCACAAATCTGTAGGAAGATGAATTGAATTCTTCTTCCAAGTTTAATTATAACTACTGCTGTGCTCTTGCTGAAATAAAAGTTGAACCTGGGATTAGTGACTCACTTTTTTTGTTGAAATGATGTTTTCAACGTGAGTGAGCTATAGTAAAAAAAAAAATAAAAGCTCAAAATACGTGGAATGCAATTATCTTCACTTCATCAAAGTCATTTTTGCCCTCACAGTTACCTGAGTACTAATATTTAAGCTCAATGTGTCAAGATTGTAGCAGAATGATGTGCACCTAATAGCCAAGAAGTGTGATGTGTGTTGAGAAAGAAGGGAGTGTTATTATAGGTGTCTTATATGTTATACTTTCTTTGGGTAATGTTTATTTCTTTGGGCATTCAGGTTGTTTGGGAAAGAAAAGATTTTGATGTTTTCTTCTGAGACTTAAAAAATTAAAACATTTGTGTAGCAAACTTATGTTTATGCTAATAGTCACTATGGTGTTTTCTTCTTTAGAATCAAACCCAATGATAAGGTGAGTCGGAAACTGAATTTCTTTTTCAATAGCTGCAGATACAAAAGAACAGAGAGGTTAAAGGGGCTTCCTTATACACAGAAGTAAATGGTTGATTCAGATTAAAAAAATGTACAGAATCATAAATTTCTTAGGACATGAGTTAAATGGTAGACAGAGAAATCTTTGGGTTAAATTGTAGACTAGGGCCATCTTTGAATATCAGGAAGCTTCATGTCTTCTATATGGTACTTTCAAAGATGGCCCTCAGAATACTGATCTCTATTTTGAAGGCACTCAGGATCTGAAGTTAACTTTAATATTCTGTCTACTTGGCACAATTTGGATTTTGTCTGATGTAGCAGGAAAAAATCCTAAGCAGAATAATTTTTTAAACATGATTACATTGGATTAGGGCAGTGAACACATTGCTCATCTCAATAATGCTTCCAGCTTTTGAATTCATTAAAATAATAAAAGCTTTTCTTTATCTGCCTCATTATTTTTAATGCAATTCTGTCATAGAGCAGACTTAATCCCTTTGTTGGCGAAGGTAGTTAAAATTTCTCTTCTAAAAGGAAAAAAATTCACTTCTTCTAGTTAGTCTGATACCTTTATCTTCATGGTCTTTGGAAACATCTTAGTGAAAACAAGACCAAAACAAAAATCAGGTCTAGTCACAGTGGTAGGAGGGAGGTGGTGTTTCTGGGCATGGTTGTGGCCGAAGCAGAGGCTAAGTGACACTGACAGACTCTGAACCCAGCCCTGCCCTTCATCAGGGCTGTGTTTTGAACAAGAAGTCACATGAACTCTCTGAGTCTCAGTTTCTTCCTATAGAAAGAAGGGCTTCAATTTAGATCTCTGAGGCTCTTTTTAGTGCTAATTGTTTTTATAATTTAATCGAAGTGCAGCAGGAGGTATTTTTTCAATTCGACCTTGATTAATTTTCATAACTGTTCTGACCCCACACCCTTGACCAGCTACTGCCCTATTTCTCTAGTTTCCTTTACAGAAACGCTTCTCAAAGGAGGTGTCTCTACTCCTCAGTTCTACTTCTTATCCCCCCACTTTTTCTTAAACTCACTTGGTCCCTGCCACCCTAGTCAGGCTTCCTATCAAGCTATCCACATTGCTAAACCGAGCACATCTGTCCAAGGACCTGCCATGGGGTGTAGCGTTTCTTTGCTACCCAGCCACCCACCTGAGAGCACTAGACTAAGCCTTCAAGTGCCCTTGGTGCAGGTCTCTGCCGTGGCATCATCCTGATGGCAGAGTTGTGACAGTTGCATTATCACTTACTACACAAGTAAAGGGCTGATCCCAGGAGGTTGTTGGAGGCTAGAAGGAATTGTGCTTTTAAATTCAGATATCACTAAGTAACCTATGCTTTGAGATAACCTGTAGTGTGCCCAGCACCATACAGTTGAATAGCAGGCACTTTTTCTCCATCCTTTTTTCCTCCTTCCATCTTTCCTCCAGCGTTTAGTCTTGGCCTCTAAATCATAGCGTGGAATTAGAACCACAGAGCACGTCCTGATTCACATTGCTTTCAACATGTAATAAAGGCGTATTCTTTGTGGCGGCTGTTTCCCAGCTTTTCTCTCCTGTCTCACAGTAAATGAGGGCTGCTCCCCTGGCTGTACCTGCAGCACATGACATGCATCCTCTGAGGCACGGCTTTTCTCCAGCAATAAATCAGCAGAGCTGCTCCTATTCCTGGAGGCGAGCCTTTCCTAGGCCTGGGAAATTAAGAGAGCAGGATCCCCTATGCTCCCTTAGGGTTTGCTGAAGCAAAGTTTGTTTATGGTGAAAAATGTGCCTGCAGTTCCAGCTTTAACCTGATCAGTGAACATATGGATTCAGATGGAAGCAAAATGGGATATTGTAAATATACCCAGTGATTCTGCCACCAAGGCAAGAAGTGAGGGGAAATCTAATTATTTTCGAACAGATTGTTCTCTGCCAAGCACTGCCATCCTTGTGTGCAGATTAACAAGAAAATGGCCCGAGTCTAACTCAAAAACCACACAGAGCCACCTGTGGCTTCTCTGTCAGTTTACGTCAGTGGATAGATGGACAACACCATCAGCCTTCACTAGATCAGGAACAGTTTGGAGCTTGAAATTTTAAGCTGCTTCTTTTTTCTCTCCCATTCTCAATCCTTCTTTCGCCTCTCAGAATGCATTTTTCTGTCTTGTTAATTATAGGTTAATTATAGATCTGTGGCTCTGGTGTAGGGACTCCATTATTTAGATTCCTCAGCTAGTTTACCTCCTTTCTATTATCCTATTTCCCTCCGGTTCTCTTTACCCTGCTTCCCTTCCAGGCCCTTTTATTCTGTCTCCCTCAGAACTCCGCTTCAGGCAAGGTCTCCTATCAGTCATTCATGCCTCACCATGCCTCAGGTCTGCGTGCTGTTGCATTTAGTCTTTTCCTTAGTTGTAGAAGAAGAAGTTTTGCCCCTTGTTTGATAAGGTCGGCAGGGGACTCTTTCTCAAACCCTGACGTTTTAGTCCATAAACATTTTCCATCTTTTTGGTACATTTGCACACCTGCAGCTTGAATTCTTGATACTCAAATGTCCTGAGCTGCTGGACATCTCTGGAAATTTCCGTTTTAAGAAAACGTCAAGTGTGAAGTCATGTAAGCATTTTTATTAGCTGTATTCTTGTCTTCTAAAAAGTCCCATGTTTGGGAACTTCCCTGGTGGTCTAGTAGTTAAGACGTGAAGGTGAACTTCCAGTGCAGGGGGTGCAGGTTCGATCCCTAGTCAGGGAGTTAAGATCCCATATACCTTGTGGCCAAAAAGCATAAGAACAGAAGCAATATTGTAATAAATTCAATAAAAGACTTTAAAAATGATCCATATTACAAGGGTATACAATGGAGAAAAAACAGCCTCTTCAATAAGTGATGCTGGGAAAACTGGACAGCTACATGTCAAAGAATGAAATTAGAACACTTCTTAACACCATACACAAAAATAAACTCAAAATGGATTAAAGACCTAAATGTAGGGCCAGACACTATAAAACTTCTAGAGGAAAACAGGAAGAACACTCTTCGATGTAAATCACAGCAAGATCTTTTTTGATCCACCCCCTAGAGTAATGGAAATAAAAACAAAAATAAATAAGTGGGACCTAATGAAACTTCAAAGCTTCTGCACAGCAAAGGAAACTATAAGCAAGATGAAAAGACAACCCTGAGAATGGGAGAAAATATTTGCAAATGAATGTCCAAAATATATGAACAGTTCATCCAGCTTAATATCAAAAAAACAAACAACCCAATCAAAAAATGGGCAGAAGACCTAAATAGGCATTTCTCCAGAGAAGACATATGGATGGCCAAGAAGCACACGAAAAGCTGCTCAACATCACTAATTATTAGAGAAATGCAAATCAAAATGACAATGCGGTATCACCTCACACCAGTGAGAATGGGCATCATCAGAAAATCTACAAACAGTAAATGCTGGAGAGGGTGTGGAGAAAAGGGAACGCTCTTGCACTGCTGGTGGGAATGTAAATTGATACAGCCACTATGGAGAACAGTATGGAGGTTCCTTGCAAAACTACAAATAGAGTTGCCATATGACCCAGCAATCCCACTGCTGGGCATATACCTAGAGAACACCATAATTCAAAAAGACACATGCACTCCAATGTTCGCTGCAGCACTATTTACAATAATAGCCAAGACATGGAAGCAACCTAAATGTCCATCAACAGATGAATGGATAAAAAAGATGTGGTACGTATATACAATGGAATATTACCCAGCCGTAAAAAGCAATGAAACTGGGACATTTGTAGTGACATGGATGGACTTGGAGACTGTCATACAGAGTGAAGTGAGTCAGAAAGAGAAAAACAAATATCGTATAGTAACACATATGCGGAATATAGAAAAATGGTACAAATCAACAGGTTTGGAAGGCAGAAATAGAGACCCAGAAGTAGAGAACAAACATATGAACACCAAGTGGGGAAAGTGGGGAGTGTTTGGGGGGGGGGAATTGGGAGATTGGGATACCAAATAGTACACTCTAAATATATGCAGTTTATTGTCTGTTAACTGTATCTCAATAAAAGTTCTTAAAAAAATAAATAAAAATTAAAATGGTCCACATTAAAAAAAATCTTAAATGGACTGGAGAACTCGAGGTATGGGGGGGGGCGGGGGGTGAAGGGGAAACTGAGACGAAGCAAGAGAGTAGCACAGACATATATATACTACCAACTGTAAAATAGTCAGTGGGAAGTTGTTGTATAACAAAGGGAGTCCAACTCGAGGATGGAAGATGCCTTAGAGGACTGGGGCAGGGAGGGTGGGGAGGACTCGAGGAGGGGGAAGTCAAGGAAGGGAGGGAATATGGGGATATGTGTATAAAAACAGATGATTGAACCTGGTGTACCCCCCCAAAAAAAATAAAAAATAAAAAATAAAAAAAGGAGAGAAAAAAAAAATCTTAAAAAAAATTAAAAAAATAAAAATAAAACGTCCCATGTTTATTTACTTACCTGTCTTGTCCCTGTGGTGCTCCCTGAGCACTGTGTGTTTTTCCTGCCATATTGCAGGGCACCCTATCTTTTAATGTCCAACCTCTTATCTGTTTATCCCAGGTACGGAAGCTCCCTGAGGCCAGGTATACCTTCCATCTTGTTCATTATCATAAGAAGTCAGACAGACCCGGGATAAAATTCACACCTCTGCTCTTTAGCAGCAGCAAGACTGTTTGACCTTTCGAAGCCTCTGTAGCTGGTATGATCTTGAATTGTCACTAATTGGATAGTAACAGCTGACACATACAGAGTACTTACTACATGCCAGGCATTGTACTAAGGGATCTATAGGGATTGTTGCATTCGACCCTCAGGATCTCTGTGAGGTGAGTACTGTTACTATGACCTGCTGTTTCTGTTTTCGTTTTTGTCTGCTTGTGGGAAAGACATCTTCATTTACAATGGTAAAAAGAATAAGAGAATTACTAGCATTTATCTATGTGCAATATGCCCATTTTATGAGAGACACATCTGTATAGTTGTAAGTTTAGCACTTTATGTTTTATTTTTTTAATTGAATGAAAGGTTCTTTAAATTCTGTTGTGCTTCACAGTTTTCAGAAGCTTCATACACATGATTGCATATAATTCAATAACACCCCTTTTTTTCCTCCCCTCACCTCTATATTGCCCCTCTTCCCTTTCCTCTCCCGGCTGGTAACCAGTAATTTGTTCCCTGTATCTGCGACTCTGTTTCTTTTTTGTTTTATTCACTAGTCTGTTGTATTTTTTTTAGATTCCGCTTACAGGGTGATATCATACAGTATTTGTCTTTCTCTACCTGACTTATTTCACTTAGCCTAACATCCTTCAAGTCCATCCATGTTGCTTCAAAGCAAAATTTTGTTCTTTTTTATGGCTAAGTAGTATTCTGTTGTGTGTGAGTACACACACACACACACACACCCCCACATCTTCTTTATCCATTTATCTGTTGATGGACACTTAGGTTGCTTCCACTCCTTGAGAATTGTAAATAATGCGGCTGTGAACCCTGGGGTGCATGTATCTTTTCTAATAAGTGTTTTTAAATTTTTCTGGATATATACCCAAGGGTGGAATTGCTGGGTCATTTAGTAGTTCTGTATTTAGTGTTTTGAGAAACCTCCATACTGTTTTCCTATTACCTGCTATTTTTGGATTAGAAAGTCAAGGCTTTGAGAAGTTTGAGTGACTCACTCAAGGTTACACGGCTAGGAGGTGGCCAAGCTGGAAGCTCACACTTGGTCATCCGGCTCCAGAGGCTGTGCTCCTTAGCCTGCAGGTAGGAATGTTTGGTGAGAATATAGCACACTTTGCTAATCAAAACAAATGAAGGGCAGGAACTATACTTTAAAAATTGTCTTTAACCCAGTGAAGCTGAGATACCTACAGTGTCTTTAACTGTCTAACTACTTGCACAGAATTATTTACTGTAATCCTAAACAACTCAGTATTATTACCAAAATTAATGTATTATTATTGTGAGAATAAAAGTTGTTGTTTATTGAGCAGCTACTCGCTGCAGAGCACTTTATATACTTAACTAATTTTCATGACAATGACAATCTTGTGAGTTTGGTGTTCAAAGCATGGCTTCATTTTACAAATAAGAACCTGAAACTCAGAGAAATCAACAAAATTGATCAAGGTCACATTGTAGCTACAAGTGGCAGAGTGCAGATTGAAACTCATATCTGATTCCCAAGTCCATGTTCTTTTCACTCCACACACCTAATTAATTAGGACTGTTACTGGAGAGCCCAGCCTATTTGACTGCATGTGGTGCTTTCTCAGTGAAACTACCATAATCCTATAAAGGAAAAAACCCTGTTGCCTAGGGTGATTCCAGTCTGACTTGGTCTAGTTCCTACAAAGTTGTGGATGGATGAAAATGTTGTGAATTGAAAATGGAATCATATTTTAAACAATTATTTTATTGATATTTGTGTTTTAAAAAATTGCTTTCAAGGAGCCTCACATTTTATAAAAGGAGCGAGCCTAAACCTAAAAATTATTTTATCGTTTTTCAGTTTCACAGACTTTCTTTCCTAAAAGAGAATACCTGTACAATTTTCAGGAGTCACATATCCACACACTTCACACACCCATGCTTTTCTAATACCAGTTATCAGAATAATAATTGTGTTCTAGAGATTGTCTCCAAACTATTTTCAGGCAGATTAAGTGTATATTTTATCTTAAGGCTGTGAAAATGACATTTGGCTGTAACCACATTTCCCATTATGTTTTTTTTTTCCTCAGCAACTTTTATTGAGATACAATTGACATACAATAAACTGCATATATTTAAAGTGTACAATTTTATTTATTTTTTCTTATTAGTAATGTATATGTGGCAATCCCAGTCTCCCAATTCATCCCACCTCACCCCCTCCTCCCCACCCAGCTTTCCCCCCTTGGTGTCCATATGTTTGTTCTCTACATTGTGTCTCTATTTCTGCCTTGCCAACCGGTTGATTTGTACCATTTTTCTATAGTCCGCATATATGTGTTAATATACGATAATTTGTTTTTCTCTCTCTGACTCACTTCACTCTGTATAACAGTCTCTGGGTCCATCCATGTCTCTACAAATGTCCCAGTTTCATTCCTTTTTACAGCTGAGTAATATTCCATTATATATATGTACCACATCTTTTTTATCCTTTCCTCTGTTGATGGACATTTAGGTTGCTTCCATGTCCTGGCTAATGTAAATAGTGCTGCAGTGAACATTGGGGTGCGTGTGTCTTTTTCCCATTATGTTTTAAAGATGCAGCTACTCCCTCTTTAATTCGATTTGACAGGTTAGTGAGACTCAGTCTCCTGAAATGCCTCCATGACACTCACAGAGCCACACCTCTGAGTCACTGTATATCGTTAAGTGATGCTTATGTGAGGTGGTGGCCAAGTTGACTTTTTGGCAGTTTTGTGCTACCCAGGGCACCTATTTTTTGGCTTTCAGAACTAGCCATGTATGTACGCTGTGGGGAAATTCTGTGCTCCTAGTCTTTAGTGACATAGGAACATAGTGACTATCTCCAAATATTTTGTATCTTTCTATGAGATTTCTAAAGGTCTTATTTATGAAGGTTATTAGTTATGCAGAATCTGCCTTTATGGATAGTTCTATGAAATGGTTCTAATTAAAAAGAAGTGGATAGATTGCCAATCAGTGTCCACTAATTAAATTATGGTATGCTTCTGTCATTAATAACAATTCTGACTGGAGAAAAGAAAGAAGATAAAAGCAGATTCTTGAAATTTGTTGATAGGAAGGGTATATTACTTTGTCCATTCTTATATAATTAGAAGAATAAAACAGCAGCTTCCCATTATGTATTTGAAATAGGGAAGTCTGTTATTACTTTCTTCTAGGGTATAATTAATCAATTTCAGCTCTAGTATTTTAGATGCTATGGTGAAATGGAGTTTCATTAAAAACTGTGGTTTAATAATAATGGGTCAATCAAACTGACACTATTGCAAACATAAAAATGAGCTTCAAATACCAAAACACATTACTTCTTCACTCTTACCCAGAGAAGAAATTGAATGGAGATGGGACTGGGTTAGAATTTTAAGGCTGGTTCCATCTCAGGGTTTTGAGCATCTGACGGGAAACATTGTGGTCCACAAGACTGCATCGAAGAGTGCCAAGGACATGGCAGTAACAGCCTCTCAAATCCTCAGTAATACTCTGGCGGTGTATCCATCACCACTTGTCTGCTCTACAAAGATGCTGTCGATCAGGCGAGGAGAGCCTTGCTGGGCTGCAACAAGTAGTTTATAAGTACAGTCAGGGAATGGAAAAGAAATCTCCAGCTTTTCTTCCGGTTAAAGATATGAATCGTTATAGGAACTTCTAGAAGCAGTTTATTAACCATGCTGCTGCTCTGTGAGGATGAAAATATCTGACTGGACACTGCAAAAGCTTTGGGAAAGATAACTTTTCTGCATTAAATCAAATTTCATTATCTTCATGCAGTGCTCTTCTGTGGGGTTACGTATTTGGGTGTTCCTCCAGATGAGTAGATGATATTGACTTATTCACCAGATGCAGGGGTCCAGGGCAACTCTGAGAAGTATTGTGTCCAGGGAGAGTTTTCTTATGGGTCCCAAACATAAATAAGCAAAATCTGGAGAATTTAGACTTTTACTAATTTTTTAAATTGAAGTATACATTTGATTTGCAATGTTATATAGGTTTCAGGTGTACAACATCATGATTTACAATTTGTAAAGACTATACTCCATCTATAGTTATTATAAAATATTGGCTATGTTTCCCTGTGCTGTGCAATATATCCTTGTAATGTATTCATTTTATACATAGTTAGACTTACTAATTTGACTTTATGACAATTCACATAGGCAATGCGATTTGATTGTTTTGCTATGAATGGACAAGGGAAGTTACTAGAAAAGGAGAAATAAGGTGCAGAGTACTCTAAATTATCTTTTTGTATGTGATCTTGAGCAAATCTCCTAGGTATTGAAATACTCTTTCTAGCCTCCTGCTTTCATTAAGATATGTTTTTAAAACATTTTTTTGTGCCCTTGGGAAAGATCCTTTATAAACATAAGGTTAAAAGGTTAATTTTAGGCCTTTACTTTATGAAAAATTAAATTTCCTGGGAAGTTTAATCAGATATTAATATAACACCCCATCAGTCCTGTGGAACCCGCTGTGAGTTTCACCATTACTCCTTATTGATTAGAGCATGTTCTTTTTGCTGCTCATGAATTATTGATGGAAGATCCCCTTAAGGTATTCAGGTATTGTAAAGAGAGAAAATAAAACCTGTTCCCCTGAATGGCTCAGATGAGGGCTTGGTGGCTGCAGTGCCTATGGAGGCCACCTCCCCTGGCTTCCTGTTTTCTCAGCCACCCTGCAGCCCTGCAAAACCTGCAGCTGCTGAGAAGAGACATAAAGGATTAGACTGTGCCCAGTAAACTTAATGGACCCGATCACCTTAGAAAAAATGTTTCACATAGACTTGTTCACAGAGAACAGTTCAAAGAAATGTAAGCATTGTAGGAAGCATTTTAACTTTTAAAAAAAGAAAAAAAATTTTTTTTTCAATAGCTGCTAGAAAAAGATGAACTGACCAAAACACATTCTTTATCTTTTCTGGCTTGGGTTTTATTTTTTCAATTCCAGAAGCTGAATATCATTAAAACAGTTGTTTTAATATTAATGTCTTTTATAACTGGTGTGTGAATATGTGTAAAGGGGATGCAGGTCCTCAGAGTGCAGCACTTGGAGGCAGGGTGGAAATGGGGCAGATGAGAACTGTGTACAACATCTGTCCTATTTGTAAATTCAGTCTCTTGGGCCATATTCTAGAATGGGGAAAATAAGTAAAACCTCCATATTATTTTTGTTCACCCTGATTTCATTAACTTTGGGAATATTTTTTTAAAAATAAAGGTAAATTGCATTTTTAAGAGTACAGAGAAAAAAAATGTGTGTGTGTGTGTGGCATATAAAGGCAAATGAGGTTTCTTCTAAAATTCATGGTAATAATCTCTGAGAGAAATTTGGAGATTTGCTTGTTTTAAAATGTGCTACTAAAGAACAATCCCAAAACCCAGTAGTAGAATTATAAGTACAAAATTTAATGGAGGTTCATTCTTAGTTGACCTCAAAATGGGGGAAAAAATTCAACTAAATTTATAACCCACTAACTCCATCTAGGGACTTGCAGAAAATATCTGTGCATTCTTGGATGGAACTTCAGTTTCATTCTGTGGCTTGGAGGAAAAATCAATTATGATCTAAGGCTGTGGTTGCTGAACTGGGTGATTAGTTGTACACCATCTACTTTAACCATCTTTTGATCTGGCCACTATATTTAGGTTGTTATGATATCCAAAGGGGAGAAAAAAACCTTTAAACTTTTGCAATTGGGAAACCAAGTAATACTTTAAAAAACTTAATGAACCTTGAAAATTTTTACTTACCAAGTGAAAGTAAAAATGCCACATAAGGTAGATAGAAAAGAAAATTTTCTTGTTTGATACTTCCTCAATTCTGGCAGTATTTCTTTAGTAAATAATCATTTACCTTCTACTGAGATTCCTATGTGTGCAGATCTCCATATATGCACTTTGGAGAGATATAAAAAAATAGAAATTCATATTAATATTACAGCATGTTAATTCCATCGGCTGGGCAGAGGGAGAATGGGGAGTGACTGCTAATAGGTACAGTGATGAAATTTTCTGGAATTAGATAGTGGTAAGGTTGCATGACTTTGCAAATATACTAAAATTACTGAATTATATACTTCAAGAACATGTATGTTTTGGTATGTGAATTATATCGCAATTTTTAAAAATTTAATTAATGATAAAATTCTAGTTATTGTGTGCATATCATTTGTTGGTCTTGTGTAGTCAAAATAGTGTCTTTGCTTTTAGCCAGTCTGCATACAGTTGGGCAGACTGTGCACTGCACGACTCTAAGGAGTGCCTTTCTTATCCTGCTTTTTAAGATAAATTCAGACTCATTACTTGGCATTTAGAACTATCTGTATCTTAGTTCTAGCCTACCATTCCTCAACTTTATTCACTTATAGGCTCACTCATTCACTTATTTATTTTATTTGTCCATTGGTTGCTTTGTTGGTTCATTCATCCATTCACTCACTTATTCATTCAATAAACTGTATTCCTTATGTTAAAATTGCCTGCTGGTTGGTGTGTTCACTCTGCCTGAGCCGCAGAGCCCATGTTCTTCTTCATCCCAGCCCTCTTCCTATCTTCTTTCTTCACTCCTAGGCCTTCTCAAGCCCTGCTTTACATCCCACCTCTTGTCTGCTACTTTTCTTTACCATTTCAGAGTCAGTATTTCCTCTGTGTAAAGTGCCTAGTAAACAACAAAAGAAGAGTCTATCTCAAAGCAGGAATGAAGACAGTAGGAAATTCATTCTTCCCAACTGTCTCTGGGCTCCTGTATGAGGTGTCTCAAATATGTGCCTTTCTTTCAACTTTCAGATCTAAGCGTGAGAGACCTTTGCTTTTGGCATTGATAACAGGTATCAAACTGAAAAATGAAGAGCTACTTCTCCTCTGGGTAGCTAGTTTTTTGCTATTGCAGGATGGTAACTACAAATCAAGGAAAATCTATGTATTTACCAGCGTTGGCCCAAGCTTTCAACTCTGTAGAATGTTCTATATGTGGTTAACTCCAATCTGCTGGAACTATGTTGAGTTGATAGTTTGGGAACTTGTACAACTCCTGACATGTTTGAGAGGATTTAAGGATATGAATGATAGAGAAACCAGTACCAGTGACTGATCTAACAATCCCAAGTGCTGTTGTTATCAGTGGACACTGTCAGATTTGAGAACCCTCTGCTTTTCTCATCCAGTTTTCTTTCCTGTTTGCATAAGTGAACAAAGGATGATTTTGGAAAGCTTTACACCTTTTGAGTGAGATGAGTCCTAGCAATTCCTTCTACTTGTATGATCTCATATGCTTCTCTTTTATTCATAATTTCATTTTCGCTTGAATGTGAAAAGAATTTCAACTGTGTATTTTACTGTTTTTACATATATTATTTTGGTGAAAACTATTCATTTAATTAAGCTTTAGGGTGATTGATATTGGAATCACTTATTGTCTCTGTATTTTAAGCAAGTTTATGTTCTTTGCCCAATTACTTCTGTTTGTTACCACTGACTTGTTATGAAATGACTCAAGGAATGTTACTAGAAGTGATAGGTCTATGGAAGAAATTGACATGTGTTCCTAGTATGACTTGTTTTATTTATGACCCTCCATTATTTAGAGCATACTGAAGCTGTCCAAATTTGGATAGCTTTCAGAAGTTCAAATTATAGGATTTAATCAGGTCATGCAGTATTGTAATTAATCAAAAACTATTTGATTGCCTGTGTTAACCGGCCCCTAGATACAGAAGGATGAATGAGGCTAAGGTCCTTCTCTAAGCAGCACACAGAGGAGCATAGACAGACCTATTTTAAAAGGTAGATTACTGAACTATTGTAGCTCTTCAGCATATCACGGCGGAAGATTTACTTTTTGATTTTTATGAGTGTATTTGAGTCTTGAATGATAATAATTTTTTGCGCTCAAATACTAATGTAGTTTTAAGTCAGAGAAGCTCTTCTTCATTTCCCGTTCTTACTGCCTACTTGAGCACTAACCCAGGAACCAAATAGCCCCTCCAGCATATGTGCCCAATTTTCTTTGTGGTTTGACTATTAACATTTTCTAGGGGATATAATTTTTAAGTTAGCTTCATGTAAAAATAAGCATCTTTTAAAAATTGGCTATTATTTAGTGCTTGAGTGGAAATTAAAAATGAGTCATTAAAAAGGAGCAAGGAATAAAAAAGAAAATTTGGTAAATTCAAACTCATTTCAATTGCATATAGGTGTAGAAATAAATGGAAAGGTATATTAAGTCCCTTAAGTCCTCTAAAAGTGGGTGTTATGTCTTCTGTTCAGAGACGCTACTTATAGTTAAATGGTCATTTGGGAATGAACCAGTGGTTCACAGATTCTTTTGAGAAACTGTTTACAGCTAAGCACACATACAAAATTTGCATATAATTTCAAGGGGTTCATGGATCCTGAAGCACATTAGTGGACATATAAATTAGTATGTGTTAATTTGTCTTATGAAAATTATATGATAGATATATAATTTAAATTTTGCCTACATTTATAAATTATCTAGATTATTTATAAATTATATAAATGATCTAGCTGAGCTGAATATATACATGCTTATTAAATCCTTTATATGAAAAGCCCCAATTTAAGTTATGTCTTACTGGAGTGTAGGTTGGAATATTCGTTTTGAAGTAGTAATTCTAAAAGAAAATATTTTCAAGTAAAGGCTATTCCTCTTGAAATGTCAGTCATATGCCACTTCTAGAAAGAAAGGTGAGAAAATAAACATTTTTCTTAATGTAATACAGCAAGTGACAAAGTGAGCTGACATGCTTGTGAAGGTAGGAGATGTGGTTTGTAAAGGAAGATTAAAATGTCATTTTATCTGAAGGTTCACTAGTCATTTCCCCAGGGCTATCTTTGCCTGTGTATGGAAATGGGTTCTTCTGGTACACATATCATGCATTTTTAAATAGTTGACCATAACAATAATATGCTCCTTTTGAAGTACTTTTAGCCTATAGATGGCAATGGTTTAATTATGAAGTTTAAAATGAAAACTTAGGCTAAAATTTTAATTAAAATAATAATAGCCGTAGCAGTGTTAATTGCTAACTTAGCTTTGGCTGTTATTAAAATAATGAAATATTTTCAAATATTATTTTGTTAGCAGTTGAGTTTATTGTGCTCTTGCTGTCTTTCTATGTTTTTTTTTTAAAGAGAGAAAAGAACTCATGAAAGAGAAAGTTTTTAATTTCTTTAAAAGGATGTTTCCTCATGCGTCTCCCAGTATAGTATAAGTCCTCCCTCCATTAGTAGCTTCCAGCAGTTGTGACATGAGTCAAGAATCAGGTTTCAGACCAGGTAAGCAGTTGTAACAGATGGGCCCCTTGGCTCTTCTTTTTGTAGAAATTCCCAGCTAAGGAAAATAAAACTGAAAACTACTGAAGGAGTTATCATCAGATAGCAAGTTTAATAACATTCAGGCCTTTTGAAGGTATTTACTTTCCCTTTCTAAGCTTTCTAGCTTCTCCATTTAGTAAGGTATGGGGATTTGCTATGGAAAGAACTGTCGTCCTTTCCTGACTTTATGGGAACTGGACCCACTGACATTTTTAGTAACTGCAGAGTCTAGGAGCGGATGCTCGCAATGCTTTTCCCTCAGTCAGGACATATGAGTGGATTTGAATGACATGTTTTGGGAAAGTTACCTTTTCTGCTGTAAATCAAATGTTCAGTTTTTCAAACTGTTGAGATTTGAGTATTCTTTATGTATTCTAGATTCTAGTTCTTTATCAGACATATGGTTTGCAAGTATTTCATCTAGTATGTAACTCATCTTTTCATTATCTGAACAAGTCTTTAGCAGGGAAACGTTTTTAATTTTGTTGAAGTCCAGTTTATCAATAGTATTTTCTTTTTTGGGGGTAGTGCTTTTTGTGTTGAGGCTGAGAGCTCTTTGCCTTGTCCTAGATCCAAAAGATTTTATCATTATTTCTGGACTCTCTGTTTTGTTTCATTGATCTGTGTGTCTATTCCTCTGCTAGTACCACACAGGCTCGATCACTGTAATCTGTGTAATGCCTTAAAATCAGGTAGACTGATGCTTCTTCCTTCATTCTTCTTCAGTATTGTTTTAGCTATTCTAGTTCCCTTGTCTTTCCGAGTAAATTTTGGAATAATCTTGTGTATATTCACAAAATTACTTCCTTGGATTTTGGTGGTAATTATATTAAACCTGTGTGTCAGTTTGGGGAGAATTTACATTTTTTACTATGTTGAGTCTTGCAATCCGTGAACATGATATGTCTCTCCATTTATTTAGATTTTCTATGATTTTTAAAATCAATTTGTAATTTTTTTTAAAGTATTTGTTTGTTTGTTTGTTTGTTTATTTGGCTGTGCTGGGTCTTAGTTGTGTCATGCGAAATCTTTGTTGGTGTTGTGCGGGCTCTTAGTTGTAGCATGCAGGATCTACTTTCTTGTCCAGGGATTGAACCCAGGCCCCTTGCATTGGGAGCTCGGAGTCTTAACCACTGGACCACCAGGGAAGTCCCACCAATTTGTAGTTTTCATCATACAAGTCCTGTACATATTTTGTTAGAGTTATAACTAAGTTTTTCATTTTTGAGCAATTATAAATGGTATTGATTTTAAAATTTTGTGTGTGTCCATGTGTTCTTGCGTGTGCATGCATACACACACACACACCCTTTGTCTCTCTTACTTGATTTTAGTATGTTTACTTTGTATCCTGAAAAACCTGTAGTGATGATATGTGTAAATGCAGGTGCTCGAAGCCCTGTCTTTGACTCAAAGCTTCATCTTTTCCCCTTCTTACTGATTGATTGGATGGTTGCATGATTCACTCATTCTTCCATTCAGCAAGCATTCACTCTGCAGTGACCACTGTGTACATAGTTCTTTGTTAGATACCTCTGATAATCTGAAGTTAAACTAGACAGGGTCTTTGATCTCATACAGCAGCACGAAAGAGGGCAATGCAGGCAGCCACCTATAATACTAATCGAGATAAAATAAGCATCATTCTAGAGATAAAACCTGTATGTGGTAGGCGTGGAAAGGCAGAAACAAGTAACTGTGACTGTGAGGATCAGAGCGTCTTCATGAGAAAAGTGGACTATGTGTGGAGTAAGGTCGGTGTTACACCCCAGTGGCAGACCCGTGGAGGGACCCATGAAAGGACTTGGCATGCACCCAGTCCTTGGAGCCGCGGGGCTGTTGAGCTTTGTTGTGATAAAAGGGACTGGAAAGTTGAGACAAACTCTGATCGTGGGCTTCTTGAATGCTCTGGTATGAAGCTTGGACTTTTTTCTGTAGTAAATGGTAGCTATTTAAAGTTTCTAAGCAGGAGTAGAACATGATTATGATAATTTAGTAAGATAATTCTGGTAATAGTGTCAAAGATAGATTAGAAAGTCAAAGGACTGGAGGGAAGGAGCCTGGCTATTAAGCCCTTGCAATGGTTTAGGAAGGAGAAATGGAAATGCAAAATTGGTCTCTTTCAAAAAGGTCAGAACCATCTGAAATGCAGTGAGTGGCACGTAATTGCTGTTTTTACTCCAAACAGCATTTTCTCCTTGTGATTAGGAGGATATTAAAATTCTCTGTTATGTAAGAAGAGTAAAAATTGGATTTTTGAAAACAAAAATGCATTGTTTTTACTTAAGATTACTAGCTTCTTTATAAATAATAAATATAGGTTGTAATTTTCTTTGAGTGATGCAGTTTTGAATTTTAAAAGGGCTATCACTCTGTAAGAGTCAGTACATTTTAGCATAAATTGGTGTTCCTATGGGAGGCAGTCACTCTTAGTTATCTGTTTTGTAATTTAAAATTTTCAGTTTTTTTGGGGGGGGTGGTATTGAATGGGTACAGTACTTGTAATAGGAGCTCAATTTGAGCAAATTCTACCTCTGTTTATAACAGTGAGGATATGGAGGTCTAGGAGCTAACTGTGTAAAAGGGTGAACAAACCTAAGTCTTTTTGGAGATAATTTTGTCTATATATACTAAGCATTAAAGCCTTAATCCTAAATGGTAGCCTCCCAAAGTGATGTGATGATTTCTGTGGTACTAGAAAAACCAAATAACACGAGTCATTCCGCAGGTAACTTGCTATGGTCACCTGCTTTTGGAGAACCTATCTTCTTGGGGATACTCTTTCTTTTTTTTTCTTCTTTTTTTTCTTTTGGCATTTTTAACTTGTCTTTGGATTGTGGCATGACTTAATGTTCTTAGTTTCTTAGTCTCTGTGCCTTTAAATAGGAGTCGACTTAGCTACAATTGCATACTTATTCATCAGAACTTTAAGTTTTAGAAATACTTGAGATAATTCAGTGAAGAGCACACCAAAGAAGAATGTACTGTTATGGGGTCATGCATATTTATATGTCAAGAGTTTAATATAGTCTTTCCCTCACCAGCTAACAGATACTGTGTAATTATCTCTATTTTCAGTCTTAAAAAAGAGAGAAAGAAATGTGTTCAGAACTTCCTCAACCCTGATGGAGAAATTATTCCTCTTGTGTGAACAGATGAGTCCTCTCCTGGCAGCCCCTTCATGTAACCTCTAGTGAGTTCCTTGACACACGTCCCTTTCCTTATGTGCACAAGTGTTTCATTCAGGGTTGATTAAACAGCAACATGGTAGATGCAGACTGTCATCGTTCCCTTTGGTCTAGTTTGAATAGTGAACAAGCAGCAGAAGATGCTGTGCGTTGAAAGCAATGAATGTCAAAAGGTTAGTCCCTCAAAGATAGTTTGAGAAATGAGAAAATATAAAATGTCACTTTTGGAAGTTGAGATCAACCGTGCTCTGCTCTATTCTTAATTTTCATTTTTACTGCATTTGATGAATAAATTTCCTTTTGTCTCAAGGAATGTTTAGGTGCAAGCCTTTCTTTGTTTAGGGGTGTTAAGTCGACAAGTATTACAGCTTGTATGACCCCAAATTGAGGTATTTAGAAACACAGGTGCATTAAGACATTGTTTTTTGTTGTGCACATTTTGCTGAGGGTGCCAGTCAGCAAAATTGGGATTATGACTGGGGCTGAGTGGTCGAGAGACCTCTTTCATCCCCTGAAGGGAGAAGAGCCGGGTCTGAGCTCCGCTGAAGTCCACTGCATTGATCATGGGACAGACTTTCACATCACACCGCCTGGACTTGGCGTGAATGACAGCCCCACTGCTTACTGGCTGTACCATATTAAACAATGTCCTCAACTTCTCAAAATTCCAGTTTTCTCATCTGTAATATGGAGATTAATAATATTTACCTTGCAGGCTTTATCAATAAGAATTAAATAAAATCCTCTCTGTAAAGCCCTTTGCAATGTCTCTGGCACACAGGAAGCAGTCAGTAAACGGTAGGTGCTGTTACTCATCTTTCCACAAATATTTACTGGCCACCTACTGTTTCAGGCACCGTTCTAGATGTGGGGATATAAAGTGAGTGGAAAGGCAGTGGTTCCTCTCCGCATGGAGCTTAAATTTTAGTAATGGGAGGCAACAATAATCATAATAAATAGGAAAATTATGTAGCAGGCTAGAAGTTGAGCAGAGCGCTGGCACAAAATTGAGCATCATTCTAGGGACTGGGAGTGTAGATTCCAGAGTAAATTGCAATTTTAAAGAGGGAGTCACTTTAGGCCTCATTGAGAAGATGACTTTTGAACAGAGACTTGAAAGTCTTTGATTATTAATATTATTGACTGTATCTACCAAATAGGTTTTACTTTGTATCTACATTTCTGCTCTTACCATGTATGGTGCAACTTGATAATAAAAGATTAATACTTAATACTAATAAATGTAACCGTAATCATAGAAATGATAATAAACTATATATTCATGCACTTTAGCATCCTCTTCTCCTCCCTGCATGTCTCCCCTCTTCATGACTCTGCCCCCACTGCAGTGAGTTTATGATTAGACTAGTTTAGAAATTAGTTCTTTAAAAGCAAAATAAGTCAGAAAATAGAGAATTGTTCTGCAGATTCAGATTTCCCAATGGTCTTTTGTCAAATACTTTCCGATAGAGTATCATCACGCTGAAACAGTAGTATTTCTGAAGACACTAGGGCCCATCTCAGTTGCAGTTATTGACAGAAAAGCGCGTACCTTTCCCGTGCATGAGAATCAGTCTGCTGTGAATGCGGACTGGTTAGACGGCGCACCTGAAAGAACAGGAAAGCTACCCTTCTAGATCCTGGTGTTGCATGAATCCGGTGGTATTTCCCTTCTCTAGTTGTGATCAGGTGATGTTTCTTTTTCATTTCTGGCATCAGCTTCTGATATCTGTCCCCTCTGCCTCTCTCTGTAGGGAAATTGGAATCTGTTCTGCAGCTTTCCTCTGACACAGCTGATGAAGACACAGCTTTCTTTGTCATAGAAACCTCTA
Source organism: Hippopotamus amphibius kiboko (assembly GCF_030028045.1). Classification (NCBI taxonomy): domain Eukaryota; kingdom Metazoa; phylum Chordata; class Mammalia; order Artiodactyla; family Hippopotamidae; genus Hippopotamus; species Hippopotamus amphibius. Next base: position 146,944,657 of record NC_080188.1, read on the forward strand.
GTATGTAATATGAGTATCACATTTACTACACGTGCACAGTAGGACCTTGTCTTTCATGTGATATGACAGACAATAGAGTCAATACATGTTCTTGAGATCAGTGAAATGGTGAAAGTTGTATTCTGATGACTTAAATTATATTCATTCTGCAGGGGTTTTTTTGTGGATTTTTTTTTTTTTTTGAGAAAAATTGGATGTGGATTCTACTTTAATATATGGAGTACTAAGGAAAATTATTCAAGGTTTTAAATATGCTGTCATCATCATCTTTACCAGTGAGAGTAAATTTTCATAATTGTTGACACATCAGAAATCTGTTACAGAAAATAGGCTCAGATTTTGTTTTAAGTAGAAGATCACACTCCCCTGTAGTGTTGTGGGTGGCCTGGGATGAGACTTGTCCGGGTGTCTGTGTGTGACCGTGAGACCTGTCCTAGCTTGAGACATCATTGCCAGTTGTTTTCTTTTTAAAATTATGCTATTTGTGCATCTCTGTAGCACTTATGACATCTGCCTTATATTAGTCTTTTACTTATCCTTCCCCCTTTAGATTAGAAGCCCTAGGGATCACCTTATGCAGTGCTGTGCACTCATACTGCCTAGCACAGTGTGTTACACTTAACCAGTGATCAGTACATGTTAGGAAATAGGCTCTACTCCTGCTTCATCTTCTTATTAGAGAACAGCATTTTCAAATTTTACGCCATTTCTTTAATCACTTTCAAAAACTTTTAGACACTAGTTCAGTTAATGTAGCCTTAAAAAATTATAGATTATATAGACTTTTATTGCTGGAAAGAATTTCTTAAAGAAATCACCTTGGCCAACTTCATGTGTAACAGATCGGGAAACAGAAAACTAGAGAGGTTAGTGACTTGTTCTAAATCACTAGCCAGTTAGTAACAGAACTAAGTCAAGCATGTAGGTTAAAGTACTTCAGAAAGATTATTTTTCACTTATTAAAACTGACTGCTGCTTTCACAGTGATAGTTGTAGGTTAATTCATCATTAACTCAACAAATATGTATCGACTGTTTTTATGCACAAAGTATGATATTAGGCTTTGGCAGTGAGGTATATACAAAGGTGAAAATTTTATTCTGAGAAGGATCTTAAATGGAGAGATTTAAAAATAAACATAATGCATTTATAGATGGACAGTGACAGAGGGTAGTGAGAGGGTGGCTGAGGCGACCTGCATGAGGCGTTGATCAGGAGAACGGCTGATGATGGCAGGTGGAGAACTAGTCCTGGCTTTTGGTGCTGGGCCTGCTATTACTTTGATGGTTCCTGTATGAAATCACACATGTCTCAGAAGAAGAAGAAAAAAAAAACTGGGAAAATTTGACAGCATGCATTTCAGTGTGATGGTTTAATTAGGTCTTTGGACTTAATATTTATACTACCTTATTTAAAACAATAAAAGCATGTAATACAGTTTTAATAACTTTCGTTTTATTGGAAAACAAATATAAAGATGCAAACCAAGGACTGCCACCATTAGGAAAAGTATTATTTTACAGCACAGACTGACTTAGGCCACAGCATCTATGGCTCTTCTATTTGGGCCCTCAAATGCCTGCAGCATGAAGTTCTCTTTAATTCTGAATTGCTTTGAACACATTCAGCTCCAGTTATTCTCTGGCAGGTGTTCTGGTACTTTGGAATTTTGGATTTCCGTGGTTCTGAACTCCATAGTTGACTAAAGTTATTCAGTTTTTGGTGAGAGAACAGGGTAAAAAAGGAGGAGAATTCATTGTAGTAGATAGTTCTCATCTCCCCTTTAATCTTTCTCTTTAACTGCACTACACTGAGTAGTATAGAGATGATGTTCCCTGGAAATCAAAGTAAGAACCAAAAAACTCAACGTATGTTTTCTCTTGACAGAAACTTCCTCTGCATAAATTCCATGAACCATAGATTTAAAATCATGCCCCCTTTGGGAACCATAAGATTTGCCTGAAGTTAGTAATTGCTATGTTCCATGGTGTGTTTTTTTAGTGCAGATATGAAAGTAGTCCTGGATAGCAGGAAGAATGCTTGCTTGATTTCCTTGCTTAGGATGTCAGCTGGGTTTGGTCAGTCACAGCACATGCTGCCATCTTGGATTTATTTGGTTGCTGTTTCAGCTCTGTCCGAGAGGCTGGACCTGTCAGAATGACCACCTAGAGTTCAGTGAAAAGGTTCAGTAAGAGTTAAATGAAATATGTCCTTTAGTCAAGTGTGTGATCTTTTTCTTTAATGAGTTGGTGCATTGTTGAAAATTACTTGGCAACTGGGGCTATTTCATTAACATGTAATAGGATTAATATTTAGTGACTCATTTTTTAAATACATGACAGATGTTTGGGGCTTTAGCAGTTTATAATTTGGCAGTAAGGAGTAGTTTTCAGAATTCTCATATGAGTACATTTTCATAAGGATATAGATGTGTGTGACTGAGATGAACACATGTATATTCTTGATATTGTGTCTCCTTGGCCCAAGAAAATATTGGATATTCTTTTTTTCTTTTCTTCCTTTCTGTGGCATCAGTTTTTCCTTCCCACACATTCTGTAAAACATGTTTCTTTTTAAAATTTGAGAGAATAAAGGGGGATTTTCCCTTGGAAATGGAAATATTTTTGAGTATCACGGTAGCTCATTGGAGGTGATGTACATTACTATAAAAGTATAGGGCAGTAACTGCATCTGGGAATACTACCCATGCTGCTGTCCTGAATACTCATTTAAGGACCAGTGACCAGAATTCATTCTTCTTCCCTTCCATAGCAGTCATTTTGTAGTTACTGCCCTATACAGCAAGTCTTTATCTTAATCTACTAAAAGAGCCTGGTATTAGCTGCAGTTAATTTTAGGATGTGAAAGAAAAATAATCAACAATGTTACTTGTCTGGGAATAAACTGAAAAGTAAGTCTCTAGACCAAAAAGTACATTGTATCTCAAGTCAACCTCTGTTTATTTTAACAGACACAGATGAATTTTTGTGCTCTTTCATTTTTAAAAGGTTACAATTAAAATGAACAATAATTAGGAGAGTAGTTGTACTTGACAAAATGGGAGGGGTTTCAAATTTTATGGTAATACTGGAACAAACAAACGTGAGGGAGGGATCTCAGCCAGGGTCCGACTCAATTTGCAAGATAATGATTAGCTTCCGGTGGTTCTTTGTTGCTGCATATTTACTGGGTGGGTTTTTAAAATACTCAAAGAACAAGAAATATCATGCATTAGGATTATATCCTAGATAACTTCTGTTTTATCTTTAGTATTACAGAATATTTACAGACTAGTACATAAGACAGGCTAGAGACTGCAGACACAGCATGATGTTGTCTTAAAAGCTATATTCATACTTTCTAATTATTATTAGATATACAGCCTTCTCAAAGCAGGGACTCTATCTGATTCTTTTGTATCCCTCCCGTAGTAGTGTGTGATGAACAGGAGATTAAAGAAGGCCATTATTCAGTGAGTCATTCTGTGTCAACGCTGAGTAAATATATTGAGCAAGTGTTGCAGGTCAGGCACGGTGCTCAGTGTTGGTACCAACTTGTGTGATACATGGTCCCTGCCCTTCTGGGTGTCCCAGTCTGGCAGGAGAGGCAACTGTGTGAAGAGCTAACCACAGTCCATTATTGAGTAGTGTGTATAGAGTGTTTTGGAGGTACACGGCGGGAGAGGTTGGGATGAGGATGATGATTTCACAGAACAAGTCACATTCGAGCTTGACTGGCCTGTGACACACTGTTTATAAATCAAGATATTGGCCATCTAGTCAAGGTCATGAGCCAGACACTATGCCAGATGCTAAGGATATAGCGATGAACATGGCATACTCCCTGCTCTCAGGAACGGGGATTTGTAGAAGACAGATACATATACGGGTGATTAAAATCCAACAAGGAAAGCTGTGAGTGGGATGCTGGTGGAGGGAGAAGAGAGACACAGAAGAGGAGGGCCTCACTTGGGCTGAGGAAGAGAGGACCAGCAAAGACCACATGGGAATGACCCTTGAGTTTAGGATGTGGGCTAGGAATTTAGTAAGCCAGTTATGGGTGGATTGGGGTCTGATTTCAGGCAGAGGAACCTGATCTATGAAAATTTGGGGCATGGTAGGGAATAGCATTCTTAGGAAAGCAGCGTAGTATGTGACAGAAGGTGAAGCAGGATTTGGGACATCTGATGGGTAATGGAGAAGGAGGGAGTGTATCAGTTAAGACATTTAGCTGCAAGAAACAGAGACCCAACAACAGTAGCATAGATATAGGCACATAAAAGAAACCAGGCAAGTATTCTAGGGCTGAAGCAGCAGCCTTAAAACGTCCTCAGGGGTCCTGGCTGAAGTCTGTCTTTGGCTGTGCTGTACCTGGCCTTCTTTTTGAAGGTTGTGTATGGTTCAAGGCAGCTGTTGGCGCATCAGGCATTGTTTCTGCACCGGGGAAGGCAGAGGAGCCAATGAGGGCGCCTGCCCCATGCCTTTGAAGTAATCTCTCCTGAGGTGTCACAGCACTTCTGTTTACCACATACTTAAAGGCAAACAAACAAAGTGAAGGTCTTGCTTATTGAGGAAGGAGGAAGAATTGATGTTCAAGAGCAACTGGCATTCCCTGTCACCTAGAGGAGTGTCATCAGATTTGGGTTTCGGAGGATTTCCCTGGTGGAGGATGGAGGTTTTGTTAGATTATGAAATTGGCATGAGATCTGCAGAAACAGGTACCCCACAGTTTTTCTCTTTTCTTTTTTTAATGTTTCCCTTTGCTGACATTCCTGAGTAGGCATAAATGATAGCTTGATTCATTTGATCACTGGGTGAAGATGGGCCATGTTGCGCACGATACTTTCATGTAGAACTCCTGAGTGGGATTTGATGTGGGCTTCTAGGGTGTCCCCATGAGTTTTCAGTGCATTTGAGATGAAGGGTGGAGTTGAGTTATATCTCCTGTGATTCTATTTTTTGGTGGACCCTCTACCTGGAAAAAAACCTCATCATCTGCTTTTAAAATAATTTTTGCCCTTTGAATGGCCTTCAGGGTAGCACTTATGATGGCTTCTGCTTCTCTTTTTAAATTTTTTGTCTAACGTGAATTTTGGAAAAATAAACTAGAAAGCAGAGTTGTGTTCAGCTACTTTCTTTCCCTTCAGTCTCTTCTCTACTGTACATTTAATTATTTGTAAACTTTTATGGTGCTTCAGATTTATGTACTTGGTTACTGATAATATATAGGCATTTTCGGGACCACTTATTATCCGTGTAGCCCTTTTCCTTTAAAAGTTCGTTATCAGAATTACACAGCTATTGTTGTTTACCTCCTGGGAATTTATATGGTTGTGCTCCACTGTAATAATAGTGAGATGGAAAGATACATCAATAATCATGATATTGTAACTATTAGCATCTAAGTTCCTAACAGAAAGACATCCTCTCATAGGGAGAATACATACATTTGATAAGTGGTGAGAAATACTATTATTGCATTGTTTTTTAGGAATAAATGAGCCCAATTTTTAAAGAGTAATTTTTTTTTTTTTAATGTAAATGTGAAGTTGCTGGCTGCATGCGTGGCAGAATGGATTCCTAAGTTGCTTCCCAGTAACAGAATAAGTGCCATGTCATCGCTGGGTTTGCATAACCTGACCCGTGGGTCAGATTTCAGGATGCATATGAAATGACTACTGTTACAAAACAAAAAAATCCTTTTAAAAAAAATGAGATAATCAAATCTTAATGCCAGTCTGGATTTTGCATTCTATTAACCTGTCTTCGAGATATTTTTGTCACCTGGGAAACCTGCTTCCTATGTCCTGTTTAAGCAGAAGGGGGCAGCAGAGAAATCAGTTGGAAAGTCAACAGCCTGGTTTGCTTCCTTCTGATAGAAGCAGTTGTGCTGTAGAAATATGCTGAAAGGAAATGAAAGTTGATATTAATACCTTTTATTTATTTAAACCTAAAAATTATTAGAAAAAAATGAAAATAACATGATTTAGATTTCTACTTGTCAGTTTTAGCTTAATTATACAGATGTTGCAAAGTAGATATAATATTTGTGGGTTTTGTTGCTGTTCTAAAAACTGACAAGCAAATGTAGACTGTGTGTCATTTAATGCAAGTCTGCTTTCGATGAGGCTTGTTTCCCACAAGATATCTTATGTGTTTATAGAAAAGCAGATGCTCAAATGGGTTTTTGTGGTTTACTCTAAAATGTTTATCCATTGGAGTTAGAGTTTCTAAGGAAAACCACTTCATTTCTTGTTAAAACAAAGGGGAACTTAATGCCATTTTACCAAATTTTGGTTTTAGAGTCCGTTAGAGATCTAATTTTTTTGTCATTTTATTTAAAAATATTGCCTGCGTAAATTTTTTTTTCTATTTGTTGCAAGGAATTGAGGTCTAAGCTGACTGATTGGTTTCATGTCCTTGACCTTTGAAAATGTGTTACCAAATTAATTGAAGCAATACTGTTTTTCTGTAAATATGGCTTAAGTCATGTCGATGGGCCTGGCTAACTAGTTTTATTTACTGTGCATGAAAAGCTATTCTGTTTCTCATTAATATTTGATATTTTTTTCCCTATGATTAAGGACAGTAAAACAGCAGCGCCAAGGGCTTCTCTCTGAAAGCCAATCTGGTATTTTGATGTATTCTGTGTTTAAAATAAAGAACAATGTCTAGCGCTTAACAGGTAACTAGTACTTCTTTTCACTGGTTTACAAGTGAAAAGAGGAATCATAAAATTTTATAGGATCTCCGTCTGCAACAGAACCAATGAAAATGAAGCTGCAGTTCTGATCTAAATCTATTACGTGTGCTGTTTTTATATTGTGGTAAATTTAACCTATTGATTTCTTTGTTATAGCACTATTTTATAAGATAAACTGGGAAGAAAATGGCCTCAATGTGATTTACAAAGTGAAAAGTGTTAGTTGTGCTCTAAAGGTTAGGATGTATACCATGGCCTAGTGTCTAGCAGAAAGAGTGTGTGCGTGTGTGTGTGACTCTCAAGGTGCTTACACATAGGATTACAGTTCATTCTTACAGAAAGCACTTAGTGGCTCATCTGGTGCATCTTCTCTTGATCTCAGTCCTTCTTATTCTCTCCCTGTTGGAAGGTGTCATTTGGTAAGTGCTGTTTTTCAGAAGTGATGCATCTGATTTCATCAAGGAACAGTTGTTACTTTTGTGGTCATTTATGATCCCAGGCCACATCCTTGACCACATGATGGGACAGCTGTCTAGTAAAAATGTGCTGACACCAGACTGCTCTTTCCCCTCAGGTGTATTTGCTCTCTTGAAGTCACAGATCACTGAGCTCTTTCCATTTTTAGTTTTACTTAAAAATTATTTTTTCTGTCTGTGTTTTATTTTGGATATTTTCCATTGCTGTGTCTTCAAGTTACCTGCCATGAATCTCATCCAGTGCTTTTTTCATCTCAGACATTATGGTTTTCATTTGAGTCTTTATTTATATCTTCTCCGTATCTGACTTCTTGAACGTGTGGAATACAAGTATAATATCTCTGAATGTCCTTGTCTGTTCATACTGAGATCTGTGTTAATTGTGGGTCCATTTCAATTGATTGCTTTTTTCTTCATCATGGATTGTATTTTCATGATTCTCTCTATGCCTAATAAGGTTTGAGTGAATGCTAGACATCATTCATTTTACCTTTTGGAGTGCTGGATATGTTTGTATGCCCTCAAATTATTCTTGAGCATTTTTCTGGAATACAGTTAAGTTACTTGGAAACAGTTTGATTTTGAGGACTCTTGCTTTCAAGATTTGCAGGGTGGTATAAGAGCAGTGTTTCGTCTTGGTTAAGTTACTGAGGCAAGAGTCTCTGAGTCCTCTTTCCAGTGCCCTATGTGAATGTTGAGGTTGTCTACTCTGGCTGATGGGAGCAGATTTTTGGCCTTGTTTGAGTACCTGGCACTGTTAGCTCTCATCCTTCCGGTTGGCCTGTCCCCAGGCTAGGGTGGTGTCCTCACATGCTTGTGCTGAACAGTACTCTGTCCTGAAGGGTGAGCACTGAAGGATTTGTAGAGTGCCCACTGCGCAGTTCTTTCCTCTCTGGCATTCTGACCTGTGAGGTCTATTTTGGTCTCCTTCTACTCTCAACTTCATCAGCTTAACTCAGGGAATCCACCAGGCTTCCCTCTTCTTGTGCCATAACCTCTCTTCAGTGAACTGGGGCCATCTTTTTGTTCATCTCCTGTCTCTCAGTGATCCCTGGTCTTCGTCTCCTGATGTTCAGTGTTATGAAAACTTTTTTTTCCCCACATTTTTGTTATAATTTGTCCAGGTTTTTGATTGTTTCATGTAGAAGAGTAAATCCAATTCTTATTACTCCATCTGGGCTGGTAGCTGAAGTGTCTCTATCTAAATTCTTAATGCCATCCGCTGTCAGAGCTCATCTGAGCTTAGTGTTTTTTCTCTCCTCATGATATTAAAGTTCTGTTAGTAAAGTGGTATAAGTTATAGGTCCCAGCATGGAAAACTATATAACATCCCCAAGAAGCCCCATCCCCATGCTGCCTGCTGGACTTCTCTTCCTTTTGTGGATTCTAAACAGGTTTACAGGGAGCGCCAAGAGGAAAGCCAAGTCTCTGCCCGTTGGTGGTGACTCCACATGGAGTGGACATTCTGAAAAAGAGCAGAAAGACGTGGTCATCTCTAAGCAAATACGTTTATTATTCCCCACAGCTTCTTTTTAAAAGGTTCAAGGATGAGATTGTAAGTTGCTGTACTTTTAAAGTCTCTCTGTGTGCCAGTCTTGATCGTACAGGTGCTGAAGATACAGGGTGACTGAGAAACAGATATCCTAGCCCATGGGAAGCTCTGTCTATGGGAGAAGCAAATACGCAGAGAGAAAACTATACAACGTGATAAGCTGTGGCTTTCCCTTGTAAAGACCTAGGCACCAGAGACAGTCTCTGTCATTCCTTGTACCATTTTAACATAACTTGAACAATACCATCCTGGTGCTTTTATGTACTTTGGATTTCTTGGTGAAAACAAAGTTCCCTATTTTATCATTTATCAACAAGCCATCAAAGAGCAAAAAAATTTTTAAACATTTCTTCTTGTCAGGACTATCTCCAGGTGACAGTTTTTATCAATTTGCTAATTTTTAGTCACCTACATAGAACTTTCTGTTTGTTTATATAATTTTTCAGATTGGTGATGGGTTTTATTCTGTTTACCATGTGGAGAGCATTTCTAAACCTTAATCTTTAAAATATGTATTCCCTTTGGCAGCAATTCTAGTAGAAAAAATAGGATTGTCTCTTTTTATTAAATCTCTTCTATTTTTTCTAAAACAACTGTGCAATGTTTGGTCTTCATTGGTATTTTAGCCTGTGCTTTAAGAAGCAGAATTATTTCTATAAAAGTATATTACAGAAGTATTGCTATTCTCCAAGATGTAATTAAATGAAATAGTTTCTTTTCCAGGTATATTTGTAAAAGTACATTAGTATAGCTGGTTTTTAATTTTTTTTGTTTTGTCTTTTGATACCAAAACAAACAAACAAACAAAATATTATTGTACTTCTCAAAGCTTAGGTTTTCAAAGCACATGTAATCCACAGTGTAAATTTTCCAGTAGCCTTGTCTTATATAGCACATGAAAGAAGAAACACTGGACCTATTTAGCTCTCATCCTTTTCTTGTTAGCAATCTATGTGTGTTGCCATTGGTTTCTCTTAAAAACCTAATTATTAATCTAATTTAGGAGACTCTAGGAAAGAATCAACTTGGGAGAAACAAAATAAAGTAATCCAATAGTACAGTCATTGTAGAACCAAAAATTTAACATAGATTTATTAGAACATTTGGCCACTTTTAAACTTCTTCCAAAATTGACCAATTTTGAATCTTTTCACAACAGTCAATGGAAATCCTAGAGAAAACAGTTCAAATTCTGGTAACAACAAGGACACGAGGATTGGCTCCTTTTTCTGCCTGGTAATTTATCGTATCTTTTGAAGAATAAACTCATACGGGTAACTTGGGGGTGTTTACAAATGCAATACGGTCTAAATCCTGTGATGACTTAGTAATTAGCAATTTTCATTGTGTAGGGAGTATGCGTCCACTCTGTCAGGATAAGCACCCCTCATTGAAAACTACAGAATCTTTTCCTAAGCACAGGATATAGTACAAGTAATATTCCTCCAAATCTAACTTCTGTGCAGTATGTATAAATTAGCTGGTCAATAGGGCTGGTTAATAAGCAGCTCTTGATGGCCCGTCATAAACTGAGCAAACCTGCTGTTCACTTTATTGTTCACTCTGCATGGTAAAATAATGTGGGAGAAAGTACTGCCGTTGATGCACTCCAGATAGATGACTGTGATTGTGATAGTGCTGAATGCTGTGGGGATGCAAAGAGGATGTCCCTTGTTTTGGTGACTCTAGGGCACTCCTCCTTGTCAAGAGGAGCCCAGAAAGAAGGATCATATATGAGCTGTGTAGAGACATTACCACATGAGTGAAACCTCATGTAGAGGAGCTTATATAGAGGAATGATAGATATGGAGCTCAAGTAAACTTGTTCTTGAGCAAAGCTATCCAGAAGAGTGTTAAGGAAAAGCTTCAGGCTGTACTGAAATTCTTCAGGCTGTACTGAATTCTTTTTTTTTTTTTTTTAATTTTTATTTATTGATTTATTGGGGGGTACACCAAGTTCAATCAGCTGTTTTTTTACACATATCCCTCCCTTCCTTGACTCCCCCCCCGCGAGTCCCCCCCACCCTCCCCACCCCAGTCCTCTAAGGCATCTTCCATCCTCGAGTTGGACTCCCTTTGTTATACAACAACTTCCCACTGACTATTTTACAGTTGGTAGTATATATATGTCTGTGCTACTCTCTCGCTTCGTCTCAGTTTCCCCTTCACCCCCCGCCCCCTCCCATACCTCGAGTTCTCCAGTCCATTCTCTGTATCTGCGTCCTTGTTCTTGTCACTGAGTTCATCAGTACCATTTTTAGATTCCGTATATGTGAGTTAGCATACAATATTTGTCCTTCTCTTTCTGACTTACTTCACTCTGTATGACATTGTAGTTCTATCCACCTCATGACATATAGCTCCATCTCATCCCTTTTTACAGCTGAGTAATATTCCATTGTATATATATGCCACATCTTCTGTATCCATTCATTTGTTGATGGGCATTTAGGTTGCTTCCATGTCCTGGCTATTGTAAAGAGTGTTGCAATAAACATTATGGTACAAGTTTCTTTTGGGATTATGGTTTTCTTTGGGTATATGCCCAGCAGTGGGATGACTGGATCATATGGTAGTTCTATTTGTAGTTTTTTAAGGAACCTCCAAATTGTTTTCCATAGTGGCTGTACCAACTTACAGTCCCACCAACAGTGCAGGAGAGTTCCCTTTTCTCCACACCCTCTCCAACATTTGTTGTTTCCAGACTTTGTGATGATGGCCATTCTGATTGGTGTGAGGTGATACCTCATTGTGGCTTTGACTTGCATTTCTCTGATGATTAGTGATGTTGAGCATCTTTTCATGTGTCTGTTGGCCATCTGTATGTCTTCTTTGGAGAAATGTCTATTTAGGTCTTCTGCCCATTTGTGGATTGGGTTATTTGCTTTTTTGGTATGAAGCTGCATGAGCTGCTTGTATATTTTGGAGGTTAATCCTTTGTCCGTTGTTTCATAGGCAATTATTTTTTCCCATTCTGAGGGTTGCCTTTTAGTCTTGTTTATGGTTTCTTTTGCTGTGCAAAAGCTTTTAAGTTTCATGAGGTCCCATTTGTTTATTCTTGATTTTATTTCCATGATTCTAGGAGGTGGGTCAAAAAGGATGTTGCTTTGATGTATGTCAAAGAGTGTTCTGCCTATGTTTTCCTCTAGGAGTTTGATAGTGTCTGGCCTTACATGTAGGTCTTTAATCCATTTGGAGTTTATTTTTGTGTATGGTGTTAGGAAGTGTTCTCATTTCATTCTTTTACATGTTGCTGTCCAATTTTCCCAGCACCACTTATTGAAGAGGCTGTCTTTTTTCCATTGTATATTCGTGCCTCCTTTGTCAAAGATAAGGTGCCCATATGTGTTTGGGCTTACTTCTGAGTTCTCTATTCTATTCCATTGATCTTCCTTTCTCTTTTTGTGCCAGTACCATACTGTCTTGATCACTATGGCCTTGTAGTATAGTTTGAAGTCAGGAAGCCTGATTCCACCAACTCCATTTTTCCTTCTCAAGATTGCTTTGGCTATTCGGGGTCTTTTGTGTTTCCATACAAATCGTAAGATTTCTTGCTTTACTTCTGTGAAAAATGCCATTGGTAATTTGATCGGGATTGCATTGAATCTGTAAATTGCTTTGGGTAGTACAGTCATTTTCACGATGTTGATTCTTCCAATCCAGGAACATGGTATGTCCCTCCATCTGTTTGTGTCATCTTTGATTTCTTTCATCAATGTCTTAAAGTTTTCTGCATACAGATCTTTTGCCTCCTTAGGCAGGTTTGTTCCTAGGTATTTGATTCTTTTGGTTGCAATGGTGAATGGGAGAGTTTCCTTAATTTCTCTTTCTGCTCTTCCGTTGTTAGTGTATAGGAATGCAAGAGATTTCTGTGCATTAATTTTGTATCCTGCTACTTTACTAAACTCATCAATGAGTGCTAGCAGTTTTCTGGTAGAGTCTTTAGGGTTTTCTATATATAATATCATGTCATCTGCAAAGAGTGCCAATTTTACTTCTTCTTTTCCAATTTGGATTCCTTTAATTTCTTTTTCTTCTCTGATTGCTGTGGCTAACACTTCCAAAACTATGTTGAATAACAGTGGTGAGAGTGGACACCCTTGTCTTGTTCCTGTTCTTAGAGGGAATTCTTCCAGTTTTTCCCCATTGAGAACGATGTTGGCTTTTGGTTTGTCATATATGGCTTTTATGATGTTGAGGTAATTTCCTTCTATGCCCATTTTCTGGAGAGCTTTTATCATAAATGGATGTTGAACTTTGTCAAAAGCTTTTTCTGCATCTATTGAAATGATCATATGGTTTTTATCCTTCAATTTGTTGATATGATGTATCATGTTGATTGATTTGCGTATATTGAAGAATCCTTGCATCCCAGGGATAAACCCCACTTGATCGTGGTGTATGATTTTTTTAATGTGCTGTTGCAGTCTGTTAGCTAGTATTTTGTTGAGGATTTTTGCATCTATATTCATCAGTGATATTGGTCTGTAGTTTTCTTTTTTTGTGACATCTTTGCCTGGTTTTAGTATCAGGGTGATGGTAGCCTCGTAGAATGAGTTTGGGAGTGTTCCGCCTTCTGCAATATTTTGGAAGAGTTTGAGAAGGATAGGTGTTAACTCTTCTCGAAATGTTTGATAGAATTCGCCTGTGAATCCATCTGGTCCTGGGCTTTTGTGTGTTGGGAGATTTTTAATCACTGCCTCAATTTCTGTACTTGTGATGGATCTGTTCATGGTTTCTATTTCTTCCTGGTTCAGTCTTGGAAGATTGTATTTTTCTAAGAATGTATCCATTTCTTCCAGGTTATCCAATTGATTGGCATATAGTTGCTTGTAGTAGTCTCTCATGATGTTTTGTATTTCTGAGGTGTCCGTTGTGACTTCTCCTTTTTCATTTCTAATTCTGTTGATTTGCATCTTCTCCCTTTTTTTCTTGATGAGTCTGGCTAATGGTTTATCAATTTTGTTAATCTTCTCAAAGAACCAGCTTTTAGTTTCATTTATTTTTCTTATGGTTTCTTTCCTTTCTTTTTCATTTATTTCTGCTCTGATCTTTATGATTTCTTTCCTTCTGCTCACTTTGGGGTTTCTTTGTTCTTCTTTCTCTAGTTGTTTGAGGTGTAAGGTTAGGTTGTTTATTCGATCATTTTCTTGTTTCTTAAGGTAGGACTGTATTGCTATAAACTTCCCTCTTAGAACTGCTTTTGCTGCGTCCCATAGGTTTTGGGTTGTTGTGTTTTCGTTGTCATTTGTTTCTAGATATTTTTTGATTTCCTGTTTGATTTCTGTAGTGATTCCTTGGTTGTTTAAGAGTGAATTGTTTAGCCTCCATGTGTTTGTATTTTTTGCAGTTTTTTTCCTGTAATTGATATCTAGTCTCATGGCGTTGTGGTCTGAGAAGATGCTTGATATGATTTCAATTTTCTTGAATTTGCTGAGGTTGGATTTGTGACCCAAGATGTGATCTATCCTGGAAAATGTTTCATGTGCACTTGAGAAGAAAGTGTAGTCTGTCGTTTTTGGATGGAATGTCCTATAAATATCAATGAAGTCGAGATGGTCTAATGTGTCATTTAAAGCTTGTGTGTCTTTATTTATTTTCTGTTTGGATGATCTGTCCATTGATGTAAGTGGGGTGTTCAAGTCTCACACTATGATTGTGTTACTGTCGATGTCCCCTTTTATAGCTGTTAGCATTTGCCTTATGTATTGAGGTGCTCCTATATTGGGGGCATAGATATTTACCATTGTGATATGTTCTTCTTGGATGGATCCGTTGATCATTATGTAGTGCCCTTCCTTGTCTCTTTTAATAGTCTTTACTTTCAAGTCTAATTTGTCTGATATGAGTATTGCTACTCCAGCTTTCTTTTGACTTCCATTTGCATGGAATATCTTTTTCCATCCCTTCACTTTCAGTCTATATGTATCCCTTGGTCTGAAGTGGGTTTCTTGTAGGCAGCATATAGAAGGGTCTTGTTTTTGTATCCATTCAGCCAGTCTGTGTCTTTTGGTGGGAGCATTTAGTCCATTTACATTTAAAGTGATTATTGACATGCGTGTTCCAATGACCATTTTCTTAATTGTTTTGGGTTTGTATTTGTAGGTGTTTTCCTTTTCTTGTGTTTCCTACTTCGAGAAGTTCCTTTAGCACTTGTTGTAAGGCTGGTTTGGTGGTGCTGAATTCTCTTAACTTTTGCTTGTCTGGAAAGCTTTTGATGTCTCCCTGAAATCTGAATGAGATTCTTGCTGGGTAGAGTATTCTTGGCTGTAGGTTTCTCTCTTTCAGGACTTTCAGTATATCCTGCCATTCCCTTCTGGCCTGCAGCGTTTCTGTAGAAAGGTCAGCTGTTATCCTGATGGGTTTTCCCTTATATGTTGTTTGTTGCTTTTCTCTTGCTGCTTTTAATATTTTTTCTTTGTGTTGAATTGTCGTTAGTTTGATTAATATGTGTCTTGGTGTATTTCTCCTTGGGTTTATTCTGTATGGGACTCTCTGTGCTTCTTGGACTTGGTGAATTATTTCCTTTCCCATGTTGGGGAAGTTTTCCACTAGAACCTCTTCAAATATTTTCTCAGACCCTTTCTTGTTTTCTTCTTCTTCTGGGATGCCTATAATTCGAATGTTGGTACGTTTAAGGTTATCACTGAGGTCTCTGAGGCTGTCTTCTAGTCTTTTTATTTTTTTTTCTTTTTCCTGCTCTGTGGCGTTTATTTCTCCCATTCTATCTTCCAACTCACTTATTCGTTCTTCTGCCTCAGTCATTCTGCTGGTTATAGCATCTAGAGTATTTTTAATTTCAGTTATTTTGTTATCCATTGCTGTTTGTTTTTCTGAGTTCTTATGAACTGTTTCTTGTACTTTCTCTATTTTGTTATCGAGATTTTGTTTCATTTTTACTATCATTACTCTAAATTCTTTTTCAGGCATTTTTCCTATTTCCTCCTCATTTATTTGGTCTTGTGGGTTTTTTTCCTGCTCCTTTGCCTGCATGGGGTTTCTTTGTTTCCTCATGGTTGTCCAAGCTTTTGGGGTTGCTTGTCCTGGCGATAGAGGTGTTTATAGAAGACTGTCCAAGCCTCAGACTAATGTCCAAGTATTGGATTAAATGAATATTCAGTCTAGGAAACACATACATGTATAAGACACACAATTATTGAATCCGTTAGGACATAAGGCTCTAGAAAGACCTGACAGAACCCCAGTGTGCTATCAGATATTCAAAGAGAAACCCAGCAGAAATTGACAACTGAAACAGAACAAATCAGAGACAAAAGCAAAAGCAAACAAACAACAAATAACACCCTACACATACAAACATCAATCCAGGGAGATTTTGTAAGCTAGGATCAAATATAGAAAAGAGCTGGAGTACCACCAGAGAGAATGGAGATTCTCAGAATGTAATTAGACAACTGTACTAAGAACTAAGATAAAGACAAAAGCCTAATATTAATACCAAGGCAGTGCATCATCTGGAGAATAGAGCAAGGAGTCTGAGCAGACCGATAGTGTTGCTTATAAGTATGTTAAGATAAAATACACTTAAAATGGCTGGAAGAAAGGGGAACAGAAGAGCGTAATGTGGTTGGAAATATGCAAAGAAAAAGAAAGGAATAGAAGTGTATAAAAGAAAGGGATGAAAGGAAAGTATGAAAGATATTTTGTCCGTACTACCAAAAACTTAGCTAGATATAGAAGTATGTAAAAAGGCCAAAAAAAAAAAAAAAAAAAAAAAAAGAATAAAAAAATCCTTAAAAAATTATGTTGTAAAACTTGTAGATCCCTTAGGGCTAAGATCGTATTTAATAAATCAAAAAAAAAAAAAAAAAAGAGAGAGAGAGAAAGAAAAAAAGAAAAAAAATCCAGAACTGATCCCCGAATGGACCAGTTCAATAGGTATTGATACTACTATTTCTGTTTCCTTAGCGTCTCAGCTGTAAGTGTCCTTCTCCTTGCCTTGGGTTTTTTTTTTTTTTTTTGCGTTATTCTGTGACCAGCAGAGGTTCCTTTATTGTTCATCTGTAAGCCTCGGTGTGTGGGGAGGGAGAGGGTACAATTGTGGCTCCTTCTCCTGGGAGTGAGTGAGCAGTGGCGCACTGTTGTTTCAGTCAGGCTTGGAGGTGCCTGTTGCAGAGGGCGCTGGTGGCTCAGGCGTACACAGAAAGTCTTAGAGTTGGGCCTCTCTTGGGGTTTTTTCTTTTTGATGCTGTTTTTTTTTTTTTCTCTCGGCAGCCTCCCTGCTGCTGGCGTTGCAAGGAGTTTTAATCTAGCCCCGCCCGAGCGCCTGAGGGTGCTTGTTATCCCTGAGCGCCTTAGGTGGCCCGCAGGGCGTCTCTCCACTGCCTGTTGCAGAGGCACCGAAAGAGAGGGAGAGGCTATGCGTGCGGCTCCTCCCCCCCACCCGGGAGCCTGCAGCCTCCAGCCGCCATCATGGCCGGGCAGCTCTCAGGGACCGGCACTCCTCTCCGCGGACCTCCTCCCTCCTGTCCTCTCGGTCCGTCACCCTACCGGCAACAATGTTTCTCACCCTGAACCAGCTCTCCGGTTCCCACGCTCCCGCTCCTGGACCCTCCGTTCAGCCGCGGATCGATGTCTCGGTCCGGGAACGCTGAGCTGCGCTGCGGACCCTCCGTATGTTTCTCACTCCCTCCCATCTGCCACAGCTCCGCCGCTTCACCCTCTTTGAGCCCTCGTAGATGCCTCCCTACCGGCTATGTCGGGCTCCCCGCAGCCCTTTCTGGTGTCCGAGGCCGTCTGCTGGTGTTCAGCTGGTTCTCTGTGGGAATGACTGCGTCCTTCCGTGCATTCCCAATGCATCTGTGGAGAGGGATGCACTCCACGTCTCTCTACTTTGCCGCCATCTTTTCCTCCCCCATTTGTTTATTCTTGATTTTATTTCCATGAGTCTAGGAAGGCTGTACTGAATTCTGTCGCCATCATCATTCCTTGTTTGTGTGGCATGGAAAGAACCTCTGCTTGTCCAGTGTGGCTTTTTCCAGCCACTCTGGCCCACATGGGTTGCCTTCAAGATCATTTGCTCCTGAGCCAGAGTAAGCGGGAGGGCATTCAGCTTCAGAAATCTTAAGATAGGTGTTACACTGGCAGGACACTGGTTATTATGGATGGGATGGCTTAGAGAGCATCAGTGGTGAAAGCACCTGGATTCTCTTAACTACGAAAAACTTAAGTTGTCTTCTTTTAGAAACTTCTTAATGAGCTATTAAGGGGGGTGTGAAAGCTCCAGGCATGTTTCTATTGTATGACTACCATGCTATGCTCAAATACTGTGTTTGGTGAGGGTCTTTGGTAAAGCTTAATTGTCATTTCTGTTGTATTTTATATTTGTTTCTCTTTGTGAGAGGATGTGGTAATTTATCTCATGGGCAATGAAAGAGGAAACATCCTACTGAAAGGTTCTTTCTTAAATTTGTATTTGAAAAATATCTAAAATTATAACATCTTAATTTTCATAGTTTAGAATCCTTACATGGAATTGTAGTAGTTTAGAACTAGAAGAGACCTAAGAGATTATCTGATTGGACTCTTACTTTGCAGATGAAGAGATTGAGTCCTCCAAAGGATAACTGATCTGTCCAAGGCCACACATCTTAGAGACTTAGCCAAGACAGAACCTGACTTCCAACTTCTAGACCCATGACCCTTCCTCACTGGTGTGTAATTCACAGTTTATGTTTACTTGTTGCTGAGGTCTGCCACTTCTGAGAGTCTGTGTACCCCTGGAGTAGGTGTACATTGCCAAATGAGAAATGGTTTGGATTTGTGTCCTATTGTGGCTGCAGCTGGAGCTCTGACTGTATTAACGCATTACCACCCCTTGTTTTGTCTCCTACTTCTGCTTTTATCCTAAGAATCCTGCCTTCCTATATAGCAGTTAATGGGGAGTCCTGGGACCTTGCAAGAAAGGCACTTACTCTTGTGCCCTCGCCCAAGTCTCTGCTTCCTCCTCCGTGCCCCCAGATGGCAAATTGATAGCCTCACAGTGAGACTGGGCCTCTTTCCACCTGATCAGCTGCCTGGTATGCATCTGCAGCCCCAGAAGAAATTTATTTTAGTGAAACAAACAAACTTGGAGACCAGGGTATCTATAATCAGTGGTTTGGTTGTAAGTGAGAACTTGGTCAGAGACCTCTATTCATAGTTTGTTGAGAGCTGGATGTGTGAGGCTGTTGATGAAACCTGATTTTTTTTTTTTTTTTTTTTTAGTGTAGGTTAGTAACTTTCCTGGAGGCAAGCAAACAATTAATGTTTTCTTGACCACAGGGAGATTTCAGCTGCAGAGAGAGATTAAAAAAAATTCTTCTGCTTCTTAGGACACATTGTATTTATTTTTTCTAATAAAATCTGACCTTAAGCTTAAAAATAAGTTTGTCAGAAACCAGTCTTGTTTTCCCTTGAGCTAACTTCAAACCTCAAAAGAATTGCAAACTGCAAGGTGACTGCTGTGGGGCCAGCCTTAGAGGCTGATGCAGTGAATGGTAAGGAATCCATTTATAAAAAGCCTCCCATTCCGGCTCTTTCCAGGACTATAACAGTATTTCTTTATCAGGCCCAGGATAATTTTATCTTTGTAACATGGTACAGTACCAGCCTAATAGACAGTAATTTCCTTTATTAGGCTTGTACTTAGGATGGATTAGTAATTCTCCTAGTTCATTCATCAGATTTTTATCAAATATATTCTTTGTATCACATATTGTGCTAGGTTCTGGGAGAGGATTAAGAAATGGCCCTTTCCTAGGAAAAGACAAATAAAATTACACCAGTATACTGAATGCAGTTTTGTGGCATATGCAGAGTGTCATAGCTGCACAGGGCCAGATGTTACATCTGCTCAGAGCCAAAGGAGGCTACACAGAAGACAGCACGTTAGAAGAAAGAGAAAGAGCTAGCTGGGCAAAGCTGAGGGGAAGGGGCCTCGTAGGGAGAGGAACAGCGTGTACGAAGCAGCGGCGGCTTGAGAGAGCGTGGGGTGGTCTGTCTGAGTTCAGTCTGATTACCTCTGTGTTAACTTGCTTGGGGGGAAGAAAGCTAGTATTTGCTTTGCTGGGTGGGCAGAGCTGTACTAGTTAGCTTGAACCTCATCCTCTACCCATCAGGAACCGTTAGAGGTTTTTAAGAAAGGGAGTGAATCCAACTCGAGGATGGAAGATGCCTTAGAGGACTGGGGCGGGGAGGGTGGGGGGGACTCGGGGCGGGGGGAGTCAAGGAAGGGAGGGTATACGGGGATATGTGTATAAAAACAGTCGATTGAACTTGGTGTACCCCCCAAAAATAATAAATAAATAAATAAAAAGAAAGGGAGTGAAATGAGATTCTTGTCTGTAGGAAGTATTTTACTAGCTGACTGATAAGTAATGAAGGGATGGACACTGGAAAGAAGGACTCGGACCGAGAAGCATTTATAACAGAACGTGCAGGGTGCGTGTTAAGAGACAGGCAGCGGCTGTGATGTCAGAACCAGTGTGGGTGATATTTTAGGGGTAGGTCTGATACTCTGTAAAGCAGGGAATTTAGGAGAGGGTGACCTTTACAGACTGGGTTAATATTGATGGCATTAATTATGGGAGGGCATAATGTCTGATTGTTGAGACTATAACTAAGGTTATTTTCTGGAAGTCCTGCTTCATAGCTAACCTGTGACCCTCCCTGGCATAGCTCCTGTGCTGGCTGTATTGTCATTGTCAGTTGTTCCCCTGGACCATAAACTGCTCGAGGTCAGGGACTGGTTTTACTTTGTTGTCGCTGCTGTTACTCCAGCACCTGGCACAGTGTTTAGTATGTAGCAGGTGTTTGGTAAGTACTTCAGTATTTTGATGGATACATCAGCCCACCTGTGTAAGGAATTTGCTGATTGAATTCTTCCTTTGCCCAAGATTTTCGATTCTTATCAGAAACAAGATTAGCTACTTCTAAAAGTCAGTTATGATTTTCAGTGCATGAGCAAGTTTCTCTGGACTTTCATTTTCCAGAAACTGCCCAGGCTTAGATTTGACTGTTTCCTTGATGACAACTCACTAGAGTTCTTGTTGTTTAGAGATTACATGATGAAGTAGGTATATGTGTTGGGGCCCAGGGAAGGCTGCCCCCAAATATGCCTCAGTGGCATATTGATTATTTTGAATTAAAGTTCCTTAAGAAACAGCCAATGCAAGAGGGATACTTTGACCCCCTTCTCTGTCTCCCTGAAAGCAGGAAATGAATCTGTCGTGTGAGAGGTACACTCTGGGCATCTGAAGGTAGAAGGATATCCCTTATTGCCAGATATAGGGTATTTGGGGCCAAAAAACCTGTATAAACAAACCTGTTACTTTAATTTACTGCCCCAAGCCCAAACTCTGTTTAGTTTCTTCACTAAGTAAGCATTCAAAGCCCAGGTTTCTTTGTCCTGTTGATTCTTCACAACTTTATATTTCTTTGTCTAAAAAGTATAAAGTTGCCTGCTTTGACAACTTCTTAGGTCCCATTTCTATGAGATCTCTTGCACAGGAATTAAAATTTGTTTCTCTTCTGTTAATCTGTACTGTGTCAATTTTATTATTAGTCCAGCCACAAGAACTCGAGAAGAGGGGTTGGGGTGGGATTTTCTTCTCCCTGAAATATACATGTGTAAATATACACATATATATATTTTTTTCGTCATTAATGTTGGCTACTTGAACCTATGGCTCTGTGATATAAACGGTAATTCTTTTCTAGATTTGTTTATTTGGGAGTTCTTTTCTAAAAAGTACTCTTGTGTTTATGGTCTTGAATTAAATATACTTATAATGGCTGTAGGGGGTTCCCATGGCATGGCCACAGCTGGAGGTCTGGTGGGCTTTTGTAAATGGCATTTGGAAGAATGATTAGTTTGCCAAAGCATTAGCAGTCTTTTGTTGTTTCCATCTGTTTTTTGTCTAAAGAGACAAGTGTTGAAATTGTATTTATTTAATGAACTCTGTTTGCGTTAGCTAATTTTCCCACTGTCCAGAATTCTTGAGGGAAGTCGTGAGCATTTATTGCAAGAAATTACTCTATCCACTTCTCGCTTGGCAGGGCAGAGGCAGGGGTATAACTTTTATGGCCATCAAACACCTGATATTTTGATCTTTACTGTGATTAAATTCTAAGAAGAATTTGTGAACTTGCTTGGTTGGTATAAGGCTATATATATATATATATATATTTAAATTTATTTTATTTAATTTTAGTTTATTTACAATGTGTTAATTTCTACTGTAGAGCAAAACGATTCATTTATACATTTATAGGCATTCCTTTTCATCTTTTCTATTATGGTTTATCACAGGATATTGAATATAGTTCCCTGTGCTGTACAGTAGGACCTTATTGTTTATCCATCCTATGTGTAATAGTTTGTATCTACTAATCCCAAACTCCCAATCCATCCCCTCACTCCCCCTCCCCCTTGGCAAGGGCCATATTTTTAAAGCACAATCAGCAGTGGGGTAAGTTGGCTCTGTTTTTGGTTTGTTTTCTAAAGAAGGGAAAATATATTTACATTTCAAAAGTTTTCTCATTGAGAGCCTGTTCTGTGCCCAGGCTCTTGCATTACTTTCTAATATTTCACATTTACATCAACCCTGCTTGAGCTCTGCTGTTATCCTCACTTTACTGTTCAGAACAATGTTTCAGAGAGCTTAGCAAATCTACAAAGCTCCCTTAGCAGTTAGTTATCAGAGGTTGTTTCAAACCCAAGTCTTTGGCCATGAGGGAGAAGTTTATCTCAGAAGCTTCTGAGATAAGCCTCTGTCCCCACAGCTCCGGATGGGCCAGAAGTCTTCAACATGCTGATAAAATTGTTGGAAGCGGAAGCTGAAAGACTTGACCTCAGTTGGAAGAGGTGGCAGTTGTGCTGTGAAAAATCAACCAGAAGGGGACATTTCAACTCTTTCTTCCATGATAACCATGGAAATCATAAATGAATTATGGCACCTGGTATATTAGGACTGCACATTTTAAGAAAGTAATGATCTTTTGTCTTCTCTCTGTCAGTGTGATGTAGGATCATGTAATCACTGCTGAGCTGCTCACTTGTTGGCAGACGTGGGAGCAGTTTTACTCCCCTTGCTGTTTAAAAATCGTGATAATTTTTGCACCCTCATTGTGAAATAGTTGAGTTCAGAAAACAGTTTGGGGAATATTTGTATTAAACCAGAGCATAAGCGATTTCACCTTCAGTAAACTTAATTCCTGGCTTTGGCTTCAGACCATAGAAATCTTAAATGAGATATTTTGTTGCATGCTAATAACCTCAGGGATTTTATCTGCTGCTGTTGTGGTCTTTTGAGAAGGATTCTCCCATTGCAAAGGATGTCTAAATATAATGAATGGCAAAAAGTATCAGGAATATTGCTGAGTGCTTAAATCCATCTGAGGTTTATTAATTTTCCGGATATGGGTTAACACGGTTCCGTGAATAGGCACAAGGCCTAGAGAGTAGGATTAGGAAGGTTTCCCGGGACTCTGAACTCATGTCAAGCAAAACTGGCGTGCTCGGCAGCTAAGTCAACTGAATAGGGAGAAGGCTTTGAAAGTGCTTTATCTCACTGCATAATGTTTGTAAATTTTATTCAATTAATTTATAGCGGCAGGGCTCATGAGGCTGAAATTAAAGTTTTGTAAAGTTTCGATAAGGAGGTAGCCAAACAAGTTTGATTAGCGGTGGACGGTTTGGAAATGAGTTGGCAGTCATGCAAAAATCAAAGGTTTGAATTTCAGGAGGCCTGTTGGCTTTGCAGTGCCCATTTGATTAACCGTAGCAAGTGCGTATTTTCCACCTGTCATTTCAGGCATCTTTTCTCTCTCTTGTGTCTTCTCCAAGTTAACCTCTAACATTGAAAGATGCGTCTTTTATAGTTGAGTGTCACCAGCCCAGTGTTCTCAGAAAGCCTGTTTTATTGCTGGAAATCAGTGTTCCCAAAGATTTCTTTCTTTCTACACTCTTACCCTGTGCTCTTTAATCTTTCTTTTCAAGTTGTGAGCATTTTAAGAAGGTCTTTCTCTCTCTAAAGGTTGAAGTGGCAGATGTTCCTTTACTTGGAGTTCAGGTCTGCCAGTGGCTGGAGGATCACAAATGAGGAGACACGACGCAGGTTTTCACATACAGTGATATTAAATAGGCAGAAGTCTTCAAAATCGATCACTGTTAAATATTGGTATTTTTTAGTAAAACATTGCTGTAAACCTCAGGAGGAGAATTTCACATGACTAAATAGGATTTAGTAGCCTATTTAAAAAGTCATATTGGAGACTGTCTCTGGAGAGGAAAGGAGGACACAAGGACTGGGGAAGGGCATAGAGGTAGTTTCCACTGTTTATTATTTTCTGTCATGGGGAATATTATATTTCAAGCAAATATAGAAGGTGAATATGATGCAGTTGGTTCTGGTACCCGGGACATTGTTATATAATTGTCTTTGCTGGTGTTTTTCAAACTGTCTCTAGTGAAAGGCCATTTTTTCTTTTCACTTCCAATCTATCATGGACTGACATGCAGACCTGTTGAACCACTGACCAGCCTACAGCTCTTGCCGTACGTGCCGCTTAGCACGTAAGTTCAACAAGACCCGGCCAATACCTTAAGACAGGCCCCTGGATGGTGTGTGTGGATGCGTCAGCCTTGTCAAGTTGCTATAAAAGTTTCTAAATGATTATTCTTTATTTCAGTTCTTACCTCACAGTGGACCCATAACTGTGTTCCTGGTCCCTGGCACACTCTAGGCTTTGTATGCCAGAAATATAATCATTTTGGAAGTATTTATGTTTTCCAAATATGTCACATTAGCTCACTTACGTGTTCTGCGTGTTTGACCCCAAAGTGGGTCATTCTTTTATTCCACAAGTTTGCCTTGATCTTGGAACTGTGATAGATGCTCCAAAAAATGCAGGGATGAATAGGCGTTGTTCCTGCCTTTGAGAATTTGCTGTGTAATGAAGACAGCTTAATTCAACTCTTTTTTTTTTTTTTTTTTTTGAGCACTTGTTTTGCCTCAGGCTTTTTCTTAGGTAGTGAATATTCAAAGATGTGTAATTCACAGACTTTTATTGCAAGGAGTTTCCATTTTATAGTAGAGATAGATTCAGTATTTGTGTGCCATACAGGTGTGTAAACTAAATGCTGTGGAAATCCTGAAAACAGTCACAATGTGTAATTGGGCAGGTTGGAAGGTTTAATAGAGGAGGAGCTTTTCTGAACTGGGTCTTCTTAAAGGATGAGTAGGAATTTTTCAAACTGACAAAGGGATAAAGTCAAAAGAACAGAATGAGCAAACTTGGAGAGATGTGGCAAGCCATAGCTTGATAAGAAGTGATCAGTGAATGGCAGGTGGCTGTGATTCTACAATGTACCAAGGCAGATGAGGTTAGAAAGTTAGGATGGGGCAAGATGCTATAGGGCCTGGAATTTCAGGCTAAGAAGTTTACATTTTTTTCTTGATCACATGAGATGACTTTAAGGCGTGATGTGATTTGTGGGTAGGGCTCAGATAGTATAATGAGCAGGTTATTCAAAGGAGAGGCTAGGGGAGGGGATACTAGTTAGGAGGTTGCTAAAATAGTCTGGGTGAGAGGTGATGAAGACCAGGCTCTGGGAATTTAGAGGAGGGAGTTAATCTAAGGACCATTTCTGAGGTGAAAGTGTGGAGTAGCATGCCGGAGGAGAGAGACTAGGTGAGGGTCAGGAGCTCCTTCACATAGATAAACTGATTCACAGAGGGGCACGTTTTTCTGTGGATGAAGATACAAATGATTTTTTGCAGCAAAGAGGAGAGAGGATAGAAGTATCACTTTCAGTGGTCTTGATAGTCTCAAAATAATTGTTACTTCAGGAATGGGAAAAGCAGTATAAAAATTGAACTAGAGGACAATGGAAAAAATACAAATTTGCCCTAGGGAATGTAGTAGGGCTTTATTATATAGTAGCTAGGATCTTTGGCTTTCATTTTCTGATACCGATCTTTAACTCTCACCTTTGAACTCCACATGTTCGTTCATTCCTCAGTACTTATTGAATGCTCCCTTGTGAGAAGCGTTGGATTATGAGCTGGGGATGTAAATGTGAGATGGAAGCCCTGCCCATAAGGAGCTCACAGGCTAAATATGGGGACTGCAAAAGGGTCTGGGTAGGTAGGCTCACAGGAGAGATGGCTAATTTTGCTAATAAGGCTGAGGGCCGTGAAAGGCATTGGAAGAGATCAGTTTTGAGAATAGTCTTAAGAGATGAGTACATGTTAGGTGAAAAGAAGTAAGAGGGATTTTTTAAGAAGAGGGGAGTGTAGAGGTTAGAAGGAGAGGTAGGCTGGAACTAGATTCCTGAAGACCCAGTATGACGTGACAGTTTATAGTCAGGTAAGGAAGAACCTGTGAAAGATTTCAGTGGAGGAGTTAACTGAACAGATTTGGGTTTCAGTAGATTCTGCTGGCCACTGTGAAGAGCAGGGTGTAAGTTCTACCCTGCACGGGCAGAATCTGGGAGACCAGCTGGGAGACACTTTAGAAGCTCCAGTGAGACATGATCAGCATCTGAACTAGATAGGCAGTGTGGGGTTAGAATAAGGAGTTACATGAGAAATAGAAGGAGAATCGACAGGACATAGAGATTCATTCAGGACAGAAAGTGAGGAGGCGCCACAGGTTTGAGCTTGAGCTGCGAAGTGGTGGGACCACCACTAAGAGCCTGGGCAACCATACTGGGGAGAAGGATGATGAGTTCCACTTTAGACACTGTGGGAGACACCTGGAGCTGTCTGGCAAGTAGCTAAATATTCATGTGCGGGGAGGGGACTATGGAGAAATTGAAGCCAGTGAGGGTTTTGTGGGGGAGCATCAACATGTAGGAAGAGGTGGTTAAAACGGATAATGGAGGAGATTTCACAGGTGGAGCTAAGAGAATGTCAAACAATGTCATACTGTCTCATCCTTTAGTTACAATTTACAGGGAATTGACCTCAGAAGACAGAAGAAGCCAATTTAAGTGCAACTGCTGCTGTTGATCTTTTGCTTACCTACTAGGAGGGGTGCAAAGATACTAAAGGAGACAAGCAGGGAATCATTTCTTTGTAGTTAGAGAAATTTTAAAAAATGTAAATGTGAAATAATTTGAGAACAGGAATAATATATTAGCATATCTACACAAAATATCATTATGAAATTTATGTCATGTTTTTAAAATATGGAAAGATACAGTTATAAACTAAGCGTTTAATTACTGTGAGGATTTGTAGTAAGTTGAAAATACTGCAAGTAGCATTTCATCAGGGAAATTCCTTGCTATTTGTAGAATGTGTGGCAGAGATTTAAGGAGTCCACTTTGTGCCACGTGCTGTGTTGGAAGAGGTAGGGATAAATAGGCAGAGTCTGGTAACATTTTAAACAATTTTTAAAGGATAATGCCAGGTCTTCACTAAACCATTGGTATAAATGTGATACTGTTACATTTGTTGCTATTTGCTGATGTTAGCCCTTAATTGGAAGATATAGAGATATACTAGCATTGCAATTACTTTTTGTTTCACAGTCAAGTCTTATATTTTTATATTTGGCTACCTCTGATTAGACGTATAATTCTTTTTTTTTTTTTTTTTTTGGCTGCCTCGGGTCTTTGCGGCACACAGGATCTTCGCGGAGGCGTGTGGGATCTTTTGTTGTGGTGCTCAGGCTTCTCTCTAGCTGTGTTGCGCGGGCTCCAGAGGTGTGGGCTCTGTAGTTTTGCGGCATGTGGGCCCTCTCATTGAGGCGCTCGAGCTCAGTAGTTGTGGTACAGCATGTGGGATCTTAGTTCCCCAGCCAGGATTCGAACCCGTGTCCCCTGCATGGAAGGCAGACTCTTTACCACTGGACCACCAGGGAAGTCCCCAGAAGTATAATTCTAAGCAGAACCAACCCTAGCATCTCAAGAAGTAGTTGACAGAACGTCACATGTTACGAGCTTCTTAATCCATAAAAAATATCAAAATGTATAAGGAATGGATAATAACAAGGTCCAATTGTATAGCACAGGGAACTACATTCAATATTCTGTGATAAACCACAATGAAAAGAATATTAAAAAAAGAATGTGTATATATATGTATAACTGAATCACTTTGTTGTACAGAAGAAATTAACACAACATTGTAAATCAACTATATTTCAAGTAAAAAAATTAAAATGTTATTAGTAACATATTCACTGAAATAAGTTTTATCAAGTTATCTGGTTTCTGGAAGAGACCGAAACTTAATAATTCTTTTGCTTCAGCCTAGTGACCTTTGGTGTTAAGTTAAATGGTAATTTTTATTGACCTTGTTCTGTTTCCTCAATGATAATATTTACAAGACTTCGTGGGGAAGAAAAAAAGGTGCGTAGAGACTAGAAGTGTTCACAGGAGTCTGTGGATGCCATTGTAAGCAAAGGAAGTTCGGGTAGCTGTGCATCCTTCTCTGCAGATTCATAGCTAGCCTCTCAGGGGGTCAGTGGCTGAGGTTACTCACGACTGCAAGAAATTGAAGTGCAAGGAAAGAGGATGCGACAGAGCTGACCTGTTCGCAGTTCAGTGGGTGGGTGTCCTCTGTCTTGGGAGGGTGGGCACAGCCTTGAACTTTGAACCAGACCCCTGGGTGTGCTTGTTCACCCCTTGAGCCAGGGTTGACCAGTCCTCAGGGGCAGCGAGCCGTCTGGGAGATGGGGAAGTGAAGGTTGCAGGCAGATTTGTGGAGCCGGTATCAGTATAGGATTGACTTTGGCCGTGCTTGTCAGTGTAGTGCTTGCCCAGCAGAGAAGTCTGCAGACATGTGAGCGACTCATGAGTGGGGTGACTTTACCCATCACACTGGCAGGTGTGGCAGCTCGCACTTGACGTGCCTTCTGGGTTCTTCAGTACCAACCTGGCTTTTTCATGTAAATTAACTCTCTGTTAATCAACATTTCTGCACTGTGTTTTGAGGGTCTAAAGGTTATGCTAATCTAAACAATTAGGAAGGGTGATGTGTAAGGTAACTGTAACCTGATGCATCCCAAAGATGAAGGCAACTTATGACTTTTTTTAATGAACTGGAGAAAAACTCCAACTTTTTTATTCCACGGGCATGAAAAATGACGAGCTGCTTATCTGTGTTGGATTGTCCATAAATACTTACTAGGCATTGTGCTGCTAATGGTTATTTAATGATTTAATCAGAAAACGCTGGCTTTAGATTTCTGATGAGGTAATGAGAATTGGCATTTAACAAGTTAATTGGAACTGGAAAGAGCTATTATAAGGCCATGAGAAGGTCTTTCATGAAACTCTTGAATATGCTTCAGTCTGAAGAACTTACTAAATTATGCTAAGGGTGTTTTTCCTTTCACTTTAAAGCACCCATTAGGATCATCTAATCAACTTCCTGAATGTTGCTGCAGATGAAATTATTATTAACATCATAATTGTTGGAATTTATATTTTTTCCCTCTAGTTGTCAGTGAATCAGTGTTAAATAGACAATAGTTTTTCATAGCCCCACTGGGACGAAACCAGAATTAGTTTTAGGTTTTCTTTACATCTTTTTAGTTTAAAGCTTTATTACTGTGGATACTGGTGACAGTTTTTAGTGCTCAGTTTCAGTAATTGCCCCATTGTTTCTTGCAGGCATGTTTCTCTTCTTTTGAACAGACAGCTTTGCTGTAGGCATGTGTTGCACGTAGATCAGTCTGTTGCCACAGAGAGGCAGATGGGGAGATGACGTGGTCGAATTTTGCTAGCCCATTACCAGTAACTCAGAGAAAGCTGTTTATTTCACAGCCAGCCATGGGACAGAATAATTGTTTGTGTCAAAATAGAGATCAGATTGAATGTTATTCTGAGGTAATAACTTGCCTGTTCGATCCAAGGGTATTGATAGTAAGAACTACTTTTTGTTGAAGTCTTAAGTACTTGTTTTGGACCTGGAGTTTAAGTCTCTGTCAACACTTTATCAAGATACTTTACCAAGCAGTGAATGGTGAATATGGATTCTCTTTCAAATAAACCAAGAGCTGGAAGAGTAGTTTATCAGACAGTTTGATAAGCAAAGGCTTGGTGCCGCCTTGTTTGTTTAGAGGCTGTTGGCCAGTGAAGGGCTGAGGGTAGTGTCCATCTCCGGAGCATCACAGCACGCAAACTGTCGGTTACTACCTTTTGTTCTTAACGCACCCGTCCCATAAAACCAGACAGGCTAAATCTGTTCATTGAAAACTGTTTCTAGTATTATGTGAAGATTGAGACTGGTTGGAAGAGGTTGGCTGGAATTCCACTTTTCTTTGCTCAGAGACAGCCTGGGAATAGTTCGGCAAATGACATTTTAGTTATTTTTGGAACTTTTTTTCAATATTTTAACGTTTTTATGTATAAGACTTATGTGTATGTGTTTCTGTTTTAATCAAAGTGTTTGAATGTGTGTGTGTGTACACACACATACCTTTTATATAATATTGTTTCTAAAACGTTGGGTATAACAAATTTTTTATAATTTAAAAACAATTTTAATAGGACAAGGGAACCTGTCTAAAGAAACAGTGTTATATTCTAAGCAATGAACATAGTTTTGTTTTTTAATGTAAAATTCAGAGCAATATAGATAAAATAAGTCACTCAACATGAAAAATTTTCTATTTTGTTATCATCATATGATTATTTTGTAAATGGCATACAGAAAATTCCAGGGCAATTTGAAAGGAGATATTTTAAAAAGAAAATAATAGCCCCTTATTTATTAGCTTTAGACATTTAAATGTTCAAACAGTGGGCTCTAAGTGCACAGATAGAAAGTATTTTCTTCTAAAGTCTCTGGTTGGTGTTTCTGGACCTTCATGAACTCTCTTAAGACAGTGAGTTCTTGAATGTGCAGGATACCTGGAAAAACTCAAGTCATTCATACAGTGCTTTTAGGACTTTCTTTGGTTGGCAATGAGCGAATATTTGAGATATGCTTATTGGCATGCAACAAGCAAATGAATATGAACACCAGTAGTTTGAGAATTAATCCCATCTTCTTTCTTGTTCTTGATTTGCACCTTTGCACTGAATAATACTGTCTGTTTGAGTGCATATGTAGTTATAATTTTCCCCCAAATGCTTATTATTTTTTGAGGGCGTGTATCTTATATTTTTGATACAGATAAAATATTGAAACAAATCTAGTGATAATTTAGAAATAAGTAGACACAGGAAGGAAAAACAAGATTATAACAGAAAGAAACAAACACTACAATAAAATTATAAGGATAGTGGAAAAGCAAGTAGGTAAAACTTAATGCCAATTGGTATCTATCAAATGTAATAGAAACTAAAATTCTGATTCCATATAATTACAATCACAGAAGCATCCCTGAAAAAGAAATAAATTCTTGAAGAAAGCCAACTAGACTTAGGCTTGTCACCAAGGCGGTTCAGTGCAGGTGCCTATGAAGGTGAGCCAGGTCTCGGACACCAAATATTTCTTCACATCATATTAATATGGTAAGTCAGGAGGTAGATGGTCAGGTCTTATTTGAGCAGAAAGTGGGAGGGGTGTGTGACTACCCAGGGAGTGGCACAGCCCTCCCAGTGGGAAGTACTGGTTGGGAACGGCATGAGGTGGGGGTACAGGTAAGGAGTTGGATGTGAAGAAAGGAGAATTAGCCATGTCTGTTCGAGAACCCTGGAGTAATAAAGACCTGTTGCTTCTCCAGCCGACTCTGGTCAGGCCAGTAGAGTTTGCACAGGCACATTGGCAACATGAGGGGCCTTTCTTACATGCAGAGAACAGTGGCCTGGGAGAAGTGGAGAGGCTGTCGGGGGCCCAGTGTGAGCTGTCTTGGAACTGTTTTTGGCAGGCCTGGTACTTGCCATGTACTTCCTGCCTTTGTTATTCCCTTCAGGGGGTTGGACTCACCCAGAGTGAGGCACACAGCAGGGAATCAGTGTAATTTACACCTCCCAACTTCTGCTCAGTGCTTTGCACAAATCAGGAAAACAGTGGGTTTAAAGGAAATGGGTTGAAATGAATTCTGTTCTTGGGGAGAAAACAGAAGATCAAAGTGATGTTTCTTTGTTTGAAAAACTGTCTTTTTCATATGTTTTATAAACTTCCCACATATTTAAGAACTCAAGAAATGAACACTTTGTAATGGAATAACACTTAACTGGTCCAGTTGGGTGACTTTAAATTGTATATCTATGCCTAGTACTTATGAAACTCCTTGGATTCCTGGATTATGCATGAGAAAATGGATTGAACACATACAAATCAAAGACTGGGATAAAAAGTGTTCACGCACTAGCAGAGAGCCCATCATCTTCTTGCCTTTGATAAGATGGTCGGATCATGTGGCAGTTATTATAAGTGTCTCTTCTCATAAACTGTGCTTGTTGTCATATAATTGGAAGTGTGGTTTAGACGATAAACACTTGCAAGAGCCGTGAATCCTTTGTTCCACAAAAGCTGGTTCTAGTATCTTTTTCACATACGTTGTTTTCTCAGGCCAGTAGATTCTTATTAACTCATTTGGAGACCGAGGCTCTGGTTTACAGTGTATTCTAGTTGGGTCCTTGTGGTCCTGCTCCAGAGTACTTGTATTAATCAGAGTATCTTAAAAGCATTCCCATAAATACAGTGGACTGAGGTTGCCAGATTTCTTCAAAGATTATTCCTGTTTAAAGGATTTATACCTCAGATCTTCATTCTTCCCACTGTCATAATTTTCTGAGTGCTGAGGGATTGCAGACCTTGTCTGTTTATTCAGTTGTACATTTTGCCAGCAAAGAGACCTGTACTGGGCGTAATAAGAGACCATCTACATAGAGCTTCTGCTAAGCCCCCTGGCAAGGCCACTTAAGGGTTTAGTGTTTCAAATTGTCTATTCTGCTTGCTCTGAGTTTGCAGATTGAAGAAAGCAAGTTCTAGACACAAAGCAGCTCTAGACACTTGCGCTAGTAGAAATAAACATGAGTGCATATATATATTCAGCAGCAAGCTATTGAACATTCTTTTAAACATTTTTTTTGGTGTTTTGCTTAAAAAAATAAATTTATTTAATTATTTATTGGCTGCATTAGGTCTTCATTGATGCATACAGGCTTTCTCTAGTTGTGGTGAGCAGGGGCTACTCTTCATTGTGATGCACAGGCATCTCATTGTGGTGGCTTCTTTAATTGTGGAGCACGGGCTCTAGGCACATGGGCTTCAGTAGTTGCAGCATACGGGTTCAATAGTTGTGGCTCACGGGATCTAGAGCACAGGCTCAATAGCTGTGGCACACGAGCTTAGTTGCTCTGTGGCATATGGGATCTTCCTGGAGTAGAGATCAAACTCGTGTCCCCTGTATTGGCAGGCAGATTCTTTTTTTTTTTTTTAAAGAACTTTTATTGAGATACAGTTAACAGACAATAAACTGCATATATTTATTTTTTTATTTTTTATTTATTTTTTTAAGAACTTTTATTGAGATACAGTTGAGACAATAAACTGCATGTATTTAGAGGGTACAATTTGGTATCCCAATCTCCCAATTCATCCCCCCCCAAACACTCCCCACTTTCCCCACTTGGTGTCCATATGTTTGTTCTCTACATCTGTGTCTCTATTTCTGCCTTCCAAACCGGTTGATTTGTACCATTTTTCTATATTCCGCATGTGTGTTAGTATACAATATTTGTTTTTCTCTTTCTGACTCACTGCACTCTGTATGACAGTCTCTAGGTCCATCCATGTCTCTACAAATGTCCCAGTTTCATTGTTTTTTACAGCTGAGTAATATTCCATTGTATATACGTACCACATCGTCTTTATCCATTCATCTGTTGATGGACATTTAGGTTGCTTGCATGTCCTGGCTATTGTAAATAGTGCTGCAATGAACATTGGAGTGCATGTGTCTTTTTGAATTATGGTGTTCTCTGGGTATATGCCCAGCAGTGGGCTTGCTGGGTCATATGGTAACTCTATTTGTAGTTTTACAAAGACCCTCCATACTGTTCTCCATAGTGGCTGTATCAGTTTACATTTCCACCAGCAGTGCAAGAGCGTTCCCTTTTCTCCACACCCTCTCCAGCATTTACTGTTTGTAGATTTTCTGATGATGCCCATTCTGACTGATGTGAGGTGATACCTCATTGTCGTTTTGATGTGCATTTCTCTAATAATTAGTGATGTTGAGCAGCTTTTCATGTGCCTCTTGGCCATCCATATGTCTTCTTTGGAGAAATACCTGTTTAGGTCATCTGCCCATTTTTGGATTGGGTTGTTTGTTTTTTTGATATTGAGCTGGATGAACTGTTCATATATTTTGGAGAGTAATCCTTTGTCTGTTGATTAGTTTGCAAATATTTTCTCCCATTCTGAGGGTTGTCTTTTCATCTTGCTTATAGTTTCCTTTGCTGTGCAGAAGCTTTGACGTTTCATTAGGTCCCACTTATTTATTTTTGTTTTTATTTCCATTACTATAGAGGGTGGGTCAAAAAAGATCTTGCTGTGATTTATGTTGAAGAATATTCTTCCTGTGTTTTCCTCTAGGAGTTTTATAGTGACTGGCCTTATATTTAGGTCTTTAATCCATTTTGAGTTTATTTTTGTGTATGGTGTTAGGAAGTGTTCTAATTTCATTCTTTTACATATTGCTGTCCAGTTTTCCTAGCACCACTTATTGAAGAGGCTGCCTTTTCTCCATTGTATATCCTTGGCTCCTTTGTCATAGATTAGTTGACCGTAGTTTATCTCTGGGCTTTCTATCCTGTTCCATTGATCTATATTTCTGTTTTTGTGCCAGTACCATAGTGTCTTGATCACTGTAGCCTCGTAGTATAGCCTGAAGTCAGGAAACCTGATTCCACCAACTCTGTCTTTCCTTCTCAAGATTGCTTTGGCTATTCGAGGTCTTTTGCATTTTCATACAAATCGTAAAATTTCTTGTTCTAGTTCTGTGAAAAATGCCACTGGTAATTTGATAGGGATTTCATTGAATCTGTAAATTGGCAGGCAGATTCTTAACCACTGTGCCACCTAGGAAGTCCCCTGGTGAATATTTTTTTAAACAAAAGATGCTTCTGCTTACTTTTTAATTGTAGACAAGGTAGTGTTTGGTATCCACAAGTTTTGCTTATTCAGTCCTCAAAGACTTGCCTTTCTAGCATTCATATAGAAAAATATAATTTTCCCTAAGTTTGGAGGAAATCCAAGTTTACTATAATCATGTTTTGATAGAAGGTATCTATCTTTGTATCCATAGCTTATTTAAAAGCAGTATTAATGGTGGTCCTGACGAATAAAAATAATAATGGAACTGAAGGTGATGTTTTAAATCATTTCTCCTTCAGAGCTGGTTCACCAGGGCTCTGTTACTGGCTTGACTGATTTGTCTGGTGATTTTGGTGTCATGGGGTACCCTTCCTGTGTGTCCTGCTGGTAAACTACCAGTGTGACAGTCTTTAGCCCAGGCATCTAGGTGTCTGTGCAGTCTTCTCCAAATCTTAGGCGTGATTTATCTTCTCAACCTGTGTTCTCAGAGAACCTTGTGCTTACCTCACCATCTTACAATTACATTTGCATGTCTGACTCCTTTACCATCTTAATCACCTTTGTACTTGCAGTGCCTAGCAGACCGTCTGGCATATAGTATAAGTTCAATAAATATTTGTTAAATGAACTATTAAACAGCTAAAGCCTAAGAAAGATTAAGAGATACTAAATGACTGTGGGGTGCTTCCTTTTTCTCATACCTATGTTTTTAACTTTTTTTTCTTCCTGTTAAGGACAGACATGTCAAGCTGTATCTGTGTTAACCACTGGGAAGCCCATGGTGTACAGAGAGACAGACAAGGAATCAGACTACAGTACTGTGCATCAGTGATAGGATGTTGCGTGCAGGGAGCTTTGGAAGGTCAGGGGAGGACACCCGGTCCAGCCTGAGAGACCAAAGAAGGCTGTTGGGAAGGGGTGGTGCTTGAGTGGAAGAGGATCACTGGCCGTAGTGTGGGGAAGCCATTGATGGGAGGAGGGGGGTATACGCTTCCTGCATATACCTAAGGCCAAAGAAGAGAGAAGTCTAACCAAGGCAGGGAGGAGAATGTGGCAAGGAGAAACCGGATTGGAGACTGTGAGATACATACACTCAGTCAGTTTTGGTTCTGATTAGATATGAAGAATGGGAATTGTGATATGTGTTTTGTGCATTATGTTAATAAATTTCTGGTATTTCTGGAGGGACACTTAGACATGAAGAAACCAGGTGCAGCTCGGGTGGTGTATGACTTTAAAGCTCCGAGGGACAGCCAGAAATAGCTCTGTAAGTTTTGTTTTGGAAAAGAAAAAACAATTACTCGGGACCTTTGTGTACCTGCCTGAGCCTTGAAGGGTGATTCTTTGTTTTGTTTCTTTTGTTTGTTTTTGTTGGTTTTTTTTTGTTTTTTTGTTTTTTTGGTTGCGTTGGGTCTTCGTTGCTGCACACAGGCTTTCTCTAGTTGTGGCGATCAGGGGCTGCTGTTCACTGCAGTGCACAGGCTTCTCATCACAGTGGCTTCTCTTGTTGTGAAGCAAGGGCTCTAGGTGCTCAGGCTTCAGTAGTTGCAGCACACAGGCTCAGTAGTTGAGGCATGTGGGGTCTAGGGTGTGCAGGCTTCAGTAGTTGTGGCTCTCAGGCTCTAGAGCGCAGGCTCAGTAGTTGTGGTGCGTGGACTTAGTTGCTCTGTGGCACATGGGATCTTCCTGGACCAGGGATCGAACTCACGTCCCCTGCATTTGCAGGCGGGTTCTTAACCACATTACCACCAGGGAAGTCCAAAGGGTGATTCTTTGAACTCAGACAAACCAGAGGTCTGAAAGTATGGAAAGTTATAGACTATGGGAGGGAAGATACTGTCTAGAGGATCGACCTGGGGAAGCCCAAGTATCCAAACATACATTTCTAAGTCATGATTAGTCAGATGGAAGTGGCACAGTATTGTGCAATGGGCAGAAATGCCTGTGTTCCGGTTTTCACTGTGCCATTTCTAACCACGAAAGCTTAGGAAAGTTACAAAGCCTATTGAAGGCTGCTTAGGACAGACTGCATGGAGTCAGTGTGGGGATTAAATTGGAGATTAAAGGATGCGGCATATGGAAAGCCCCAGCTCAGAGCCTGGCATGTGAGTCCCTTTCTCTTTTTCTCTTGGTTGCAGTATAAGGTTATCACCAGCCTTAGTGGTAGTATTTTTCTTGTGGCCAGAAACAACATGACTATTGAAACCGCTGCAGAGATCCTAGGGGTCCCTTTCCCCAAGGCAGTCGCCCCTGTCATTGGGGCTGGAGGAGTCTCTGCAGTGAAAATTCAGCTCTTTCCCGGTGGTAACCAGCCCCATTGGCAGCTCCCTTCCTCGTGGTCAAGTAGGTTTTGGTGTCTTGGTCCTGCCCCTGTCCTGATGCAGGACAGATGTTGAGTGACATGGCACACAACACACATACTTTACATAAACCAGAAATTTGTATATACTGTGTTTCTTCTTTTTAAAAAATTTTGGGGTGGAGGAAGAGGTTTCCCCAATAAATGAGATTTATTTACATTTTAAATGCATGCAAATAGGCACAGGGTCCTTCAGTAACACTTTAGAACGTTATCCTCATGCTAATACAATTTCTGTTGAAATTTTTAAAATACACTAGAAAATCGTTGCTCAAACATATTGTTTTCTAGTGTTACAAACTTCAAATTTGTAATGTACAGGATTTCGTCACCAAAACTAGGAATGAATGTGTTTATTCCTGGTTCTCCAGTGGTTTCCTCTTATCTGATGGGTCTCAGGTAATTTTATTTTATTTATTTATTTTTTTAAATTTTTTTTTTAATTTTTTTTTTTGGGGGGGTACACCAGGTTCAATCAACTGTTTTTATACACATATCCCCGTATTCCCTCCCTTCCTTGACGCCCCCCCCTCGAGTCCCCCCCACCCTCCCTGCCCCAGTCCTCTAAGGCATCTTCCATCCTCGAGTTGGACTCCCTTTGTTATACAACAACTTCCCACTGACTCAGGTAATTTTAAACAGCAGCTTACGTTTGCACTGTGCCATGTAAGGATTTTGAAGTTATTTCAACACTTTTTCTTTTGGAAAAAAATAAACATTTAAAATGACCGCAGTCCCACACAAGTAAGATTAACTCCCCAGTTATGTAGTTTAATCACATTTTATCATAAGTAAACTATAGTAGTACATACATGGCCTTTCATGTAAATTTAATTTTTATGCTTAAAGTAAGATTTGAATAAATAACATAATTAAGACAGAATATTGCATAACATATGAGGGAGGGTGAGTCAAAAATTATCTGTGCTTTGGCTGTAGCATTTACAGAAGTTTTAATATAACTGGAGTGCAGATAATTTTTGACTCACCCTCATAGATGAGTAATGACTATATATGCTTTTAAAGGGAAAAAGGTATTAAATCATTAGAGGAAGTATCCCTGTATCTCTGTTTCTGTGATTATTACCAGCTTTGCTGGTGATGAACAGTGATAACTTGGTTAAAACACTTATTTTCTTCTCTGTTTTGTCTTCTATGCCTGATGGAAAGGTTACAGGTGTCATGAAGACTGATGTTTATATAAATATCCCTTGAGATTAAAGATAAAACTAGCATTTGAAGCAAAAAATTAATATTCCTGATGCAGAGTTAGCACTGAGCTAATTACTCATTCCTGCTGCCACTATATTTCACTTGGTGAGCAGATACTTTTCCAGGAACTATTAGGATTTCTAGTGAAGCTATAGTCATACACAGAGCTTTGTCTAAATCACTCAAGTATGTGTTTTAAAAGAGCTGCCTGTCAGTGTGCTGTGGAAATGCCAAAGCACAAATCACTAGCATACTCTCCCTGACCATTGGAGAAAACAACCACAGCCAAATTTAAAGCACATTTTCCCAGTGTGAAGCCAGAACTGATTTCAGTTCTTGGCTGACGTCAGGGTTTTGTTCAGAAAGAGCGTGCCATCCTCTCTGTTTCCCCAGTGCCCATTTAATGACCAACTTGTAGCTGTCGCTGAGGGGCTAGAGAAGAAGAGCTATTTTATATGATTAACATTTTTTTCCCCTAGAACTGGTTTCTGTCTCTTTTAGGACGCATTGAGTGCTCATGCAAAAGCTTGTGTGTTGGTCAGTTTTGCTGTTTGTATGCATCTTTGTAGAATTTTTCTAAAATTTTTAAACTTTAATATTTTATCAATCTGAAGTTTAAGCCTGGCTTTGAAACAGTTTTACCTTTTCTTTGATCAGAAAATAATTCCTTATCCAATGGTAGATTGAACAGTAGACTCTCTGAGAGCAGCTCCTACAGGACCAAGGGGAAAAAACAGACTAGATTTTTGTAGTCTCAGCCACTGGGAATTGGAAATAAAATTTTTTCCTATCCACATTTCTCCCAGTCTCCCCTATACAAACACCATCACCAACCCCCCCGCCCCCTCCAAACAAAAACCCTCTACTAATTCCAGAGTTAGGTATTGAATAACAGCATCATAGAAATTCTGAGAGATTTGGAGGATGAGACAATGTATGTATGTGTGGCTGGCCTTTGAAGTGGGAATAGGTGGTAAGTAAAGGTCAATCATTGTGTCTACTCGTCTCCTTTACTCCTCAACTCCTTTACTACTACTGAAGACGAAAGGACAGTTTTCAACCAGAAGCCTTGGTTGAATAGTCATAAACCTGTTTTCATGGGTGTACAAAAGATATGAAAATCATGATCAGGTGAAACGTGAATGCTTTTGAAAGCCGGTAACTTCAATGAGCTTCTGTGAAGATTTTATGAAGATCAGAAATATTCCTTTCTGGAGGTCTTACAGGAGCAGTTTAAGTGATTTGGGGCAGTTTAAGTGATTCCAACTAGAAATATGGATGAGTTGGATATACATCCTTTCCAAAATAATAATTCTCTGGATGAAAAATTTACAATTAATATAGATACTAGGAAATATAGTATCATAAGATATTATTTATGGACATGGAGAATGGACTCCCAATGCCTAGTGTTTTAGGTATAGGAGAAAGAATGTAGTAGGGAAATATGATCTCTATGCACTGAAATTTCAAATAAGGTCAGGTAATTACCCACACAGTCGTCCAAGGATTCAAAACCTCTGAAACTAACAGTGTGGTTAAAACGCTTCTGGACATTGCATATATGTGTGTAGCATGAATGTACACGGACATATAGATATGTTAACCAAAACGTCAGAAAGGGCGACCTGATTGCAATAAAGAGGCATTTATTTGGGGTTTGCAGGACTACAGCCCAAGAGACACAGATTTCAGAAGCACTTGAGTACAGACTACGAAACAGAGGAAGCTTA
Source organism: Hippopotamus amphibius kiboko (assembly GCF_030028045.1). Taxonomy (NCBI): domain Eukaryota; kingdom Metazoa; phylum Chordata; class Mammalia; order Artiodactyla; family Hippopotamidae; genus Hippopotamus; species Hippopotamus amphibius. Next base: position 146,984,703 of record NC_080188.1, read on the forward strand.
TAAAGGCAAAATCTGCAAGGCCACAGTTAGTTATGTAAGTTGTTTGTCAAGAATTGTAATTGGAGCTGGCAAGAAGTTAGGGTGCTTGTGAAGCAAGGATTGTTTGGGGTCTGAAATGGTTGCCTAGTTAAAAGGGCCTTGAGACCATAAAGTTGCCGTTGGCGAATGTTGTTCCAAATATGGTTGGTTTGATACAGTTCAGAGAAAATTCAAGTTCCCAGTGGCCCAAGCACGTGCCTGGGAACAGATCCTCAGTGGCTGCCGGGCTCTATTTTTGTATGCCTGAACCACAATTGCCTCTTTATAATTTCAGTTTGTCATCACAGTCATAAAATAAATAAACATGTGACTCCATCCTGTAGAAGTTGTAAGTTTTTCTGAAATTATTAAAATGGGATGCAATGTAGGACGTGAGTGATGGCCTATACAAAAGCTCATTTGTCAAAGCATTTTGTGATGTACTGAAAACGGAAATGGGAGATCATCAGCCTTCTCAAATTTACCTCTTGGGCAAAATAAAATTTTAACTAGATTATTTTGTGAAATTTCTCTCATTCCTCTCAACTTTTAAGCCAGAAGAAACAAGAAATTGAGAAGTCCTGAAGAGTGCACGTGTGTTTGTTTGTTTATGTGCTTTTACATGCGTTACATTTCTGTGGCATTCCTGGGCTTTGTCAGATGTGCATTTCCTGCTGAAAATGTGCATGGCCCCTCCCTTAGATAGGGACAGTCTGCTTTGGAGGTCTCAGAAATTGTCAGCTCATGTACCAAAGGGATCCACAGAGAAACAAGAGTATGGCATTACTTAGAAAGTCAGTGCGTGAAATAGATTAGAAATGACACTAGTTTTTAAGTTTAAACATTTACTTGCTATAAGTCTAGTGAGTTAGAATTGTGTCTTTTTTTAATTAAAATTTTTTTTAGTTATCTATTTTATACATATTAGCATATGTGTGTCAACCCCAATCTCCCCATTCATCCCACCACTCTCCCATTCCCTCCGCTTTCCTCCGTTGGTGTCCATACGTTTGTTCTCTACATCTGTGACTCTGTTTCTGGCTTGCAGATTGGTTCAGCTGTACCATTTTTCTAGATTCCACATATTTGCATTAATATATGATATTTGTTTTTCTTTCTGATTTACTTCAATCTGTATGACAGTCTCTAGGTCCATCCACGTCTGTACAAATGACCCAATTTCGTTCCTTTTTATGGCTGAGTAATATTCTGTTGTATATGTGTACCACATCTTCTTTATCCATTTGTCTGTTGATGGACATTTAGGCTGCTTCCATGTGGGAGTCTGTTTTGATTAGCATTTGGAGGGTGCTGAGGAATGGGCTGCAGTTTAAATCTTCATGTGGAATCCACAATGGACCTGATCATTGGTACTTTAACCTTGTAATCACAGCAGTGTTGGAACTCAACTTTGCCAAATTGTGGAGGTTTTTTGTTTGTTTGTTTTGTTTGTTTTACATGTTAAAAATTAAAATCAAGATGCACGAGTAGGTACTGTCATGTCATATTTGTAGGTAGAGTTGCTTTGTCAGTGGGTAAAAGTGTTTTGTATAGAACACTTTGCTTGTTTAGAGAAAAGTGTCATGAGTGCCACAAAACAAAATAAGACAAAATGAAACAAAACAAAACAACTACCTAAATTTTTTTTTCCCTGCAGCTTTTATAAGAGTCTTTACTCCTCAGATTTTTTTCTTCCCATTGCTTTCCCATTATTTTGAAAGGAGAAAAGCAGCTGTTGAAGTCTAAAGGAGAAACCAGCAAATCTTTCCTTTATTTACTTATTCAACAAATATTTATTGACTAACCAGTACGTGCCAAATGTGCTAGGACCAAGGGATATAAAGATGTTTAAGAAACACAATGCAAATGACTTCATGGAGCTTATCATCTAGTGTTGGAAGAAAAATATTGGACAAGTGATAAAAAGTAGCAAGAGATTCTAATTCCCTTATAACAAGAGTCACAGGATGGATCTGGAAATAGGCAAATGGACTAATGGATTTGGTGGCAGGAGTTTGAGGATACTTCTGGCCAAAAGCTCTATTTGCTCAGAGATACAGGAAAGAGCATTCATCTGCTGGGAATTACAGGCAGGGTAAATGGAGAGTTTGGATTTGAGGAGAGTTGGGAAGACGTGAAGTAGTCATAAGAGGATGGGGAGGCTAGAATTGCAAGACAAATTTTAGGGCTAGTTGAGAGTGGTGTCTATGAACGGATGCAGACACAAGCTTCTCAGTCATGTGTTTTTCCTTTTCCCCAGATCTACTTGAGGTCTGGACATAGGCACGGGGAGACAGATATTCTTAGAAATTCTTGCTCTTCTGTCATAGGAGGGTATTGATATCAAGGATCTCTCCATTTTCATTCAGTTATTATGTTTATTCTGGCAAATGTGGAGGATTTATCCCTTTGTTAAAAACATTTGAGTCATAAGAAATTTTCAAGAGCTTATATGACCAAGTAAGTTGGCAAATTGGTTAAAATGGACATCGTGTGCACTATAGAAAGCACTAGCTCTTAAGAAAAAGACATCTTTATGAGGTATTCTAGCTAATGATCCCTTCTCTGGGAGCTGAGGATAATGGTATTTGCCTGTCTGAGAAATAAGTTACAAAAGTAGCTAACTTAAAATGAGATTAAATTAAAGAAGATACTTTAAAGATGCTTAATAACTGTATATGCTCAATAAATTTTTCCTTCTTTCCTTACTTAGTTTTTCTTGATCTCTCTTCCCCTCAGACAAATATACAGACAAATGAGTCATTTTATATTGTGTATTAGATTAAGTTATGCTATTCTGTGCTGAGTAGATATTCCCAACACAGATCTCGAAAATGTTCAGTTTTTCTTTTGGAATATTTATCGGAAATATTTTGCCGTTGAGGATCTTATACATTCCTGTAACCCCATCAACCTTTAGTTTTAGTTCCACATGATTTGTTACTCTTGTCTGGATGTGCCCAGAACCTCCATCCCTGGGACATTGATCCCAGTCTTATGGGCAGGAGTTGGCAAGCAGCTCTGGTAGGCTTTGCTTTTTTTGTCTGACCAGAAAAAGCTTGTCAGAGCTTGTCAGAACTTGTCATTATTGCCTAAGCCAGTTGTAAACAAGATTTCCAGCTCAGAGTTCAGCTCTAGAGATCAGTGTATCGAGAGGAATTTTAAGTTGTGTTTAGTTGTTCCCATAGGTTGGAATCTACTTAAAAGAAAATCAGTGATAACACCTCTTAGGCTGTATCTATGATGTCTTTTGCTTTTTAGAAGTAAGTTGCATTTATATTATTCCTCTTCTTGTATTCGGCAATATCCTCAATGATTTTATACACACACATATTCATATTTATATGTGTAAGATGAGGCCTTGTGTCAGCACACAGCTTAATGTATTTGCCATAACAGAATAGGATTAAAAGTTGATTTAACTGAGGAATTTTTGGATGCAATTTGATTCTGTTTGTCTTGCTCCAAAGCTATAAAAGTACTAAAGTACCTTTGCCTTTAAAACACATCCACACAAACTGTGTCACGTTTATAGGTAATAATAGCAAAGAAGAGAGTAAAGGGAAGTGAGCAGATGGTACCCCTGGCGCTGCTCCTGAGATTCCACCTGCAGCCGCAGGTGGGAGAGGGGGGAAGCGCCTCAGCACCTACACGGAGGAGGACCCATCTCCTTAGAGGACCTTTTATAAACCATCTCCTTGGAAGACTTTTTACAAACCTTCTTGGAAGTTCTGCTGTATTTCATTTGTGCTATATTTGAGTCTGTTATTATCCAGCTCATCACAAGATTTCCAGCTTGGAGGTTGATTTGTTTCCCAGAGATGGAGTTTTAAAAGCATTTCATTCCTTTTGTTTGTCCTTGTTGTATTGTTATCTCAGGGACCAAAGCATTTTACTGCCTTCCTCACTGTACTTTTTGTGTACTGTCGTCTCATGTCACTGTTTTTGCCATTCAGCCTTCTTTATTGTTAACTTTTTTAAAGATTTTTAAAAATTTATTTATTTTTATTTTATTTATTTTGACTGCATTGGGTCTTTGTTGCTGTGTGTGGGCCTTCTCTTATTGCAGAGCACAGGCTCTAGGCACATGGGCTTCAGTAGTTGTGGCACATGGGCTCAGTACTTGTGACTCACAGGCTTAGCTGCTCTGTGGCTTGTGGGATCTTCCTAGACCAGGGCTCGAACCTGTGTCCCCTGCATTGGCAGGCGGATTCCTAACCACTGTGCCACCAGGGAAGCCTGCCATTCAGCTTTCTTTCCAGGGTTTTCAGAGGTATTTGTGTAGTGACAAATTTCATGATGTCCTCAAGGTATATAGCTGCAAACTGACCTAAGCAAATTTATTGATTATTTGAAAATATGTCCGTAGCCTCCAATGGTTAGAGGTGAATGAGAACTGAAAGTCTTGTCACCTGCAAGCAGTTCCAGGCAGCGTGCTGTAATAAAAGCAAGTCTCAGACTGGATCATGCACAAATATGAGCATTTGTTATCCAGCAGGCACAAACACTGTCACGCCACCTGCTCTGTAAACTTCTTGAAGCCCCTAGCTCTTTGTCCTTTTAGTACTGTAACAAGCACCTCGCAAGGAACCGTTCAGTAGAGGCAGATCATATGGTATTTTAGCTTCAGGACACAGCTATTCAGCCTAGTTGGTTGACAAAAATCCATTCAGATTCCATTGTATTTTTAAATATAGGGGGGCTTTAAGAAGGGTATGCCATGTTGTACAGTGTCCATATAATTTATTGTCCAAGCCAGAATACTTTTGAGAACAAAAGGAGGCACTATTAGTAATTATTCTGGGATAAGTGGTGTAAACCAGGACTATACCAGACAAATTGGAACCTGTGGTCATCCTAGCATTTGGGCAAGCTAGGTTCTCATACCCTGCTCATGCAAAGCAAAGATACCTGTTTACATACTATTTTTATCCATACAATTCTTAAACACTCATTGTTTTCACCAAGGAGAAATTATTTCTGTCATCTTTTATGCAAATTAACATACCTGTAAGACTGACCAGAGACAAAGATATTTGAAACCTTTGTGTAGCTACTTTTGACTTCGTAGCATAGCATGTCAGAAAATAACCACTCCTGAAGTAATTCCTCATTAACATGCTTGAGATGTTAACTAATACCTTTTGGATGTGAATTGAAACTCACTAAAACACATAAGTCACACTGTAATACTTCTGTATTGAAGTACTTAAAAATTACTACAGAAAGTATAACAGTGCCTTTGCTGGAAGATATAATATGGGTGATTTTAAAAGAGAAAATGCAGTATTCTTTAGTTTGTACAGCATACATGTAGCTTAAGGCTGCATTAGGAGGAAGACGCAGGTAGATGCAGCATTTAGTAACAATATGTACTCTCTTTTATATATTCTTCTGGGTACTCTAATCATAAAATATTAATGTGCATCTTTAGGGGTAAAATAGTGTACACTAAAGAATACATATAGTCACTTCTAATTTGTCATTACTTACTAGATTTTTTTAAGTAAATAATTCAACAGTAGCACTATAGGATCAATAATCAGCCTGCTCAAGAATGAATAATGCAGTTGATTTACATTCTTTTGTTGCCACTGATAGAGTGATAACAATTTACCTTTCCTATGCTCTGTAGGCATCTAAGAAGAAAATATATCAAAAGTTTAAGGTATCAAACTCTATTTTTCAAAAAATACATGCAAATAAGGTTCTCATACAAATACAAAGTGAGCACCTGTCATAAATTCGTTTGCCTAAGGAGTGTGGCAGTCAACCATGGTAAAGCTGATTCCCCCCAAATCCAGAAGCTGAGTATACCTAAGCACTTACAAAATGCTGAAGTAAGCGTGTAAGATTAGTAAATTGGTTATTATTTTATAGGGCAATGAAACTGTAATCTTTGGGGTTATGTTTCTACCAGGGAACAATCATTTGCATCTCTGTGAACAAAAATCTACAAGTTAACAAGTAGCAGCAGTCTGGACCCTGATAGTTAATAAATAGTAAGCCAGACAAAGGTTCAGTATCCTACACTGCTAAATAATCCTTGAGACAGTGATCCAGTCTGACATGGAAAGGACATGAAGTTATCCTTATTTCCAAGGTTTTCATAATTTCTCCTAAGAGAGGTTTTGTTTAGTTTGGCTTTGATTTGTATTGAATTATGTGATTCTTAAGTAGATACCAAATTGTGACCTTTGTATGTGTTTTGTCTTTTTTGTTTGTTTGTTTATCTGTTTGGATCAAGGAGTGGAGCTTGGAACCCAGTAAGAAAGGGGCTTATAGTTTTGACTTAATCTGAAATGTAAGCAAGACCAGCTGTGTTATTGGTTTGGGGCTTTTATTCTGTGTGAAGGGAGCTCTTCAAAAATCCAGGAGCTCAATTCGGCCCTTAGGCCAACTTGAGAGAAGTACATCTATTTAAATTTTTTTCTAGCAAAGGGAAAGGTGTATTCGATTCTCAGCTGGCACACTAGTAATTAAGAGATAGAAGGTAGGAAAAAAAAGAAAATAGTCCTATATTTAACTGTGCTTATAGTTAAATATAGTGCTATATTTAACTGAGCTTATAGCTTCTTTTGTAGCTCGCTGTCCTTAGAGTTTACCTTCTAGTTGAGAGATAGATAATAAACACCATAAATAAGGTGTTGTGTTATGTAGCGAGAGTACACTGAACTTGGATGCTAAGGTCAAGATATCTTAAGGATTTTCCCCTTTGTGTGGTAAGAGGAAGTTCCTGATAATCTTTCTTTTTACGATTGTAACAGTTCTCTTTCCTAGATCCCCCGTCTTTCTTTCTTTCTTTTTTTTTTAAGAACTTTTATTGAGATACAGTTAACAGACAATAAACTGCATATATTTAGAGTGTACAATTTGGTATTTTTTTTCTTATTACTAACGTATATATGGCAATCCCAATCTCCCAATTCATCCCCCTCCAACCCTCCCTGCTTTCCCCACTTGGTGTCCATGTGTTTGTTCTCTACATCTGTGTCTCTATTTCTGCCTTCCAAACCGGTTGATTTGTACCATTTTTCTATAGTCCACATACGTGTTAATATACGATATTTGTTTTTCTCTTTCTGACTCACTTCACTCTGTATGACAGTCTCCAAGTCTATCCATGTCTCTAGAAATGTGCCAGTTTCCTTGCTTTTTTACAGCTGAGTAATATTCCATTGTATATACGTACCACATCTTTTTTATCCATTCATCTGTTGGTGGGCATTTAGGTTGCTTGCATGTCCTGGCTATTGTAAATAGTGCTGCTGTGAACATTGGAGTGCATGTGTCTTTTTGAATTATGGTATTCTCTGGGTATATGCCCAGCAGTGGGATTGCTGGGTCTTATGGTAACTCTATTTGTAGTTTTACAAAGACCCTCCATACTGTTCTCCATAGTGGCTGTATCAATTTACATTTCCACCAGCAGTGCAAGAGCGTTCCCTTTTCTCCACACCCTCTCCAGCATTTGCTGTTTGTAGATTTTCTGATGATGCCCATTCTTACCCGTGTGAGGCGATACCTCATTGTCGTTTTGATGTGCATTTCTCTAATAATTAGTGATGTTGAGCAGCTTTTCATGTGCCTCTTGGCCATCCATATGTCTTCTTTGGAGAAACACCTGTTTAGGTCATCTGCCCATTTTTGGATTGGGTTGTTTGTTTTTTTGGTATTGAGCTGGATGAACTGTTCATATATTTTGGAGAGTAATCCTTTGTCTGTTGATTCGTTTGCAAATATTTTCTCCCATTCTGAGGGTTGTCTTTTCATCTTGCTTATAGTTTCCTTTGCTGTGCAGAAGCTTTGACGTTTCATTAGGTCCCACTTATTTATTTTTGTTTTTATTTCCATTACTATAGAGGGTGGATCAAAAAAGATCTTGCTGCGATTTATGTTGAAGAATATTCTTCCTATGTTTTCCTCTAGGAGTTTTATAGTGACTGGCCTTATATTTAGGTCTTTAATCCATTTTGAGTTTATTTTTGTGTGTGTAGATCCCCCATCTTTCTTAAAGTCCTTTTCCTTACAAAGGTAAGGTTCTCCTAGGGGTTGATGAAGAAAGTAAAAGATAATTTAAGGGTTATTGCAGTTTTGTTTTCATGTGCAGCACTAATATTCCAAATTGCCCCCAAAGGTCTGAAAAGCCCTCCCCCACACTGTCTATTTCCTTACTTGATCTTCCTCATTCTACCTCTCTCATTCTTTTGTAATTATTTGGGCGTTAAACTGCTCTGTGGTGAGTCGTTAGAGATCAGTTGGTCAATGCAAATAATCAATAAGAAATCTATAATAGGAATAGAAAAGAGTTTTATTTGAGCCAAACTGAGGGCTGTTCCCTGGGAGACACAGATTCAAGAAGCACTTGAATTGTGTTCCTCTGGATTACAAAATGGCAGAGAATTATAAAGGCAAAAAGTGCAAAGCTGCGTAAGTTGTCAAGAGTTAGGATTGTAGCTGGCAAGAAGTAAGGATGCTTGTGAAGCAAGGATTGGTTGGGGCCTGAAATGGTTGCGTAGTTACAAGGGATGACCTTAAGACCATAAGGTTGCAGCTGCTAGCAGATATTGTCTAGAGAACAGCTGGTGGTGTCCTTGAGTTTGATACAGTTAAGAAAATTCATGTTCTCAGTGATGCAGGAGCCTGTCTGAAATCACACCTGAAATGGCCATTGGCTTCTTTTCTATGAAGCTTTCCCTGGACTCTCCAGTCTGGGTGATAAGCTTGCACACCTTTATGCTCCCACAGTGTCCTGATTCTCTCTTTAATTAGAGTGCTTATCCCACGGTATTGAAATTGCCTATTTACTTATCTGCCTCCTCCTGTACTCTTTTATCTCTCTGAGGCCAGGGACTCTGTCTTACGAATTTTTTGTAACTCTGGAAGCAAACATAGGTCTGACATAGAGTATGCAATAAATATTGAATGAATGAGTGAAAGGCTAATTCAGTGGGACTTGAGTGTCCCACTTGAAAGATGGATGGCCTTCATAAACTCTCAAGACCAAAGTGAACTGAATATTATTAGAGGTGAGAGAATATCATAGTTGTAGGGTAGAGAGGAACCAGCTAAAAAAGAGTTCATTTTATTGTTGTTGTTAGAAATGAACTATGACTATCTTAGGGAACACTGGGAACTGAGGGCATCTGGGTTTTTGTGGTATTGGAGTCATTAAGTTATTTCATTCCTTTTCTCTTTTCTCTTGTCTTCTAAAAATGAAATTGGGATGACAGTAACCTAATAAGGAGTGTTTTGGGGGGGGAAATATTTGAATAGCTCAAAAGTTTCCCAGATATTTTACAGTTAAAAAAAAAAGAAAACTTACATTGTCTTAAATTAAAAAAAAAATTATGTGTGTACATTCGTATCTCCTGCTTGTTTTATGGAGGACACTTTAAAAGAAGCTATGAGATATGCTTTTACTGAACACTGGCAATGTAGATTTGTATTAGAACTAATTTTGAAAGTTTAAAGAAGGGAAAACAGTTTTTGTTTTCATTTAACAAACCATTATTTCCTTTTTTTTTTTTTTAAATTTTATTTATTTTTTATTTATTGGCTGCATTGGGTCTTCATCGCTGCACATGAGCTTTCCATAGTTCTGGCGAGTGAGGGCAACTCTTCATTGTGGTGCTCAGGCTTCTTATTGTGGTGGCTTCTCTTGTTGTGGGGCACAGGCTCTAGGTGCACGGGCTTCAGTAGTTGCAGCACGTGGGCTCAGTAGTTGTGGCACACAGGCTTAATTGCTCCGCGGCATGTGGGATCTTCCTGGAGCAGGGATTGAAGCCAGGTCCCCTGCATTGGCAGGCAGCTTCTTAACCACTGCGCCACCAGCGAAGCCCATTATTGCCTTTTTTTTTTTTTAATGAGAATATCATCAAAACAAGAAGGGAACACCAGAGCATGTGCAAAAGAGGTTCTGCAATAATTTTTGCCACCAAAAAGTCTCTTTCTTCTCTCAGGCTAGTGGTGTTATTTTGTCCTGTTTTATGATCTTTTACTAGCTGATGGGCGTTCTGGTAACAGCAGAAATTGATTCCTCTAATCGCTCCTTTACTTTGTATTATTTTAAGTTACTTACTCTTCCGTGTGCGTGTTAACATGTCGCCTAGAGGGCGCAGATCGGGTAAGGCAGTGCCAGTCTTGTCTCGGTTGCTGGGCAGAGCCACAGTGCCATCTGCTCCCCACAGTGCTGCTTTGGAAGTTATTTATCTTACACATTTAGCCCCCACACTAGAATATAGTCTTCTTCAGGAACTTTGTGGCATTCCGTTTTGTACTCTTACTTGTTAGCACAGTTTTTGGCACGCAATAGACTCTCAAAGAATATTTGTTATAAATAAAGAAGCAGGATAATTCATAGTTTTAAAAAATCTTCAGAGAACCCCACTGCCTATCAAAGAAAGTCCAAGCTTTTAGCTTGGTGTCAAGACCCAGGATTACATATCCAGCATTTTCTCTCTCACACAGCTTTTGCCTGTGTCACCTGCATACTCCAGGCATCCTGGGGTAGCCCCCCTTTTGCTCAAATGCCCTACACTTCTCTGCTCTCTTATTTCAGCCTTAGGTGCCCCACCCTGATCTCACCTCTGAATACTTATCAAGGACCAGCTCCTCCTGATTCTGCAGCTGGAAACAATGTTTCCTCCTATCTGCTTACATATGACAGCCTTGTTTTATATCTGTTTGTGTATATAGCTTAGGTATTTCACTGAAGTCTTAGAGGAGGAGGGCTGTCTTAGACATCTTTAGATCCCTCTGAACCTACCAATAAATACTGTGTTACAATAAATACATTTAATAAATGCAGACTCACTATGGGGCAAAGGGTTTTTTTTTTTTCTGTTTTTACCCCAACCAAAGGGAAGACAATCATTTACCTAACTTGACCATGGCAAAAATTACAGGATACTAGTGGAAGCAGTTCAAATAAAGGAGCCAAAAAAGGCAAGTGACTGACATACTCTTGGCTTATTTTTTAACATTTTAGTCACTGCCATTAATGGTCTTAAATTATTAGTTTATATAGTAGTTAATCAACCATACAGTAAAGTCTGAGATTTTGAACTTTTTTTAAACCCAGAAGAGTTACATTGAATCAAATTCAATGAAAAATCCCTGAATAAAATGGGATCTATTAGAAAGACACTGAAACCTAACCTAGCATTTCTCTGCCCTGGGTGTTTTCAATGTGGGTGAGTGGGTGGATTACACTGAAGAAACACTGCTTGGCTGCATATGTGGGAAATGAAGTCTTAGCTCAGCTGTTTCTTCTCTTTTCTTCAGCTTGTGAAAGAAGAAGTGGGAATTGTGAATGAACACAGCAGAACTGGGGATGGATTTGTTATTTTGCCTTTTGGTGTTCTCTTTCTGTGGTTTCATTCTTCTTTAATTGAATGAAAAATAGAGAACTAAAACATTTTAATGGACATATGTGTGTACATGTTTAAATCTGCCGATGTGTCTCATACCACTTCTTATGCAAATGACCATATTGGCAAGGAATCAGTGAATGAGATCATTGCTGGCTGAGACTTTATAATAGCATTGCCAAAAGTATTTTCCGTGGAAAACTAACCCTAAGTGATGGTATCAAGGTACAGAGCTTGCTTGGTATAAGCCCTGGAGAGTCCCAGTGTATATTTGCACATTAAAGGATGAGAAGTTCTGCTAAAAAATAACTTGTTTAACTTTTTTTATCTCAGTGTTTCTTAAACTTGTACGATGGCAGAACACTTTTTCATATATCACTTATGTTTTAGCTTGGGCTGCTATAACAAATTACCCTACACTGCGTAGCCAAAACAAGAAATATTTATTTGTCACAGTTCTGGTGACTGAGAAGTCCAAAATCTAGGTGCTAGTGCATCAGTGTCTGGTCCTCACCAGTCCCACTTCCTGGGTTGCAGATGGCTGCCTTCTTGCCATATCCTCACAAGGCAGAGAAAGAGATTCTCCTGTCTCTTATAAAAGCACTAATCCCATTCCTGAAGGCTCCACCCTCATGACCTAACTACCTCTCAAAAGTCCCCCTTCCAAGTACCACCACATTGATGATTAGGGCTTCAACATAGGAATTTAGCAGAGACAGAAATATTTAGTTCATACCAACTTATTTGGGGAAATGCTGCTCTATTTTACCTTTTAGGTGTACCATCTTACTATTTATTTTCTGTTTGTCCTATTGTTTTTTTCTTCCCCTGTTCCTCCTTTCTTGCCCTCCTTGTGTTAATTGGAAAAAAAAAATTTATTTAATATTATCCTTTGGCCTTCTGGCTATACCTCTGTATTCTTTTTCAGGCGTTACAGTATACATACTTAAATATTCACAGTTGTTAGTATTTGCATATTTCAAAAGCTTCACAATACAATGTTTTACTTTTTTGTTTACATAGTCATGTGTATTCTGAAGAAATACAGAGTGGGAGAAAACGCCTTTTGTGTCTATCATATAAATACCATTTCTAGCAGTTTTCATTCGTTCATAAAATTTGAAGTTTCCATCTGATATCATTTTCCTTCAGCCTGAAGAACTTCCTTTAGCACTTCTTGTCATTTGCAGATCTACCGGCAATGAATTCTCTTAGGTTTCCTTTATATGAAAATGTCTTTATTTTGTTTTTATTCTTGAATAATATTTTTCTAGGTATTGAATTATGGGAGACAGGGTTTTCTTCCCCTCTCAACACACGTGTTAGTTTTCTATTGTTGTTGTACCGCCTTAGCACAAACTTAGTGGCATAGAACAATGCAAAAATTTAATTTTATGATTCTAGAAGTCAGAAGTCCAAAATTGATCTCAGCAGGCTGGAATTAAGGTGCCAGAAGGGCTGTATTTCTTCTGGAGGTTTTAAGGGAAAATCTGCTTCCTTGCTTCTCCACCTTCTGGAGACTGCCTGCATTTCTAGACTCATGGCCCCATCATCAAAGCCAGCAGTGTCAGGCTGACTCTATCTTTTCCATTTCTCTTGTTCTTTCTTTTCTATCTCCTTCTTCCATTTATAAGAACCCTTGTGATCATACTGGGATGGGCCAGATAATCCAGGATAATCTCTCTATCCTAGAGTCAGCTGATGAGCACCCTTACTTCTATCTGCAGCCTTAACTCTTTTTGTCACATAACATAGTCACTGGCTCTGGGGATTAGGATTTGAACATCACTGGGGGACCCTTATTTGTCTACCACAGCACTTTAGAGGTACTGTTCCACTGCCTTCTACCCTCCGTAGTTTCTGAGGAGAACTCAGTTCTGTCAGCATTTCCTTGTATGTATGTACTATGATTTTCTCTGGCTACTTCAAGATTTTCTCATTCTGTTTGTTTTTTACCACCAGATTGAGTATGATACCTAAATGTGGGGTTTTTTGGATTTGTCCTACTTGTGGTTTGCTGAACTTCTTGAGTATGTTTGTTTTTTTGTTTTTTTTTTTTCCTTTTGCCAAATTTAGTAAAGTTTTGGTCATTATGTTTTCAAGTAACTTTTTCTACCCTATTCCCCTTTCTCTCTTTCTGCTCTTTTTCTGGACTCCAAGTACACATTAAATTTTCTGATATTTTCTCAGAAGTCTTTGAGGCTTTTTAAAGTTTCTTCAGTCTTTAGTCTCTGTGTTCTTTAGATTGGATGATTTCACTGACTTTTTTCTGTTATTCGCCATCCGCTATTAAGTGATCCAATAAACTTTAAAAATTACATATATTGAAATTTTTAGTTTTAGATTTTCCATTTGATTCTTTCTGGTTTTTAAAAAATTAACTTTCTGATGATATTTCCTATTTGTTCATTTATAACAAGTATATTATCCTTTCTTTCCTTGGGCATAGTTATAAAACCTGACTGAAAATATTCTTATTTATTGCAACATCTACATCATCTTGGGTCAGTATTCACTGATTGCATTTTCCCCTGGAGAATGGATCACCTATTCCTCTCTCTTCGTATGTTTAATAATTTTGAATTTTATCCTGATTATTTAAAATATTTTTTAGAATTCTGGATTGTTATAGTCCTCTGAAGAATACTGAATTTTATTTGTTTGTTTTCAGAAGCTATTCACTCGGCTCACCTCATGCTCTAAACTTTGTTAACCCTGTGAAGGGCAGCCTTTCAGTTATTTTGGCCTTAGCCGGGCTGCTTGGTACCTGCTTGATGCAAGTGGATTTCAGGAGTAACCAGAGATTCAGGTGGAGTTCATGCAGTACATTTAGGGTTTCCCTTCTGTGGCTCTTATTGGGACATTTCTTCTCACTTTCTTCTGTTTCTTCAAGTTTCAGTGGCCCAGCCAGCACAGATCTTCCTTCAGGCTTTGTTTCATTAAAAACAACAAGCTCACCAAATGTTGTTCATTTGTTTCAAGTGTTAACTCCACTACAGGTTCTGCCTACTTTTCATCACTCTCCAGTGCCTTCGGATAGTTGTTTTTTATATTTTATCCAGAGTTTATAGTTTTTATATTTGGGAAGGTTGGTATGATAGAAGCTACTTCACCATTACCAGAAGCCTTATTATAACTTTTAATAACTGTTACTTCTAGTGTATGTTTAGAGCTGTTTTGGGAAGCCAATAAAGAAGGAAGGTAATTTTTTCTTCTGTTTTTATTTGCAAAATGTGTTTTACTCAGAATTAGTCTGGCTCTCAGAGTATCAAAGTAAATTCTTTGGAGGTACAGATCACTTCTTAATTTAGTATGATCCTATCTAGGTATTTCTCTGGTATTAAAGACCTAGACCACAGTCAATGTAATGCCAGTCATTACATTGGATTTCTTCTTTGGAAAATGTGCCTGAGACATGGATCTCACAAGGAGGAACATTAGTGGAGTCATACACTTTAGGAACTTCTACAGCATCTACCATAATGCTTTCCTAGTACGTTTAGGTACTAGGCTTCTTCAGTACTCAACAATCATGACTTGTGATTAATTACAGTGAGGTATAAATAATTTGCAATCTTAAAATTAATTTTTAGTTGCAAAAATAATAATATAAACACAATCATTTCATTAAAAAAATCCATATAAAGCTAAACCCCCCCTTGGTCATTGTCCTCAGTCCCCATTTCCTCTCCTCCTACCTGTCCTGCCCACCTTCCCAGAGGTAACTGTTGCTAACATGTGATCTTCAGGACTACACACACACACCCCCCATAAGAAAAATAGAGATTTGTTCTGTGCTATTTTGATAGGTAGGATTATATTATGTGTGTGTTTGTGTGTGTGTGTGTAACATTAACATCCTTTTTTTTTTTTACTTTCTAATAGCCCCTAGATATCTCTCCATGTTTACTACATACAGATCTACTGCATTTGATATTCTATACTCCAGTGTTTCTGTAGATAGAGTTAATTTATCCTATTGTAATCTCCTTAGGAAACCCTTCAACTAGTATTCTTAATTGAACCAGTAAAGCCTCATTGTTTTGAAGCCTACTTACTTGAAATTTGTGATAATTAGATCAAGAATAGAATTAAAATTTATGGTTGCCAATTAATGACTTTAAAAGAATATTTTTTCTAACTAAGAGATAAATAGCTTTTAAACCCTAGTTTAAAATGTACCAATTACATATAAATTTTTATTTATGTTTCATTATCTAACAACGTAGTAGCTTTTTCTGCTAGCTCTATGCGTTTGAAAGCAATAAAAGGTACATGCCATTAAAATAATTCCACAATCAGGTTTGTCACTAATTGGGACTCTGCCTTTGTAAAGTTAGACACAATCATTAACTACCCATTTTATCCCACTGCCTTACTTGATTCTGTTACTTTCTGATTAGAGTTCTGACAGATCCCTGGATGAGGAGTACTGTGCTTGGGCCTGATCCCTGGGTAGTTAGGGGAAGGGAATACAGACAGAGACTTTCTCTTCTGATGCTCAAATAGCTGAAAACTTTTTTAAAAAATCGTTTTGGATATCATTTTCAAAAGATAAAATGGGAATGAGTAAAGGGTGTTTTCAAATATATACATTTATAAAGTCTCTTACAGATTGCTATAGAGATACCCAATTGTATTTCTGGCTAAACACCAAGAAAGTGTAATTGGACCGGATCAATATTTAGTACTACTTTCTCTTTCCCCTTCTCTGAAAATTTAACTCGTGGCATCTTTTCTCATCTTCTGCAAAGAGGTAAGGTGGATGTCATCAGTGCAGCCCTCAGGGGTGGAGGGAGACAGGAAAGGAAGAGGACCTGAGACATATGCTACTGCCATGCATTTAGGAATTGCCAGTTCACACCTTGCTAGTTTTCTGTGTCGCTGGTTTTTGGGACTCTTAAGTCCCCATTGCCTTAAAATAGATTAAGAAGGGGAGGATGAACATCTCTCAGAGCACAGACTCAGGCCTAAGAAGTGACCAGTACATCCATAAGCATGACAGGGAAGTGGAGTGTTGTAATTCATTTCTCACAACTGAGGCTACACATCATGAGAATGTGGGGAGAATGATCGGGTCTGAGGCAGTACCCTCTGCAGGGCCTGTCCAGTGCTAACTCCAGGTGGAATTCAACCTTAGCAGGTAGCTGACGTAGAGAGAGAACACTGCTGCCTCTGATTCAGGAATGAGCCTGCAGAGAATGTTGAATTCTTGTTCCAGAGCAACAGAGCAGTTCTACATACTTTTGGGGTTGGATAGAAATGAGTTGGAAATAGCATAAGGAAAAGCTTGAGGTGATATCTTTTGGGATTACAAATGCCATCTTTCTCTTTTATGTTGGCTTTGTTTTTTGACTTGAGATTGTGTTTATTTATTTGACTTATGAACGTTAAAATAATTAGGAAGATAATACCTGCATTTAGGAACTTGTCTTATGTTTAATTTCTGACAACATTTTTTTGTCCTTAAATGCTCTGCATGGTTTATTTGCAAAAACAAATATGGTGCATCATCGTAGGTTAACAGATTAACATCTGTAGAGACTTGTTTTCAAGATTTTTATCCAGTGTAAGAGCATAATCATAATTACCATGACTATTCTTTTCTTTATGTGAGATGTGTTGGATATTAACATTGAGTTGAAGGTATCTAGCATGAAGCTTCCCTTACACGGGAGAAAATTTTCATGTCTGTAGCAAATTCTCATAGTTTTTCTTTTATTAAACATTAAAACATTTTGATGTAGATGTTTGTTTCAAACTTTTTCTTTTCATGGCAGAACAAGGGGAGGCAGCTACAATGTCAAGATTAAGAACACAGGGGCCAGAGCCCAGAGCACTCACTTAGCGATTTGCCCTTGGGCAAGTTACTTACCGTCTCTGTGACTCTGTTGCAGTGTCTGAAAAATGGAGATAAAAATCCAAAATGTGCTCTACATAGTTGACCCCTGCCATTTTATTTTTAGATGGCAGCTACCTTGTTTCCAGTTCAGACACGTCCTAGTCCGTGATTCTCCCGTGTTGGTTTTGGTGTTTTATTTTTGATAAGGAGATCACCTTTTCACTAACCATACATGATAGACATTGGCGCTTTCCCTGTGGAGCTACATGTGGAGATTCTGGATGGATAACTTTGCAAACTGTTTGGCTGTTATGCCTGTGAAACTGATTCCCTGCCAAGAGCCATTCACACTGATTCCAGATGAAGAAGATTCTTTGATTTGTTACTAATGAGTGGTGTGTATTATCATAGTTTCTATGAGTGTAACTAACAAGTGCTTGTGTAACTCATTACTGCTGACAATATCCTTGTGTGCATTATTACACTCTTGGTAGAGATGAGGAAAGTGTGACTGGCTAAAGGGTACTACTCTGGTTCTTCCCCAGCCTTTCATGCTCCTTGCTCGCTGTGTCCTCCTCCTGAGCACTGCATTGATCAGCACAGACATATTAAGCTTAGGTATTTAGTTTTGTTTTATTATTGCTTTTGATTTTTCTTTTTCACTTCTTTGTCTCATCAGAATACAAGTTTTGTTTGAAGAAGAGAATTATAAAACATTGATTTGAAGGAAGCAAATTGCACTCCTTTAATAAAGGCTAAGTGACATGACAGCTTTTTACCTCTTGGGTGTTCTTTTTTTGCTGACCTATATAGTTTAACTTCCAGTGTCTAGACTTAATAGTCTGGATATAAACAAAATCATCTGGAACTGATTTTTTTTTTTTTTTCACACTGAACACTGCTTTCTGATCCTTGTTTCCAGGAGTCTCTTTCCTCTAACCACACCTCCGGATGAAAATCAATTAACCAAGAAATATTTAACTGTCTTTACTCAGCAGTCACATATGTTGGATTCACGTATGTTGAGAATTGACTAGCCAGTTGCAAACCACAAATTCATTCTCGTGGACCCTCTGCACAGTCTCTAGTTCTGCCAAACAGGGTCTTACTGAGGACC
Source organism: Hippopotamus amphibius kiboko (assembly GCF_030028045.1). Lineage (NCBI taxonomy): Eukaryota > Metazoa > Chordata > Mammalia > Artiodactyla > Hippopotamidae > Hippopotamus > Hippopotamus amphibius. The sequence goes on from NC_080188.1 coordinate 147,003,052, forward strand.
AAGTGCTCCTCTTCCAGCAGCACCAGAGTAGTCAGCACCGGAGTGTGTGGCCTTTACAACTATTTGTGGTTTTCCTGCCACATGGTGCTGACTGAGCTGGACCTCTCCTGAGCATGGTGCACAGATGATAACAAGCATATGAAAGCTCCAGTTTCTCTTCCAGGCTGCTGTTATGCATATGCTTTTTTTTCAAGCAAAATAATAGAGTGGGTTTAAATCAAGTTATTTATTGAATTAATGTGTCATGTGAAAATAGTCTTGCCCATTAGATTCACATCCAGGAGTAAGTTGTCCTCAGTTGGTTATGATATTTAGCTTTCCTTTCCTTGGAGAGCCCCAAGGCTGTGGGCCCTGGGAGGGCATTAGTGAGTGGAGGAGAATCTATTATTTGTACCAGTCTGCAGAGCAACGTTAAGAATTTGAAGAACTTCTGCAGTCAGATAGTTGAGCTCAAAATCGTGTGCTCATTAAGAACAAAACTGTGCTCCCCCACTGGCTGTCTGGTATATAGACAAATATGGAGATGTGTAAAAACAGTTGTGGTATTAGAGCTTCCTGTGTTTTAGCGCTGATGATCGGGTTCAGTTTAGTTTATCATTGACAGTAATTATGGTCTTTGTGACATGCACAGTCCCCCAGATCTTCTAACTCTATCCTAATTGAACTATCCTGTCTCCAAATGGCTGTTAGTGATCTCAAAACGACTTTATCAGCTCTTATTCACCAGAACTTTTACTTGTACTGACTCTCTCTGAAAATTTACTAATTCTAAGAAAGATTATTGCAACTAAAATAAAATATTAAATTCTGCCATCCTCTCTTCCCATTCCACACTTTAATTATCAAACCACTCTCATACCAGATAGTAAACCTTAAATATTTTAACATTTTTCCCAGCAGGGAGACAACAGCATATAAAGCAACATGCAATTATACTAAAGATTTATTTGTCTCTGACCCAGGAAGTCATGCATCAGTGCTTTAAGATGATAAAGTTTGCCCTTCCCACCCTGAGGGAGCTAATGAATTAACATAAATACGTCTGAGTGGGTTAAGTACATACAGGGTGACAGATAACAAAATAAGGGACCTTTAAACAATTAACAAGGGTTTAAAAACACTGATCTATCAGCTGTTCTAGAAAGTGTTTTCTTGTAAATTTAGAATTTAGCTCAAATTTTATTGAGCAGCTTAAATAACGTCTTCTTTTCCTTTCTAAGTCACAGTTCATTGTCAGATTCATTCATGAGATAGTTTCCATCTGATCCTACTTACTTAGAAGTTACTATTTTGGACATAAACTGGCTAAAACTTACCTTTTCACTGTTTGTAAAAAATAATTTGAAGAAGAAAAACAGTAATGTAAAAAATACTAAAAGACTGATTTTTTAAAAATTAACTTTAATTGAGATAACATTGGTTTATATTGTTTCATGTATACATTCTGTATACACTAGTGTGCTCACCACCAAAAATTTAGTTTCCATCTGTCGCCATACTAAAAGACTGATTCTTAACTGACAGTAAAGAACAGTTTTCAGATGCTTTCTAAAATGTCTTGTTCATATGCAAATTGTTGAGAAGTAAATTACAAATCTATTAATTCATTAAAATCAAACCTCCTAGGATGTCCGCTAAGCCGCCTTATATTAGCCCTATTTAAATTACTGTCCTTTTACTTGAGATAAATTAAACTGACATACTTTAAAAATTCAAATCTGTAATTAATTCAGAAAGAGTTTTCATTCAGTAATTAAAACTAGTAAGATTTAGTATTAAATTTAGATATTATTATGGTGATGAGCCTTGAATCTTCTTCAGGGTTTTTTTCCAACTCTGCTTGTACTGTCTTCCCTCTGTGTTCCCTTCTCTTTGTGGTTATTTGTTAAGAATTTTATAAAGCAAATTAATGAAAATTATCTCCTGCTTGGGTGTTTGTAAAACAAAAGCAGATATAAAGGAGGAAAAAAAAAAAACTTGGAAAAAAGTTAGCTATTCTTGTAATAATGAGAAAAGGGGGGAGGGAAGGAACAGAATGCGTTTGCTCATTAAGTAGGCATTAAAGTTCCTTGAGGGCAAGAACTGTACCTTAATTACATTGAATCCCATTCAACACTTAGCACAGTGTTTTACTTAGGATGTTGTCAAGGAATGTTTGTGAAGGGGGCAGAAATTAACCGGGCTTTGAGCACATTCTCCCATTTGAGGTGCTAATCATTGCTGGTGTGAATTCGGTGATAACAGTGTTTCAGTATTTAAAATTAATTTGATTTTTCTGGCTGGTGTTGAACTTGAGTTACATTTCGAGGTGATGAAACAAATTAAAAGGATTGCATATTTATACACAGTAGAATCTGAGCAGGATTTTCTCATAGTACATTTTTAAATAGCCTCAGTATATAAATCTGGGATTACAAAAATAGGTATAATTGTGGGGTAATTACTCCTTTTACCCCAAAGTTACTTCATTGATTTGCCATAGCATTCCTTTAGATAGTGAGCGTCTCAAGTAAATTTAAATTTTGATTCTGTTAACACAACTCATTTTACACATAGCTTTTCAGCAGTGTGTTGACTGAATAAAAGCAAGGTGCACATCTGGAATCGCTTCTTTGCATTTTGTTCCTAAATCCTATGAGGAAAATATGGACACACCTGTGCATGCCTTTTGTTAGACTGACTTAAGTGCATGAAGCTGAGCTAAGAACCAGAAGGAAAACATCTCCTTTTGTAAGATGTGCTTTGGATTCAGCTAGGGTCACTAAGAAACATCAAGGGTTTACTTTCTCGAGAGAAAAATGGGGTAGTGTTTCCTCTCTCTGGGACTTATGCATATTTATTTATATTCTGCTTTATTCTAGAAAGAACTTAAGTTAAAAAAAACACAGATAAAGTATAAGTGAAGTAGTCAGGATAAGGAGTTAAGGAAGGAAGATAAGTTGAAAGCAGATTGGGGATTAGTATACAAATTCCATGCTGCGAGGACCTACACAGCCGCAAGAGGTAGACCACACATTTGGCTGCTGGCTTTTAGACAAAGCCAATACAAAGAGGATAACATGAATAATACAACACTCCCAGTGTCTGTGCCAGAACTAAGTTGAGTCCTCTCCCAAAGGCTGAGAGAGAAAGCTGACCTCAGGAGAACCCTGCTAAAATGGTGACATTCAGTCTATTAACAAATGTGTATTGAACCTGAGTAATTTGCCAGTTACCATGCTGGACACTGGGGATGCACAGACCGTACCTTTACACGGTGTTAGGGGATAAATAAGTGAAATAGACTTGGAAATTGCAGTGGAATGTAATCAATTCCAGGGAGGGGAGGCAGCACAAGGTTTCATGACACAGTCCAGACTGGGAGAGGGAGTGTATCTGGGGAGGGTTTCTGGAGGAGTTAATGCCTCAGCTAAGTCCTAAAGGATATGTTCTTCTTAACCCTGACAAAAGTAGAAAATGTTCCAAGGAGACAGGGCCAGTGGTCTGTACAAAGTGCCAAAGGCAGGAAGGCATGCCTTCTGAGAATTGTATATAATCATTCAGTGTGACTGGAACAGAGAGTCCAAAAGGGAGAAAGTCTTGAGAAGTGAGACAGAGACCTTGGGTACATGAGAAAATGCTCTGTGATGCTGTGTCCAGGAAATTGAGGGCAGTGAGATGAACACAGCATGGTCTTCATCACGGGAAGACCCGGTGGCGACTGGAATGGAGCATAGACAGGGAACTAGATGGGAGTTCCTGCAGGGATTCAAGTAAGAAGTGACAGAGGTCTGGACCAAAGTGGTGAGAGGAGGGAGAGAAGGGGCTGGATGCAAGAGTTATTAAGGGGCAGAATTGATGGGTTTGGTTTTCAATAGATGAGGGATAGCAAGGAATAAGTAGGAACTGTGATTATTCTTTGGTGTGGGGCATGGTCGCTGCACAGAAGAGAGTTAACAGCAGGCCTGAACTGCTGTCCTTGGAGAGGCCTGCTTGCAAGTTTGGTCCTGACATCCAGGAACTGAGATTTCAGGATGGTTTTCCCTATTATCAATTGTGCTAAGCTGTTTGTACAAACACTGTGTGTGTATGCTGAGCACCTAGTGTCTCTCTGGGAGTCTGAAATTAGACAGACTCCCAATGAAAACCCTGAGTGCAGAGTCTCTACAAGCTTCCCTGGTTGACAGCATTTCACACATGTTACCACAGCTCTTTGCTGGAGGAATTAAGCACCTTCTGCATGACTCCATTGGGAGAGGACCCTTGAAAACTTGCACTTGGTTGGTTTTACCCCATGTGCCTTTTGCCTTTGCTGATTTTGCTTGGTGTCCTTTCACTGTAATAAGTCATAGCCTTGAGTATGATGTGCTGTCTTGTGAGTCCTTCCTGCAAATCACTGAAACCAGGGGTGATCTTAGCTTCCTCATGACAGTCATCTCTTCATGTAGTGGTACCTCTCACAGAGATAAAAAACACAGAAGGAGTAGCAGGTTTGGGGGTGGGCACAGTGATAAGTTCTACTATAAGTTTTCCAGTTTAGTTCTTGTATTGATTTATTACAGTTATTTTGAGCTAACATTTAGTTATTGACTGTCGGTTGCCTATTTCAAAGGTAATTTATCAGAAGAGTTAATTTTTTTCAACATCTTCATTCATTAATTCATTCAGCAGATATTTGTGGAAAGCCTTATTGAATGTTTGGTTGACATTTTATAGGCCATATTGATACTTTGGAATATGGGTCGAATGTTCAAAGAAGCTATCATTTCACTGGGAAAAATAAGATATTTGCCTTTGAAAAATAAAATGGCATCCATTTCAGAAGTGAATTACCGAAGTATCTTAATGTGTAAATATTTTTGTCATTGAGAGAAACAATACCTTAAGTCTTCCTCTGTTAGTGGTCCAGGGCGCTAGTATATGAAACTAGGAAACTTGTACTTGATTCAAAATGGACACACCACACATACCAGGTTCCTCATCACTTGAGCAATATTTCTCCTCTTCTGATGTCACAGTGTATTTAAAGCTAAGACTCGGAGCCTTTTCACTGGTTTAGGAGTTGTGTAGTGGTAGTCACGTTAGGTAAGTGCCCTAAATTCAGCACATTTTCATGGGTTTTTTTTCTTAAAGAGAGGTCGTCACCCTCAGAGGGTGGACTAAAATGTCCCCTAAATCAGTGACGGAACTCTTTATTATTTCAGGGAAATAGTCTTCAGACGGTTTTTTTCATTTACGAGCAATGCATGGTGATGGTCTTTATGTTACCACTAAGTCAGTGATGTGGAACACATGCAGGCGAACTAAGAGTCTCTCCCACTTCAGTCTTTGATTTAAGATGTCTGAGGAGCACCACTCCTTTCTGAGGCCACGCGCATCTTTGTGATAGAGTCAGGCAGTCAAGGCAGGTCTCCTTTTTATTGCAAATGGGTCAGGAGGGTAATATTTAAACCACTATTTCTGGAATTTTATTTGTTACATTGGTTTTTTTGTTTTTGTTTTTGTATTTTACCAAATTTAACATTTTAAAACACTTTTTGCGGCCTTGATGTGGATTTCCACACGTTTGATCCTGTAGCATGAATCAGCACATTTTTTCCATTTTGTTGCCTATTTGCTGCAACACTCATATGGTACCGACCTCCCCACTTATATATCTTGTTGCAGGTATCTTTCCTTGTTATTTTACCATTAAGCATTTAAAAGAGTTTAAAACATCTATTTCTAATGAGGGTAGGTACCTGCATAAAATCAGGATTATGCTAAAAATGGACAGGAAGGAATGGATGTCGGGTAGGTGGCCAGTAACGTGCGCTAAGCTGATGGGTATTCCAAAATAGTGGTAAGAGTGATTGCCTTCCCAGGCGTCTCATTGCCTGGCTTAGCAAAGCAGCAAGAAGATAAAATGTGTCCTTGGTGTCTTTCTTGGTGGCAACTGAGTGATTATGTCAGAGCTCAGATCTAGGACTCATTCTGTGAATGGAAACAACTAAAAATTCATTAAAATTGACAAGGCAGATACGTTGTTTAAAGAAACTGTTTTCTTAAGCAATAAATTTAGTGATCTCTGGAGTAGCTCTGTTTGTTACCACTGTCAAATTTGAAATTCTTATGTATTCTGCACTGTCTTCTCTATTTTAACTTTCATGATAATACTTACATGCCTTCTTTCCAACATAAGTGGATTTTGCTGAACAAATATTGCTAGTAATTAGGCTTTTTACCCGTTTAAGCTGGCTTCTACAAGCAAGAAACACATTTCTTCTTCATTAGTTCTCCTAATTGAGTTTCAGAAAATGAAATATTACTATGCCACAGAATAACTGTCTTATTTGTCTTTTTCCTGAAGCTTCTTATAAAAGTTTAAGACCTTTAAAAGGGAAGGAACAAATGTTTTTCTTAAATCCATCTATCCCTCAGCCTCAAGTCTAAAATTACTTATAATTTTTGAGAGATACTGCTTTTAGTTTTGGTTCTCAAAACTATGCAATATTCCGATATGAAAAAGGTCAGGTCAACGTATCTGCTAATAAAATATGAGTAAAGGATCCTAATTCCAGGGTCATAGCAGATGAAACACCTCCAGATGGTCAAGTATCTGTTCAGTTTTAAGTATAATGAATCCTTTTTTTAAAATATGTATTGGAGTATAGTTAATTTACAATGTTATGTTAGTTTCAGGTGTACAGCAAATTGAATCAGTTATGCATATACATATATCCACTCTTTTAGATTCTTTTCACATATGGTCCATTACAGAGTACTGAATAGAGTCCCCTGTGCTATACAGTAGGTCTTTATTAGTTACCTATTTCATATATAGTAGTGTGTATATGTTAATCCCAATCACCCAGTTTGTCCGTTCCCCCTGCCCCCATTACCCCCTTGGTAACCATAAATTTGTTTTCTATATCTGTGACTCTCTTTCTCTTTTATAAATAAGTTCATAGGCATAAGGAATTCTAATTTAAAAGCTTTCCTATCATTTTAATTTGGTTATTCTTTCTTTTTTTCTTTCTTTTTCTAATTGGCTGTATTTTATTATCCCAGACACTGCTACTTTGGAAAACCTAGCCGTAGCCTGCCACCTGACTTGGCTGTACATCATACCACAAGGATCTGTTGCCTTTTTCCTTTACTTTTACCACTAGAATTGTAGGATTTGAGTAGGCACCTTTGTTATCCATAAGAAATATTGTCTATACATTATTTTTATTACACTAAAAGTCCTATTCTACACTCAGACTTTGAAATTTTCCAACAATTTTTTATTGTTTCCTCAATAAAAATGGTTTCGCTTCTGTGAGTTGTTAGGATTTGAGTTCTACAGAACAGCAAAATGTTTTTATATGGCCCTTCAGACTGCCAGCTGTTATACTTGGCTATAAAAAGACTTCCTCAAGCTTCCTCATAGTGACTTTTCAAAAGCAATCTCCCAAGTGTTTGGGAAAGAGTAAAATTTTTATTTCCCTGGAAAGAGAAAGGCAGGGAAAAGACCCAATTCTGCCAAAGAGAAATTAATCATTTATTCTTTCATAAGATAATGTGCTACTTTAGGTTACTGACTAGGGTTTGCTTCTATCATTCATCATTTCCATCATACATTTTTAATGCAAAAACTGTGTTTGAGTAACAGTAGTGCATTAGAAGAAGGGAGGAAAACACCAATGAATCTAAACCACCACCTAAGAAGCTGCCTTTTGCTTCTTCATTTTTGCATGTGCTCTATGCCTTCTGTACCTAGATGTTACAGGTAAAGTTTATGGAAGAAGAAGAAGGCTAATATTTGTTGAGAATTTATGATGTCCCCAACATTATGTTAAGTACATAACATCCATCATTTAATTTAATCATCACGGAAGCCTTTTGAGGTAGATACTGTTGTAAGCTCCATGTTGCCTTTGAGAAAACTGAAGCAAGAAGAGATCCTATCAATAGATGGCACCAGGATCGACACCTGGGGAGCGTGACTCTGGGACTTAGGCTCTTAACCTCTTGGATCAAATGTTGACTTAAATAAGGAGACTTTGCCAAAGACAAAAGTTTTCAACTCTTCACAAGAAGTTCTTACATGCAAACAGAAGTACCTGTTTTCCACATATTTTGTTTTAATTGATAACATATGATTGTCATGGCTTTGCATCTTATCACTTCCTCTCCTATATGTAGGATCCTACTCGTGCCTCGTTTCCCCTCATGTACGTGGGCCTGGTGAGATCACAGATGGAGAGAAAATCTTTGCAGTGCACGTCTGTGAAGACTTTGAATCACAGACAGTGGTTGCAAATTGAGCTCTACCGTCTATTCTCTGTGGGACCTGGATAAATTACTTTACCATGCCAAACCTTAATTTCCTCATCCGTAAACCTAGATTTCATCCATTATGAAAAAACCCAAAAGAACTTTTTGGCCAACCCAATATTTGTTGAATGAATGTGTTTTTCTCCTCTTTTCTCCCTTTTCCTCTGGCTTGTCTTAGCTTGGGGGAAGAGGGGGGCGGGGACCTAGTAGGCATAGCAGGATAAAATGAGGGAAGGCAGGGAGGGAGAGGCATAATAAATTATATTTTTGCTAATTTGTTGGTGTCTTTTTTCCCTTATCAACTTTATTGAGCAATAATTTTATACAATTAAATGAATCTATTTAATTGAATGAGTTTTGACAGTTTTATACACCCATGAAACCATAATCACACTCAAGATACAGAACATTTCCATTACTCTAAAAAGATTTCCTGTGCCACTTTTTTCTTTATAGTTTTTTTTATTGCAGTAAAATATACACAATATGAAATTTACCATTTTAACTAGTTTTAAGTACATGATCCAGTGGCATTAATTACATTCACAGTGTTTTACAGCCCTCACCACTATCTGTTTCCAACAGTTTTCATCACCCCAAACAGAAACTATGTACTCTTAAAGCAATAACTCCTCATTCTCACCTTCCCTCCAGCTTCTGGTAACCTCTAACCTACTTTCCTTCTCTATGCAATTGCCCATTCTAGGTATTTCGTGTAAGTGGGTTCATACAATATTTTTCCTTTTGTGTCTGGCTTTTTTCACTTAGCATAATGTCTTCAAGATTCTTCTACATTGAAGCATCTATCAGATCTTCATTCTTTTATGTGACTGAATAATATTCCATTGTATGTATATACCACAGTTTATTTATCCACTCATCTGTTTCATATTTGGTTATTTCCACCTTTTGGCTATGGTCATTAATGCTGCAGTGAACACTGGTGTGCAAATATGTTTGAGTCTCAGCTTTCAGTTTCTTTGGTTATTTACCTAAAAATGGCATTGCTGGATCATATAGTGTTTACCTTTACAGGGAACTGCCATAATGTTTTCCACAGCAGCTGCACCATTTTACATTCTCACCAGCAATTCACGAGGGTTCCATTTTCTCTACATTCCTGCCAGTACTTGTTATTTTCTGAGTTTTGTTTTATTTTGTTTTGTTTTTGATAATAGTTATCCTAATGGGTATGAAGTGATATCTCATTGTGGTTTTGATTTTCATTTCCCTAGTGATTAGTGATATTGAGCAACTTTTTAGGTGCATAAAAATGACCATCTGTATATCTTCTTTGCATCTGTAACCCTTTTCTAGTCCATCCCTCTTTCCCTCCATCCTCAGCCCTAGGCAACCACTGATCTCCTTTTGTTACTATATATTAGTTTGCATTTTATATAAGCAAAATCATTCAGTATATATATACCTTTATATCCAGCTTCTTTCACTTAGCATAATGGTGTTGAGATACACCCATTTTGTTGGCACTATTAATAATTCACTCTTACTTATTGATTAGTAGTGTTCCATTGTGTAGACATACCACATTTTGTTTTTCCATTCACTTATCGTGGACATTTACTCTGAGTCAATCTCCTATGAACTTTCATATACAAATCTTTGTATGGACTCTGCTTTCATTTCTTCTAGGTAAAACCTAAGGGGATAGTGGAGCTTATATGGTGTTTATGTTTAACTTTATAAAAAACTGAAACCACTTTCCAAAGTGCTTATACTATTTTATGTTCCCACTAGCATTATATGAGACGTCAATTGCTCTATGTCCTTGCCAACACTTGGTATGGCCAGTCTTCTTAATTGTAACCATTCTGATAGGTGTGTAGTGGTTTTAATTTGCATTTCTCTGATTTGTTAATGATGTTGATCATTTTTTCATGTGCTTTATTGCTATTTGTATTTTTCTTTTGAGAAATATTTGTTCATATCTTTTCCCCATCTTATATTTGGCTGTTTGTCTTCATGTTATTGAATTGTAAGAGTTCTTTATATAGCATGGATGTAAGTACCTTGTCAGATATGCATTGCAAACATTTTCTCCCTATCTGTGATCTGCCTTTTTGTTTTCTTAATGGTATCTTTTGAAGAGCAAAAGTTTTAATTTCAGTAATGTTCATTGTAGCAAATTTTTCTTTAATGGTTTTTTTCTTTTTTTTTTTTGGATCTTATTTAAAAATCTTGGGCTACAGAAATTCACAAAGATTTTCTTATAGATGTTTTAAAATTTAGATTTTACATTTAGATTTATAATCTATTTTTAATTGATTTTTGCACATGGTGTGAGGTTACGGTTGATGTTTATTTTCTATACAGATATTCAGTTGTTCTAACATAATTTGTTGAAGAGACTTTCCTTTCCCTATTGAATTACCTTGCCATCTTTATTGGAAATCAATTAATCATATATATATATATATATATATAGCTCTATTTCTAGATTCTCTATTCTGTCTATCCTTTCTCCAATATGATGCCATCTTGATTTAGTATAGCTTTTCGGTCAGTCTTGAAATCAAGTAGTGTACACCCTCAAACTTTTTCTTTCTTTTTTAAAAGTTGATTTGGCTATTCCAGGTTGTTTACCTTTTCAAATAAATTTGAGAATTAGTTTTGTTAGGTTTTTTCTTTTAATTCTGCTGGTATTTTAATTGAAATGGTATTGAATATAGATCATTTGGGGGAGATTTTACACATTACTATTGAATTTTGCAGTCTGATGAACATGATAAATCTCTTCGTTTATTTAGTGGTCATCTTTAATTTCTCTCAAATGTGATTTCTCTCTTTTGTTTATGATTTAATGTATTGAGTACCTACTCTAGACCAAAGTACAAAGGTTACAGTTAATCCCCCATTATTACCCTAAAGCATGTATTGTTCTCGCCTTGTTCGTTGGGGCAACTGCAGCTGAGAGAGGTTGCCACTTGCCCAGAGTCACAGAGCTAATGAATGTTGGAAGTGGGGTTCAAGAGAGGTCTGCTGGCTCCAGAGGCCATACTCTTAGTCGCTAGTAGTCAAGATAATATATTTGGGAACTACAGCTATTTATTTAAAGATATTCTTAGCAACTTTTGCATGTCTGTTTCTCACCTCCTACTTCTCCCAACATAAAATAAATATATAAGCTATATGAATGGATAGATGTACTCATGAAAGGATAGATAATTCTTTAGTCCACCATCTCAAACTCACAGTAGACTTGTATATCACTGGAAAGTCATGTCAGGTTTCTCTCTGAAATGCATTTTAATTAGCATGGATTTTTTTCTCTTTTGTTTATTTCATCTCGACACCATCAAGCAGAAAATGAGTCTTGTACTGTCAGTATCACATAGGAAATCATTAGAATTTTCCAAAGTTGTCCAGTAGCATGACACCCCATTGATGTACTGGTCAGCTGGCGTCATTATAATGCCCTATGTGTGAGGTCTCAGAATATGGCAGACTTGGATTTCACTTGTAAAAGTTGTCTGGAACTTTGGTTGTGCCTAATGGTTCTTTCTTCCTCCTTTTAAAAGACAAGAAGAATGACTGGGCTGTTGTATAACCCCTTTTCAATCCTCTGATCTTCAGAGAGGAAAATGTTGAAAGGCATGGTGCAGCTGTTTTATGTTGCAGTTAATAATCTAATTAAGTGTATTTTATCCAGATCATTATGGACTTCATTAGAGCTGGACTATGAGAAAGATGATGGGTTAGATTTATGCAGAATCATCTGCGCTTTTAAATTCTGTGATCATGCCAGCAGTCCATGATGAAAAAAAAATTCAAATCTGCCTATCTGATTTAGTTGATTATTTATTTTTGGAAGGTTCTTGCTTCCAATTTTGCTCACATTTTTGTGAGCATACAGTTTTCAAAATGATTAATGAGTAAAGTTTGTTGTTTCAGAGAGAGTACCATTGGGGAATGATGCATAGTCTTCTTAGAAGGCTATGTATCATTTGAACATCCTGGTACATTTGGGAAATAAAACATCTAAAGTAATTGGCATAATCTAGGTCGGAAAGAGAAGAAATTACACTTTGCTTGCTGTGTTTTTTATACTGGAGAAGAAATTAGTTTTCTGGTCTTTGGTTTAATTGATGGATTTTTCCAGTGTCAGGGAGAAGTATCTAAGATAGAAATTGATTTGAAAAGGGAAAGTGACTCATGTTAGCCTTAGTTACCTAATTTGTGTGTAAAGGTTTGAGAGTACTTTTACTCTCCATTTGTTTTAGATAAAACATGTTTAGATATGTTTTAGATATGATGACCAACTTCTGCATGACTCCCAAGTCTGTTAAAAAGGAAATTAATATTAAGCTGTGCTTAACAGAAATCTCATCTTTTTAAAGAGTTGTTCTTGGGGTGTGTTCTTCTCCATAATTTTATATTTTCTAAATCAGGGTATATCTGTGATCTTGAACTTCCTCATCTTTTTAGCTCTGATCATGAGATCCTAATGACATGCATAGGTTTTCCCCATTTGGATAATTTATTCTATCAGTTTAACTGTGGTTGGTCCCAAGCAATCCTGAATTGTTATTCAGTAAGAGACAATATTAAAATATAATTTGATGGTTAATATTTTGTTGGAACTTTGGTCTTGCCCACTTCCTTTAAGCCACAAAAGCTGCACTTCCTCCCTCTCTCCCAGTTGGTTTGCGTATCCATGTGTGGCCTGCATAACCAAATGAACACTCTGCGACTGGCACAATATGACAGAAATTCTGTAACCATTTCTCAGTATTCACAATTTTAGTTTGGAACTGCTTGCAAAGATCCAGTTTTCTGTCTCCATGCCCTTTAACTCCCGATCTTCCTCATGTCTTGCCTAGGAATCCCTTTTGCTTTTTATGATCTTATCATGTACGTTGGACCTGACACTCGGAACAGCTTATTGTACAATTCCTCAACAGTGATTAATATTGTTCCTCCAGGTAGACTCTACTACCTTTGGTTATGCTAGGTGAACAGCGTACCCAATCTGGCCTGCCCCTTGAGACCCTTATCTTTTGCCCAGCCTCCCATATAGGATGCCCTCCTCTCTTAGTTTTTCTGGTAGCTATCTCTTCATACAGTAGGCCCACTGTATTCATGGGTTCTGCATCCTTAGATTCAACCAACCACGGATCAAAAATATTCAGGGAAAAGAAAAACAATTCCAGAAAGTTCCAAAAAGCAAAACTTGTTCACTGTGTGCTGGCAATTATTTACATAGCATTTACATTGTATTAGGTATTGCAAGTAATCTAGAGGTGATTCAAAGTATACAGGAGGATGTACATAAATTATGTGCAAATACTGTTCCATTCTATATAAGGGACTTGAGCATCCACAGATTTCGGTGTCTTCTGGGGATCCTGGAACCAATCCCTGGCAGATACTGAGGGACAACTGTAATGTACATTGATGCTCTTTGAATTCATAGTTGGCTAAGATTATGTCTATGAAATTTTTTTGTGCATTGGACCAGGCTTACCTGTCTAGAGATCATTATGGGGCTAGGGCTTTTTGGTGATCTCTTAATTGAAGAATGATATAAAAATTCTAGACATTACTCTGGGTTTAGTGAAGTCCTATACCAAGCCTCTAATCTTTCATTTTGAAGTGAAAAGAACATTGGCTTGTAGTTTATGGCCCTAATCTCCATGCACTTTGTGAAAAGCTGCCCACTGGTTGTATTAACACATTCACTACTTGCTCTCTGACTAATTCACTTGTATTCCTTACTGCTGTTTCTTTGTATAGATCTTATATTTTTTGTTGTTAAATTTACCCTATGTATCATATGATATGTATTGCTACTTTTTGTTGAATAATTTAAATTAAATTTCTAGCTGTTTATTTCTAGTATAGTGGAAAGTTAATGATTTTTTAGTATATTTATCTTGCATGTATGCATCTTAGTAAATCCTCTTATTAGTTTAAATATTTTCTTCAATTAGAGTTGGATTTCCAAAGTATGTAATGTTATCATCTGCAGGTAAAGACTATTTGTATGCATATATAAAAATGTGTGTGTGTGTGTGTGTGTGTGTGTGTATATATATATATGGTCGGTATATACATTTTTTCTTATATCAACCAGAATATTCAAAGCAATATTTTTTAAAAAGAGATGATAGCCATCTTTATTGTTTCTCATTTTAATAAAAATGACTTGAACATCTAACCATTTCGCATTGTTTGCTATTGAATTTTGCCAAATTGTCGTTATGTTTAAGTCATTTTTATCTTTCCTACTTAAGTATTTTTAACACACTTATTTATTGACCTAATTTGTTGTATACATGCTGGTCTCCATAAGGGGCCTCATTACCTGTTGTGCAGCCTTGATTCAAGTAGAGAATCCTTCATCATAAAATTTTGTGCCTGGTGAAGAGGGCTGGAAATCAGTTTACTTGATGAATTCTTTTCTCAGTGACCTGACTTCTAGCCTCTCTGCCAAATATGAGACAGCCTGTATCATCTTTAAATTAGTTCTGTTTTTACATACCTACATAATTTCTACCCCAAACCTTCCATTTATATGAGAGTCTTTATACTGGCATAAGCATTAACAGGTTTATCCACATTTCCCTGAAAGTAAGATGGACATCATGTGACATCTTCATTTTCCTGCTATGTAGTTATCTAGAACATGTTATTTTGGTGTGTATGGACATGGACTTATTTAAGCTGTTTCCTATAAATTGAACCATGAATCACTATAATGTGCACTAAGAACTGAACCCAAGTAATGAATTTTTGTTACACAGTGAACTCCCCCTAATTTAGAAAAATATACTGTTTATCAATTAAAGTTAGATCTGTGTTTAATTATTTACAAGACCATTGAATTAGAAGAAAATTGGAACATATTTTGTGGAATGATTTCATTTTTTAAATACAAGTCTTCGACAAAATAGGCTGCAAGAGGACTTTATTGAGATCTGGGAGAAAAATGAAACATACCTGGAGAGCTACCCTTTCTCACCAGGATCCACCTGAAGACACTGCAGCAGTTATAGTAAACCCTGAATATTCCTAAAGCAAGTGTTCTGGCAGGTTCTCCTTTACTTAAGGATCCCAGAAATCCTTGGTGGGAATCATTATTAAGGTTACTCTCTGTGTTGAAGATTTTTACCTCTTTCAGAGTTCTAACCCTAGTGTTTCTGAGAAAAGAACACACTGTCATAGCTTTGGGAAGGTGCCAGGGAAAAACTACCCCCTCAGACAGTTAGTTTATGTTATCCTTTTACTGCACATGTGATACATTATTCATGAATTTCTAGGCATGCTCATTATAAATGCTGTTTAATCACATTTTAAAGGTAAACAGCATTTATCAAATTATCAAATCGGTATCCACTCTAAGTAAGCACCAGTTTTTCAACACAGACCTGTGCTCTGCAGGGCAATATATGTTTATTTTTGGTCCCATTATCTGTCCAAAGACTTAAGATCTACCCCTATGTCCCATTAAGTCATTCCCTGTGTCTCAGGCCATCCCCCATATTAAAATAATCATCTTATTTTGGTAGCATTGGTTCTTTCGCAAGATAGATTTTAATTATATACAATAGCTAATTTTGCTTTTCTGGACTTTTCTGAATATCTGTGATATTCAGGCATTTCATGTTCAGAATATTTGAGTGTCTTAATTGACTTGCTTTTAGTGCTTTACATAGTCGTATGAGCTCAGTGAATATTTGATTGAATGGCAGCAATGCTTGGTGAGACTTTGGTGGATTATATAATTTTGTGTGAGTTGTTAGAAATTCTTAGATTTCTTGATTCCTCTTTGCCTATTTTTGAAAATAATGGTAGTGGAGACAGTGTTAGTACATGAAGAAGGTAGAATGGATGATGGTGATGATGTGTGTGTGTGTGGGTGTGTACTTTTGTGCGTATGTTGGCATGTACTTATCTGTATGTAGGTAACTGTTAGAATGTCTGAAAAAAGAGATAAACATTTCCCTCTGTGTTCTAGAAATTGTTTTAGGCCATTCGGGCCATTTGGTTTTGCCTTTATCCCTCAAGACACATTTATTAAGCATCTACTAAAAGCGGCAGTATACAGAGCCTTGGAGACAGCCTTGGAGAGCTTCGTCTAGTGGAATAGATAGCAGGGAAATATGTGGTCAAGGCTTTGATAAAGGTAGAGTTCCCAGGTCAAGGCACAAAATAAGGCCTCCATACTAGTGTGGAATTCAAGAAGGCTTTCAAGATGTCAGTCGGGTTTAGTGTTGAAGTTTAAGAAGGAGGTAGCTTGACAGAGAAGGAATAGGGGGATTTTATGCAAAGGAAACAGCAGACATGAATGGTTGATGATTACAGTTTTAATTTCTTCTTGGGGGATAGAGGAGAAACATTAAGAATTTAAGATGTCACACTAGGTGCCTGTTTTTAGATTGGTTCATTCATAATGTTAAATTCTTTCATATGGGTAGATAATCTAACAATACTCACAAAGAACAAAACCGTTGCCATTGAATGTTCTGTGTTTGGCATATACACCTCTTGAAGCTACCGTGCTCCTTATTGCTTAACTTGCAATTAGGAATTTATAGACAGTCTGAGAATGTGATTCTTTTTTAATTGAAGTATAATTGACATGCATTATTACATTAGTTTCATGTGTATAACATAGTGATTTGACATTTGTATACGTTGTGAAGTGATCACCATGATAAGTCTAGTTACCATCTGTCACCACACAAATTAATACAATATCATTGACTATATTCCCCATGCTGTACATTACATCCCCATGACTTATTTATTTTATAAGTGGGAGTTTATACCTCTTGCTCCCTTTTACCCATTTAGGTCCCCTAACAACCCTCCTTCCTCTGGCAACCATATGGTTCTTGAATTATGATTGTTTTCCTGTAAGTTTCCTATGGATTTCCCCCCAGTTTTTTCCTGTCATTTTAATTTGTTTCTAATCTTAATTTTTTTCCATTCTTACTATATATGATATATACCTGTGAATCCAGGGGAAAATCTTAGAAATGTTAACTAGCATTGAAGAATATAAAAAATCCAAAGGATGATCTACGTAAGGTTAGACTTTGGAGGGAAATAGTTGGCTGTCCATTGTTGTCCATTGTCTTGTTAGCTGTGCATTCTACAGCATGCAGACAACCTACCTCAACAGCCTGTTATAGCTGGGAGAACATGGGCATTACGATCAGACGGGCCCAGAGTCACATCCTCTAAATGTCACTCATGGGTCATGTGACCTAGGGCAAATTCTTTAATCTTTTGATCCTCAAATTTCCTTGACTATGAAATGAACACACACCAAAACTAACTTTGTAGCAGAGTTGTTAGCGAAAGTGTTACAAAGTACCTCCTAAGGGCTCATGAAATAGTAGGTATCCTTATTGGCAGTTTCATCTAGGATGAAAACTATAGATTTGGTCAAACTTTTATTTTTATAATAAGATTTCATACCATCTAAACTGAGCTAGATATAACTCCATCTGAATCCACGGGAAAAGAGATTACAGCCCCTCTAACTGTCTTCCAGAACCAGAGATTAGGATTTTTCTAATATCCCCAGTGTATTCGATTGCTCTAGCTGTGACTATTTTACCCTCTCTCTCTTTAGGATGACCTTCTTGTAGAGTGTAACCTTTGTTGAATTGCCCACCAGGCAGATTTCAGGCTACTGAGTGCATGCCTAATGCCTCAGCAGCACTGAGATGCAGGCACAGGCACACGTATGTGTGTACTTTGCTCTCATAAAAAAGGTCAGCTCTGACCAAGTTCACCAGAAATTTACTATTAGAAGCTCTATAAAGATATAGATTAATTTCAGCATATGCAGCATTTTTTCTATTGATGTATAGTGTTTTTATTTTGAAAACCATATTGTGGGGAAAAGGTAAGGAGTGCCAAATATTTTCACTGCATGGAGACTTTAAAGATTTTATTCCCACCCTCAGGATGATAGGTATATCTTAATTAGGAAGTAGTTCCTAGTGTGTAGTTCTCCAACAATTATGTATCAAAAATGGAAAAAGCACAACCATCTGTCTTTCAGTTATTTGACACGTTTGCAATATTTAACAATTTTCAAACAAAACTCTAAGCAGCAGAATATTAAGATGCAGTAGAATCAATGAAATGTAGACTGCAAAATGTTAAAGCTCGATAAGAATTTAAGAATCAGCTTGGTATAGGAGTTGGCAAAATGTTTTAGCATAAAACCCTTTCTTCAAATGAAAGAGGATACAGGAGCCCACCAAGCCATTTTGGTGAGAGTGTATTGATGCTTACTGAAGGGAGCATGAAAGGAGTCGGGGTCCCCAGGAGCCTGGCGCCTCTTCCTTGATTGCCCCCCACCCAACCTGTTGGCCTCAGAGGAGGTTCTTGGAAGCGGGAGTTTACAACTACTGGTTTAATATAAGCCCCAGCTGAGAAACCTGACACCATGAAGGCTTTATCCCAATGTGGCTAAACTCAGACTGTTTCTGTCTTTGGGAGCTTCATTTTGAATTAATTTGGCAGATTCCTATCAGCAAGCAGTGTGCGGAGGGCATTGTCAGCTTTATTGGGATAGTTCATCTGCGAGAAGCAAAGCGTTGTATCAAAGTCATTCCAAGCCCAAGTTCATGTTTGAGAAAAGATAAGCAATGGCATGTCTTAGGTCTGTGGTGGCACAAAGCACAAGTAGTTGCTTTTTGAGTAAGCTGTGATGGATCAAAAGCCAAGGGTTTCTAATTCTGGTGGTTTTCCTATTTCTTTAACCCCTCAGGTTGGAGCTAAATAAATCGTCTTCCTTTTGAATCTTTGCATGTTAATAGCATTCAGATTGTGATGCAGTAAATATCCAAAACAGCCCCAAATCAATTGTAAACCCAATGCATTAGAATACATCCATTTGAAAGGTGAATGCTTTTTCTGATTCATTATAGGGTCGTTAGGTGATTGAATAGATTTAGTTGAACACTACCCAGGAGGAATGTTTTACTTAATTTTACACAGCCACATATTATGTCGGACATTAACTACAATTTAGGCTATGACAATGGTACTGATTCACCCTGAATTTGTCTAAGTTACTTTTCTAGTACTTGGGATAGATTTGGACATAGCCACTCCTTTTTCTTCCCAAATCTCTTTTGATCTTGTGGTAAGATGTTGAGAACTCTCAGGCCTGTGCTATGTCTTTGAAGCACAATAAAAGGTAATTGGCAAAGAGAGGATTGAAGCTGTGACCTTGCTTCCACTACAACATGACCTAATCAGTTGAGAAAACTACTGTCCACAGCTTTTCTTTTGAGGGTTCTCCTCTCTTTATTGCCGTATAACTGATGTTTGTTATGACTCAACTCAACTGTCACCAATTATTCCTACCCTTTTAATGCCATGTGCTATGCTTGCACATTAGGCGCTTACTAAAATTTATTGAGTCAATTAGTAAACGGAGACATGAGGTCTCTAACCAGTTTGTAAGCATTGGTTATTCCTTTGAGGAATATAGTGATATTATGGTCGCATTTCAAAGGCTGCCTCAGATTATCCTAGGTTTTATACTTATTATTGAGCTGTGTCTTTCTTCTTCCCCAAAGCTTATATTTACCTTGGCCATTTTGGTTTTGTATGTTGGTCTTTGTAAATCTATATTTTCTAATATATATTTTATAGGCAATATAATGAGGTGGGGTGTGTATACATATCTGTGTTTACATGTGGATGAACATATAAAATATTGGGTTGGTCAAAAAGTTCCTTCAATTTTTTTAGGAAAAATAAGAGACACATTTTTCATTTTCACCAAGAACTTTTTTGAACTACATATTCACCCTCTTGTTCCACTACCTTCTGCCATTTTTCAGGCAACTTCATAATTCCATCTTCCCAAAACTTTTAATCTTTTCGAGCAAGGATCTATACCAGGTACCTTTTACAGTCTTCCAGGGAATTGAAATTTTTTCCATGAAGAGAATTTTGTAAAGACTGAAATAAATGGAAATCCAAAGATGCAAAGTCTGGTGAATACGGTTGATGAATCAGAACTTCCCAGCCAGGCTGTAACAGTTTTTGCCTGGTCATCAAAGAAACATGCGGTCTTGCGTTATCCTGATGAAGATTATGTGTTTTCTGTTGACTAGTTCTGGACACTTTTCGTCGAGTGCTGCTTTCAGTTGGTCTGACTGGGAACAGTACTTGTTGGAATTCATCGTTTGGTTTTCCAGAAGGAGCTCATAATAGAGGACTCCCTTCTAATCTCACCATATACACATCACCTGCTTTGGATGAAGACGGGCTTTTGCTGTGGTTGGTGGTGGTTCATTGCACTTGCCCCACGATCTCTTCCATTCCACATTATTGTACAGTATCCACTTTTCATCACCCATCACAATTTGTTTTAAAAATGGAACATTTTCCTTATGTTTAAGTAGAGAATCACATGCGGAAATACAGTGAGGAAGGTTTTTTTTTTTCGCTAATGTGGAACCCAAACATCAAAGTGATTCACATAACCAAGCTGGTGAAAATGGTTTTCAGAGCTTGATTTGGGTATTTTGAGTATGTCGGTGTGGTATAACGGTGGTTGTTCTCTATTAATGTCTCGATTTGATTGCTATCAACTTCAACTGGTCTACCCAACTGTGGCGCATCATCCAGCAAGAAATCTCCAGCATGAAACTTTGCAAATCACTTTTAACATGTTCAGTCAGTCACAGCACCTTCTCTATACACTGCACAAATTTTTTTTTTGCATTTCAGTTGCATTTTTACCTTTCTTGAAATAATAAAGCATAATATGCCAAAAATGTTGCTTTTTTTCTTTCATCTTCAGTATTAAAATGGCTACACAAAAATTCACTAGTTTTGATAAGTTTTTTTTTTTAATGCAGGATGATATAACAGCTGTCACAATGCAATCTAACAAAATTGTTTGCACTACTGGAGCCATCTTATGGAAAAAACCAAACGAACTTTTTTGACCAACCCAATACATAGCTGCATATGTTCATATGTGGATAGAGGGGCATCTAAATATGGATAACTTTGTTCTGCCATGGACAGGGCAACTGACTGCAATTTCAAAGATTATTTTTATGTCAACTGAGAAATTTTAGATCGTTGTTACTCATTGCTAGTATTATTATTTAGAATGCAAATCCATGTTGAAACCTCCAAATTTCCAGTTTGTGTTTTGTCCCTTTACCTATAACTGTGTTTGCTTCTTCATGGTAGAAGAAAATAAACAAAACTAATTGTGGCTTTAAAATATTAAACCCCACCAAAGACGTGAATGTCCAATATTTTTCCCTATGAGAAAAACCTATCCTAGTATATGCAAATAAATATTTAAATTGCCAATGTTTTAATTCCCTGTTTCTACTTACAGAATTTCCCTCAAGGTATTTGTTTTTTAACTTGCAGAAGGCAGAAATACACTACAATAAATTCACTACATACTAGGCTAAGAACCCTTATACCCTGGAGCAAAATTATACAGGAAGAACAGTGTGGGTCTGAGATGGAAACACTGAGAGATGACTTCATGGTGAGACCCGCAGCAGATGTCCCCGTATCTCTACTGATGGAAAGATGTTGGGGTGGGGTGGGTGCCATCTGCCTCTGTACATGATGCAATGGAGAATGCTTGGAATTGTTACAAGGATGTGATGTAGAAAACTCTTCTGATTTCTAAGGTCCTTAGTATTCATGTAGAGAAGTGATTATGGTCCTGAATCCAGTAGCCTGGGAGGTCCCTCAGGAGCTTGGGAGTAGGTCATTTGCCTCAGCCATGGTGCTTGCCCTGTTTTATGTTTCAGCCATCCTTCTATGGAAGATTTTATTTGAGAGATGGGTTCCACTAATTGGGATATGTTGTTAAAACTCTGGCCTTAGAAGGCTGAATGGTCTCATTAATATGACTGTTGATGGTAGCACAGGCCACCTGATTGAGTTTAAGATATTGGCTTTCTGCCTTGAGTTTCTCGTGGTTTTACTAACTTTTTGTTCTTTTTCTAAGCGTAACACAAAAATCTGAAGCCATAAATAGAAGATGAATTCCACCATGTTAAAATAAAAATTTTTTAAATTCTGCATGGCAAAACTCCTCTGAGAAAAGCTAAAAACTAAACTGGGGAAAAAAATGTTTGCAGCTCATATCCTAGAAAGGGATAATTTCCCTAATGCTGGGTCTGTAACTACAGCCCCAAAGCCAAATCCAGCCTGCTTTTGTAAATCAAGTTTTATTAGGACTTGATTTACACACCCATCCGTTTGCATCTTGTTTGGGGCTGCTTTCACCATGCAGTGGCAGAGTTGAGCAGTTGCAACAGAGACCATATGGCACACAAAGCCAAAAATATTTACTGTCTGGCCCCTTACAAGAAAAGTTTGCCACACCTTGCACTAATGAATAATGAGTTCCTACAGCTACAAATCAATAGGAAAAAGACCAACAAGCTGATAGAAAAATAGGCAAGAGGTTTGTGTGTTAATGTCTCAGCAAAACACAAAAACAGCAGATTGTTTGCAAATGTGGAGACATAGATTAAGGGGAAAGATTAAGGGGATGAACAAGGTATGAGAAGACACTCAAAGACCAGCAAGGGCAGGAAGCCATTACCATCCCTTGAAGGCACAAAGAGAGAAAATAGTGTTACGGGAACTCAGTGAGAACTGCAGCAGGGGATGATGGATTGCCCAAAGGGAGCTGTAAGTATGGAGGCTTGTAGCTACCATGAGAAATATGGCATTGAAATGAGACAGAAATAGGAAAGAAATACCCTGACATCTCTCTCCTCCCACCTTCCAATCTCCTCCTGGTGCCTCCCAGTTACTGAACCTTACCAGGCCACGGAAGTCAGGTGATGCTATCCTCCTGGGGCACAGATGAAAAGATCCTCAACTCATTCATAATAAGAGCAGTGATAAGTGAAAATTACACTGAGATGTCCTTTTTTTACCAATCAGGTTGGCAAAGAGCAAGTTGTATGCTAGTACCCTTTGTGTGTAAGGATACAGGGAAACAGCTGTGTGTGTGTGTGTGTGTGCGCATGTGTGAATACCTTTTTTCTCAAATTACAAATGCATATACCCTTTGACTCAGCAATTACACTTCTATGAATTTATCCAGTAGATTCGTTAGCAAATACGTGAAGTGACATGTGTAAGGCTACTCACCGCAGCCTTATTTGTAATATGAAGAGAATGGAAATAACCTAACGTCCACCAATCGACTGATTGTATAAATTAAGCTGTATCCTTTCAATGGAATACTATGAAGTTATAAAAAAGAATGAGGAAGCTCTTTATGTCCTCATATGACATTAAATCTAAGTTATATTGTTAAGTATGCAGAGAAAATGAAAATAGGGTGTATAGTATATGGCCATGTGTGTAAAAATTCGAAAAGAAAAGAATACATAAACATATTTTCTTATATTTGTATAAAATCTAAAAACTCATTAACTGATAAAATTGGATGCCTCTGGAGAGGGGGACTGGAGGCAGGGAGACCTTTTTCCTGTTTTTGAACCTTTTCAATTTTGATTCATGTCAGTGTATTACCTATTTTTTTTTAAATTTATTTATGGCTGTGTTGGGTCTTCATTGCAGCATGTGGGCTTTCTCTAGTTGTGGTAAGCAGAGGCTACTCTTCGTTGCAGTACACAGGCTTCTTACTGTGGTGACTTCTCTTGTTGCGGAGCACGAGCGGGATTCAGTAGTTGTGGCACATGGGCTCAATAGTTGTGGCTCTTGGGATCCAGAGTGCAGGCTCAGTATTTGTGGCACACAGGCTTAGTAGCTCCGTGGCCTGTGGAATCTTCCTGGACCAGGAATTGAACCCATGTCCCCTGCATTGGCAGGCGGATTATAAACCACTGCACCACCAGGGAAGTCCTACCTCTTTTTTTAAAGAGTAGCTTAATTGCTTTGCCAGGCATAGGGTGACACAGTGGGCTCCTGCCCTCGAAAACTCTGTGTCCCCTACCTATTTAAAAATAAAGTTAGAATAATCTTGTGGACTAGTTATTTGCAGTCTTCGGTAGCTTTCATCTGAAAACTTAGTTTAGGAGAATCTCAAAATTCTGGTCCCTGACTTGTGACTTCTGATAATTTCACAAACAAAATCTGAGAAGGTGATTGGCAGGTCCAGTGTGATGTGCTGGCTCCTGAGGCTTCAGTGAAGACACTCTGTCTCCTCTTCAGCGCAGTTTCGTTGGCCAGTTGGTCTTGGTCCCAGGTACTTGCCTCTTAAATCTTTGGTTTCTTCAGCATACTTGAAATCAATAACACTATTTATTTTTAAAATGTTCTCTGTCATTGGGCTTTCAACTAATTCATCCTGCCCCCATCTACTGGTCTGATTTATTGAGATTTTTCTGTGCATGTGTCATCCCTCTCTAAGTTAGATGTATGCTTTAGTTATTTGGAGCTACGTTTTTTGAATATTTATTTTGACATGGAGAAAATTATGGATTACCAGCAAGTAAACATTTGGACAATCAGAGGATCAAAATATGGGAACAAATCTGGATTTCTCAAATCTGTCTCCTTTTATTTTTTATTTTTTTCTGGGCAATATTTGCCTGAAGTGGAAAGAACTGAATATGGATGAGCGCATGTTGCAAAGTGATTTTCAACCATAATTGCTTTGCAGTACGAAAATAGGCAGAGAAAGTAGATTGAGAATATAGGCAATCAGAGATGAGATTCTTACACCTGCCAGATACCATGTGTAGCACACAAGCATCCACAGAGAAATTGAAATGCTGCTATCTTGTGACAAGAGGCTCCAATTAATGTGATTCGGAGGCATCTGTCTGCCAATAGCTCACCTCATGAAATGACAGTACTGTCCTAACGTTGGAGTCAGTCAAAAGGCTCATTTAGTGAGTGGCACAGGAGTCATCTAGGGAACTTTGCTGTGGACTGTCACCCTCATTCCTTTCCATTTATTTCAACTCAGGACCAGTGGCTTACAGGGAACTCTCCTAGCTGGAAGGCTTGTAACAAGGTGGCATTTATACAATAAATGCTATTCTGAAAACATATGTTCCTCAAATACATGGCTATGGAGTAGGGGTTCAGCATAGCAAATAGCCAGGTTTTGATCACTAAAATAAAGATACGTTTACCACCTTAATTTTGTCATGGAAAAGATTTGGACAGTGTGTGGACCATTTCAGGGCCTAATTTAGAATTGGAGAGTTCAAACAAGGCCACCTGGTAATTATATATTCTGAGGCAGTGAACTGGAGGAAAAGGGGTGGGAATGTTTGTGCTGCCAAAGACTTCGCTCCTCATTTTATTTTTGAGGACAGAACACTATGATGCTTCAGCCTCTGTGCATATGTGTGTGTGTGTGTGTTTTCTCTTCCTTTGCCTATGTTGTAACCAGGAGCTTCATACAAGCTAATTTATACAGCAAGGATCAGGCAGAGGGGCTAGAGATCTCTCGGAAAGGTCGGGTTACTTTGCGGCATCAGCAAAGTACTAAGGATGGCTGCAGTCCTGCAGGAGGCCAAGGTCATGTACCAGCCGGCAGTACCAGGAGTGGCACTATATGGAGTGCACAGCATCCTGCTTAGACGTGCCCCGCCCCCTCTCAGCCACATGCCCAGATCCCAGCCCACGCTCACCTCTCCCTTCTCTGCAGGATGGTTGCACTAATGGTCTGTAATGGTCTGTTCTCAACTTACTTGTTCTCTGGTCCTTCATGTGTGAGACTTTTCCTTTCTTAACTAGATGTGAACTCTTGAGCATATGAAGCCAGGTTTTATCCTTTCCAGTCTCTTTCTTCAGTGTCTGTAACAGAACATGCAAGTTGATTTTTGGCCCTGGCTTTTCTCTTTTGACTGTAGCTCTTGGCCAACTGAATCAAAATCTACTGCCACCTGCCCCACTACTCACATTTCTGATAAAGGAAAGTGGTGGTATCTGAATTGCACAGTTTTGGCATGGGAATTGGACTGATTCCGTTTGGTATGAAATAACAGAAGTTTTCCTAAAATTCTGGATTTACAGAACAAAAAAAGACCAAACAGGCCACGAGAAGTTTATGTTATTATCAGACCATTTTCGTGGAGTTACATTTTCATTTGATCCACAAACAAAAATCCACCGCAACACATTCTATTAACAACTTCCTAGAGGAAAGAAATGAGCATTTAGTGAGTCTCAGTTTTTGCTGAGAACTGACCATGCAAGGAGATTTTCCATATAATATTTAATAATTATTTAATTATTGTTCAATTCCATATTTTATCTTTGTAGTATTATTTTAAAATTTTCTTTTAATTAAAGTTTTTATTTTGAGATAATTGTAGATTTACATGCAGTTGTCATAAATAATACAGAGTGATCTCTGTTTTTTACTCAGTTTCCTTCAGAGGTAGCATCTTGCAAAACTGTAGTACAGTATCACAACCAGAACGTTGACGTTGCTACAGTCGAGAAAGAGCATTTCATCACCACAAGAATCCCTTAAATGTTGTCCTTTTATAGCCACATCCATTTTCTTTCCACCACAACCCCTCTTTAACCCAAACAACCACTAATCTTTACTCCATTTCTATAATTTTATCATTTCAAGAATGTTATATAAACAGAAACATATAGTATGTAACCTTTTTGGATTGGCTTTTGTCACGTAGCATAATTCTCTGAAGAGTCACCCAGGTTGTTGTGTGTATCAATCATTTCTTCCTTGTTTATTACTAAGTAGTATTCCATGGTATGGATATACCACAGTTTAATCTTTCACCCAGCAAAGGACAGCTGGGTTGCTTCCAGTTTCGGGCTCTTACAAATAAAGTTGCTATAAAACTCATGCACAGGTTTTTATGGAAACATGTTTTCATTTCTCTGGGATAAATACTCAGGAGTATGGTTGCCAAGCCGTATGGCAGTTGCATATCTTGCATGAAACTTACAGTGATTCTCTAAATTATGCATTATCTTTATTTATTATTACTACTACTGCTATTATTAATTATTTGCAGATGAGGAAACTGAAGCTCAGAGTAGTAGGTTGACTTGACCAACTTATATAGCTGGTAAGTAGTAGAGTTATGACTTGAACTCAGGTCTGCCCTTCTCTCCAAATCCATACATTTTCCAGTCGAGGACTCTAGTACAGTATGTAGTCTTTATATGTAACCATGTTTGGAATGGAAGACTGAAGATGCTGTTTCCACATGACCTTGGATCCCTAAAACAGAGGAGGGGATTTAATGGTCATGCTACTGTACATGAGAGGAGACAGCAGGTATCAGTACAGAAGGTTCATGATAGATGTTATTAAATGAGAGCTCCTAGCATTTCAGTGCAAAGGCAGCAAGTTTCATGATTCCTGTTTGCTGAGGGATTGAAGGTCTTGTCCAGTGAATAAGGGTCAGAGCCAGGGCTCAGATGGATATAAACTCTCCATCCCTCTGCCATCTGGTTGCCATCTCTCTTTTAGTTTGTACATCCTTCAGTGCCGGGGCAGGCAGCTGGTGACTGGTGATCCTCAGAAGGGCAGATGCCATCACTTATTGCTGCGTTTGTGGGAAAGATGTGAGTGGGGGAAGGAGGAAGGAGAGTGAGACAACTGTTCCAGGTGTGGAGTGATCTGCTCGTGGCAGGTACTGAAAGTCTGGCTGTGTTTATGGTTATGAGATGCACTGTGGGGAATTGCTGCCCCTTCCTGTAATCTAAAGGGTTGTTTCTGGGTGAAATCTTGACAGGAAACTGTCCTTTGGGAGAAGAGTGCTCGCTCATTGTGCCTGACCAACAGTTAATTATTAATACTTCAGGCCCTGATAAGTAGAGTGATGTTACCTGGGCGTCTGTTATGGAGCTGTTGGTTTTCTGCTTTTTTTTTTTTTTCCGGTAAAAAGGAGAAAGTTTTATTAAGCAGTTTCAGAAAATTGCAGCCACAAAATTGCACATTGCTGCAAGAGTGAAAGGCAAAGGCGGAGTGGTTATGACTGCTTTCTGCAACCTAAATATTGTTTCTGAATTAAAATGGCTGATTTCAGCTTAGTCCCAGCAGACTATGATGGAGCTGGAATGAAAATGACCTGATTTTATGTTCATAGCAGTAAAGCCTTTTGAAATCAGCTTCTTCCATAACTTCACGTCTTTGTAAGCTGAAATAATGTTTATTGCCAGAGGTCAATATTATTTCTATTATAATAACAGATTTTCTTAGTTAATTCTTCACTCAGTTTCAGAGCTCAATATTTAATATATAATAAATACACAAATAAGCGTCCAAGGTGGTCTGAGCTTAAGCTCTCACTCCCTCCCTTCCTGGCAGATAGGTAATTTGCCACCAGGATTGTTTAGTGTGAGCTGTTGTAGTGGTTATCATGCCAATGATGCTTTCTTTGTTTATGTGATTTCCTATGAGGACTCTATATCATAGAGTCATAAAATACTATTGCATATAGAAAAAAATAAGCTTTTATGTATAAAGAAGTTCCTTACCTGGAGGGTGATCCCCTGTTTAATTTTGTCTGGAAATGCAAAGCTTATACCGCATCGGTGATTTTCAAACAACGTTCTGGGGAAGCAGTCCTATCCTCTCCCCACAAACACAGACATGTCCGTGCACCCTCCCCGCCGCCAGCCCAAACGTATACACACGTCTTCCTTCCGTCACACCAGATCACTTTTATTTTGAGATTCTATGTCTTGTGGGGGTTATGTAATGTATTGATTGATGTAAGGGTTCCACTGCAAAAAAGTTTGAAAATTATAGTCAAGATGCTTAATGAGGCTTCTTAGGGCTCTGTCATCGATGATACATCATAAATGACACATAATTTGTGTGTGGGTATGTATTTGTGTGACATGTTTGGCAACAATGGAACTTCGAAGAAGCTTATTTTATAAGCTTTTTAAAAAGACTGCTTAAGTGGACTGGCCATCTAGAATATGATGTAGAGTGCTCTAAGAATCTGCTTGATTTTGCATGTCTTATAAGATTCTAATTTTTACCTATGTGATTAATCTAGATGTACTTTAAAAAAAAACAAACAAACAGAAACTAACCTGTCTTTTCCCAAAGATAAACAGAAGAACTACAATTTTGTTAGGCAAGTGAGTGTTTCGGGGTTCTGTGGTTAAACAATATATGTCTTATAGATAAACAGATGATTAGTTATATAGCATTTATTTAATTGAGAGTACCTGATCTAAGAGTTCTTTATGATCTCTTCTATAGAACTTAGGGAAGCTTAGAAGGACTCTGTGTTTTTGAGGAAAGGGCAGCCTTATTCCTGGGCTAGTGCTCCCTTTCGAACCCTCGGGGCTTTAGTATATGGCTCTTAGTTCACTGAAATTCATGTTGCTCCATCTTAGTTACATCACCATGTCCATTCATTCGCTCTCTCTCCACCCATCTAGCTACCCACCTACCCACCTACCTACCCACCTACCCACCTATAATGTAATCATAAATCTACTCAGCTGACACAAGGGAGAAATTATACTGGCTGTCTTTATCAAGATGGTATGTTGCTAAGCTTCAGGCAGGCCCAAGTCCCTGTCTCTCTGAAAGCACTGTGTCTCAGAGAGTCTGTGTCCTCTCTGTGGGTTAGGCCAGCAGAGTGTACAGGATACCTGAGTTACAGGCTCAGACCTAACATTATTCTCTTCATGATTTAATCAGTTAATTCCAGAGACCTGATCTGTGTAGTCACTGGTACTGCTTTTTGGTTTATAGAGGGATGTCAGGAATCTCTGTGTTTGGCAAACATTTGGGTGGAGGGGACAGATCCTTTCTGATGGCGCTCTTACATTCAAGGTGATCTATTTTATTTCTGTATTTGTTTCCCTCTTGGATCAGATCTGTCATAACTTCCTTTGTATATGCTGTCCATCAATATAGTCTATAACTTTTTGTTGTTCAGACAGAGATTATACTGAGGTTCTCCTTTTTCTGGAGAAAGATTAAGCTGTATTGTGTATTTATTACTGTGTCTGAGATTCCTGTTTTCTCACCTCCATATCATATCACAGAAGGCAGAATATGGTGTGATGTGGTTGAAAAAATACTGGACTGTGATATGAGACCCAGTTTTAGCTCAAGTTCACTCCTAGATGACCTGGCCAAGACATTTGACTGTCAGTTTGATGATCTCTGTAGTTTCCTGTCTCCTCCCGCCTGGTATAGTGGTAGTCACACGGATAGTACTGGGTTGGCCAAAGCCCAGGTGAACTTTTTGGAGGAGTTAATCTGTCATTATTCTCTATTTATTTTCACTAAATGACCAGTATTTACCATCCACAAAGGTCTCTCTGAAATAATAGCTAACAGCTACTAGAACAGGAACAAACCTAGTGTTTTGAAACACTTTACATGAATTAATTCACATGATCCTTAGACTAATCCTGTGAAGGGGATTCCAGTAGTAGCCGCATTTACGTGATGAAGAGGTTTGGCTCCAGAGAGGTTAAATAACTTGCCCAACATGAGTAACTCAAACGTGGAGAGCCAGGATTTGCACTCATGCAGCTTGACTCCTGAGCATGTTGTCTCTTTTCTTCTATGTTACCTGCTTCTCTTTGTCTCGAAGTGAAAGCTACAGCTTCATTTTCCAAACATTGACATATATACACCACCAAATGTAAAATAGATGGCTAGCGGGAAGCTGCTGTGTAACACAGGGAGATCAACTTGATGATGGGTGATGACCTCTAGGTGGTGGGATAGAGAGGGTGAGAAGGAGCCACGGGAGGGAGGGGATATGGGGATATAGGTATAAATACAGCTGATTCACTTTGTTGTACAGCAGAAACTGGCACAACAGTGTAAAACAATTATATTCCAATAAAGAGCTTAAAAAAAAAAAAAAAGACTAGGACCTGAAGTGAAGCAGCTCATTCTCAGCATCACCCTATACACTGAAAAGAACAAACCACATATCCTTTTTTTCTTGGCAATTCTAAAATAGTAATGGCTTTGGAAAATGACAAAGCTTGGCTCTTTTCTAGTGAAAACCTTGGAGAATAAAAGAGGAAAATAATTCAAGCAGCTTCACTAGGGTCATTTTTACACATTCAGTTTTCTCTTATCATATCTGAATTCCATAATTGAGTAACAAGACACATTTGATTTATCAGTTAGAGCTTGCTATATTATCTAATCTTCTGTTTTCTAATTGCTGATTTTAGAGGACCACAGTTCTGCCTGGACGCATATTCTAACAAAGCTTTCCATTAGTGCCCTTAGCATATCATTTCTTGAGACTCTAATCACTGATTAGCAAGAGTTTGCTTTTTAAGTAGATGCGTCTTTAATTCCCATCACTTGTGCCTCTTCGCTGTTTTCATTCACCAAGGATGCTCAATCTAAGACAATTACCCAGTGAGTCTGAGAGGAACAAAAATCTGCCTGTGTCCTAGGTGGAGAGGCAACTCTGGCTGGGATGTTTAGACAATGGGTTGGAGAGAAGTAGTGAGGTATGCTTTATTGCTGCTCTAAAAATTCCCGGGTTAGCAAACGGCCTCACTCTTCCTAAATTACATCCTACTGTCCTGATGTGAAAACAAGCAGGAAATTCTTCACAGAATTAAAATATAGGTAAGAAAATTTAGAGTTATGGTCATGATTGCCATTTACTGCTGTGATGTGGAATCACCCTGGCACCATGAGAAGTGTAAAAGTGAAAGCCTTCTGTTGCTTGGTCACGCCTCATTTTCCAAGGGGACGCGTGTAACAATTTGGTGTGTATCCCTGCAGAGCTTCCACATGCACGTGTGGTCACACACACACACACACACACACACACACGGAAGCATGTGCACACATGCAGAGGTATGCTACTTACACTCATCTACAGCTTGTAACTCAAGGTCACCTTTACATGCTAACAGATACAGATCTTTCCTTTTTTTTTAATGTTCACATACATAGCATAATAATAATGTATATTGCTAACATTTGTCAAGCTCTTATTCTGTGTCTCATATTGTACTAAACCCTTTACATACAGATGAGGAAACCAAGATTCAGAGAGGTTTAGTAACTTGCCCAAGTTTACACAGTACGTTGGTGCAACCAGGATTTAAACCAAGGCCGTGTGGCACCAGAGTTCGTTACCAGTCCCCTGCCAATGCACACTGGTCTCTCATTTTTCACCATGACAAATATTTCTATAGTGAACATCTTTGTATACAGATGTGTGTGAAGTATTTCTCTTTGATATGTACCTTTTGATGTTTGAGAGCCAACTTTTATTTATTTATATAGTTAGTTAGTTTTGATATTGACTTGTGCAAAGAGGTTACAGCCTATCTCCAGAGGGGCTTAAGCACAGCAATGTATCATCTTGATAATGACAATGAATTTCAATTCTTTTGTTGTTTTAGTAGACTTTTATTTATTTAATACAAGGCCCACCAGTCTTTGGCTGTGTTCAGCAGTAGTGGCTCTCAGTTGCTGCTGGAGTCCATGTTTTCAACTATCAGTGTCATTCAAAGCTTAGGAGAGGAAATCCTGATTATGTAACAATTTGGGGTACTTACTCTTCAGGAGTGAAACCTTCAAAGAGGTCCCCTGCTGAACACTGAAATAATACATCACTTACTAAATAAGGTACTGATGTCTTCTGCTCAGTATGACACTGAAAAATGCAGTTTCATTTTTCTACTTTCCATTTGAGTGGGTTTAGATTTGCTAAAAAAAAAAAAAAAAACAGTTAAAAATAAACAAACAAATAAACAAATCTTGGTCTATGAAATTTTTGCCTGTATTGCTGAGATAGCAACAGAAGTATAAAGTTGAGATGGCTTTTGATCAATAGAGTGATTAATGACTACATCAGTGAGTGTGGAGGCTGGTCAATAATATAATGATTGATAAGTGAATTTCCTGCCTCCCAAGAAGCATCTCATGTACCTCTTTTTTTCCCTCATATCTACTGACAGATCCTTATACTAGCTTGGGTTGCTGGTTGGCCAGGCAGGTGTCTTTGTGGTTGTAGGATTCCAGATCCATCGGCTGCAGTCCTTCTGAGCGTGGGCTTCAGGCCACACTCTCCTGTTGTCTGCCCACAGAATGCCCTGTGGCAGGGGCTTGTGGGGTAGTGTGGGTAGATCCGAAGTCAGAATATACTATCCCCACTACAGGAAGATTAACTCTGAGACTTCACATCATGGTGGAGTTATATTTTGCACTGAGATAGAAAGACATAGTAGAATTCTGCACGCATGTCTCAAGGCTTCAAAGCTCCTCTCTCTTCCCTGAACTCTGCTGGTGGCAGCAAGAGCAGCAGAAGGGTCCTTTCCATCTTTACCCTAGGTGGAGAGAGAAGATGATAGAGAGGGCTTTCATCTGAGTTTGGGAAGATGCGTTCTGTTTTTTCTTTTTCTCAGATAATTTGGTGACTACCTTGTGATAGTCACATGTTTCTGCCATTGGCATTGAGAATAGTTGCTCATCATCTTAACAAAGCAAATGATGTTCTCTTTAGCTTTTATTTTTGCAATCAAATTTGCCATTGATCCAGACAAAACTATAAAGATTTGTATTGGCAACTATGTAAACATGCTCTCGCACTTAGGCCTTAAGAAAAAGGAGCTCTGAGTTTCGTGCTATCATGAATGTTGAAGTTTCAGATTCAATCAAAAATAAAAGTTGAAGAAAGCTTCCTCCCCCCCCTCCCCCCCACCAATTAGAAAGTAACATTCCTTTTAGCATATAACTTAAAGAACCTGAAAGAGAAATGCTGTGAGGAGGGTGGAAATCAGAGAGGCAGAATCGTGGTTGGTACTATGTTTCTAATCTGGCTTTCTGATTTCAATCCTGATTCTGACCTAGTAAAAGTTATTTAAACCCCTGTGCTTCAGTTTTCTTATCTATAAAATGGGACCAATAATTATAATAATAGTATCTACTTCATAGATTGTCATGGGATTGAGTTAATGCATGTAAAGCATTTAGAATAGTATGTAGAATATATAGAAAGCCCTCAATTCAGTAAATGTTAGCTGCTATTGAGATTGTTGTTGTTGTTAAGTAATAATTATTATTTTGTCATTCTCACAGGCCTTTTTCTTGTAACAAGTCAGGGAGGAGACAAACACATTTATAATAGAGTGGTTAAAAATTTGAACAAAAGCTAGGTTTAGTGCTTGTAGAAGAGGAAATAGAATTTACAGAATTTGTAGGCTTTTAACCTGCATAGGCGAAGAAGAGTTCTCTTCATTATGTAAGTTCCCACAGCTCATTAGGGAATCAAGACCACAAGAAACCTCTCTAATGAGTTTAGCAGTTTCTCACTGGAAATCACAGTTTCTGAGAATACTGTTTAACCTGTGGTATTTTTTTTTAAAGGTATTGTGTTGAAAAAAAGCGAGTCAGCATAGGTTTTTGTTTGGCTCTTAGCCTCTAGGTAAGTCTTATTGGACTCAGCACTCTGCTCTATTCTTGTGCAGGAGTGGCAGAAAGTAGATGTCAAATTTGTCAGGAGGATAGGATTATGTATAGATGGATCTGGGACAAAGACACTGATCTCATTGGTAGAGGAGCTCATGAAATCCTTTGGTTCTAAGAACTGGATACTAGTGAAAATGATAGTAAACTGTTCTGGCAGGCCAGTAACGATTCTGTAAGCAAGAAGATACACGCTGTGTGTGCGAAGAGAAAAACACTTTGAAATCTTTCTTTCTAATATATCTTATATATCTTGTTAAATTTCTTTTTTTCCCTTGGCTTCATTGAGGTGTAGTTGACTCTTGCTTTATTTCTTCATGTTATTCTGCTATAGAAATATTTTCTTTCAAGGACATGAGTTCCAAAAAAGCAAGGATTTTGTTTTTTAACACTGCTCTTTATTTTAAAATATATAAATTTATTAGTATTTTTTTCAGTACTTGCCAAGGTCCTTGTCATTATAGGATATGAAGAAATTGAATTATTCATTTCCTTCCTTTTTTGTGACCATTTATAATACAGCAGATGTACCTAGATAATCTAGATATGAATTCTTGACAGTATAGCAAACAGACTCAAGACTTAATGGAGCGGGTGAACATCTGTGTCAGGACCTCAGCTAAGAGAATCCTTTGTGGGAATCATAATAGCAGCTTTTTTTTTTTTTTAACAATAACTTTGGATTATAGGAGGTTCTATGACCAATTTTTATAAATCAAATTTAGAGAAAGCCATCGTCTACGTTAAAGATACTTCCCTTTTTAGTCTTTCTTCTCCAAGATCTTGTTTTGGAAGAAATCAAAAGATTACCTATAAGCAGTGGAGAGAGTATAGAGCAGGATTTTTCAGCCTTGGCACTGTTGACATTTGATTGTGAGGCTGTCCTGTGCATTGTAGGATGATGCGGCATCCCTGGCTTCAACCTACTAGATGCCAATCACATTCCCCCCCTCCTCTGCCAATCAAAAATGTCTCCAGACATTGCCAAATGTCCCCTATGGGAGCAAAATTACCCCTGATTGAGAAACACCAAAATAGACAGTAACAGAAATGCCAAAAACTCAGAAAAAATGTGGGACTCAGAGGCAGTAGAAGGGCAGCAAGGGGTTCAGGTTTTCTAAGTTAACAAAATAAAAGTACCTGTTAAAAAATAAAAGAAATTAAGAACTAAAGAAGACATCAGGAAATTATTTGAGACACTTAAACCAAAAACGTAATACCTTTACCATATAAAGATCACAAGCTAATCAATAGGCAATTGGCAAAGATGCATTTAGATAAATAGGCCAAAAGCACAAGAAACCATCTTCACACAGAAACGTAATGGCAAACATGAAATGTTCAAACTCATGTATGAAACCGATGGTGTCTATTGTTCTCACCAGTTTTCTATAGTTCAGTGCAAAAGTTATTAGATGAAGCAAAGCAAACTAGGGGCCTTGGTTAGGAAAGGTCCTGCAAGACAGAAGAGCTACAGTGGCCCAGAGCTAAGTGCCAGAACTCAGCAAAAGTGAGGAGAACATTCACAAGTTCATGTCGGAGCAGGACCAGGGGAGAGCGACAGAGACATGACTTCTTGTTTTATTTTTTTTTTTATTACTTAAAATTTTTTAATTTAATTTTATTTTTTAAGTTTTTAAAAAATTTTAACATAGATTTATTTATTTATTTTTATTGGCTGCATTGGGTCTTCGTTGCCATGCACAGGCTTTCTCTAGTTGCAACAAGCGGGGGCTACTCTTCATTGTGGCACGCAGGCTTCTCATTGCAGTGGCTTCTTTTGTTGCGGACCACGGGCTCTAGGCGCGTGGGCTTCAGCAATTGTGGCACACGGGCTTAGTTGCCCTGCGGCATGTGGAATCTTCCCCGGCCAGGGCTTGAACCCATGTCCCCTGCATTGGCAGGCAGATTCTTAACCATTGTGCCATGAAGGAAGTCCCGACTACTTATTTTAGAATGGAGGAAACCAGAATGAACTCTGTTCATTGAAAGTATTGGTGTGAACTCATGATATTAAGTAGAAAAAAAGAGACATAGAAATAGACATGGGCATAAATCTTTGTGTATGTGTGTCATTCATACATATATTTCCTAGCCTTGTCCACCAAGAGGGTCTGTGAGCAGTGCTACCTAGAGCATACCTAGTCCTAGACCTTGTTTTCTAAACACTGTCTCCACTTAAAAGTGTTCCTTGGACAAGTGGCTAATTCTAGGACTGGAACAGAGAAAGTAGAAGATGAGCCTGGAATATCTTGTAAGGAAGCGCCCAAAGAAAAGTAGGAAATATAGCTGAAGGACATAGGAGCAAACCTGAAGGGGCTCCTACCAAATCTGGGGCAATTTGAACATCAAAATAACAGTAGTAATAGACTGTAACCCATTAAATAAAATGGGGATTCATGATCCCTTACTGATCTAAATAAGTCAGTGCTTAAAATCTAAGTGATGAGAAATGGGATGTTTGCGTAGTCTCAAAGTAACTTCCCTACGCTCAGATACGTATTAATTACAAAGGGGAAATGAGTGACTTCACAGTGGAGAAGGCTGGCAGATACCACCTTAACCAACTGATCAAAGTTGATAGCATCGGTAATAGGACTGATTGAAATTACGTACCACCTGAAAGGCTATAATGAGAAGAACACAGCATCATTACTGTGATAATCTAATCAAAGATGCATAACCTGAATCTAATCGTGAGGAAACATCAAGCAAACCCAAACTGAGGGACATTCTGCAAGATAACTGGCCTCTAATCTTCAAAAGTGTCAAAGTCATGAAAGTTAAGGAAATGTATGCTTTAAACTGGATCCTCTTGCCATAGAAGTCATTATAGAATGATTGACACACCAAAATAGAGTCTAAGCATTAGATTGCAGTAATGTTCCAGGGATAATTTCCTAATTTTCATGGTTCCATTGCAGGACAGTGTTGTTGTATTTAGGAAATACACAGTTTGGTGGGGATGGGGCAACTACCTCTCAAATGGTTTAGAAAAAAATAAATTGTCCTGTTTTTGCAATTTTTCTCAATAAAAAAATTAAATAACAAAATTAAAAATGGTAGTGCTGGTAAGTCTCCTATCTTGCTGATATAACCCTTTAGATAGCAAATTAACAATATGTATCAATAGCCTTAAATGTTCATAACCTGACTGACATCTGGTATTCTATGGAAAGAAAGGGGAAAAAAATGGAAAGACACTTACACAAGGGTGAGTCAAAAATTACCTGCACTCCAGTTATATTAAAATTCCTGTTGGCTGCACTATCTTATCAGCACTTTCCATTCAAGACTACTGTCTCCCCCAGTCACTGCTGTGCAGGTGTGAATGTGTTACATCAGTTCATTTGTAACTGCTGTGCGAGCAAAAATGGATGCCCCACTTGTGATTTACATGAAAGGAGCAGCGTGCAGTGATTTGTTTTTTGTGGTCTGAGGGTGTGCACATCCGCACACTTCTGCCCACACTGGTGACACTCTGCAAAACTTTGTTTTGAGGTGTTAAAGCATCCTCCCTATAGTCCTGATCTTGCTCCATCAGACTTTCACCGGTTTGGTCCCCTGAAAGCAGCCCTATGAGGACGAAGATTCACTTCTGATGAAGAAGTGAAGACAGTGGTGCATTCATGGCTCACAGCTCAGCCTAAAACATTTTTTAATGAGGGAATATGAAAGCTTGTTGACAGATGGACAGAGCATATTGAAAAGCAAGGAGATTATGTTGAAAAATGATGTTTTTGTCTTTTCTAAAAGTTGATTAAAATAAATTCTACAGCCAGAGTGTGGATAATTTTTGACTCACCCTCTAAGTGGAAAAGTTCTCTTAATAGGCTGTACGTACAGTGGGTTCTTTACTATGTACAAAAATATCATTAAAAGACGGGAAACCCTACTCCACATTATTCTTAGTGTTAGCTCTTCAGGGCAGCTCTGAATGGCCACACATCAGCTAAACAGTTTTCCCTTTTTTTTTTTTCAGTATATATTTTATCTCCATTAAGATAGTTCCATTTCCTTGTATTCTATCTTCTCTTACCATAGCCAGCTCACTGTTCCTCCCTGCCCCCACTCCACCTTCATTTCAGCCCATCCCTGCCCCCGTCTTACATCTCACTGAGGGCAGGATTTTTTCTGTTTCCTGTGGTGAAACATGTTCAAACATGTGCTTTTATCCTGCGACTTTGGTGTTATGTTCTCTTTCTCTTGTACTGTGTGGACCTGTGTTAATGCTTTTCTCTTTTTAACCTGCATCTACCGGTAGACAGACAGGATCGCCCAGCCATGAACAGCACATGCCACCCACTTTCATGTGAGCAGGGGTAATTGCTTGGGCTTCTGGATCTTAGATTTCAAAATGCTAGCCAGTTAGAAGCGCGGACACTCATCCGTGCTGCCCTCAAAGGAAACTCCCTTCAGGTCGTTGGCTGAGGAATCATCTCTCATCTTGAGTTTATTGTACTGTGGCTAGATTCTATGCAGTTTCATGGGTATTTTAATGGGAAATTAAAAGCAGATGTCTACTGAAGTCCAGAAGGCCTCAAATTAACTTTTATTAAACATCTACTATAAATAAATAATCCTTTTAAAATATTCATAATAGCTTTACAAAGGATTTGTTTTATTATCATTGAACACTGGGAAAGTGGGGTTTAGAGGGGTTACTATTATGAGCGGTTAACCAGCTAGTAAAGTGGGAGAGTCAGGAGTAAGCCCACACCTCTTGGCTCCAAGTTCATGCTGTTTCACGAAACCCAGTTCCTCTGGAAAGCACAAAGGAAATGTTACCTGATCACCAGGAAATCATGTGGGCTAAACTTCACAATATGTTGCGTAGGACATGTACTTTCTCTTTATGACAAGGTTGTTAACGAAAACCAAATTTCTGTAATGCTTTTGAATTCTTGGAGATATATTTTGAGTTTTTTCTGCATTCTTCTTTTTTTTCCTATTTATAGATAATGTTAATAAGATAGAGTAAACTGTACACCAAAAGCCTTTTTCAGGTAGAATTTTCAGGTTCTCTGTTCTCGGAAAGCAAGAGTATGGACATTTGATACTATATGACAGAGACAGTACAACAAAAGCATATTATCTTTTTGTAGTATAGCCTATGATTTTCCATGTAATTTTCCTCTTACCCACTCATCCACTTTTACAAAAATAAACTTTTTAGTACTTCTGCAGCTAAACATTCCAAACTGTCTCATACCTGGCATGTCCCTTTAGGCTTGCCCATCCGTCATTTTGATCTCAGCGTTGCTGCATTGGCAAGATTTCCATTGTTAAATTGTCCTAATAAAAAAAAGCAACCCACAAACTCAAAATTAAATAAATTTAATATATCAAACCAATAACTATTACGTTATAGTCTGGAAATCATATAGTAACTGCTGCTACATAATAAAATTGTGATGTGAATAAAAAAATGAGCCGTAGGTGGTGAATGAGAGATTCTTGACATAGCAATTTTCTCATATTTAAAGCAGACACAAGAAGCCTATGCGCTGTAATCTGTCTTCTTGGCACATTCGAGAACAGTCCTGAATTCTGTGTTTTCCTTGTGGAAATATAATTTCTGTACCTATCCGTTCCTTCCAAATATTAAGCACGCCCTTTTGGTGCAGAGGAGTGTAGACAGTGCTTATGAAAGATGGACAGTAGAGTGTTCTTTTCTTGCTGTGAATTAATTAGCAGACTTCTCAGGTCCTAGATGTCTCCATCATTTGCCTGGAATGTGCTCTGGCACCTTGTGATGCTGCCCCTCTCTTGGGCACGTGCCAGGGCTGGGTGGCGATATACAATTATATAGTAATTGAAGATCAGAGCAAGCGTGACGGAATCTATTTCCCTTCTGCTTCTTCCCTGCTGTGGTGTGTCCTTGAGGGAAATTATGCCTGTGTGCAGATGATTGTGTGGGGAGGAGCGTGAGTATGGGAGGGTGGCGATTGGGAAAACTGCAGCTATACAAATTCCAACGTTTCCCTACTTGTGTTTGCATTTACCACGTAGGAACATATGTACACGCTATCAATAGAGGTGATTACGAAAACTGTTGATGCCTCCTGGAAGGTGAAATCACAAACTGCAAAGGTTTCTTGCCAGGGAAAATGTAGCAATGGCAGTGCCACCTGTTGTTTAAACCAGAGAACAGCTTCAAGGTCTGTTGCACAAACATGGGGGCAAGTGCTAGAAGTGAACACTGGAGAGCTTTTCTCTTGTCTCCTCTTGGGGAAACTCCAATGCCCCGTTTATAATCTCATACATTCCTTATAAAGTAGGCTATCAAATATGGGTTTTCACAGTGTATGAGAAGATAATTTAAACTGAAAACATACATTGGTCCTTGTTTACATTGTATGAGTTTCAACACTTTCTTCCACACGGTGAAGCTTAAGCCTCTCCCTTTTAGTGCTTTTTTTCCTCAAGAAAACAAAAGAGGAGTTTCTCTTCCATACAGCTGC
Organism: Hippopotamus amphibius kiboko; assembly: GCF_030028045.1. Lineage (NCBI taxonomy): Eukaryota > Metazoa > Chordata > Mammalia > Artiodactyla > Hippopotamidae > Hippopotamus > Hippopotamus amphibius. Next base: position 147,044,191 of record NC_080188.1, read on the forward strand.
TAATGATGGATGAAAAAGTAGGAGAGTGCTTGAGATTAGTGTCACGTCATGTTCTGTCATCCAGCAAGCAGTTCTCCACGGTTAGTGATGGCCAGTACCGGTTGCTTTTATTGCTGTCCGTATGTGGACTCATTTAGGTATCAGATGACTTGCTCTGTTCCTGTGTGTTCATCCTTCTGCAGGAAAGACAGTATAGCTCTTGAGGGCATTAAGAGCTGGTGTTAAGTGTATGTATGTAGTGAAGCCAATGTGAACTTAGCAGGAGGAGTTTCTGACATATGGTGTGTGATCATGTAGGTTTCAAACCACTTTAATTGCTAGAGACCAACGCCCACTGTCCAAATTTACCATGGCATAATTCAGTGGCTTTCACAAAGGTAAAGAACTCTGTGTTTAGAAACAGGTGTCTAGGTCAGAAGGCAACACAAGGCCAGGTGAAGGACATAGCCTTATTGGATTTCAGTCTCTGAGGCTGTTGCTGTTTTTCAGACTATTTCTCAATGTTCCAAATTGTAGGGAGCTTGCACTGGAGCCTTGGGGAGTGGGGATTCCCACCCACAGCACAGACAATAGCCTAAGTGGCTTTCTAAATTCTCCCCCTTCCTCATGTTCCTTTTCTAAATTTCTCAGACACATGGGCCAGACGTGTAGTGCTCACTTTCTGACTCTGCTAAACCACTAGCGGTAAACTTTAAGTTGTCTTATTGAGGATTGACACCAACCAGTGGTGTTTATATTGGCCTTTTAAGTTCAAGAAAGCCAAAGCTCAGGCAGAGTTGTCAAACAAAAACAAAAACAAACCCAAAAAACTGTAGAAACAGCAATAGATGGGAGGCAGAAAACATTTGAGGGCAGGTTCTCAACCTTGGGGGCAAGTTCTTAAGCTCTTAGGGCCTTGATTTCCTCATCTATAAAATGGGAAATTTGGGTCAGATCAGATGAGAAGATTTTGAGGTGTCCTCTACCTTTGTGTGTGTATTTGGAATTTATCTTATAATATGCCATTGGATATATAAATTTACAATCCTATTTAAAAAGTAGATTTCTAGTCCAATTGCAATACTAGACTTTCCTTTCCCTGGATCACATGTGGTGACAGCCCTCTTCTAGCCTCATGATTTGAGGAGAAAGTTACATGTGTTTTCCATGATAGAAATTCTCCAAAGTTTCCGTAGAAGACTCACAGATAAACTAGGATAAGCACAGCTTTCCTTGGGGAAATACCATCTTCCCATAACCCTCTTCAGCCTAATATGATCTTCAATACATAATAAATAGATGTAATAAATAAATTAATATAATATAATATAAATAGACAATAAATAGATATAATAAATATAACAAATTTTATATCCATAAAGAACACATCATAATTAATATCTGATCCCTTAAAACAGCTATGTTTTGGAACAGTTATTTTAGACCTCTAAACCTTAAGCATGGATAAGATTTGTTTTTAATCTAAGAAATATTTTATGATGACCGTTTGAAGATGGGGAAATTAACTTTTCCCCATCTCCTGTTCTTTTTCCTTTGTGGATTTTCTCAGTCATGGGTATTCATTCTATGAATCAGCGAAGGTAATTCATTTAACTGCTCACCAAAAATGCACTCAGATTGCTCCTGCAATAACTCATTTTTAAGCAAACCAAAAGAGTAGGAAATGAGGAACATGGAGAGGGAGTGTATTAAGTTATGCTTACTCTGGATACATGCTTTAGTGGACGTTTCTGTCCAGGGATAAAAGCTGGGCACAGCTCTCATTGGTGAGCACCTCATGTTCCTTACTTTCTGTGTGGAGAAGCTTCATCACTGGTGTGAGGTCTGGTAGTGAAGTGGTGAAGGGGAGGAGATACAAAAGTAGAGGTCCATTTTTAAAAGTCCATTTTTATCCACTTCATGCCTTTAGACTACAACCAAATTGTTGCTCCAAATAGAAAACATGATTCTGAATTATTTCCCATCAGAAATCCAGAGAGGGGAGAGACGCATCTTGTTACACCGACAATTACCATTTCCAGTGTTATTTTAAAGGTCATTATCATTATTATTTCAAGCTCTTATTCTTATTGAGGATAATACTAAACTTTATAATATGAGACAATACCACCTCTCAATAGCTTCTCTCTCTTCATTCTAGTTATTCTTCTCGGGGTCACAACTATTTTCTGGAGGGTTTCTTTTTTTTCATTTTTAATGAAAAAGAAAACATGTTTAACATTTCTTTCCTTTTTTAAGTAATGAGAATACTGAAACCTGGTTAGAAGGGTTGAGACTTGCCTAAAGATGCCCCCCATCTTCAGTGTTGGAAGGAGGTGGTCTAACTTGGAATCTAATGTTCTTTCCCATATGTTCAAACCCATGTTATTTTCTCCTTTGATACCCTTTCACATATATGTGTGTATATGTGTGTGTGTACACACAGATACATGTTACAGAGTAATCAAGGTTTCAATTAAAAATATGTATCCATACATATTTCCATGACTTCAAAACATGTGAAAGCTCCTAGCTTAGATGAGGATGCACTGAAGTTAGGATTGTGGAATCTTCCCACAAATGGAAAGGACACTTAAGAGTAGTTTGATTAAGTCCTTTAGCTTCAGGCTGTTCTGCACCAAAAAACAGCCTCAATAAATCACCTAAACTTTCTGTATGTTGGTGTGGTATTTCCCCCCATTACAAGGATAGAGCATTTATGATTTGACCACCACAGTCTGGAGCACCAGAGCATCGTGACGATAAGTGCTTTGAGTGTAATATCTTATTGCAATGCAAAGTTACACACTCCTGTAGATATTTTGTTCATTTTGCCCTTGTTTCATGTAGTTAACATTTATTGAGTGTGGACTATGCAGGAGTCAGGCATTTCACAGCAACCCTAGTTTCCTAAGTTTTCAGTCAAGGAGAAGAAACTTGAGACTAAACGACTTGCCCAAGGTCGCGTTGCCAGCAAGTGACTTGGCTGGTACTTGAACCTGGGTCTCTGACTCCAGAGTCTGGTAAGCTCTTCGCCCCTGAACTCTGCCTTCTCACCTGGAAAAGGTGCTGTGGTGTCCCAGTGGATCTGCCCACAATCTGCAGGCCTAAACACAATCAATCCTGTGGTTCTGTGTCTTAACAGGGATGCTGAGGGCAAAGGAGGGGCTCTTACTTTCACAACAAATGACTTCGGCGTTCATGAAAAACTGAAGCCTAGAAAATCACCAGCACCTCGCTTTGTGTGTCGACACTGCTGCTTTGTTTCCCGGGGTGGCTGCTCCTCATTAAACTGCTCCTTCCCCGTGTTGCTGGAGAAAGGACAGGAAAACTTCAGAGGAGCAGCTATTCCCAAAGCGCTGTTGTTGCCAGAGCTTCTGTATTCACTTTTCAAAATCTGAAAAATAGTGGTGGCATTCATACAGCCCTCACTCCCTCCAGGATCCCAGCGCACTTGCAAGCACAGAAACCTTAATGAGCCCAGGGAGGGGGAGGCGAGAGGGGAGCCTCCTTCCCAGATACTCAGGCTCAGCGGGTCCTCAGCTCACAGGAGCGCCGGCCTCCCTGAGGCCCACCTTTATTTCTTATTTATGTGGAGTTGTAGAATATAGAAAGAGCCCTCAGACATCACAGAGGCGAGAGGTGACTGATGTTTTCCCCGCACAGGCTCCGGGTGTGTGTGGGTAAGGCCTGATTGCCGCTCGCTCTCTGAGGTCACTTGGACCAGCTACTGAGCATAGCCTTGGCTCTTCATTACTGTCAGAGTTTAAGGGCCCTTGAGTGGTTTGACCCTCCTCTCTCGAGCTGTTTACAGATAAGGAAAGAAGGAGAAGGGAAGGGACTTCATTGCTGTCACACAAGCACAGTACCAGTGATCCCCCTCCAGACACCTAGCATCTGGGAACAGCACTTATTTGGTGGCATGGCTTGGTTGTATGGTATAGACAAGGGCCATGACTTACACCTTTTTTTTTTTTGGTATAAAACCACCCCCTTGACATCAGTAATAACTTATTAACTGACGAATTACTGTCATTTTTCAAAATTTGTTTCATTCTTTTCTAACAAATTTTATCCTGTTTCTCACTTCTGAGTGCAGATTGCCCTGGAGTGTATGTCTTGTCTTACCCTTCTGCCTTTTCTTCCATTATTGTCTTTAAAATTTTTTTATTATGGTAAGAACACTTAACATAAGATCCACCCTCTGAACAGATTTCTAAGTGAACAATACAGTATTGTTATCTAGAGGCACAGCGTTGCACAGCAGGTCTCTAGAACTTACTCATCTTCCGTAACTGAAATTTTATATCCATCGATTAGCATTCTCCTTTTCCCCTTCCCCCAGCCCCTGACATCCACCATTCTATTCTTTGCTTGTTATGTGTTTGACTATTTTAGATAGCTCATATGAGTGGAATCACGCGGTAGTTGTCCTCTGTGAAGGTATTATTTTACTTAGCATAATGTCCTCAAGGTTCACCTGTTGTTGCATACTGCAGATTTCCTTTTTTTTTTTTAAGACTGAATTATATTCCAATGTATGTACAAAACACATTTTTAAAATCCATTCATCTTTCAGTGGACATTTAGATTGTCTCCACACCTAGGCTACTACTGTAAATGATGCCACAGTGAACACAGGGCTAATATCTCTTTGAGATCCTGATTTCTGTTCTGTTGGATAATACCCAGAAGTACAATTTTCCGTTCTTTCCTTATCACCTTTTCTTCCCCTAACTCTTCCATCTCTCCCTCCTTAGAAAGAACATCCAAAGTGCTAGATGCATGACTCTGTTTTATTAAGAAGCCTCAAATCCTAAGGGTGTTTACTTATTTCTTTATGTATTTATTGCTATCGTTGTTCTGTGTTTAAACCCCTCAACCTTTTTTGAACCTTAATGAGATTTTGGGCAACTATCTTGGTTTTCCCTTGGTTATTGAAATTAGTCCAGTCCAGTTTAAATCCAATTTTATACCTAATTCAAGTCCCTTTCTCCCCATCACATATTAGACTTAAAACTCAGGGAGCTTAGAGGGGACATGGAGCCTCTCTTTTCCTTTCTTCACGTTCCCTAAATGATAGGCTTTGGCACATGTGCGCTGGTGGGCCAGTTGCAGGATGGTTCAAGACAAATGCTGCTGTCTTTCATGGAGAAGGTGCTGGTGATCCCTGCTGCTCTAAAACACCCTCTGTAGCAAGTATCCAAATATTGACTCTTGCAATATGTATATGTGGGCCATTTGGAGGGCCCTGTACCCTTATCTTCCTCCCACCATGGTGGAGGTGCTGGATGTGGAAGCTTTGGCCCTAGTTCCATTGGCCACCTCTGGAGTTAGGCAGTCATAAGATGGCTTAAGCTCAGCTGTATTCTGTGGGGTCCACCTGTCCCATGGGACACACATGTATTTGTGACAGAACAATTGATAGCACACAGGCTATGGCACTGCCGTTTTTATCAGCTCTCCCATTCTCATAATCCCTGCTCAGGTAGGCAGAGATGAGATCAGAAAATTGGCTGCTCAAGTAGACACTTAATCAGGTTCACTTTTCTTTTAATTTATTTTTTTATTGAAGCATAATTTACTTACAATGTATTAATTTCTGCTATACAGCAAAGCGACTCAGTTATATACATACATATGTTCTTTTTTATATTCTTTTCCATTATCCCAGGGTATTGAATATAGTTCCCTGTGCTATACAATAGAATTTTGTTTATCCATTCTATATGTAATAATTTGCATCTACTAACCCCAAACTCCCAGTCCATTCCCTGCCCCACCCTGCTTGGCAACCACGAGTCTGTTCTCTTTTAGACTCACTTTTTATAGGTACCCCAGAACATTCCCTTCTGGAAGGAAAAGCACCCTCTCCTATCCCCCATGGAATCACTTTTCATCTTGAAAACAAGGCCAAAGACAAACTCACATTTTTCAGATTCTGCAGTCTTGGAAGAACAAGTGTGGTCACAGAGAGTTGACAGCAGAGTTCTGCTTAGTAAGCCCTGGGAGGAGGATGTCTGGTACCAACTGTTGGCAGCTTCTCCAGCAGTCTCCTTAGACCATGCGGACTTTAGCACTTTATCCTCAGCTTTGGGCTTTAGCTTCAGCTCTGGATGAGTAGGGAAAGCTCTTCTTAGTATGTAAGTGGAATAGCAGGAAAGAAGCAGGAAAGGGAAAGACCTGGCATTTTTGGCTCTGGATCAGGAAAGAGTAATCCAGCTCTTCCCCTCTGCTGCTTTTCTCAGTCTCTGGCTATTCCTGTTCTTGAATTTCGTGATGTTGATTGCTCTTACGTTCTAGAGGTTTCAGAATCCTTGGTCTCGTTTGCTGTCAAGTGGCCAGTAGCCCTGCCACTGTGTGTTCATTGCACGCATGATGTTAACTACGGTTGACACAATAGTGGGGTCCACGTGGAGGGCTTCTTCATGGACAGCTCGCTGCACGGTCTGAGCTCCACCTGTGTTCTGTGTGGGTGTGAAAGACAGGTGTTTTGCTGTGTGGGACAGGTCAGTGTGCCATACCTGTTGCCTTTACCTGTTGATCCACACACCAGGAAGCTGTGGCTGAATTCAGGTTACCTCTGATTTTTTAAAAGATATCCTGAAAACAGACCTCATTGATTTACCTTGTTGTCTTTGGCAATGACCAAACTTGAACAGCCCCCAAGAACAATAGAAACTAGCTGGTTTTCCCTGGTGCACTATGTCTTTTATTCACAAGAAATCGTCTCAGGGTAAGTCAGAATTATGCTTGGGTTGCTTATCATGCCCCAGTTTTCTCACATATTTTCTAAAAATGTGAGGAAAGACAGATGTGAGGGAAGGGCTTTGCATATTGTCGTCCAGGATTTCCCCCTGGGAAGGAGGGGAGCCGGCTTTAGCTGCCCTTTGGTAGAAAGAGCACGCAGGTGGGTCGGCCTGAGCACTCCTGAGCTGCCTGTCCCTCTCCGTCCGTATTATCTCCCCTGTCCTATCCCAGCCTCTCCAACACTCTGTGCTCAGTGCACCCCGGCCCCTTCAGCTCCCCCCACCTTCTCTTTCTAGTCACTTATAAGGCAGAATGGCAAGACTTGCTTTCCCTGCAAAGTATATTTTTACTGCAACAACTTTAACATTTATCTTGGGGGGACCTTGGCGTATAGTTAGATTTCTTTCAACAGTCAGGGCATGTTTGTGCTTTTAATGCAAAATCAAATGCACAATCTTTATTTTTTAAACTACTCTTTAAACATTATGGTAGAATTGATTCCCAAGTGTACAGTCAAGAGCCCCCATTTCTCCCCCATTAGACTACACAAACCCCACTCACAGAGATTGGGAACAATTAGATTCTCAAACGCCACGTCTGGTATGGAGGTTAGCTCTGTATAGAAGGCAGACTGGAGATAAACTAAATATCAAGAGATGTGTGCTGACCTCTCACCAGGGCTGGTTCAATGAAGACATCAGGTAATGATAGTGAATGACTGACTGGAGCTTTGAGGGACTTGGCTTCCATGCCTTTTCTTTACCCCCTTTGCAGTTTTCATAGGACTCTGTACTAAGCAGATACTTATGTTTTACTTTTGCAGTATCATTCTGAAGTTGCCTCTTTACATCCTTAAACCATAGCCATGTTGATAATTGTGGGAAACTGGAAATGAGGAGTGGAGCCCTCCAAGGCGCTGTGACCTACTTTCTCACAACTTCTCATTTTAGCCTCACGGCAGCCCCTCGTACAGCTAGGTGACTGTCCCTATTTTAGATGACCAAAGCAACGTACAGGGAAGTTGTCCAAGGTCAGACAGCTAGTTAGCTGAGAAACCAGGGTTTAAATCCAAATGTAGTCTTCTCTCCACCATGTGTGATTGCTTTCCTGCTGTTAGCATTTGCTTTGCTGCCACTAAAAAGATCTATACTTTGTCTACTGAGTCTCAGGACAATGGGACTCTCTTAGGCTTGCCTTAACCTCATTAATGCATGGTTTAAAAGCTAGGAAGAGCCCCCATTTGTGCAGCCTTTCTTTTTTTACATTCTTAATATGCGCCTCCTCCCTTTAAATGCTTTCATTGTTATCCCATACTTTTGTTTCTGGTAACATCTCTCATCACATGGGTCTCCCCAGGGAACAGTGTTTACTTGCTCCCTGTTTCATGCGCTGTCCCCAGCTCAACTCTATGGCCCACCCTGTTCTAGTCCCAAACCCCACATAACCCTTTGTGTGCACGTGTGTTCTTAGGCTACCAAGGATAGAGTCTCCTGCATGAGGAAGCTGGATGAGAGCCTGGAAAGGTTATTTTGTTTAAATTCTTTCCTTGAAGTTCCTTTGGTGAAGGAGCCAGGCTGGAAATCATACAAGAACAGTTGTGTTTCATAGTTACAGTGTAATTGGGAAACTGTAATTCATGGCCATTAAATTGCTTCCTTTGAAGTGTAAGAAAAACCAGAGCAACTTTTACAGCCCTTTAACCCCCAGGATTATAGTGCACATGAATTAAAGGCAAGTGTGTTATGAACTCTCCCAGGTACCATGCCTGGCAGAATTCCATCTTCACCCTAGCGCTCACTAATTGATTGACTCTCAACTGAAAACTGGAGTGGGGGATACCGGGATCTTTGGAAGGCTTTTTCTTCTCTCTCATCTTTGTATTTTTATAAAATAAGTCAGAGGTGAAGACACTTACTGTGGTTGGTCGAATGAAAATGAGAATTGTTCTTTCCCTGTAGGGTCTCTTCAGTAAAGTGCAGCTGAAAAAGGATTACTTAGCACTTTCTGAATGTCAGTATGATGCTGGCCTTTTTACATACCTGTTTTCCTTGAATCCTCACAACAATCTAATGACGTGAATGTTAGCATTCCCACTTTACAGATAGGAAAGATACAGACTTGAGAAATTAAATACCAGTAAGTCCATGATCACTCAGTAGGTGGTGGTGCCTGAATTACGGCTGAGATCTGAGCCAAAGCATGTGCTTTGCCCCCAGCCTATGTTGCTTCTCAGAACTCATACCTGATGCCACAGAAAAATCACTAGTACAGCTGGAGCCCCATGTCCTGGGTTCTAACATCACTAGTATAATCAGTTGTATGATAAATTGCTGAGATTCACACTATCGTAATTTTAAGGGAATTTCATAGGAAAACTATGGAGAAAGATAAACAATAAAATTGTATATTAGTATTTAATGACTATATATGAAATATTTGTATTATATATAATAAACATGCTCTATGGCATATATCTTTACCTAATTTTAGTAGAGGCTTAAAATAGATATCATCAGAAAAAATAGTGTTTTTTCCATTAAAAATTTCATTGATAGCTGAGCTGATTTTAAAAGGAGGGGTGGATCTTTCAGAATGTGGAAGGTCAGGTTATGCTCCACTTGTTCTGAGAGGAGGTAACCCATAAAACATAAAAAATCTTGAACTTCAGTTGTATATATTTCTTAGTAATAGATTCTGTCACCTGTATTTATTGCCTGGAATATTTTCAATATGGACTTAGTCCTGGACAATTCTGATTTGGGCCATTACAAGTCCCACCACTCCACTAGATGGCGCCGTGGTAGCATGGATATGCCTGGTGCCCCACCATGGTTTTGAGAAGCAGGTAAGAACTTTGTCCTGTTGGGACACCCCAAAGCCTAACGGAGTGTGACTTAGAGCCCCGTACCATAATAGGATTTTTTCACTTTTCTTATTCTGGTTCCAGTTCTTCTTCTGTGTGTCTGCGTGTCTTTGCTTGGTATTTCTCTGCCTTTTTACCATCTTTAACGCTTCAACATTTCTTCCTGGTCCTGCCCACCACTCCTCTTTACTCGGAAGCTTCACTCTTCTCTTTCTTACTATGCATACACGTTTTCTCTTTTAGGGTGTACCCCATACTTACACTGTGCAATGACAGACTGAGATGTTTATGAGCCATGCAGTGGGGCCAACTCCTGGGGCTTCTTTGCAAGGGGATGGTCATCTTGCCCTTCAGACTGGAGTCTTTCCTCACACCCGCATGGTCTCCTCGGTGGGCTCACCTTGTCGCTTTTCTCTACAGTGAGTCTGGTGCTTTCTCAGAAATGGTGGGTTTGGTTCTAGCAAATACATGGGGTGTCGAATATGAGAGGCATACAAAGTATCTTGATCTTCTAGGGCACCATGCAGAACCAGGACTGAAAGGGAGCCGCTGGGGCCTCTGTCTAAGCCCCTCAGTTTGAAGTGAGGAACAATGCAGAGGGTCCTGGCTCCTCCCGGTCAGTTTAGTGCTGTTGTGAGTAGCTGCCAGCTCCAAAAAGGAAGAGCCTTGATATGCAAGGAAGGCAACCATCTGTGAAGGTTGTTTATTGCAGGGTGTGCAGTTCTGAAGATTACTCAGAGAAGTGACCTCTGTTTGACTATCACTTGTAGTTCAAAAGAGGATCGTGAAACACATTTAAACTATTTTCAATCGTCCCCATAAAGTGTTTGTCTTTGCTATATGGGATTATTATTGTTTCTGGCTTCAAAGCACAGCTTTGCAAAGCCAGGGGTCACCTTGTGGGAAACAGGCATGCTTCTCAGATTTAGATTTTGGCAAACGTGGCTAATGTAAGAACTCCCCACTTTCAAAACGTGATGAATTCCTCATATCCTTTGGTTTCTAGAATGAAGCTAGACCTGTCTCTTCATAGTACTTAGAGCAAGGAGAAACTTACAAAACATCTAAGCCCTATGAGGCTGAAGATGGGTTGGCAAGAGGAGGAGGTGCTTATGGGAATCAAACTCGTAGGTGGGCAAACATGTCTGGACTTGCCTGGCATGTTTTCTCTTGGGTGCAGTTCATCTTCTGTTGAAATAAAACTTCCTCACTAGTCAGAAGTACATTTTCCCAGATGTCATTTAATTCACACTAATGAATTACAATGAAGTTGAGGTGAATAGGTTGGAAGGCAGTTTGCAACTGGCCTGTGGTTGCGACCCTACATATGGCTCTGTCTGGTGACCTGAGGAGTATCATTTGCGTTAACCTTGCTCCCCTCTATCAGAGGAGCAAGACGGTGGCCCCCGTGGACTTTAGAAATTAAGTAAAATCTTAGGTGAAATAAGTCAGTCTCTGTTTAACTTATCTAGACATTCAATCTATGTAGAATATTTTTTTCAAAGAAATCTTTGATCTTTTTGTTTTCCAACATTGGATAAACCAAGGATGAATTTAACAAATACTCACTGATGTTATGTTTTGTTTTGTTTTAAATAAATTTATTTATTTATTTATTTTATTGGCTGTGTTGGGTCTTCGTTGCTGCACACGGGCTTTCTCTAGTTGCGGTGAGCGGGGGCTACTCTTCGTTGTGGTGAGCGGGCTTCTCATTGCAGTGGCCTCTCTTGTTGCAGAGTACGGGCTCTAGGCACATGGGCTTCAGTAGTTGCAGCACATGGGCTCAATAGTTGTGGCTCACGGGCTCTAGAGTGCAGGCTCAATAGTTGTGGCGCACGGGCATAGCTGCTCTGCAGCATGTGGTGTCTTCCTGGGGCAGGGCTTGAACCCATGTCCCCTGCATTGGCAGGCGGATTCTTACCCACTGCACAACCTAGGAAGTCCCACTGATGTTATGTTATATTGACATGTTCTCCTTCTTCCAGAATCCTACAGTTTACTAGACAGTAGGAACCCAGTGAATAACCAGTGATTAACCTTGTATTTGAGTTCTCTTTTATCTTGACTAGTGACTATTCGAAAATGAAACTCCTTAATGACTGTTTCGGCCTGTTGCAAACTAAAGAATCATAATGTGAATGTATGTGGTGGTGGCCAGGGGAGGAGGGAATGGGGAGGAGTCCTTTGGACCCAGGCCTGGATTTGAGGGCGTAGAGAAGTTTCCTGCCACCTTCAGTTTGGGGGCAAGATTGATGCTATGGGACATTCTAGAGAGAAGTGGAAGGTGGGAGCTTCCTACAGACCGCAGCCCCTCCTCCCCCACTGGGAGGGAAGGGAAAGAAGTAATATCCTATCTCTCTGCACCTCCTATTTCCTTTTTTTTCTCCAGTGTTCTTTTTTTCTCTTCGCTCCTCCTTTCTCCTTCCTCTCCTCTCTTCTTCCCACGTCTTCTGGGAAGAATAGAAAAGTACTGACACTTTTATCAGTGCTTTTGTCACCATCTGGCTGGCTTGAGGGTGATGAACAGGGAGGGGCAGAAGATACAAGGTAGCTGTTTGTGTGTATTTGTCTGCAGCCTGTCAGGCACAGTGCTTTCCTTGGAAAAACAAGCACCAAGATTTATACATCTGATCATTATCAAGAATCTTTATTCTGAGGAATTAAGCAAGAGAAAATGTCTTCAGTCAACCATTATGGAGAATAAATGGGAGTCAAGAACAGTTATAGCTTATTTCATTTACCTTTCCTAACAGTCTTGTGAGGCAGGTATAATTATTCCCATGTTATGGCTGAGAAGCTAGGATTGAAAACACTGAGTGAACCGGCCAGTGCTGTGCCCCGTGCCCAGCAGACAGTTGATAAATGTTTGCTAAATGAATGAGTAAAGTAAGTGATAGAGCCAGGATTTAAAACCAGATTTTATAACTTCAAGTCCAGTGCTCTTTCTGCTTTATAATTCTTCTTCCTGGAAGGGACTTGGGTGAGCCTAAAAGATGAGTAGTATCCTGTGCTATTTATTTAAGAGTTTATGTTTGATTTTGAAAGAAGAGGACTATGTCAGTTCCATTAGCCTTTATCTATCTCTTTTACTTTAGTTAACTTATAATTTTTTTAATACATCCCTATCCTTAACCTCCTTTTTGGGGGGGTTGGGGGGACCTTATGCTTATGTCTTTTATACTGGCAAGAGGCTCAGTTGTAAAAAATATAAATTCTGGGTCCAGACCCTAAGTTTAAATCTGCCACTTATTAGCTGTGTGACCTTGGCAAGTTATTTAACCATCAGGTCTCTCCAAACCCTAACTTTAAAATAGGGATTATAGTAGAAGGCGCGTCAAGGGGTTATTGTGAGGGTTATATGAGTTGATATATATATAGCACTTAAAACAATTCCTGGTATAGAATAAGTACTATGTAAATGTACTTCACATAACCTTATTGTGAATATTGCCATTTTCCTATATTTTTTCTACCTTTGGAAATAAACTTCACAGCAACAGAGTGTGTCATTATCACAGTCTTTCTTTTTGTAAAAGAATATTTATTGAGTAAGCTTTCTATGTTGTTATTTTTTAAAATTTCCACATTATTTTGCCCCTTTTTGCTTTTTCTCCCTATTTTGGTTTCATATTTGGTTGTTTGTTTTTATTGTGGTAAAATATGCCATTTTAACCATCTTTAAATGTATAATTCAGTGGCATTAATTACATTCACAATGTTGTGCAACCATTACCACTATTTATTTCCAAAACTTTTTCATCACCTGAAACAGAAACTGAACCCCATTGATCAATAATCCTCAGTCCCTTCTCCCCGGCTCTTGGTAACCTCGAATCTGTTTTTTGTCTCTATGAAGCTGACTGTTCTAGTTATCCTTTTATGGCTGGCTTCTTTCATGTAGCGTAATGTCTTCAAAGTTCATCCATAGTGTAGCATCTATCAGAACTTTATTTCTTTTTATGTCTGAATAATAGTTCACTATATGTATAGGCCACATTTTCTTTATTCATTCATCCGTCCACAGACATTTGGGTTGTTTCCACCTTTTGGCTACTGTATAGTGCTGCCGTGAACATTGGCGTATTTGTTTGAGATCCTGCTTTTAGTTCTTTAGGTATATACCGAGAAGTGGAATTGCTGGATCATATGGTAATTCTATATTAATTTTCTGAGGAGCTGCCAAACTGTTTTTCACAGCAGCTGCACTGCTTTACATTCCCACCAGTCATGCACGAGGGTTCCAGGTTCTCCACCTCCTCATCGTATTTCTTTTTCTTTTTTCTTTACTCTTCTTTCCTATTTTTTCCTCTTCTGTTCTTTCCCTTTTTTTTTCTTTTTCTTTTCTCTTCTTTTCTTTCCCCCTTCCTCCCTCCCTCCCTTCTTCCCTTCCTACCTTCCCTCCTCTCTCTCTCTCTCTCATAGCCATCCTAATAAGTATGAAGTGCTATCTTATTGTGGTTGTCATATAATCCCTTACTAAAATTATAGCTATTACGTAAAATGAAACTCATTTATCATAAAAATTAAAGACATCAAACTGTATTTCACATGAGTCCCTGGTTAGGTCACTGATTTACAGTTATTTATTCAACAAGAATCATGTCCGGATAAGAGCTATCAGGTTTCAAAACTCTGAGAGTTCAGAAAAGAAAGTCTCATTGTATTTTTTATCCAGGGTTAATGATCTCCAAACCCTCCCAAGAGGCAGTTAAGAGACAGTGGGATGTTAACCTAAGTGGGGCTCTTAGCAGGAAGATACTCTCTCTTCTTCATTTCTCTTTTGAAGAAATGCTGTGAGCTGAGCCTCAGAGGAGCCAACCTGTGACTGTACATTTTGGAATTCATTTGCTCACAGGTGTTGGCAGCCCTGGCCTAGGTCCAGCACAACATTTTCCCTGGAGGAATGCCACACTTTGGATTTCCTTGTCTGCAGACTGTGTTATTGTCCAACCTTTCAGGGATCAGAGAGAGGCTGGTTTGTCTGGGTGTTGCCAGAATGGTGCCTGTGCGTGACCTCTTGTCTGAGTACCTGCCAGAGGAAGCTCTCATCTCTTCAGGGCAGCTGAGGGCTTGAAGATGCACCTGATAGCGGCTGTCCCGCTCCCAGCACTTCTGATCGCTCTCTGACGGTGAGGCCCTTGTCCTCACCCCTTATCTTTGTACTTCCTCCTGTGTCCTCATGTACTCCCAGTGCCTTGAGGTGGGTCTTGTTTTCCTGGTGCTGCTGGATGCTCTGCAGTTCTGGGGAAGGGCTGGGAACTGTGAGTGTGGGCTGCAGCCCTTGCTCATGCCACGCTGTTTGCATAGCTAAGTGACCTGGAGAGAGTCCCTTACCGCAATGCCTGCCCTTCCCCAGCCCACGTCTCAGTTTTTCCCAGGGAAAATAATCCCTGCCACTACTGATTCACGGCTAAGATTGAATAAGATCGCGTGAGATGCAAATGCATTGCTCACCAAAAATGTTAGTTGTTGTTGTCTCTCAAAAGCTTCTTGAGGAGAGATGGAGTCTTGTGTGTCTTATAGCACAAAGCGTAAGCTCGGTAAATTCCAGCCAAAAGAAAGACACTCACACTTCTGATTTTACAGGAAAGTCAGTTCTCCAGGGATCCTTCCGGCACTGACATTCCCAGTTGCCTTCAGTTAGCACTCAGGTGACTCAGTTGCTCTGAAATGTAACAGATCAGTCTTTCTCTTCTTGTTCCTCATGCTATTCCATTGCAAGGGGCTCCACGTATTTGTCATCATTAAATAAATTAACTAAATGTCTCATCGTGTCAGGCCAGTGTGTCATTTCTTTGATTAAAGTCTATGCCCCGAACTGAGTTCGGAAGCCTCGAGAGCCAGAGCTGACTGCACCCGTGGAAAAACACACCACACGCACATCTCCCCAAAACAGACGCCCTGGCGGTCTGTACCAGCTGATGTAGTCTCAGTGCCAGGTCATAAATCAGAACTTTTCTGGGATGTAGGTCATGTTAGGGCTTCCGTATCTGGGGCAGACTCCTTCACCCAAAGCACAGAGGCATCTTGCTAAACAATAGGAAGGAGCTGGAAGAAGTTGAAGCCTGGGGCTGGTAAATAGCTCTTTCCTCTCCACTCTGCCCCCCACCCCCCACCCCCAGCCACAGGCTTTGAGCTTTTTGTGTTTTGGGAGCTGTCCGCAGTTTGGATGGGGATGCTGAAAAACCAGCCAGCCCTTGTTCTGAGTGCTGTTCTTGATTTTGTTGGGGTCTTGAATCCTAGGTTTGGCTATATTTGTTTAAGCTACCCCTACATTTATAAAGTATATATATATATATACCTTATAAATATATATTATTTGTACTTGGAGGTAGAGGTCTTGTGTCTTCTGGCTGTGAAAATGTGTCAGGTATTATTGAATTCCTACTATGTGCCTAGCACTCTTCTGGACCCTTCGAATACATTAGGTAACTGGATAGACAAGGTCCTGCCCTCATGGGTTTAGCTATTTGTTCCATTCTCAAGTGGTTAGAGCACAGTGTTTAGAGTAACGCCCATATCACAAGTTCTATTCTATGCAAACCCGTAGCATTACACAAGGGAAAAGTTCCATTCATCACAAGGCCCTACAGCCCTCATCCCAGCCTCCTGGTTGGCAGGTTTGTGCCATTAATCTCAAGGATCTGGAGAAGTTAGGAGCTGCTCAGGACGGTATGTCACCAATCAGCCAGGAGGTTTTCACTGAGCATCCTCTGTGTACCTTGCAGCACATAGAAAATCACTTCAGAATATGCCCTGCTAGAACTCTTTTCATTAAAGCAGTATAATGTGTATGTTCTTTTCAGTCAGACAAGATGGCTTGTGTGTGTGTGTGTGTATGTGTGTGTAAAGTAAAACAAGAAAATGTATGAAACATTCATTACATTGAGCACTGTTAACTGCCAGGGTGTCAGCGCCACTAAGAATCAGGGCCCAGGCCGCTACTCATTCAGACCTCCCCGCCCCCTCATCCCCCCACTACCTCCACTGAGGCCCTGGGCTGAGTCTGCTCCCTGGGAGAAAAAGAGAGGAGAATACAAATCACTGCCTCGAAATGTCATCCAGCCCCACAGTTCATATCTGCCTAATCTGTAAAGATTTACCAAACATGTTGACATAAATTATATACTTAATCTGCATAGTGGCTGTGAGTTTGTTACTGTTCCCCTTGCTGTTCAGGTGTGTAAACAGGCTTAGGTTACACATGTCACATGC
Organism: Hippopotamus amphibius kiboko; assembly: GCF_030028045.1. Lineage (NCBI taxonomy): Eukaryota > Metazoa > Chordata > Mammalia > Artiodactyla > Hippopotamidae > Hippopotamus > Hippopotamus amphibius. Next base: position 147,060,998 of record NC_080188.1, read on the forward strand.
GTGAAAATCACAGGGACAGCAAAGGAATTGGCGATGATCTTTGTGTAGCACAGGGCTTCTCAGGCTGTCCTGAGGGTTACGAAGCCACCTCTGATGTGTAGCTTTCATAAGCACAAAAGTTAGTGTAGTAAGTAGGCATTAGAAACATTCAGGTACATGATATGCTTTGTTTTACTTATTTATTTCTTTGTATTTTTTAAGAATTTAATTTTTTTTTGAAGACTGGGTTTTACAAACTGTGTCCTTTTTATGGTATCTTCTTTTTTACAAGAATTTTCTATATCTTTTCCTTTATTTCACTCCATTCCACCTAATATTGTGATCTACCTATGGATGGATAATAAGGGGAGGTGATAGGTGAATTACAAATTTGTGTTCTTAACGAGGGGCGTAAGACTTCATTTATGACTAGGGTCTTCCCTGTCTCTGAAATGAGACCAGAAATGCCTCCTGAAAGTATAACTCCTGCCCAAACGTGGAGGACAACCATGGGTGAGGAAGAAGCAAAAGCCCTGGGCTGGGAGCCCCAGGCTCCCGGATGCACCAGAAGAAAGCGTCCCTTACAGAGGACCAGGACGGGGGGAGGAGGGGCCGACCCGGGAAGAGAGTGAGCTTCCCGTCGCCCCTGAGTAGCCGGCGCATCCACAACAGGAGTTTAGCAAGGAACCCCGAGTGCCAGGTGCCCGTTGGCTGCTCTGTATCTTTACTCCTAAGGCCCCTGCTCCCTCTCCTCCGACCCCGGGGCTTTCAGTTTGTGGGGCCAATCTATGACTCTTGAAACACGCAGGAGACGTCTGGGGAAACGTGTAAATAATGATAATCACAGAGTAGTTCCTAAAGTATAGGCTGTGAAGCACTTAATAGTGTGGGCAGATTGTCCCTGGCTTTAAGATCGGGCTGCAATTTCCACTTTAAAATTGCTGCTTATACGACTTGGGGGATATAAGCCTAAAGGAAACGATTCTAACATTTTATTTTTCTGTGTGAGGCAAAGAGCAGCCAGGAGAAGGTGAGAGAAAGATGATGAACCAGCCAGAACGGACAAATTCTGGGGTGGCTTTTCCATGCATTACAACTGAACTATTTTCTGAGCATCTGAAGTGCTTAAATATGCGGGGTTCTTCATTTTGTGTGAGTTTCTGAATGGAACATCAGATATCGAGTTTAATGTTTTTTTCAATTGTAGTAAAATATACATAACGCAGACTTTACCATTTTAACCATTTTAAAGCATACACTTCTGTGACATTAGGTGCATTCACAATGTTGTACAACCGTCCTCACCATCCATCATCCATCTTTAGAACCTTTTCAGCTTCTCAGGCTGAAACTCTGTACCCATGAAACAGTAACTCCCCATCCCTCCCTCCCAGCCCCTGGCATCCACTGTCCTACTTCCGGCCTATGCATTTGACTACTCTAGGTCCCTCTTATAAGTAGAATCATACTGCCTTTTTTTGAGCCAAATTTTAAAATGTGATTTCCTTTTTCAAGTTTTAGTATTGCTCATGTTTTATAAGTAGTATATTCACTTGCATTATTTCCACACTCTCTTGTTAGAGAGCCAATAGAGTACGGTGACTTAGAGCATGGATTCAGGTACTAAACCACCTACGTTCAAATCCTGAGTGCCTCTTCCTAGTGATGCAGCTTTGGACGCGTGGATGAACCTCTCTGCGCTTCAGTTTCCTCAGCTGTCACTTGGGGGTAAAAACGATGCTCACCTCATAGGGGTGCGGTGAGGAGCAAATGGGTTCATAAGGGTGTAATGCTTCAAACTGTGTCTGGCACGTGATGAAGAGTCAATAAATGCTGAGGGGCAGGAGCAGCAGCCCTCCTGCCATCCAGTGTTATGAAGAATTGGGACTCCGTTCCTGTTTTATAGCTGTGGAGACTCAGCCTTGGTGGGTCACACGTACTGCAGAGCAGCAGACCCGTGACTACTCCAGACCTCACGACCACATTCTGGAGCCTTACTTGGGGTGCCCTTTGGCTTCCTTTGTTGAAATGTTCTGGAAGAACATGGTGTGACAGCCAGCCTCCAGCATGGCCCCCCGATGATTCCTGCCTCCAGATATTCACATCCTCCTGTAGGTCCCCTCCCACCTTGGGCTGGAGTGGGTCTGTGGGACCAGCAGAGTATGGCATGATTGATGGCGTGCCATTTCTGAGATTAGTTTATGAGAGACGTTGGCTTCTGTTTTGGTCCCTCCCTTGGAGAGAAGCCTCCTGCCTTCTTGTAGCAGCCTTGTGGAGAGGCCGCGTGGTGACTAACCGAGCCTCTGACAAACAGCCCGTGAGCATCTGAGGCTTGCCTACAACCACTTGAGTGAGCTTGGGAGCAGACCCTGCAGCCTGTGTCCGTCCTTGAATTGACAGTGGTCCCTGCTGACAGCTTGACTGCAACCTCATGAAATGCCCTGAGCCACAACCAACCATCTAAGCCACATCCAGACTCCTTTATTTATTTATTTATTCATTTACTTACTTACTTACTTATTTGTTTGGCTGTGTTGGGTCTTCATTGCTGTGCGCAGGCTTTCTCTAGTTGTGGCGAGCAGCAGCTACCCTTCGTTGCGGTGCTCGGGCTTCTCAGTGTAGTGGCTCCTCTTGTTGCAGAGCACGAGCTCTAGGTGTGCAGGGGCTCAGTAGTTGTAGCTCATAGGCTCTAGAGCGCAGGATCAGTAGTTGTGGCGCACGGGCTTTGTTGCTCCCCGGCATGTGGAATCTTCCCAGGCCAGGGACCGAACCCATGTCGCCTGCATTGACAGGCAGATTCTTAACCACTGTGCCACCAGGGAAGTCCTCAGATTCCTGAGCCTCAAAACTGTGGAAAAACGTTTGTTGCTTTAAGCTGCAGCTGCGGCAGTAGGTCACCAATACACATGGCCCCGCTCTCAATCTGCTTGTGTATGACGTAACTTTTAAGTGTGATTCTACCCCTCATTCCTATTTCAGTGTTGAAGAGCTAACAGGTGAGGAATTTATCTCTGTGCTTGCCCTAGCTCACAAGGTTATAAGCACCTTGAAGGTAGAACATCCTTAGGACTCTTCACAGCACCTGGTACGAGGAAGGGGCTCTGTAAATTATGTGTGGAATTAATACATTTTGTCCAGAAAAAGAATAAAAGGCACTTAAGTTAAAGTATCTACTTGTGTAGTCTGTTTTGTAAATATGAGAGGAATGTTTAATACTCAGATCTGGGCACTTATCTGAAGTTTCCTCTTGTTTGGATCCTTGATACATTTTAATAATATTTTCTCTTTCCTAATCTGACCTTGGCTTATGATTATGACTTATTACCATGCTCTATGTTTGATCAGCATAATTTGTTTTGAACAGTATCATTCAATTTGCAGAGGGGCTGCTCTAAATACCAAAGAGATATCTATCACCTGTGCGGGGACGTCAGCGCAGTAGAGTTCTAACACGCTCATAACAAGTTGCCACTAACCCAGCGACTTCACACGCCACACATGTGTAATCTTTTGGTTCTGTAGGTCAGAAGTTTGACACAAGTCCCACTGGACTGAAAAATCAAGGTGTAAGCAAGGCTGGTTCCTTTTTGGAGACTCTCGGGGAGAGTCTGCTTCCCTGCCTTTTCCAGATTCCAAACACCACTCTTATTCCTTGGACTATGGCCCTACGCCTCCAGACCAAGATGACCCATGCCAGTGAAGAATCTGCGTTGCGAGAAATCTCCTAGTCACTGAGGATGTGATGGAGTGTTGGACCAGCAGATCTCCTCCCGCTTTGTGTTGCATACTTCCTTCCTGATTACAGCCACTTGAAACCATGTCAGATCCAGAGATTTCACGTAAGGTTCAGAGACCTGGACCACACTGAATTAGGACCACAGGAGAGTTCTCTCCTAACGCTTCTCTCATGTAAATACAGTGAATGGAGGAGAAGTATCTTCCCCCTTTGGATGATATTAGAATTTAGAGTTGTGATGTTTACAGTTTACAGAAGAGGGAATGGTTTCCTTACATCTGTCAGGGGTCACTGAATACATGTCTTTTATTTGGCGTATATAATATTTTATTTTTAAAAACTGAATTTTTATAGCTTAAGGCAAGGTATCTATAAGATTTGAGCTTTTTGCTTTTACTGTACATGTTAAGCTCTGATTAAGTTTAACAAGGTTGGAAAAGACTAAACCACATCTATCACCACAACCCTGTCACACCTAAATTGACCTGTAAGCTTGGGTGTGGGGGACACTTGTAATTGAAAATCAGTAGTGCAAGATAGAAAATGCTTCTCTTGGATTCCTTCAAGGCACAAGGCAAGACACCTAAAAGCCTAGGCCAGAAGCCTTCACCATCTTTCCCCCTCTCCTGTATCCAGCTAACCAGTCATCTGGCAGTTAATGAATCAACAGTAATTTATTGCCTGCCTACTGCAGGTCCAGCCCCATATTGGCATTGAACACACACGGTAAGCTAGATTTGTGCTATTTGCTGCAGTTTGCCTGTAAGCAGATAATGCCTGGAGTTGATGTCTTCAGGGTGCTCACAGCCTACATTTAGGGGGAGATCAGCATGAGGAAAATTCACAGTGAAATGAGGAATAAAAGAGGAACAGTAAACTGCTCATGGGAGTGCAGAGGAAGAGTGGCTTCTCTTAAAGGACTTGCAGCAGTGGTCACATTTAAGTTGGGCCCTAAAAGGTGCAGAGGATTTTTTAGGAGGAGAAAAGGGACAAGGCACTCCAGGCTGCAGAAACCAGTCATCATAAGTGTGGTGGATTTTATGACAGGCGCTAATTATGTAAATAGTCTAAGAAGTCAGAGAATCACAAAGTTAGAAATGGTCCAGGTGGTTCTATGTCACCACTCCCCTGCAGGTGATTCTAGATAAGTTAGAATGTTTGCAGTGTTAGTGATACAAAAAGAACCCCAAACCATCTCACATTATAAAAGGGAATTTATTGGTACATAAATCTCAAAAAATACAGAGTTAGGTCAGGTTTAGATGTAGTTTGACAAAGGCTCTTGGTGGTAAAACGGCTGCTGAGTGTCCGGTCTCACTGAGTGTCAGTGTTGGCATACTCCACAATCTGGAAGAGGAAGTATGCCTCCTTCTCTCAGACAAAAACCTTTGGGTTCATTCTGATGGGCCCAGTTTAGGGCACATATATAGCCTCCCTTCCAAACCAGCAGAGGAACACCATCTGCTGATTGGTTTAGGCTCTCTTATTGCCTGACACTTGGCAAGGGGGCCAGGTGTCGGCTGATTGGATCGGGCCGTCGGGGCGCATGATAAACTGAGGCTGGAGCGCCTTCCCTCGTACCACGTATCACACGCAGGAAGGGTGGTGGTGGGGAGGAGGGGAACGCATGCCCGCAGAGCCCGCTGCAGCAGCCTGGCTACGTGTCACGTGGGCAGAGGCATCCCTTGCTCATGAGAGATGAAGGGTGTCATTATTGAGCACCCACCTCAGGCCAGCCACAGCGCTTGGAATTTTACCTAATTGTCTCTAATTCGTAACAACATTTTTTTGAGGTAAGTCATATTCTGCAATTTCCAGTTGAGAAAACAGATTCAGAGAGAGAAAATAACTTGCCCGAGTCTACACGCCTAGAAAACGACTGAACCAGGAGTGGAGCCAGCCGTGTCTGTCTGCAGAGGTTGAGCTCTGTTCCATGATGTCGTGTTGTCCTAGGAGGGAGCTGCTACCATGCTGGGAAGCTCTGGTTCTCGAGGCCGGTGTGTGAGTGAGATTTGGTTTGGTTGGTCTGTTTAATAACGTAAAGCCGAACCTGCCTCCTGGTAACTCCTCTGCATTTATTCCAGTTCTGATGTCCAGAGCCCAGCAGAGCGTTGCAGTCCTTTGGGGGCAGCATTATAAAAATACAGTTCCCTGGCCTCTATGCCAGCTCAACTGAATTAGAGTCTGGTGGTGGGACCTTGGATTTTTTTCCTTTTTTTTTTAAAGTTCCAGAGATGATTCTCTAGCACAAACATGTTTGGGAAACCCTACTTTAGAACACAACCAATTTCTTCTCTCTTGCATATCAGGAATCATCAAATATTTAAGATGGCTGTCCCGTCTCCCATGGCCACTTGCTTCTTCATGTTCTAATGTGGTGCTTCAGAGCTGGGGCTTTGGAATCAGAAAGACTGAGTTCAGATCTCCTCTCCATTGTTTATATGTCATATATTTTGGGCAAATTTCTTATTATCCCTAAGGCTTAGTTTCCTTATTTGTAAAGTGGAAAGAATGATGCAGCCTATATTTTAAAAATTTGTTTCACGGAATAAGTTTAAAAAACACGTGACATTTCTTAGCACAATGCTGACACAGAAAGGGTTCAACGGATATTACTAGTTATTAATTATTAAACTCCCCTGCTTCCTTCAGCTCTTTTTAACAATGTATTTTCAAGATCCCTGTCTTTCACCCCTAATTTTTGGTGAATTTTAATTTTTCCCTTAAAATATGGTTTCCTCCACTTTCTTTAGAAAAGAAAAAATGTGTGTGTGGGGGGTAGAGGTTAGCACAAAATTCTAGATGTCTGACCGCATCAGCAAACAGTAGGCCTATAACTTCCTGTGGTCTGAGTGCGAAAGTTCTCTGCACGCAAATATCCTCTGGATATTAAACATCTGGGAATTTCCCATCCTTGCATACATTCTTTTCTCTTGGGAAATTTATCAGTGGACGATTACAGGAACATCTGGATTCTTGAAGATTTTTTGGACATTCTTCAGCTTACTTTCAGGCCTAAGCTGTGTTTGGAGGCATAAGAGAGTTGGTCTCATCATAAAAGTGGGTTGTTTCCAAGGCTGCTATGATCCATCCGCTTTCTCTAGTGGATCTGTCAGCATTTTCCTCTGCAGCTACAGTGACAACTGTCCTGCATGAAATGAGGTGTCCTCTCCTGCAGAGAGTCAACTTGCCCCACAACAAGTACATTGACATTTATATAAAATGCAAGTGTGTTCATGTAGTTCTGTTTATTTTTGTTTCTTGATCCTCAAATCCACGTTTACTTGCTGTGTCCATCTGAACGCGTTTTCTTTAAAATGCCCATAAGGCAAGACCATAATGGTTGAGTCTTGATGCAGGTGGTGCCCAGCTCGCCCGCTCTGAGGGCTGCTCGGCTGCAGCGTTGCCGTGGGTGTGGGCGGCACCTCACACCGAAGAGCTGAGTGAGGAGAGTGGAGAGTGTCTGTTCTCTGCTGGTGCGCGGGGGGGCCCTTCAGGGCAGTGAAGCCTTCACTGAAGACCACGAAAGTGCCCAGCGGCTACGGGTTTCAGTCAGTTAATTGGGACATTTGCGACTGGCCTTAAAATTTCTTGTAATTTTGCTTATGGTCTCATAATAGTATGAAAGCAGCTGGGCTTGCTGAGGGGCTGTGTAGGCACTGTCGTACTTGGCCCAGCTGCAGGAGTGACAGCCCAGTTTCATGTAGCCCAGATGTGTGCTGAGGTGGCTGCCTTTGATTCACATGTCAGAGAACAAACTCAGGTACGTACAGAAAATGGGAAATTCACAAGTACCAGCTTCCCTGAGCTCCCCTCATTCTTCTAATGACTAGCGGAGAAGAACTGTTGTAAGGAGAGAAACGTTTCAAAAAATATTTTAACAGACTCCTAAACGTGCCCAAATCCAATTTCAATGTCTCCTTCCCCAGTTCCTTGAAGAAATGAAGTGAACAAGAAAGTAACATATTCAGGTTGAGGTGAAATAAATATAAGACATTGGTGGTCTAGAGTTCACTATTTCAGTAACTCTGCCAGAGGAACATGTTCCCTTCTTCAGAGTCATCAGTATGTTATTTAAAATTTATTTTTAGTAAGAATCATACTTTGAGCCTGGTATTACCCTCAGCAGTAGAGCTTCAAAGATTTACTTCTGAGAGCCCTACAGTCTAGTGCAGTGGTAACCTTAGGAACAGATCATTGCTTTAGTGGGGGCAGATGCCACATGGAATGGGAGCAGGAAGGGGACCTAAATCCAAGAGGACTGGGGAAGATTTTGGAAAGAAGAGAACACTGGTAGAGGGATTTTAAGGTTAGTTTTCCAGGCAAAGAGAATAGGATATACAGAAGTTTTTAGATGTGTGACAACATGACATGTTCAAAGATGTAATTGAATAGTTTGGTATTGCTAGAGCTTAAAATATGAGGAGGGGGATGACCAGAAATTAGGTTAGACAGGTAGGGAAGAGCCAAATATGCAGAACTCTGAATGCCACACGGAAGAGTTAAGAACTCTGTGTAATGGGATCCACTGAGTAATTTTGCATAAAGGGTTACCAGATACTGTGGAAATATCACTATGTTTACAATGTAGAGATTGGACAGGGAGAGCTTAGAAGGAAGGAGACCTGAATGGTAGACATTCCATTCAGTCCAGGCTGGATGATGTTGACCTAAGCTGGGGCAGAGGTCATGGGGATGGGAACAAATGGCCAGTTTTGAGGTAGGAGGTGAATCGGACAGACTTAGGATATGATTGGTCATGAGACATAAGGACATGCCTGTCCTCAAGGACTGATTTGCATGACTGTAATGGAGCAGGGGGATGTTATTAGATAGAAAATAAAAGAAGGGGAACAGGAATGAGGTCGAAGGTAGTGGGGTCCCTTTTAGGCATTGACATCTTTGAGGTGCCTGTTGGACAAGTAGAATGAATTGTCTAGTTGGTGACTATTATATGTATTTGAAGTTTAGGAGAAAGGCCTAGATTCAAGAGTCATCGGGATAGTTGACATACAAGCACAGATAAGAATTCTCAGGAAAAATGTATAGAGTGAGAAGAGGAGGGCCAAGGAGAGAACCCAAAGGATTACCAACACTTAGGGGGATGGTAAAAAGCATACATTCCTAAAAAAGGAGACCAAACGGACAACAAGAGAGGTGGTAAGAGATGTTACAAAATCTAAGGGAGAAGGGAATGCTATTTGGGCAGGTGAGCAAGCCAGACATCGTGGAAAGACTGAGTAAGATGGGGGCTGAGAAGTACCCATTGACCTGGGGAAACTGGTTCATGCAGGACCATAGGCTGTGCGGGTCCAGTGAACTTGAGAGGGCAGCTGTCACAATGCAGAGCCGCGAGGAGCAAGTGGGAAGGAAGAAAGTCATATGTGGAGAACATTCTCTTGAGAATTTGGATGTGTAAAAAAGGAGAGAGATATGCTACTCCCGTTCCCAATGAAGTCAAGGAAGATTTTTGTTTGTATTTTAAGATGAGAGAAGTTTGAGATTTGAAAAAAAGCAATATGGAGGGAGTGTTTCAAAGACCTGGGAAGAGAGGTTCTAGAACAGTGTTGCTCAAAGTCTGGTTTGGGACCAGCAGTATCAACATCAGCTAGAAATTTTGTTAGAAAAAGTAAATTTTCAGCCCCCACCGCATATCTACTGAATCAGAAGCTCTGGGTTTGGGCCCCAGCAGCCAGAGATTTAACAAGCCCTCCAGGTGATTCTGATACACACTCAAGTTTGAGAACTCCTGCCCTAGAGGGAGAGGAGAGGTGGGATCCAGAGCCCACATGGATCCAGAGCCCACCTTGCACAGGAGGGGAGGCACCTCTGTAGGGTTCAGGTGCAAATAGATTCCTGGTGGATGGTTGTGAAGTTGTGAAGTTGCTTCTGACTGCATAATTTTTCTTTTAGAAGTAGGAAGTGGCTTTGTCTACTGAAAGATTCTGGGATAAGAGTAGGCTTGATTGAGTCCATCCTAACATAATGCACATTTAGCTTTTGGAAGTGTTGCCTTAGAGTTTTGAACTAGAATATGATTAATTTTAAGCTAAAATGTATCTCTATTCTTTCTCTCATTCCATTCTTTTTCCTGGCCATTTCTCACCAGGAGCAAGCTATTTTGCTTACTGGTTTCTGATTCTTTCCAACCAAAACTGTCCCATCATACATGTGTTTGGAGACTATGTCCTTAGGTGTTTTGAGCTTTCTGTTTGTCTGTGATTTCAGTAGAGCTTCTTTATCATTGTCTTAGTCATTGGATACTTTGGGAGGTTGCTGAGATCACATCACTCAGAACCAGAATAAAGAAGAAAACTTGAATAAGGATCCATCGTATCATTACGAGAGATTTACAGATGTTAGATTTTATTCACACTTCCACCCAGAAGGTTTGAAATGATCAAGAGGAAAGCAGAACATATATTCGAAGAAGAAAAGCTGAGCAATTTTAGAATCTGTGCATCTGGCCGAGGGTCCAGGTGGCCCATATATGCTGGACGTTTGATCTCCTCAGATATGTTTCTTAGCTGGTCATGAAAAGGTAGTTGGCATTTCATTTCACAATTTCAGTATTCTCAAGGACTTTGACAAAGAAGCACCATTTTGACATGCCTGATTCTTAGGGAAAAATAATGATCTTCTGTAATTAGCCATTAATTTTCTTTTGCTGTTTTCTTTCCTTTTGATGAAAATGCATTTATATTAATTCTAATCCAGGCAGAGATTCCCTTAAGGGTGAGGGTCTGAAAAGCTACAACTGAAAACAAGATCCTGAAGGCCGTGGCCAAATAAGATAAGGAGGAAAGAGGGGACATGTTACGTCTGTTAGATCTTCATTGCCTGGTGTTCTCAGCTGGTAGCAGGGGAGCGGGGTCACGTTGGGGCATCATCCACCATCCCTTGGCCACATCCCTCATGGTGTGACTGCAAAAGAAATAGGGAATTCCTCCTTCTAAATGGAATACAACACTCCTCAAAGCAAGTCCAGTGAGTCAATCCTGGTCTGATTTTGTGCTCATCCTATGGAATAAGTAAATTTTCTTAATATTGTAGAAATAGTTTATGTGGACCATATACATTTTCCCATAGTACCTGGATTTTTTGTTATGGGGGATGTGAGTTAAATATGAAATAAGTGAGCTTAAGAGGGAGTTAATTTTTAAAAATTTGTTACCTTGAGATTTCTTTGATATAGTATTTAACTTAAAATTATACTTTTATTGTTATATCAGGACAGCTTTCAGAATGATATTTTTATTTATTTACTTATTTTTATTTATTTATTGGCTGTGTTGGGTCTTCACTGCTGCGCGTGGGCTTTCTCTAGGTGCGGAGAGCGGGGGCTACTCTTTGTTGTGGTGCACAGGCTTCTCATTGCAGTGGCTTCTCTTGTTGCGTAGCACGGGCTCGAGTGCAGGCTCAGTAGTTGCGGCACACAGGCTAAGTAGCTCCGCAGCATGGGGGATCTTCCCGGACCAGGGCTCGAACCCGTGTCCCTTGCATTGGCAGTCAGATTCTTACCACTGTGCCACCAGGGAAGCCCCTGAATATTTTGATTGTTTCATATTTCATCAGAAACTGAGACAATACATGCCACTTTTGTTTAAATCTAAATGTGATTCTATCATAACAGTAATTAAAACTCCCACTGCCTTCAAAGATGGTAATTTAGTATTACCCAAAAAACTTCAAGGGAGAATATGCCTGGCTTAGGAGAGAGTCACAGCTCTATAGCCCTGCTGAAAAGAAGACACCACAGTGCTTAGGGCCCGGGGACCATGAATCGTGCTCCAGATTCCTGGAGGCAGGACTCGGAGAGTCTTCCACCCAAGCCTACTTCGAAGACACATGCATGGAAGCAAGAGTTCTTGGAGTGAGAGGAAAAAAATAGAAAGAGAGGGGGAAAAAATAGAAAGAGGAAAATAATATCAAAATCTTCCTTTATGCAACAAGTTCTATGTGATCATTTTCCAAGTTAAAGGACCCTTTCTTACTCTAAATCTAACCATAAACAATTTTATTGGAGCCAGAACTTGCACATGCTTTTAATATTAACACGAAAGGATCTTGCTCAGAAATGTCTGGCTTTGCTGTTTCTTTCTTTGCTTTTGTTATGGCAGGTTAGATTGGGCTTTTTCTTTCAGATCTGAAGGTCTTTTTTTTGCTCAGTACCTTGAGCGTTTGTGTTTATAAATGTTTGGCTTCTGACAGCTGTTTTGGGTTCAACTGTGTAAGGGAACCCTTAAATTTGAACTGCTTTGCAAGTGTTTATTCCCCTAAAACATTTCTAATGTAAATGTATATATACAGAAAAAGGATTTTGAAAGGTTCTTCGTGGTTAGGTTTAATCTGTCCTGACAGGCCAGCACTATTGAATTCTTGTAATCATTGTGTCCTGGTTGTTTGTCCAGCCTGGGCTCCCAGAGGGCTCCTAGGTACGTAGTTAAACAAGGAACATCCAGTGGCAGCACCAAGAGACTCGTGGTTTGGCCTCTCAGAGGGGGCCAAGCCTCTGGACACTGGCCTGCCCCTTAGACATCGCACTAGTGCTTGGTGTGCTCTTGCTGCTACCTGTCATAGAACCTCAGCATTCATTTGGCTATGTATTCATTCTATACTTAAAGGTTTATTGAATACCTGCTATAAACCAGGTAGTCAAAGCATCAGAGATAGAGGTCTGAGTCAGACAGACAACGTTTCCATCTCTTGGAGCTTAAATTTTAGTATAATCAGAGTAGGATGGTTCCGATTAGAGGTTTATAGACTTTTCTGTAAAGAGCCAGGCGGTAAATATTTTAGGCTTTCTGGTCTTTGTTATAACTATTCTGCTGTGTCCTTGAACACAAAAGCAGCCATAGACAATATGTAAGTGAATGGGTAGGGCTGAATATCATTAAAACTTTACTTACAAAACAGGTGGCTGATGTATCACGGGCTGTTTGTGGAGATAATAACGGTGATCCAGTGGGGCAACATCCGTGTCTCACAGTTTGAACGAGGATGTTGTTTTCCAGACTGCAGGGCATCTCTCCCGGCAGCATCAGGCGGCCATAGAGAGTAAGTGCATTTCTCAGCATTTGCTGGTTATTGCAAAATTACCGACTGCTGCATTTGTCATGTGCTTGAAGTTGTTTTTTCTGCCCTGGGTTTAATAGGTTTTCCCAGAGTCCTCAGTTAGGAAGTATTATCCTGATTTGTTCTACATTTCATATGTGTGTGATAAGCAGAAAGGAACTAGGCACACTCAGGTCCAAACACTGAACTTGGAAGGAAGCTTTCTATTCTGGCTCCCATTCCAGCTTGATCGAGTGGAGCGACACAGCCACAGACGTCCCTCCGGCGGAAGGACTTCCATTTACTCTGTGTATAACCTTTTAGCTGGTGCTGGGCACTGTGGATGATACAAAACTCAGGTTTTGCCCTCAAGGAGTTCACAGTCACAGAGGTCAAAGAGATGAAATAAATTCCTTCCTTCCTTCCCCAGCTGTGTTTGACTGCCTGTCACGTACTTGAAGGTGAAAATGACTAAGACCCCAGGCTCTGTCCTAGACAAATTTACAATAAAGCAAACAGAAAATAACGCACAGCAAAATGCAATCAAATGATCCAGACTGTGATCGAAACTGCACTGCTTGGATTGCTGAGTTCCCCTTCCTCTGTGCAATTCATTGGTGAGGCACCTACAGCATCATCCCCATTTACAGATGAGGAAACTTAGGCACAGAGAGCCCGCACCCCACAGCTGGTGAGCAGCAGGGCCAGCATACAAACCCGGGCAGTCTGACCCTAGAACCCATGCTTCTAACCTCCAGACCCTGAGAGATAATTCTTCTCTTTAGAAGTACATATGCTGATGTGTAACATCCGGAGATTGAATTTTTTGGCTGAAAAAAAAAAAAAAAAAAAAAAAAAGTCTTGTAACAGCGTTTTTGTTTTTCAGCAAAAACGTGACTACCCCCTGGATGGTGAGCACTGAATTAGAGGCAATCTGGCTGCTGGGGCCTGGATCCAGCCCACAGATGTGTTGTTTGGCCAACACAAGTTTTTTAGATATCTGAATTTGGACACTGTATTTGTTTCCTAGGACTGCAAAGCAAAATACAAAACAAAAACAAAGTACCACAAACTGGGTGGCTTAAAACAACAGAAGCATATTCTCTCACAGTTCTGGAGAGCAGAAGTCTGAAATCACAGCATGGGCAGAGCTGGCTCCTTCCAAGGACTCTGAGGGGGAGGCTGTCCCTTTCCTCTCTCTTGGTGACGATGGGCCATCCTCGGTGCTTCTTGGCTTGTGGATGCGTCCCATCCGTCTAACCCCTGCCTCCGTCTGCACGTGGAGTTTTCCCTGCATCTCTCTCCGTACATCCTTCTTACAAGGATCACCGTTCGTATCGGATTAGGGGCCCCCTCACCTCATCTTAACTAATCCCACCCACAGTGACCCTGTTTCCAACGAAAGCCGTATTCTGAGGTCTTGGTGGTTGGGGTTTCAACGTATCTTTTTTGAGGGGGACATAATTCCACCCATCACGGACACCTTTAGACAGTACAGAACTTCCCTGTTCACCCCCACTTCACTCACATTCATTTACTCTAGAACAGATTCACACATCTGTTGCTTCTGACCTCCTTGGGCATTTGAGTTGACTGTTCGTGCCCTCGAGATGCTTCTGTTTGATGGTGCAGTGGTGGTTACAGAGAAGGGTTGAATGCCAAACCTTCAGTCATCTAGATTTCCTTCAACAGGAAGCTGAGTTTATTCTTTTCACTGAAGACCGTTTCTACCCTCTCAGGGAGCAGAAGGCCACATTCCATAAAAGGGAGCTCTAGTTTATCACAGTGGCCATATACTTTAAAAATACATACATGTTGTGAGAGGGCTGGTGCTTCTGATTAGGCTGTACTGTCCTGAATTTGTAGTCTCTTTCCCAGGTGTTTCCCGAGAGAGTTCTTTTTTAAATTGGAATATACTTGATTTGAAATGTTGTGTTTCTGCTGTACAGCAGAGTGAATCAGTTGTACATATACATGTCTCCACTCATTTAGATTCCTTTCCCGTATAGGTCATTACAGAGTATTGAGAAGAGTTCAAATGGTACAAATGAACTTATTTACAAAACAGAAAGAGAGGGAGTTCTTTATGAATCTGGTGGAAAGGACTTTTCAGCCCAGAGCACCCTAATTTGGTTTAGCAGGAGTTGGAGGTAACAGGAGGAAATGGGAGAGGAGCCTAGGAAGCTGGAGCAGTGCTGATGAGATACCAGAAAGGCTCTTGGAGGGTGCGGCCTCGCTGACTCTCCCCACAAGGCTTGTGGGGGACCAGCCGTGCTGTGAAATGCCAGATGTGCCCTGCAGTGGGGCACTCAGACTTTTGAGTCCCTTCCCCTCCCCACACTTAAATTTTTTCCACTAAAGATGATTCCTACTTACTCATGGAGTAGAATGCCTCACTCCATAAAATGGCTCTTTAATTTTGACACACAAAGAATACCTGTAGGATCAAATCAACTCCGTAAATGACTAAAATGATAAAGGGTGACAGCTGTACTTATTTTTTATAGGAATACGTAGGCGACTTTTAGTTTATTGCAGTTCTGGTTCACTTCTACTAACTTTTAATTTTCTGGCACACATTAGGCAGACTTTTTTTGAGCACCTGCCATTATTACTGGATACCATGAGAGACATGAAGATGGATAAAACGTGGTTCTTGCCCTAGAGGAGCTTTTAAATTAGTAGGGGAAGGACGGTGCATACCAACATAAATAATAGAACTGGGAGTGGGTGAGGGAACACGTAAAGCTACCCAGTTTCTCTGGGTGTTTGCTTCATCGTTCACTGAACCCGTGTGCATGGAGCTCCACGGTGAGCCAGCCCCACTGCTTATGCAGGGGGTTTACGTGCTGTGCTGGGGCGAGGCTGCCTGGGCTAGTACTTGGCTCTGCTTCTCACTGGCTAAGTGTGACCTAAGGGAGGCACCTGCCCTCTCTCTGCCTCAGGTTTCTTCATCTGTGAAATGGGGATAATACTCGTGTTTGTTTACCTCATAGGGTTTTGGAGGACTGAACCAGCATATACATACAGGCTGAGAACAGGCACATGCTATAAAGTAACATGATCCCCGCCTCCCTGGAGCTTCCCTTCCAGATGCTAATAACAAGCAACAAAGAGATAAAGGTGTTATTACACATCGAGGTAAAGGGAAGCAAATGAAAGAAAATATTATCACGCAACGGAGAGAAAATTAAAGAGGGAACTACGTTAGATTTCGTGGCCAGGGGTGGACTCCTACACAGGTGGTATTTGAGCTGCTGTGAGGGGCTGAGCCTGGAGAAGAGGAGGAAGGAGGGGCCCTGACAGCTGGGTAGCAGGCAGGTCTGATCTAGCAGAGCCTCGTAGACCATTTGAAGAAGTTTAGATTTTATTCCAAAGCAGTAGGAAGCCATGGAAAGGTGTGAAGTATGAGCATGATGTGATCTAATTCATGTTTTTAAAAGATGATTCTGATACCTCATAGAGAATGTATCCAAGAAGTCAAGAGTATAAGCGGAGTAGAAGGCCATTACAATCAGAGGAGATAGAGGATGCTGTTAACTGGGAGGTTGGCACGGGTGATGGAAAGAAGTGAATTAAATGCAAGATACTTTCTGGAGGCAGAATTGTCAAGACTCGGGTGGGCTGGATGTCATGGGCGAGAGAGGGAAAGGGGAAGGTATTAACATCCCTCTCAGGTTTCTGGGGGAGCACTGGGCTGAAGAGATGGGGAAGAGGGAGGAATAGGTCTGGGGGGAAGAACTTAGTGATGTTAAATTTGAAAAATGTGCTTTAAAAAAGGACATGCTCATTGAGAAACAAGTTTAGAGTACACGAGAGTCAGAGCTCGGGCACTCACAGTGGGAGAGGTGGCTTTGAGAGATATGGGCCATGAGGAGAGGAGGACACCTGAGCAAAGAGTGCCACCTGTTAGCAAAAGCCAGCATCTGCAGGGAGGGGCGTGAGATTAGTGTGCAACGTGACTGAAACTGTTCAGAGATCCATAAGCCCAGGTACCGATGGTGACGATCTCGTTTAGATGCTGACGTCTGTTTTGCAGGATGACTCTCAAATGAGAACATATTCTGAAATTGAATTAATTCAGCACCCAGAAAGTTCTGTCGTATTTAAAGTTTACATTTCTGGGCACTTCGTTTCAGAATGACTTGGTAAGAAATAGGTCTGTAGCCAACTCTGTGAACCAAGGAAGGACTAACATAAGCATCGTTCCTTGCGCAGATCAAAGGATGCTATTGAGGGAAGCCATGGGTCACCGGGACCGTTGTCCTTGCGTTGGCATGGCACCATGCTACTTGGACAGTGTCGGTTACATGAGCAGCTGCTGGGTGGGATGTGGCTCTTTTTGCTGAGAAAATAAGCACGAGTCTGGCTTTTTTTGTTCTCTTTCTCTCTCGTGCCCTCACAAAGCGGGTAGTTGTTGCCGCTCTCCTTCTCCCTTCCTGGTATATAAAATAAGCTATTTGTCTTCACCTGATTTTATTTGGATAAAACTCTTGTGAAAGTGGAGGGAGGGGCTAATGTCTACTCCTCCATAATTTAGCAAGCACTTGGTGCCCAGTTGGTGTTTTGTTGGATATTTGTAGATTGGGTGAATACCTTGTGTATAACACAGACACCCCTAGTTATGTGGCTTCCTGAAATTGCTTCTAGTGCTCTGTCTGCAAACGTTCCTGCTGTAACCTGAAAAACATGCTGATCACCCCAGCAAAAGCAGCAAAGAGTATCGCCATTTTATCACAGTGCTACGCACTTTGAAAATGACTTAGCGCTCGTTCTTCTACAGGTGGAAGTTTTGTCTTTGTTTTTCCCCAAGGCTTCCTCATTTCACAACTCTTCCCTCCCATAGCTGAGGGCAGCAGTGGGGTCTGCGGCTGTGGAGCCACACAACCTGTGTGGGCAGTGCGGTGCTTTGCGTAGAAGTCAAGGTAGTAGTGATGTCATCATTTATCTGCTGAGTGCCTGCTTTGTGCCAGGCATTGTGTTAGGTGGTAATACTCTGTTGCGACAGTAATTCAGCAGCTCGGGGGAGACAGAGGCTTGTTTGTTTCTCACCCGTAGCTGGCAGGGACTCTGCTCCAGGTTCCTTCCATGGTGTTTCTCCAGCATCCCT
Source organism: Hippopotamus amphibius kiboko (assembly GCF_030028045.1). NCBI lineage: Eukaryota > Metazoa > Chordata > Mammalia > Artiodactyla > Hippopotamidae > Hippopotamus > Hippopotamus amphibius. The sequence goes on from NC_080188.1 coordinate 147,078,877, forward strand.
TAGGGGCTTGTCACAGGCTCTATCCATCAAGAAGGGGAGAAGAGAGCACAGAGGGGCCAGCCCACCATCTTGACGCTGGAAGGAGCCCCCCAGGCTTTCGCTTACGTTCCATTGGAGAGAGGCTTAGCCATGTGGCCCAGCCTCACCCGGGGTGGGTAGGTGTCTGGAAACGTAGCTTGGTCCTGAGCCTGGGAACAGGAGGGAGCAGATATTGGTGAACAACACAACCCGCAGTGTAGAGATCATTCTGGACGTTGCGCAGGTGAGGAAATTGAACTTTGAGAGGTTAGCTAACCTGTTTGCCTGAGATCAGCAGGTTGTAATGGGGAAGGCACAGATCCTAACCGGTAGATTCCAAAACCCTCGACCTTGTCACCGCCCCATCGCCATCGAACACTTCGTCCTTGTCCTCAAACCCTTTGGAGTTGACAGTGGCACTTCATGTACATTAACTCGCTTATGGCTTCAGAAGCATGTCTCCAGCCACCAGACTTACCCAGCAGCTGAAGTGTCCGTGACCTAGTAGTGGAGTGACTACAGCGTAACCCTAATGAGGCAAAATCTGATTTCCTTGACCTCTGCTTTCAGGAGATGGAGGTGAGGACAAGAAAGCGATCTGGTATCAGGACTTATTAAGACATTTGAGGACATGGCCCGGGGTCGGAATACATACATATCAGTGCCCCCTGCTCACTCGGTTCAGTTCAAGGGCGGGGTCAGTGGTGCCCTGAGGCCCTGCAAGAGCAGCAGTCATCAGGGCAGGGGGTTCAGTGATCGGAGGTGACCACATGGCGAGGACAGCGCATGGCTCACTTCAGCTGGGCTTTGGAGTCTGACTCTCTTTTAGTCACTTACCAGCTATGTCACCTTGGACAGGTTTCTTAATCTTCCTAAGCTTGAGATTTCTCCTCTGAAAAGTGGGGTTAATGAAACCTATTCCACAGCATCGTTTTAAGTATCACGGATCTTGTAAGCCAAAGGCCTGCCACGAGGTAGCTTCAGGTTTTCCCTCAGGAAGGATAATGCTGTCTAATCGGACTAGAGTGTGTGTTCTGTTAATAGATTGTGTGAACTGAAATTGTGCAATCGCCGGTTTGGGTGCAACTAGGTATTCAAATGAAACATTGACATTTTTATATGTTGTTTTAATAGTCCTTATGATAAATTCCAACAAAATAATACTTTTTCGAGACACTTGGTTTTTACACACACTCTGAGAGGCAATAAAACCTCCCATTAATGCTAATAGCATTCTGACGGAGTGAAGACTTAGCGGTGTGATGGAAAGTAAGTCACCTTGCTCTTTGCTTAATGTAGTCTGAATTTTAAAACAACACAAAAGAATGCTCTTGGTATTTATTCGGGGATTTGTGTGTGCATTTAATAGGTACCATTTATCTCCAGCAGAGGAATCCATACTCCTGGCCTTTCTCCCTCCTGAGTGAGTTCGGATTTCCTCAGAACCCTTTGCCCTTTGAAGAGTTGTATGCTATTAAGTAAATGAACAGAGTGTGATTCTGGGTTGGCGCTGACTGATTTACGACAGGATGGCAAATTCGGTAGGGAAAACAGGGTCAGGCAGATACCCTGGCTGAGAAGCTCAGCGGATTCAGACAAGAGGGCTTTGCTTGTACTTTTCCCCACTATGGGAGAGAGAGGTTTTGGCTGAGGCCTTGAAAGCTTGTGTGCTGTAAGCAATGGCAGAATGTTATCATTATCTTTACTGTTGGAGGAAGTGGTTACAGTTGTTACATTGTTGCTGTGTTTTGTTGTGTTCTATCTACTGAATAGTCATTAATTGATTATGGAGATTAATTTTCACAGTGACCCTATGTTAATTTTAATTCATCCAAGCCTCTCAATTTCTTAGTTGAAGTAAGAAATTCTGCAGATTTATTTTTATTTTATCTTGTCTCCCCTTCTGACCTAATGAAGAGAATTCCCAAGTATTTATATTTTGGGGAAAATAGATCAGTTTACATAGTATTACCAGGGTAACGCATTATTAACTGAAAAAGCAATCAGAACTGCATGCTTTTTAGAGGTTTCTTTCACAGGACATGGTGGCAATCCCTGAAGTCCGGAAGTCTCCGAGTTTTCTGATGTAGAATATTATCCGCTTCCCTTGTGATCAGGGATGTAGAGAGGGATCATTTCCCCAACAGTCTGTGGAGACACCTCACACTAGGACTTGGAACTACGCCTCTGTCGGTGACCAGCAAGAGAAAGAAACCTGGAAAGGCCCAAACTTACAATATAGGAGGGACATGGGCAGCACAGGATTATTCATTGCAATATGAGAAATGTTTTGTGTCTACCGTCTACACTTGTGGCACAGATATCATTATGTCTGTTTTATAGGGGAGAAAACTCAGTTTCAGAAAGGTTGAATAACTTAAACCAGGTCACGAGATTAAAAGATGTCAAAGCCAGGATGTAAACCCACATGTATCTGACTTCAAAATCCATACCTTCTGCTTGGCCTCAGAGAGGTTGTATAACATGTATGGGTAACAAAGTTTATTTGGCCTTGAACTTCTTTTAGCTTCTGCTTTGGATAGTGTCCTTTTTCAATGTAGTGCAAATTCTAAATGATTTTGTTGAAATGAAAAGTTCTAGGCATTCCTTCTACAAAAAAGGAGTGGGGGGCCTTGAAGAGTGATTGCCGTTTCAGTTGTCTGATGAAGGGGCCTTTCCGGTGGAAGACACAGCATGGGCAAAGGTGCGGAGGTGAGGAAGTTGCAGGCTTAGTCAGGGAAGAAAGAGTAGTCCACTTTCAGGAGATCTGAGTGTATCAGTAGGTGAGGGTTTTAGGCCAGGAGCTGGGAAGCAGAGGGAGGCTCTTTCTGAAGGGAAGATTAAAGTTCTCAAAGCTATGCGCTAAGATTGTTCTGACAGCAGTGTGTAGATTGGAGCAGTGTTGAAATAAACTGAGGGAGAAGTGACATTATCCGTAGAAGCTATTAGGGAGCTAGAGAAATCTGGGTTTTCTTTTATGTTCAGGAAACATTCACTTTGTCACAGATATTTCTCAGCGGTATGAATACATACTGCGCTATACTGGTCCGGGTTCGGGGGGAAGGTAAGGAACACCCTTAAGCCCCGAGGTAGATGCTTAAAAATGAAACAGTCCCTCAAAGTGGTGCATAAGCAGTGGAAATATGAAGATGCTCATGCATGCCACTCTTCCTGCCTGTTGCCTTACACCAGCCATTCCACTGAAACTTGCTTTCTCCTATGGCTATTTGGGTAAATTAGTCACAAATGGAATTATTCAAGGAATGATGCATTTACTTTGCATTTAGTGCTCTGTCGTTACTGCTCTGTTTAGGTCTTTGATCTCTGTTGCTTTAATTAAGAAGAAATTCTTGAATTATGCCTGCCCCTGATCCGAGGGCCCCAGGAAGTCTGTGTCACACAGTAAGCAGCCGAGTGGTGAGCCCTCCGGATGAACTAAGTCTGTGTTACAGATGCTTCCTTTCTTATGGCCCAACACCCATCGTCATAGGTATATAGATACCAGATGTGGTCACAGGCCAGCCTTTCTTGCTTCTCAGGCTGAAACAATTCATAGTACAACAGATTTTCAGGGACAAGCCCAGGTTTCCATAAATGCCGCTATGCTATTGACTTTTCCCAGACAGCTTATTCATAATCACTCAACAGGTATTGATCATCAGCTGTGTGCCTGGCATTATCTCAGGAGCTGATGGAGGAAGTTGCACATATGAAAATGGTGTTTGGAATTTTGAACGTTTTTCTGGTTCATTTATCTGGCAACTTGTTCCTAATTTAACAAACAAGACTTTCAGAAATAGTCATATTTGAAATGGGTATATTCCTAACAGACAGTGAAAGATATAAAGAGCTATAATGATAGAGAATATAGTACTAGAATATCATATAAGAATAAGAATTATGATGGGATAAAGAGCTTTCAGCCTCTTTCTTCTCTCAAAAATCACCCATCGCCTGACAGTGACGAGGAGAAAGAGGAATAGAATCGATGGGAACAGCAGTCACCTACAGCGCTGGTCCACCAACAGTGAAGACAGAAAGCCATCGGAGGTCTGATGGCTGCACTCACAGGGAAGAGCTCGGTGAGACCTAAGTGCCTACAGCAGTGGCCATCAAAGAGAAGCAAGCAGGTTTCCTGCAAAACTCAAAGAAGCCACGTGCTGAGGAGGATGGGTTGATGTGGGAGCTTGAAAAGAGAAGGAGTGTTCGAGAGACTGTGCAAGATCCTGCCTTCTCCCCGCTACAGCCAGGGGCGGCACCCCTCATGTGCACAGGTACAGTTTCTGGAGCAAGCCCCAGACCTCAGGCGCAGCAGAGGTCGAGGGTGAGGAGGAAATAGGGGTGTTAGATTATCTGAAAGTCTGTCTCCAGATCTTTAGCAGCCAGATCTGAGCAGATTTTTTAAAAAAATATCTATGCCTAGAAAAAAGGTTAGAAGGAAATAATCCATAATTGTAGTCCCAGTTGGAAAACTCTCGATGATTTTTCTTCTTTCCTCTGTTTTTCACATTTTATTTAATATATGTATATTATCTTCATGCTAAAAATAGCTAAATAATGCGGAAAAATAATAATTGTGTTGAGGAAGAAGAAAGAAGGAGGAAAATGGTTGTCAAGGTTTAGTGAATATGCTCCTGAAAATCATCTTTTTTCAACAAACTTTATTTTTTAGAGCAGTTTTAGGTCCATAGCAAAATTGTGCAGAAAGTGCAGAGGGTTCTGCACACAAGCACAGTCTCCCCCACTACTGACACCCCCTCCGCAGTGGTACATTTGCTACAGTCAGTGAACCTGTACTGACACATCCTTAGGGTTCCCTCTTGGTGTTGTGCATTCTTTGGGTTTGCACAGATGTTTAATGGTCTGCATCCACCATTATAGTATCATACAGAGTAGATTCACTGCCCTAAAATCACTACGTGTTCTGCCTAGCCATCCTTCCCTCCCCATTAACCCCTGGCAACACTGTCTCCGTAGTTTTGCCTTTTCCAGAATGTCACATAGTTGGAACCATCATGTTGCTTTTTCAAATCAGCTTCATTGCTTAGTAAATAATATGCATTTAACTTTCCCCCATGTCTTTCATGGCTTGATAGCTCATTTCTTTTTTAGCACTGAATATTTTATTGTCTGGATGTACCACAGTTTGTTTATCCACTCACCTACTGAAAGACATCTTGGTTGCTTCCAGGTTTTGGCAGCTATAAACAAAGCTGCATTTTACATGATACTGTTTCCTCTCTTTTCTTAGCATATCAATTATATGCGTTTTAAACCTTTTTTTTAGCGCTTGCCCTAGAGTTTGCAATATGTATTTAACAGCTAATCCAAGTCCACTTTCAAATAACTCTATACCACTGCATGGGTAGTATGAGTACCTTATAATAACAAAACAATCCTGATTTCTCCTTCCTGTTCCTTGTGTAATGGCTGTCGTTCATGTCACCTGTATGTCAGCGCACACCTAACTGAATGCATTGTTGCTATTATTGTTTTGAACAAACTTTTGTTTGCTTAATCAATTAAAAATAAAGATAAAAGTTTTTATTTTACCTTTACTTATTTTTTCTTCAGTGCTCTTCCTTTTTTACGTAGATCCAAGTTTTTGACCTATATCGTTTTCCTTTTCTCTGAAGAACTCTTTTAACGTTTCTCACAAGATGGGTCTACTGGAAACACATTCCCTCAGTTTTTCTTTGTCTGAGAAAGCCTTTATTTCTCCTTCACTTTTGAAGGATAATTTCATAGAAAACAGAATTCTAGGTTGGTGATTTTTTTTCTCTCAGTATTTTAACTATTTCACTCACTGTCTTGCTTGCATGGTTTCTGAGGAGAAGTCAGATGGATTCTTTTTTCTTGTTCTCCTGTAGGTAAGGTTCTATATTCTTCTGGCTCTTTCAAGATTTTTTCCTTTATCTTTGATTTTCCGAAGCTTAGATATGATATGTTTAGGGGTCATTTGGGGGTGTTTATCTCGCTTGGCACTCTTTGAGCTTCTTGGAGCCGTGGTTTGGTGTTTGACATTAATTTGGGGGAAATTCTCAGTCATTATTGCTTCAAATGTTGCTTCTTTTTCTTTTTCTTCTTCTTCTTGTGTCCGCATTTACACGTGTTATACCTTTTATAATTGTGACACAATTCCTGGATATTCTGTTCTTTTTCTTTTTCGAGTCTTTCTCCCCCCCGCTTTGCTTTTCCATTTTGGATGTTTCTATTGTCATATCCTCAAGTTCGAAGGTTTTGTTTTGTTTTGTTCTGTTTTGTTTTGTTTTTTGGGGGTTTTTTTGGCTGTGACCATCAAAGGCATGCTTCATTTCTGTTACGTTGGTTTTCATCTCTAGCATTCCTTTTTGATTCTTTCTTTGAATTTCCATCTCTCCGCTGACATTATCCATCTATTCTTGCAGGTTGTCTACTTTTTCCATTAAAGCCCTTAGCATATTAATCAGTATTTTTAAATTCCTGGTCTGATAATTCCAACATTGTTACCGTACTTGATTCTGGTTCTGATGCTTGTTCAGTCTGTTCAAACTGTGTTTTTTTGCTTTTTGTTATGCCTTGTAATTTTTTGTTGAGAGGTAGACATGATGTAGTAGGTAAAAGGAACTGCTGTAAATAGGCCTTTTGTGAGGTGTGAGGGTCCGGGAGGCCCCGTAGCCCTGTGATTAGGTCTCAGTCTTCTGGTGAGCATTTGCCTGTGGCCTTCGCAGGGCTTCTCAGTTTTATCCCCACCCCCCACCACGTGGGTCACGATGGCTAGAGTATTCAGCCAGGATAGAGCAGGGTATTTCCCTTCCCCGGGTCACTTAGGCTCTGATAAAACCCCAGCAGGCGTCGGTTCTGGTAAATAGTTTCTCCCAAGGCCAGGCCTAGTGAAGAACAGAATTCTGTGCTGTTTTTCAAATTGGTTCCCCTCCCCCTGCCAGAAACATGGACGGATTTTTCTCCAGTGTTCACTGTGAGGAGCTGGTAGAGCTCTTGGAGGTAAAACTCATGAAGGTGTGGGGGTCCCCTGTCACTGGGTCCCCCTGGAGTTTTTCAGTCTCAGGTTTATCCACACTGAGTCCCTGGCAAGTTAATTACAGTTTAGGGCTTCCTGTGCCCACACTGGTTTCCGTGGAGGTTTTTGCTGGTGGGTTTCTGCTTCCTGTAGGCTATGATTCTCTGTATCTGTCTCTCCGGTTTGGGGGCAGCAACCTGCCCTATGACCTCACGTCTCTGACAGTTTCAAGAAGAATCGTTGATTTTTCATTTGTTCAGCCTTTTGCTTGTGGTTAGGGTGCAGTGGTGACCTCTAAGCTCCTTACACGCCGGGCCGGAAACTGGTAGTCTCATCCTGTTTTTAAAACAGGGCTTTGGACCTATTTATTTTCCCGATCACAATGCCAGCAGCAGGAACTGCATAGCAATCCCGTGGTTTCTAGTTTTATAAGAGCTTACAAAGAAGGACGTCGTGTCTTACCCAGTAAGCTCCCCATGACTCTTTTACAGTTCAAGTAAAATCCCAGTTTCTGGCAAGATCTGAAACTGTAGCTTTGTGGGTTTTGTCACATATTTAAAACGTCATACCAGAAGTAAGCCCAGGAGAGGCATTATCATATATTAAGTGCTACTGTGATTTTTCCTCCATGGATGTTTCTAGAAACATAGTGAAGCATTGAGATGATTGGTTTTGCAGCTGCGGAGGTCAAACCTCAGCCCCAAATTTTGTGTCTCTGTTTTCTCTTTAGTGTTCAGCACAGCCAACACGCAGGGCTCTGTTTCTCCTTCTCCTCCACCTCATCTGCTTGACATGTTGATAGGAGCTTGGCCAGGCTGCCTGGCAACCGAACCGAAAGCCATATGGCTTGTTCAGTCAGAAAGGATGTCCAGGAATAAAATAACCATGTGGACAGCCCTGCACAAAGTCTTTTAATCACGGAGGCATTGAACTTTGGAAGGAGCGTAGTGATCACCTGGTCCTTCCCCTTGTTTCACAGTTCTGGAATCAGTGTTAGCAAAACTGTGTTTCTGGCATCAGGATTCTCTAATCGTTCCGTGTATAGTAAGTAACCTTGCAAGATAAGTGATAAAGAGAGAGGAGGGGAACCTGAAGCAATGAGAAATTCAGCCACTTGCTTAAAGTCCCAAAGGTAGTGGAGAAAACAGAGCAAGACGTGAGATTTGTTACTTGCAGGCTTTGGATCTCACCTTGAAGTCAGTGGTTTTGAAGCATATGTTTTCTCTACTCCCCCCCGCCTCCGCCGTTTCTTTAGTCAAGTGTTGGGAAATATGTTATGTGAAATAGATGCGAAAAAGCTGCTGGCCCACGTGGGCGGCTGTGTAGTGTGGTATAGTGTTTAGGAGTGAGACTCCAAAGCCACACTGCCTGGGTGCCTCGTCTGTAAAAGGAGGATAACCACTGTGCCTGCTTCAGAGGGTGGCTGCGAAGACCAGCCAGAGCAGTGTCCAGCTGTCTTAAGCATGCAGTGCACCCCCCCTTTCATCTGTACATTCAGAAGTTTTTGTGGAATATATGACCATATTCTAGGCTCTGTTTATGTCAGTGAAGAAAACAGGTAGATAGCCTTGCTTTCAGGGAGCTTACATTCTCATAATAACGATTAATTGTAATAAAATGGGTTTGGGGGATATGGGACCTCTCCTAATTCCACCTTCTCTCTCTTCTTGGCTCCAGGGGTTCCTGAGGGCGCAGTGAGAAAACCACTGCAACAGGTCATGCATTGTAACAGCCAGAACATTGTTCAGAGCTAGAATGGGAAAAAAGTGGAATTATATGACAGCATTTACATTTTCCATTACTGACATAAACTCTTCCAGAAGTATCAGGTAGGGGAGAAGGATGATTCCTATGTTTGAGGGTCCAACGTGGAGAGCTAATTAGCCACTTGTCTGCTTCGCCCTCCTTGCCATCTTGAACACTCACAGCTGTGCGTCTTACTTTGTGTCTTGTGCAAGCTGATGTTGTAGGGTGAAAGGATGAGAAGGAAATTCAGATCCAAAATACTGACAAGACAAAGTGTTCTCTAAAGACTCATTCCCTTTAAAAATGAAGTTATAACCCAAATAGCTTCTCTTAGCCAGCTGATGTGAGGAAAGTGGAAAACTCAAGAAAAATCACTGGGTTGAAAATTGTGTTCTTAGAAATCGGGGTTGACTCAGTTTAGAATAAGCATGTGCAGCTCTGCAAAGACGCGCGTGAAACTTCTTTGCTGTAGTGCCTGAGAGAAAATCAAAAGTAGATAATGAACCCTAGTTTGTGATTCTCTTCCGTTCTTTTCAGATACCTACAAACACTTAATCCTTATCTAACTCTGCCTTCCCTCAGTAATTTTCAAAGACATCTGTTAGCATTTCACCAGACTGGGTTGATTGGGGAGGGTTTTTTTTTTTTTTTTTTTTTACTGTTGCTATTTTAAGAGGCTAAATACCACACAGGAGACCTTTGGCATTCATATGGAATATGTCCCAGGGCAGTTACAAATTTCCAAATGTAAAAATGCCATATAACATGTAATTCTCCCTTTCTCTCTCCCTGAACAACATAAAGTTTAATTGAAAAAGTTAAATAACCCAGATATGTAATGGTTCTATAAATTCAGGATCAAAGTAGTTTATAAAGCTAATTTCTGGCTATTTTATAGACTGATTCACTTCTGTCACCAACACTATCAGCTAGTTTTCATGTCAGGATCATTTTCAGGCAGAAAAAAGTTTTTTCCATTTTACCCAAGTTTCTGCTTTCATTATAAAGAGCCAAGAATAACAGAGCCTATGAATCAGTCACTAGGTAATGAACCTTTTCCCGTGGACATCAGCTTTACAGTAAGGAGGATTCAAATATCTTTCTCAATAAAATTACAAATGATCACATATCATGTACCTTCAGCATCACATATGCAAGTGTAAAATCCATGGATACTGTCTACTGTAGCGCAGTTGATTAAGTTTTGTAAGTCAATACCAATTTCCCCTTGGACTTGGATTTTACCTGTATTCATTTGTTTTATTAACTTTTTTTCCAAAAGTCATCCTGTCCAGTGCACTCAAAATATGTATATTTTACTCAGTTTTCTCTGTGCATATCATACCTTATTGTTTAGAAAAAGAACCAGCAGAGAACAAAGTGTTGGTGCAAGATAGAGGCCATTTTAGAGGCCATCCAGTTGGTCACCTTTACCTAATTCTCTTTTCACCTTCTATTTTATAAATGGGAAAACGACATGAAATGACGTATCTCCCTAAAGTCACACGGTGGAGTCAAGGCTAGGACCCAGGTTTTCTGACTCCTTTGTGTGTCTTGCTATTATTGTGCCACTGTAGCTTCTGAAATGTCAGCTCATCTACATCAGAGAATTTTGGTCAGGAGTTGCCTGGAATCACAGACCATCTGAACTAGAATGGGTGTGCTAGCTCATCTGCACCACTTCTCACGTGGTGTTAGGAGTTCTTTACCACCCCTGATGGGCTATTATCTAGCTTCTGCTTGAACACCAGTTCATGAGATGGACATTCCAGCACTTACAGATTTTCTCTGTGGGGATCCCAGAGATTTCTGTCCATTTGTCCCAGTTTCCTTCCTTGATGTATCAGGCACTTTACTATATGCTAGTGATACAAAGTGAAATAAAATGTGGCTCCTCCCTTCCAGGCATAACTTTATAGCTTAGCAGGGGAAACCATCAAATAAATGTGCAATTATGGTCCAGTGGGATAAGTACTCTGGAGGGGTATGTACCTTGCTATGCAGGAGGAACATCTAAATCAGACCAGAAGCAGGTGAGGAAAAGCTTGCTGACGGAGGTGACCCTTGAGCTGGGTTTCGGAGTAGGAGATAGATAGATGAAGAAAGAAGGGGGAGCATTTCAGACAAAGGAAAGAATCTGTGGGAGGGCACAGAATCATTCCTCAGCACATCATTTTAGAGAACAGTGTGGTGCTCTGTACGGCTGGGGGAAGGGAGATTTATGGCAAGTGCTAGGAAGGAAGGTGGGGGAAGAATGCAGGAGCAGACTGTGCAGCCGCCTGCATCGTGTGCGGTTGTGTTGTCAGGCCTTCAGCCCTCTTACGATGCCTTCAGATTTAACCTGTCCTGCTTCGGAGCATGGGGATCAGAAAACTCTGGATTCAAATCCTAACACCAGTATCAGGCCTTGGTAAGCGTTCATCTCCTCATCTATAAAGTAAGGGCGGTAGTAACTTTTCCCAATTTTTGTGTAGGTAAAAGGATGTGTGAAAGCACCTCACATAGTGCCTGGCTCACTGTAGCTATTAAAAATATTGGTTTCCCTTCTTTTCCTAAAGCTTCTGTAATAATTACATCCAGAGCCACTGCTCTGGCTGCTGTGAATTCTAACATTACACTGGCTTTTTTTGGGGGTGGGGGGAATGGGTACAAGGATCCTGTCATTTTTACCTAAGCACACAATTCTACAATTTGTAGTGAAATTAAATCCAAAGTAAAGATTTTCCTTATTACTTCCTAAGGCTTTGAGAGAGAAAGTAATTAGAAAAGTAAGTTATGACTTTTCCAGATATCCTGCTTTTAGCAGGCTAACTAAAAGAGTTAGATGATGAGGCTATCTGGGTGAGTCACACAGAAAAGGTCAGGGAAGCTACTGGATTTGATTGAGGTATGTGGAGGAGACAGTGTTTATATGACATATATTTTGTTTGAAGAAGGATTTTGAACCCACTCAAATATAGTAGCAATATATCTGGAGCAGAGGGTGTGCATTAGCTAAAGCACATATAAGAAATATAGCAACCCTAGGAAAGATCCAGAGCATAATAGAAAGAGTTGAATTATTTGCAGTGAAATCGTAGCTCAAATTAGAAAGGAAAAGCCTTGCCTGGAGAAACATTGAAGTTAAAAAGTGAGGACTGGCCACTCTTTAATCCCTTCCAAGGATCTTTATCAAGAGAGGCAAGGGAAGTGTGGAAGAGGAAGTGAGTCTAGTGGAGCAATGGGAAAGGGGGTGGAGGGAGATTTAATGATGAAACGGAGGTAAAGGAAAGGATGACATGTAAGGTTTATTTGTATATCTGCTGTGTCAGAATGATGACTTTTTCCCTTCCTTCCTTTCCACAGCTACCCCCTCCCTTTTTTTTCTTTTTCTTTCCGTTTCTTTTTTTTTTTTTTTTTGGCTAAATAGTCAGGTCTAAATTATGACTATGGTAGAACGATGAAGGCGACTCAAAGTGAGATGAACTTCTGTGAATAATACTCAGTTTCATGGAAAAACTTGTCTGTAGTTGACAGTCTTTTCTTTACCTTTGGATTTAATTCCTTTTCATTATTTTCTATACCAATTCTTTGGAAAGTCATTGACTAGTGCTGCAGATAAACATATACTCGTTTGGTTTGATGTAATCTGTCTTCCCCTGCATCTTCACCGGCAGTGTTATCCTGAGGATTAGTTTCTATTTCAGTAAAGTGAGAAATAGACGAATAGCATGCGGGGATGGTGATCATTTTTTCTATGGGGTTGGTTTTGCTCGAGCTGACATCAAATATGTTAAAAAGGCAATAAACAGGGTAGCTCAACTGCCTTAAAATTGGTATGCAGTGTTCAAACGGTGACATAGTGAGAGACACATCATTGCCCAACAAAATATAATTATCATTGGACTGACTCAGAGTTTGAGATGGGTAGGCAGAGAAGGGAAATTCGAAAGTCAATTCTTACCACCATCCTTAAATCCTTCCCAGGTGTACCAGAGCAGGTTCATCCCGAAGAAGAGAGTAGCAACGGAGATAGAGGAGGTAGGGGAGAGGGAGGGTTGCAGAGAGAGAGAGGGATACTTATGAACCACAGTGGCTTGTAGGGACTCAAAAGTAAGAAGGAAGAATTAGCACCATCAAAGATAACACTCCGTCCACTTCGCTTGTGGTAGGCATTCCCACATCACAATTTCCACTTTGTTCTCTCACTTGCTTGGCACCGATCATCTGAGTTCTCAGTTAATCTGAATATCTTCCAGAGCCAGCCTTAGGGGCTAACATGGTTTTGTGGATAAATGTCTCAGATATTTACTGAGCATCTGAGCACATGTTGGGCTCGGAGGAGGAGGCCATGGTGAATCAGTTGCATTTTTTTCCTCCAGTCCATTTATCTATTCAGAAAATGCTTATGGAGGCTTACTGTATGCCAGATGCATTAGGAAGTGCACGTGTAGAAAATACCGTCACCTCTGATAAGGAACATTTGGGTCATTTGCAGTTTTTGCGTTTACAAAGGCTGTTGCTGTGGACATTTTTCTCATACATGCCTCCCAGAGCTCCTTTGCAGGAGGTTCTCTTAGGTAGTGAATGTGAATGAACTACAGCTCCACGCATCAGCGTATGTGAATCTCAGGAGCAAAATGTTGAGCCAAAAAAACAAAACCACATACAAGTTGCAGCAGTAAATGCGGTATGATTCCGTTCATAAGAAAGCAAAGGCGTGCAAAAACAAACAATGTGTTGTTTAGGGGTACATGCGTGTGGGATAAGACTATCATAAAAACAAGGGAATAAGAAACACAAAATTAAGACAGTGATGATCTCTGAAAGATGGAGAGGGAATGTGTGAGATGAAGGGAGCACAAAGGCTATTGCCCTGTTCTACCAGGACGGGACGCTCTGGGTAATTTCTGTTTATTCAGGGGGTAAATGGAACCTTGACATACATTTATATTAAGTGTTATATTTATATTTTAAATATATATTTAATTTTTTATTTAAAATATTTTTAAAGAGAGGCAATCATGACCTCAAGAAATTTATGGTTTATTGAAATAGAAAAGACATATTAGCAAATAAATGCCACAAAGTGCTTAAGAGGTGTGACTCGTGGTGTTCAGTAGCTTATAGTCTAGTGTGGAGATTGATTTTTACATAATTAGCTTCAATTCAAAACAGAATGTGATCAATGCTATATGAATAAAGTGCTAGGAGAGTATAGAGAAATAAAATTAATAGGTTACAGGAAAGCTCCTTGAAGGAGGTGCCATGTAAGCTGGATCTTGCAGGATGAATGAGGTTATGAGCAACACAGATGGTGATGGAAGAATTGTTTAAAGAGGAAACACTATAAACAAAAATGTAACGCCACCTGAGTATAGGATAGGACCCTGGGATGACAAAGAGACCAGTGTAACTGAAACAGCGAGTGCTGGGTGCAGTGGAAAGGAGGGATGAGGCTAGATTGAGGACCTTTAATGTCATGCTTAAGAATTTTGTCTTTATTCTGCAACCACTAGGTGGATCTCATATTTCTCTTTATCTGGTGGCAGGAAAAAGATGTGGAGGATGGGGGAGAGGGGACACAGAGAGCCTACCTTGGAAAGTTGCAAGCAAAAGATCATGAAGGTCCAAGAAGCAGTGGAGATGGAAAGAAAGGGATGAATGCAGTGAGAGGTGACACAGAGATATGACCTGATTGGTAATTGAATTTGGAATGATCTTCCACTATCTTACCTTTTTGCCTTGGTGCTACATATTCTCATGTATCTGTCTCGTTTTGACCTGCATCCTTGATTTATTTAATTGCCACATAACAAGCAACTCAGAAAAGGAGTTACCAACTGCATTTTACCTAGCATCTTTAAAACACTGTCTGGGAAAGCTTAGCAGTATTTGACCACTACAAATATTTATACTAGGGCACATGTGTAACGACTCAGGAGAAATATACTTTTCCTAATTACAGCGTTGATCTCTCAAGATTTAACCACTTATCTCTGATGTAATCACATTAGTGCATTAACAGGTATGAAGGTAGCTGATGTGCTACAAGTTAGTTTCTTTTCACTTAAAAGTATTACATCCATTAGCTCTTTCATTTTTAATTATTCAAGGTAAAGACGATTATTATGTTCCAAAAATGTTAAGCAGAAAATCATCTTTTAAATTTCAACGAAAATCATTGTTGAAAATCTTTCTGAAGTTCTATTGGCCTTAGTAGGTAGAACTTAACACATTTTAACCTTACTTGGTGTTGTGCTTCTAGGCTTCATTTGTGATATGCAGTACTGTGGCTGAAGAACAGCCCAAAAACTAAACACAGGATATACTTCGGAATCTATAAGCCAAGTTTTTGTTATTTTTGTCATTCATTGTTTAAAACTGAACCCTACATGTAAGTTAGTTTTCTTAACATGTTTTATCCCTACCTCCTCTGCTCAAAGTAACATCCTGAAAAATACTTTTAGTTTATTTAAAGATTTCATATAGTTGGAGTCCAGTATATCAATGTATAGACAAGTTTCCCAATGTAAGTTTAAATATGGAAGAAAAAAGAACCTCACCTTACTTTGCTTCTTCTTCCTAATACACTGATAATAGTTTATATTATGACCAAAGAGGTCTAACTCTCTTGAATTCCTCTTTGGGGAAATAACAACACTTTACCCAAAGGTATTTATTTTTATCTCTTTCTGGGATGTTTTGGGGATTTCATGATTACATGCTTACCGAGTTCCTTTGTTTTTGATTCTTACAGCCTCCTGCTTAGCCTCTAATTGCTACCTACTCTTTCTGATAACTGCCTTTCTGTTTTGATCCTAGTGCCTTACTAAAACTAAAGATATTTAGTCTTCACCTTGATATAGCACCTAGGTATGCACTAACCCCCGCCTAAGGAAAGGCAGTTGGATATGTTCAGAAGGCATTGGTTGGGGCATGACACTTTATGTGTGATTGAGGGCATTTGGGGAATTGAGATTCATCATTTTAGGAAGAGTTTTTACAACTCTCTGTCTCTGTGTGTAGCCAATGCTATATCTGCCTTTAGCTTAGTAAAACTTGCTCTGTCTACACTGTACTATGAAACATAGTGCATGTCGACTTTCAATGTTTCTTTTGCACAACATGCTAGCCATGGTGGAAGCAGGGAGGGAAACCTTTCTTTAGTCATTAGCAGGAGCACCTGGGGAGCCAGTATCACAATCTGCTCAGATTAGAACAATGGTAACAATGGTGCCCATCACCCAGTACTCTCCCCATTTACCTAGAAGCTGCCTCTTCATTGATTTGCTTCTGAAGATCAACTCTCTGACTTATTGGACTGAATTATTATCAGGCAGCCATGTAAAATCATTGTATCTTTTTTCTACTTTTGTCAATCTTTACTTTTTCTTCATGACAAGTAATTCTCATACTTCTCTTTACTATGTCTTTGTAACTTTCTTGTTGTCAACTTACTGTTTCCTTAATCTTCTTTTTATGCCTTTTTCCTCTGTATTTCATTTTTGCTCCATTTCCCAAAATGATCCTTGCATTTAAGTTTTCTGGAGTTAACTTTTATTGATAATGCTTGGGTTTAATTTTCCCCTCCAGATAGGCTTTACAATAATAATCTTCACTTAGGGGTATTTGTGTCTTATTTTCTTTGAAACCAACATTTCTTTTCCTGCCCCTGATAACTTACTGAATTTTTTGCACAAACAGCAGATTAATTTTCATTTGGACTGTTATGCTTTTCATTGTCTCTGAACTCAAAGTTGAAAACCTCACATATGCAAATTCATTTATATTTGCTTTAATTATCAAACTCTGTTTCCTTTAGCGAATATGTTCTGTTTTGCATTTAGATGTTTCTGGAAAATGAGGAGAGAGTATGTGCAAAATAAGGCTGGAGGGAAAGAAAGAATCATTTGGATTTTTTTTTTATTAAAAAAACTAATTAAATCTGTATAACCTAAGAAAAGGAGAACTTGACTCTTTTGTGATCATGAGGGTAGACTGTTGAATCTCAGAAATTGGGAAGTTCAGATGTTTCTTCTTTGTTGAGGCACCTCTGAGAGTGATGGTTATTAAGGACAGTGCAGAGGAAGTGGGGGGGTTAATGCCCAGACCACAGGCAGCATAATCTGATTTTAGTAGTTAGGAGTTGTCTGTGGTCGTGAAAAAGTATTCTTAAAAAGACATCTGATGAGTATATGTGCATTGCGATAAAGTGAGCAGAGTGGACAGTCCACGCTCAGATATTTGTACAGCCAAGGAATGCAGTGGGCTCTTGGCCACCAAGGACTCTGGCTGGTGCTTTAGAAGGTCACCTACTCCTTGGCATTGAAGTAACAAGGGTGTTGCAGAGACAATGTGCCCTGTTTTTCTTTAGGTCCTGTGTAGTTTCTGTAATATGTCTTTGTATATCTTTCTTCAGTTCCTTCCATGTTAAGTAGTCTTGAAGGCCTGTACTCTCCTTGAAAAACAGTCCTCTAAGATTGTGGAGCATCCAATACCTATCTGTATGACTTGTCAGGCTAATGACGAATGGCTTTGAAATCCATCTACAGTGTCTCTACCCAGACTATCCTCATAAATGCTTTCACTTGGTTATTTAGAGAGAGCTATGTGGTAGGGGGGAAAAATGTGAACTTGGGTTTTAAAGTAAGTAATTTAAATTCTGTTCCAGGGGAAATTGCACTGCTTAACTGAGTATTGAAAAAAGATACTGGGAACATATGTGCGTTAGGTCACCTCCAGAGTACAGCCAAATTTGGCAAGACTGTTGACTTGGCTCAAGTGATATAACTTTATATCAGGGTTGTACTTTGGGTTTTGAGTGACTTATGATAGTCTGTTCTGCAATGACTGATTCAGAGGATGGCGAAAACAATGAACTGAGAGTGGTGGTGAAAGCCTTTGGATGATGCTAAGAGTCAAGGAGAGCAACCCAGTCTGTTAGTGGGAGAGGTTCTGAGAGGTCAGAAACTCAGGGCCTGATGTGGCTCTGCTGACACAGACTTCCTGTACATCCTCTGATACCAGCTTCGTAGACCTCTGTTTACATTGTTCCAGGAACCTGGAGCTACACATAGTGATGTTGTATTTTATTAATTCCAAGATGCATATTGTTTTACAATTTTACGTCTCTGATGTTGGAATCTGTTTTACGACTAATAGCCTGATATAGTTTGTCGTGGTTTTTCTTAGTGGTGCGTAATATAATGGCATCTCTTCCTAATTATTGAGTTTGTCTTATAGTTGATGAACGGGGTAACAGTGATGATCTTGCTACTATTTGCTAAGCTTCCTGTGTGCCAGGAGCATGTATTACCTCATTTAATCCTCACAATTTCTGGTAAATTCTGGTCTTTTATTTCTGGGCTTTTCCTAAACGAATTGGCCAATAGTGTAGAAATGCAGACACATATTTAATTTAGCACATTTCACCCCACATAAAAAATACGGGTTCCCTGCTGTTTTTAAATGTGATCAGGTGGGAAAGCAGAAGGCATTCATGAAACAAGAGAACACGGTCATGCTTATCTGGGGGGGTGATGGCAGGAGGGCCACGTGGGAGGGGAGAGTTCTTTCCAGATTCCATCTCTGATCCTTCCCTGTATGAGTGCCTGTAAATACCTTGACAGTCACATGACAGGGTATCAAGGCCTCATTTTCTCCTTCTTCCTTTAGCCACTTGCTCTTTTGTAGCCGATTGATCTTTCCAGCCTGCGCTGGGGAGCGAGCATCCCTCTCTCCGTGGCACTAATTTGGTGAGGGCGGCTGGCTGCAGTCAGGCAATGGGAGAGTGGAACATTCAGAGGCCATCCATTTCACTTTACGTCTCCCAGCTGGTCTTCGGTAATCCCCAGCAATCCTTCGTGTGAATGCTCAGAGGCCGGGGAGGCCAGCGCGCCTCGCAGGGCTGTGGGAGAGCCGCAGACGCGTGTGTTTCTAAATCGAGCTGATAGATTAGCGTGCTGCCTGCGTTACTGCAGCTTGTATTTTGACACAGTGACTTACAAAGAAATATGGCCAATAGTCAGGAAAATAATCTTTGGCTGAGGAAGGCTAAAATTTGTTAGAACTGGAGAGAAACGTGACATTTTTTACATTCGTATTTCACTTGGATCACCAGGCAAAGTGGTGAAAGGGGTAGTTTTTGCGCCTTGCTCCTGGTGCCTTGGTACCTAATAAGCCCTTAATAAATGAGTGACTAAATCTCCATTTCTGAAGGCCCGGGTACACCACTGTTCCAGACCCCGCCTTTCACTTAACCCCCTCTCCCCATCTGTCCTGTGTATAATTCCTTCAGGACTGAGTTTTCTGCGAAGACAGACAACATTCTGCTGCTGTCGTGAGAGCAGGTGAACACGTACCAGAGAACAGTGCACGGATTTCTCTTAGCCCCCTTTTCCTCGTCCTTAAAATGAAGCTGCTGTCGTAATAGCTCGTTGGTGAGGGGCTTGGAGAAGTACACGAGATAAAATGAGAAGTGCTTCAACGAGCGCCACAGAAGCGTCACATGTCTCTCAGGCGACACGTTTGGGTTTAGTGAGGGCTTTGCTGTGCTGGAAAACTGTGGATTCAGTGGTGGGATTTTCACGCGGCCTCAGCAAGTGGTGGAGAAAAGCGTAGAGGTCGTCCCTACCCAGGCGGCTCTCCTCCCCAGGGTCCGCCTGGCCTGTGTTCAGCCCTTCCTGCATCTCCTTTCTGGTTCTCTTTCTTTGCTTGCTTTCTTTCTTCTTAATTGAACTACATCCTTTCTGATTCTTCAGAGAAAACAATTAAATCGTGGTATTTTAGGTACCACTATCTTTAATACTGCTGTGTCTTTTTTCTCCTCTCCACAACATGGAGTGAGAACAAGACACATTTTAGAGGTTTGTGAGTCTTTTTAAACCAAGGAAGAAATGTGGTAGGTATTTTCTACAATCGGTGGCAAAACCCTAGGCCCCTATTCCTTTTACTTGCTGGTGTTTACTTTGTAATATCTGCTATTACCAGATATCACCACCTTTAACTTTTGAAAGTCAAAGGGGTCTGTATTAGGTTTATACCAGTTTTTGTCAATCTAAGGAAGTAGATTTTTAGAATTTATAATTACATCAATATTTCCCCACTGTGTCACGTAAGGATTAAGAAGTTTGAGTTACACTTGTGAGTCTAGATTCCTGGTACCTCCTTGGCATCGGCTCTTCAGTGAGCCTTCCCCGACCTGCCCCAGCCAAGCTAGTGACCCCTCTGCTGGGCACTAGTACAGTTCGCATGTGATTTATTGACTCATACAACTGTCTCCCTTACTGGTCTCAGAGTCCTTGAGGGCAGGGTTCTGACCTTATATCTTCTATAATTCTAGAGTCTGGTCTGTGTGAGTCACTGAATGACTTTGCTGTAGGAAGCAATGAAGATGAGGAGAGAGAAAAGTGGGAAGGAGGGGAGGACGTTAAGAGAACTTTTTTTTGGCTACACAGTGATGGTTGCCTTGGTTTATTAGCAATTCTATATAGAAGTCACAAAGGCTAACAAAGTCACTAATATTACATATACTCAGTCCATATTCATTCATTCAGCAAACATTTTTTGAACACGCTCAGTGAGTCAGACTCAACTGAACCAGGAGGAAAAAAAGAATAAAGTAGAAGTTCTACCTTCTTGGAAGTCAAGTATACGGAAATAGCCGTGGTATCCCAGGCGGAGTGTGGGAGAGGGTGCGTGGACAGCACTGCAGGAGCGCAGACGAGGGGTGTCCTTCCCCAGCTGGGTGAGTCTCGAAGGCCTCCCACGAGAGAAGACTTTTCAGCTGGGCCTCAAGGGATCAGGGGGAGTTCGTTTGGTAGATGGAAAAGGGAGAGAGGGGACAGCTCTAGGCAGAGGGATTGGCCCACTCCACAGAGACACGAAGGTGTGACGCATGGAAAATTCAGAGCATGAGAGACAAACGCCGGGGAAGAGACTGGAAGATTTGGTCAGGACCAGATTCAAGCCCGGCAGCCAGCCTCTCTCCCTAGCCTGGGGCTTGTCTATCTTTTTAGAACTCAGGCTTCTATATTGCTTTCCCACTAAGGAGTCCCACTAACTAGCCAAGAAAGAGTCTGTCAGACTTTACTTTCAGCCGTGCGCATTATAGAAGAGAAGATATATGTAATCTGCTGTTCCAGATCCCCTCCTCTTCACACTCTGATGAACTCTGAATGGGGCAAGGGGTCCTCCCTTTTGAATCTCTGTAGGTCACCACTGAAGTGGTGCAGGGCATGTGCTGGTGTTTTATCTAGTCACCAACTCACGCTCCTGGTCAGAAGAGAAGCTGGGAATAGTACCATTTATGTATTCATTATGCTGTTTAATTCAAAATGGTACCAGAAGAAAGGACATATAATGACATTGTGTCCTTGCTTTGCAATCCCACCCGTCTGTTTTGTGTATCTGGCTGTCTGGAAGAGTGGCTGGAGGAGGTGGGGAAAGGCCAATTTTGAGCTACCTCTTCGAGGAAGGGGTGGGTGGGGGTGGGAATGAAGCCATGATTTTTTTTTTGTTTCTTTTCCACTTGCTTCTCTATTTCTGAAAAGAAAGGAGCACCTCTTGAGAGAACACATGAGAGGGACTGTCTGACCTCAGAGCCTGATTTCTTGCATCCTCTGGTCTATGAAACTAGAGCTGTGACTCTCTCTGGTCTCGTGTCCTTTCTTTCCTGGTTCCCGCTCACATAGGTCGTCAAGCAGTGTCCAGCATGTCCAGGGCAGGCATGGGAAGCCACGGAAGGACTGACCCACTGAAGCGTTCCCTCCCCTGTGGCCATGGCCTTCCAGAAATAGCTCCAGACACTAGTCCCCAAAACATGCTGGTGCAGGCCCGAGCAGCTTGTGGATGAGTCACGCACACTTCACGTGCTCTAATGTGAAATATATGCTTCTGGGGTTTCACTCCCTGAGATGTGACGTATGATCAGTATGACAAGTGGTGCCTCGCCTGCCAAAATTTCTCCTGGAAAGAATATTCACCTAAATTTCTACATAGTGAGCATAACCTCAGCTCACACTTGAATTTATCTTTCATTTGGGGATTACATTAAGCAGTTGGTTAGTGTTCAGTATTATCTTTCGCATGGAATATTTTTCTGTAGTTTTCTTTTCTCCATTACCTTGATGGAAAAACACAGATGATTTGAGGCACACTCTGCTTTATCCAATTCAGCCTCAGTCAGGTGGTACACACCAGCTAGCATACTTCATTTAGGAATTTAGTCCTGGAACTCAGAAAAATTACAGTGAAGAATACTGGCATTGCCCAGGGGTAGATTTTTGTTCCAATTATATGGAAAGAGACTAATGAAACTAGATTATCATGTAAGAGAACATGTGGTTCAAGTTGAACAAAAGAATTTTCAAGTGTGCTCTATGGAAAAAAGTTGAATTCATTGTGATAATGTAGTTTTTGGATAGGAGCATAACTAAATGAAATTTTTAACAGAAAGGACTCTTATGTCAGAGCTATGGAAACCTACAACAATATCCTATAATAAATTATTTAAGAATATCATAGTAGTTCTGAGCCTCAGGATGTGGGAGGAAAATTAAACAATGGAAATCATGTTCCAGGGCTTTATATATTTATACATACTTGACAGACATCTATAGTAAGTGCTTGTTTCATCAGAGGACTTCTGAGGAGGTGAAATGCCAGGTAATATCCTCAGGGAAAGAACAATGGGCAAATTTGTGAATATCATCCCCGTTTTGCTTTCTATTATCAAGGACAATTGTTGAAGATATAATAAGTTCTGCTGTGAGTAAAGCCCTTAGAAAAATGGAAATGTGGGTGGATTTTAGAAAGCAAACGTGTTCCCTAAAGGGGTTTCATTCTGTGAATCCTCATTTGCTAACATTTGGTAGTTTGACCTTGGGAAAGATGTAAAATAGGAAGCACAATTTTATGATTGCTCTTCCCTCACTTATGATATTGGCCTTGATGTTGATTTTAGCCTTGGCAAGCCAGTGCTGAGTATTCTGCATATCTAGTGTACACTGTTTGTGACCACAGCTTGCAATGTGACAGACACTTTTAAAGTTGTGGAAACAGTACTTGAATGTACCAGGGTCTAGAAGGACACCTTTCCAAGTATACTGTTATATGGGATGTGATAAGCTAGTGTACGTAAGATTATTTTATTTATTATCTGGCTTGTATTATAAAATACACTTGCAAAATCAATAACATTCATATAATATAAGGACAGAAGTTTAATTTTTTTCATTTAACAAGTGGTATACGTGGTTTAATTTCCTTTAAATTAGTTTTGTACCAAAAAGAGCATTATTTATCAACACACAGATTTTTAAATGAATATTTTTGATTTGGCCTTAGATAGCATCATGGTTTCGTGACCAGGTGTTTACCATTACTATCATTTACTTTTCAAAAAAACAGTTAGATTAGATTTTATAATTTTCATGTTCTGTTTCTACGTGATGAGGTAAGGGAGAAAGTTTTAGGTCCCTGGGTACAAGCACATTGGAAGAATACACTGCAGACTTTCATAGTGTTCATGCCATCTGCTAAAAATAAGATTATATACTCATTATACATTCTCTTCTTTAACATTTTCTAAATACTAGAGACGTCTTGAGGTGCTATGTAAGAATTTCAACCGGATAAAAGTCATCATGGAGCATCTTGCGTCAAATGTATGGAGTTACCGTTTTTGTGTTCCTCCTCAACTTGTTTTCCCACGTCCTTGCTTGCTGTCTTTAACCAGTGGTCCATTAGGTTTGCAAATGAAATAGCATATGACTGAGAAACACTAGAAAACATTGTAATGTCAGACCTCTGCGAGGCTCGCAGTGGAGCAAAGACCCAGCTCAGCGATGGAGTCACGAGCGCGCTGGTTTGCCCCCATCTCCTTACAGCCCGCTCACTAACAAAACATGAAGGCTCTCCAGCTACTTCCTGATGACGGGAAAATATACTGCAGCACTTGTCTTATTTGTTGATTTTTAAAAATTCTAATTGAAACAGATGCCATAACCATCCTTACTGTTGTAAACCTTCTGGAAATACTTTTGTGAATCCTGGGATTTGTGATTTTGTCTTTTGAGAAATGCTACCTCTTCACTCCTTCCCCAGCCTGGTCTCGTCCCATTGTTCTTCCAGTTTGGAGATTGCAAAACCTTCATCTTGAAGGCTAAGAAAAGATTGTAAGTGAGCGACCAAAGGAGGGAGTGAGATATTAGGAAGGGCCTGATTTGAGTCATGAAAGAGGGTTAAATGTTTGCCATGCAGATAGAAGGGAGCAAGAGGTGAAAATCTTAATATCTTAAGGCTTATGAAAATATTCAGAAAAAATAATTCTGTATTTAATAAAATGTTCTATGGGAAGAGAATAATATTCCCTGACTAAAATACTTATCTTGCTTTTAAAGTTAGAGAATTTTAAAGTTCAAGGAGTAGGGGGGAGGAGCAGTTATTTTGAATGAAAACCTCTGCTTTCGGTTTTCATACCTGCATACTCTTCCTTCTTCCTTTCCTTCTTTCCACAGAGCTTAATAAAACTAAGCGCAGTAAGCCTCCTTTTGAAAATATACCTTCCGTCCCTCTAATTAGTAAACTCTATGTGTCAAAAGTTCTGCATGCTGAGCATTCTACTTATGCTTCAAATAGGAAATTTTAAAGGAGAGGCAGATGGTCTTTGAGGAAACCACTTTATATTTGTGTTCAGAAACTGACTTCCCTTCTGTTTAAATATGTTTTAAAATTTATATGTTTTTGAAATTGAAAGCATTCTTTGAAGTAGGCTAGAAGCCAGCTAAAGCTACTTGCACACAGACTAAGTTCTTTGTAAAAATCAGTAATTGGCCTGGGTTGGGGGTGGCTGGGAAGTGGATGGCTTCTCCTGTTAGGATGTAGAATTGCTCTGTTCTCAATGGGTTGTAAGCTCTCTTGTGGCTGCTCAGCTTTGCCATTAAAAGGTAATGGTGTGTTGGTGATTTTCCGTTGTGTCTCAGGCATCTTCATTTGTCCAGCACTGTAATAAAAGGCTTCCAGTTCAGAAAATTTGACAAAAAGATTTAAAATTTAAATACATGGTATTGATTGCTGCAGGGGAATTTTTAAACTCAAAAATGTCAGTTTCTGGACCTAGAACATGAACCCAATGATGTAAGAATTTGGTTTATAAAATATTTTAAAGTTCACTTTATTTTAACAAAATATAGAGGTTCAATGGCCACTTGTACTGGTTCACTAGGTTTTTATCATCTAGAAAGGCTACAATGTTACATTATACTTTCAATTATTCCAAAAGAAAAATTATAAACAGTAGACATAACTCTACATTTAATAATTATAAAATAATTTAAATGTATGTTTTAATTTCATGTCATGGGAAACATTCTTAAAGTAATATTCAAGCTTAGTTTTTAAAAAGAACTTTTTTAACCTAATTACTTTTTTATTGAAATGATCCTATTAATATGCTTTTCTAAATGAGTTTTTATGTGAAGTATTCATTTATTATTTAACCTGTTTAATTTCCTAAGAAAATGGTTTATACAAAGATAATATTTTGAAAAATGTTTAACTTTTACTTCTTGGCTTTATTTACATTCTTTTATTTCCTAGTATAAAGAGCAATTCCTTTCAGATTTTCAGTAGAGCACACATGGAAATATTATCTACCTATTGTTTCATTTGAGAAAGATAAAACCTGACGGCCTAACTCATATCCACCATTGCTATCAGTTATATGTGTCAAAAGTATTTCCTGTAACATTTTTCTCAAATCAGGTGTTACTGAATGGAACCAATATTTTTAATGAAAGTGGATGTTTGCAAAATGCTAAGCTTTTTATTTGCTAGCTCAGTAACACTAGCACATAACACCTCTCAGAATACAAATGAGGAACTTGTCAAGAATTTGTTAAATGAAACTTTAAAACAATCCTACTTATACTGTGGAGTGGGACAGAATGAGAGATGGGGATGGACCAATAGTAGTGAAAATAGGGGAAGAAGGGAGCCAAGTGAAGAATAAAAGGAAAAGAGGCAAGAGAAGTGAAAGAAGGGCCATCATCTGTCTATTCATTAATTCATTGATTCCTTCATTTTCCAAATATGTATTTTATGCCCAATGTATCAGGCCTCTGGCATTTTAAGCAGAGAATTAAACAAGTCCTTGTGCTCGTCTGATGGATAATACTGCCTTCACATCCATTGGACTAAGAGAAGAGAGGATGAGACAAAAGATGAGCTAGAATGGAGAGGAAGAATGGACAAAGAGATATGAGCAGAGAAATATAAAGGTTGGATGCCTAAGGACAAGAGAGATGGAAGATTAACTTCTACTTGCTCCTTTTTACGGCACAGAACTACATCCATCTCCACTCTTCCATACGCACAGGATACCTATGATTTGTTTCTGGAATCTTCTCTTACCCTATTTGGAGAATGACTCTCTGGGGATGCTAAGGACCACATCCAAGCAACCGTCTGTTGGAGAAAAAAAATGTTTATTAGTGTCTTCCATGTGCCAGGCATTGTGCTAGGCACAGGGATACAGTGGCGAATGAAACTCTATCACTGCCCTCTGAGTATTTTACAGTCTGTTTGTGCATAGTGTCAAGTGACTGGGTCAATGACCCAGTGTGATGAATGCTGCTAAAGAGTTAGGTAAACGTCTGCTAAGTCTAGAGATCAGGAAGAGTTTCCTGGAGGAAGAGATAGCCACGTTGATATTTCCCTTTGTTAGCTCTTCCTTCTAAAAATTCCATCAGAATGCCTATTTTGGAAAAACCTTTAATTTTCTTTATAGTTCAGAAGAAATTTTTAAATTTTGGTTTGATTCAAAAGTTAGTAAATTAGATCTGTTTGAGCTGGTTTTTCACTGGTGAATTGCTTCAGGTGGAGTCCTGATTACACTTTTAAAATAGGTGTTCTAATTCATATCCCCCTAAAAAATTCACATCCCCCCTAAAAAATTCATACCCACTTAAAAATGTTTATGAAGTTTCAAAAAGAAAACACAGGATCTTTTGTCCTGTATTTTTACCAGCCGTTTTATGCATAAATATGCATCGGCAGTACACTGTTGCAGCTTAATATAAAACAGATGCCCTTAAAGCAATTTAACTAGTATGTGTTTAAAATACGTGTATGTACACCAATTTATTTCCTGACTTGAAACTGCAATTTTATCAGACTTTTAGAGGAAAAATGCCAAATCATGATAGGTTACACTAGATTTCATCTAAGAGCTCTTTGGAACAGTGGAAGAGGCTCAAAGGACTGAATGCTTTTTCATACTTTATGTTCTTTCAAGTAAACCTGATTTAGAGAAATTCCTTGTTGCCGCCTTTTCCTTTGCAGAAACTTTATAACAACAAGTCAGATCCATTTGTAGTCGCTGGTTCATCTCAAGTCTGTAGTGGCCTCTTCTGTTTTCTTCTTGTTGGGCTTTGTTCTGTTTTCTCCTGAGTTCCTCTATCTCCAGCCCTAACTGTCCCCTGAACTCCAAGTGCTCATTCTTAATCTTGACTTGATATCTAATAGGCCATTTCATGTTTAGCATAACTAAAACAGAACCACTGGACTTCTTCCCAACTCCTGTAAGCAGACCTGTTCCTTTCACAGTCTTCCTCATAGATACGGCAACTGTAATCCTGTTCAGGCCCCAGTCTCGAGCATCATCCTTGGCTCTTTTCATCCCCGTAAGCAGTCCATCGGCTGTACCACCCTCTTCTTCCCACTTTTACTGCTACCAACCTCCAAGCCACCGTCATCTCTTGCCTGGGCTATTGCACTGGTTTCCTGTTTCCTCTACTTCCACCCGTGTGTTTCTATAGCCCGTTTGCTACAGAACAGCCAGAGTGATTCTTTCAAAATAGAGATCAGATCCCTTGGCTCAGAATCAACACAGGGCTTTCTG
Organism: Hippopotamus amphibius kiboko; assembly: GCF_030028045.1. Taxonomy (NCBI): domain Eukaryota; kingdom Metazoa; phylum Chordata; class Mammalia; order Artiodactyla; family Hippopotamidae; genus Hippopotamus; species Hippopotamus amphibius. The sequence goes on from NC_080188.1 coordinate 147,106,524, forward strand.
TCTCATTCAGAATAAAATCCAAACGTGGCTAAAGGTCCCTATATGCTCTAGCTACCTCTCTGATCTCATATATCACCCTTCTTCTTACCTACTCTGCTTTGGCCACACCAGCCTTCTTGCTGTTTTCTGTACCCAAGAGCAATCCCACCTCAAGGCCTTTGCACTTGCTCTGACATGAACCTTCATCACCTAGATCTGCACGTGCTTATTTCCAGAGTTCCTTCGTATCACTGCTTAAATATCCTAAAGAACTTTCCTAAACACCTTTTTCTTCCCTTTTACTTTATTTCTTTCTTTAGCATTTATCCACATGTGACATTTTTATCTATCGAATTTTCGTCTGTCAACCTATCGAATTTTTATCTTTTCTTCCCTTAAGCTCCATGAAGGCAGGGATTTTTTTTCTTTATTGTTCTATCCCCAACATCTGCCTGAGGCAGTGATTTGTGGCCAGGACCTAAAATTTCTGATTCTAAGTCCACTGATCTTTCTATGGTTCAGTGTGGCCTTCCATAGGCTTTAAGTTCCCTGAGCACAGTGATTGCATCTTTTATTTCTTTTGCCCCATCCCCTTATAGGATATAGGGCCCTGCTGTATACTCAGTGAGGGGTTCCATGTGCCTAGTAAATGCCGTAGCCCGACGAAATTACTTCATGTACTCTTTGTGGTCTGTCATGAACTTGGATCACAAACTCACTCAGGGTGTACTTCATCCTTTGTATGAATAAAAGACAAGCGGCTGTTACTCACCAGATACACAGTGACATTTGGAAACCGTAGGCAGTTTGTTTGGGTGAAAAATCCGACATGGTGAGAGTCTGGCTCTTGATAAGTAGATTACTTGTATTCTGAATTTTGAACATATCATGTAACTTCATAACCTGGGGGAGAGGATTAGACTGTGCTGGTTTAAGCCTGAGGTTTTGGGGTTTTGTGTTTGTTTGTGTTTTGAGTTTTTTTTTTTTTTTTAATAGGATGTTGGTATTTCTGCATTTAATCACCCGAAGTTCTTAAGGAAAGTGTGTCCCAGATATGTTCTTTTGCAAATGGAAGAGCATCCGTGTTTGGCTTGGGTCTTTCCAAAGCAACTACTAAAAGGCTCCTATATTTTATTTTGAAAATTTTGTTCTCTTGACTATGAAGTTTCTTAGGTGACTGGTAGTCCTGACTGTCTCCCCCTTGTTTTTACAGGTGATCTGCAACTCTTTCACCATCTGTAACGCAGAGATGCAGGAAGTTGGTGTTGGCCTGTATCCTAGGTATGGTGGATGGTATTTCATTTACTGGAAGAAGCAACTTTAATTCCCACCCAGCTCCCCAGCCTTTTAAAAGTAGTTAGAAAGGCTATTACAAGCAGGTGGTTTAAGAGCCAAGCTTGATGCTTAATGATAAATTACAGGAAAATGGAAAATGTGAAGTTTAAAAAAAAAACAATTTTATATCCCCACATTGTATGCTATGGTATTAGCAAAGAGGCAGACCTCAGACCTAAACTCTCGTTCTCGGGAACTTGGGCATAAAAAGTCGGGGATTGTGGATGGCTAATAAACCATCAGGCTAAGATTTTGTTCTTTCCCCACCCTGTTGGCCTTATGCACATGATTATTTCCCCAGACTTGCTGTACCGTGCCAGTTGGGTTCATTTTGTCTTTCAGCTTAGTGTACTCTGAGCCTCACTGCTCCAGGCGGCAAGAACGCTTTCAGGCTCTGGCCTTCTGAAGTGTTCTCTTGAGCTATCTCTTAGGAGATTTGTATCACTGAGCTACTAGACTGTCCTTCCACAAGCACTCCAGGGTCCCTCCTACTTTCATTTTGTTTTCGTGCTATTAGGGTCCAAATACAAACAGGGTCTTTCTTCTAATTAACTGTGAATCTGAGAATGCAGCTTCTTATTTCCCATGTGTTGTAAACTACATATCTATGGTATGGGTCCGTTAAGAGCAGTAACATAGAGTGGTTCAGAGCATGGGCTCTGAGTTCAGACCGCCTGGTTCAAATTCAATCACCATTTACTACTTATGTGTCCTTGGGCAAGTCGTTTAACTTCCGTGTGTCAGTTTCTTCATCAATAAATGACCCTCATAAGATTATTGTGATGGTTAAATTTGACAAACATGCTCAACTGCTGAGAAAGTGCTTTCTACAGAGTGAATGCTCCCTTACAGTTATTTCTAACTGTAAATGTGGTGGGTGCTTAAATCCATTCCCTTGCCAGATGGTAAAAAATGTGCCTCCAAGGTAATAAAATGACTTGGCCATTCACCAGAATGCATGAGGGTCTTGTTAGTGAGACAACCTCAGCATTCTGCTGAAGAGGAAGAACTCCTGATTATTCTTCAGTGTAGTTGTGCGTGTTCCAGGGAAGGTAGCAGTTCCTCCAAAGGAGCTCAACAAATGCCATCCTATGTGGGAAGCTCCGTGGTATCTTGGCTGCAGTTATAACTGCTGTAATCCCATTGCCTCAGAAATTATGCCTTTGCAAGTCAGGTTTTTCCCCGCATCTTTGTGTTGGGTTGTCTTTTTGGCTGATATCTAATGAGACATCTACCTCCCCTCGCCCATCCCCCCAAAGGACTCAGAAAATGTTTTTATTAACAAACTTCCCTAATGAGCTTCTGTCTTGGAGAGCATTTCACTTCACAGGAAGTGGGCCAGTGCCCCCAGAGCAGTCAGTCCCTGGTACACTGTCAACCTTACCTGTCCCCCTGCCCCTAAGCTAAAGTGTCTTTTGCCCACTACAGTTATTAAATTTAGATGTTTGATTCTATCTACTGAGCCATGATGGTCTCCTCCTTTTTTTTTCTTTCCTCCAGTATGTCTTTGCTCAATCACAGCTGTGACCCCAACTGTTCAATTGTGTTCAATGGGCCCCACCTCTTACTGCGCGCGGTCCGAGGCATTGAGGCGGGAGAGGAGGTAAGGAACCTGTGTTTCCCACTGGCTGGCCTCCTTTTCCATCAGAGACCCTCTCAGCAAGGCCCTGCCCTAAAACAAGTTGTGTCAGAGGGGCAGCTTTTCAATGTCCTTCTGCCAAGGAGAAGATATGTAACCCATCTACCCAGCAACTGATTTACCCATCATTACTTCTCCCAGATTATAGATCAGCTAACTTTTTTTTAATCACCGTTTTTCTGGATGATGACAGTTCTTATTGCACGTGTGTGGGAGAGAGGTGTGTGTGCGTGACAGTTTAGCAGCCTCTCGCATCTCTACAAGTGGTGATCCTTCCATGGGCAGGGAGGGCAGCCCAGCCTGTGAATGAGATCCCAAGGGCTTGCTCACTCCCAAGGCCACTAATTGCATTTCGAAGGCGACTCGTTTTTACCTTCATGTTAAGAAAGCAAATAAGTTTCACTCTTTCAGGTTGTCCTTGGGCCTTTACAAACCTGTCAGCATCTCTGGGTAACTGTCCAAGCAAAGATGTGAAGGGAGTAGAGGACAGGAAGTGTAACCTCCAGCAGTGAACTGGCCTTGACCCTTCTAGTTTTGCCCCTCTAATGAGGAGCCTTCTCAGAAGTCTGAGATTTTGCAAGGCAGCTGCAGATGGGCTGTTCCAGGGCTGCTGAGCCCAAGCCCGGCAGGGTTTGCACACTTATTACCCTGAATTCTGGGTTATAGATATTTATGCTTTTTAGAACTGTTTCCTTCTACCTTCCAATTTGCTAAAGTGGATATTTATTGCAAGGAAAACAGACTATCATAAGCTTTTATTGCATTTATGCAGCACTCAGCCAATAAAACTTAAACTCAGAGGTACCATATTTTATATAGACAGGGATTTGGCTTGGATAAGACTTCCTCCAAACTGATTTTCAACTGAATAAGCTGTCTCTTATACAGCCACTTATTGAATTTCCAGTTTTTAGGATCAGTGTAGTTGGTACACTGGGATATCTGTCAATAATATGTGGAATTTAGATAGGGTCAAGATGGCAGAATAGGAGGACGTGCGCTCACTCCCTCTTGCAAGAGCACTGGAATTACAACTAACTGCTGAACAATCATCGACAGAAAGACACTGGAACTCACCAAAAAAAGACACCCCACATCCAGAGACAAAGGAGAAGCCACAATGAGACGGTAGGAGGGGCGCAATCGCGTTAAAATCAAATCCCATAAGTGCTGGATGGGTCACTCACAAACTGGAGAACAGTTATACCACAGAAGTCCACCCACTAAAGTGAGAGTTCTGAGCCCCACGTCAGGCTTCCCAACCTGGGAGTCCAGCAACGGGAGGAGGAATCCCAAGAGAATCATATTTTGAAAGCCAGCAGGATTTGATTGCAAGACCTCCACAGGACTGGGGGAAACAGAGACTCAACTCTTGGAGGGCACGCAAAAAAGTGTGCTCCCCAGGACCCAGGGGGAAGGAGCAGTGACCCCATAGGAGACTGAACCAGACCTACCTGCTGGTGTTGGGGGCTTGCCTGCAGAGTTGAGGGGTGGCTGTGGCTCACCGAGAAGAAGGGGACACTGGCGGCAGGGGTTCTGAGAAGTGCTCATTGGCGTGAGCCCTCCCAGAGTCTGCCATTAGCCCCACCAAAGAGCCTTTAAGCTCCAGTGCTGGGTAGCCTCAGGCCAAACAACCAACAGGGTGGGAACACAGCCCCACCCATTGACAGACAAGCAGATTAAAGTTTTACTGAGCTCCACCCACCCAGCCCAACCCACCATCAGTCCCTCCCATCAGGAAGCACCCATGAGCCTCCTAGATAGCTTCCTCCACAAGAGGGCAGACAGCAGTATCAAGCAGTATCAGCAGTATTTCATCTTGTGGAACTGAAACCCATAGCCACAGAAAGATCGAGAAAATGAAAAAGCAGAGGACTTTGTACCAGATGAAGGGACAGGATAAAACCCCAGAAAAACAGCTAAATGAAGAGGAGATAGGCACCCTTACAGAAAAAGAATTCAGAATAATGATGGTGAAGATGATCCAGGACTTTGAGAAAAGACTGGATGCAAAGATCGAAAATTTTACCAAAGACCTAGAAGAATTAAAGAGTAAACAGAGATATGCAACACAATAACTGAAATGAAAAATACACTAGAAGGAACCAATAGCAGATTAAGTGAGGCAGAAGGGCAAATAAGTGACCTGGAAGACAGAATGGTGATAATCACTGATGCGGAAAAGAATAAAGAAAAAAGAATGAAAAGAACTGAAGACAGCCTAAGAGACCTCTGGGACAATGTTAAACGCACCAACGTTCACATTATAGGGGTCCCAGAAGGAGAAGAGAGAGAAAAAGGACCCGAGAAAATACTGGAAGAGATTATAGTTGAAAACTTCCCTAACATGGGAAAGGAAACAGCTACCCAAGTCCAGGAAGCGCAGAGTCCCAGGCCGGATAAACCCAAGGATAAATGCGCCAAGACACATAGTAGTCAAATTGACAAAAATTAAAGACAGAGAAAAGTTATTAAAAGCAACCAGGGAAAAATGACAAATAACATACAAGGGAACTCCCATAAGGTTAACACTGATTTCTCAGCAGAAACTCTGCAAGCCAGAAGGGAGTGGCAAAATATATTTCAAGTGATGAAAGGGAAGAACCTACAACCAAGAATACTCTACCCAGCAAGGATCTCATTCAGATTTGACAGAGAAATCCAAAGCTTTACAGACAAGCAACAGCTAAGAGAATTCAGCACCACCAAACCAGCCCTACAACAAATGCTAAAGGAACTTCTCTAAGCGGGAAACATAAGAGAAGAAAAGGATCTACAAAAACAAAAACAAAACAATTAAGAAAATGGTAACAGGAAAATACATATCGATAATTACCTTGAATGTGGATGGACTAAATGCCCCAACCAGAAGACACAGACTGGCTGAATGGATACAAAAACAAGACCCATATATATGCTGTCTACAAGAGACCCACTTCAGCCCTAGGGACACATACAGACTGAAAGTGAGGGGATGGAAAAAGATATTCCATGCAAATGAAAATCAAAAGAAAGCTGGAGTAGCAATACTCATATCAGATAAAAGAGACTTTAAAATAAAAAATGTTACAAGAGACAAGAAAGGACATTACATAAAGATCAAGGGATCCATCCAAGAAGAGGCGATAACAGTTATAAATATATATGCACCGAATATAGGAGCACCTCCATACATAAGGCAAATGCTAACAACTATGAAAGAGGAAATGCAAGGCAGAAATAGAGACACAGATGTAGAGAACAAACATATGGACACCAAGTGGGGAAAGCGGGGAGGGTTGGGGGGGGGTGAATTGGGAGGTTGGGATACCAAATTGTACACTCTAAATATATCCTGTTTATTGTCTGTTAACTGTATCTCAATAAAATTTCTAAAAAAAAAATAATAATAATATGCAGAATTTAGATTTTTTTCCTTGGGCCACATGTGACTTCAAGGCAGGTAAGAAGGGGGCCACTATCCATTTTCATTAGTTTGGGAGCTGAGGGGTGGCTGCCTTTTGATAATGATGGTGTTGTTGTCTTACTAAATTAAAAAAAAAAATCAGGTAACACAAATGGAAAAACTATTAGAAACAGTTGGACTTCTCAGAAACAACAAAGAAATTTCTTCATATCTTGTTTTCTAGGCTTGGTTGCCAATTATTCTCCTTGGTTGGTTTTCATTTAGTTGAAACAACACTGTCCTTTGGTGCTTATTTCATGTCCTTCTCTTTCCATCTCTGGAGCAACGAGCACATCCTTCCCCTTGCCTGACACAGAAGAGTTCTGCCCAGCATCAGGCCCTGCGGACTCAAATATTTTCCCCTACAGTACTTATCAAAGCAGCTTTTCAACAAAGAGGGGATTCTCCCCATAAGTCCTTTTTATACCAGCTGGTTCAGAAAATAAATTTTTTTCCCTACCATTATACATGTCTTGGTACATGACATTTTCTCTGCTCAGTTGCCCTCCCTCTGTCTGCCCACCATTTCTACCTGTCTTAACATACACAGCCCTCAAGGCCTTCTCAAATATCATTGCTTCTATAAAGCTTTTCCTGATTTCTTAAATTAAAAGATCTTTTCCTCTGTGGTCTCTCTTACAGCAGTTATCAATATTTTGTTAGCATTTATTCTGGCTCTTTTGGTGACTTCTCCACTCAGCTCTGAGCTTCACGAGGATGGGCAGTTGTGTCTTACTGTGTCTCCTTTAGTAGCTAGCACTTTGCCTTACACCCCAGGAGGCATGCAGTAACACCGCTGGGTTGACTTTCTGTTAAATAGAGCATACATACTGGAAAGACCAGCAGTGTTTATCACAGGGCACTGTTGGCATTCTGGACTGAACACCTGTTCATTGTGTAGGACTGTTGCATCACTAAGGAAGACTGGTGTCTAGTTCCTGCTCAGGTAGTGCTTGTAGCCAGTCCAACACCTAAAATACATCCTGCCCGCTTAAAACCAGCCCCATGCCAGAGGTAGGAGGGAGGAAGAACCACAAGAGAGGACATTTTGAGGTTAATTAAGGGGGGCAATTCCTTTTTACTACACAAATTATTTGCTTTTGTGAAATGGGAGAAGGAAGTAAATTCAGAGATTTTGTAATTTTATAGCATCAATTTTGCATTTTGGCTTTTACTGCTCATCAGGACACCCCCAGTTTTAAAATGTGCTGTTTGGGATGGACGTACCAGAGTGTAGACTACATGAGAGAAAACTTGGTAGCACCTGTAATATAGGAACTCCTCAGTCTGTATTTATTGAGTCAATGAATGAGGTTTGCTAGAGACAAACCAGGGGTGGAATAGAATCTTAGACCCATTTTGAAACTACCATCCATCCTCAGGTATGTCCCATGGGCCCCGGAAAGAAAGTAAGGGGCCCCAGTGCATTGCCAGTTTGAGATGAGAACATTTCAAACCTCAGACAAGGAGCACTGGAGAATTGCACAGGGTTCCACCATACCAGAAATTTCTTACCTTTGTTTCCTCCACATAAAGCTATCCTTTGGGCCCTTTGGATCATTTTCCTTCAAACCAGCACCATTTGTAACATTTTGCTGTTTAAGGATTTTCATTGTAATGTTGAGTTGTTGGGTCCGTTTTGTGTGTAGCGGGGGGTGGGGGGTGTGTTTTGTTTTGTTTGTTTGTTTAGTCTTAGGTTTTTGTCTTCTCGTCCAGCACCTCCTGCCGAGAGATGTGGGTATTACATTTTAAGTCATGGCTCACATGCTGGATTGCTGATGGCTGTCTCTTCAGGGTTTTGTTAAGCTACGAAAGACATGTTATCACCTGACAGTCTTCTAGAACATGGATCAGGGAAGAAAGCTGGACAGCCCAGGCCACCCTCATGGGATTTCCTGGTTAGAAGTTGCAGCTGTTACAAATAATGCCATTGGCTGCCAGTGTTCTCTGGAGCCACAGCAATTGGGAGAAATGTGATTTGCACAGATTGAGCATATCAGTATCCCCCAGTATCAGTTCTCATCTAAAGTGTTCTGGGATCCTAACAGTCTGTTTCCTCTCCCAGCCATCTGTATTTATTCGCTAAGTCATTTGACACATTCACTGCATGCTTACTGGTATCATGTACTGGGGTGGGCATTGGGCATACAAAGATGAGTAAGACCTGGCCTTGCCTTCAGGAATCCAAGGTGTCATTGAGGAAACTGACACAGAACAGAACACAATAATAGAATATGAGAACTAAAATAGCGTAAATAGGCACAGGGCTTTCTAGAAGTTCAGAGCATGGGCATTCAGGTGGTGGTAAGGAGCAGGGGTGGGGGGAGTGGTTAGGAAGGCTTCTAGAGAAGTGACTCCTGGACTTCTAAAGGCTCCAACGAGTTCAGGTTGGCTAAGACAGGGGCAGGCATTCTAGACGAAGACACAGGCGCCAGAGACAGAATGGTGACTTCAAGGAACAGGAAGCAGTTTAGATCAATAGACTGATGCATTCAGATGTGACCAGCAGATGAGGGAATGTACAGGGACCAGACCAAGCAACCCATGGGGGCCTTATTGAGACTCTCAGTTCACCTGAAGGTTCTGTAACAGTGCATAGTGTCTACAGGATGCACTCTACTGAGTGGAAAGGAGGGGATCAGGAAATGGGACATCATTGAAGAATTTAAACAAAGGAACTACATGATCAGATTTTCCATGTGTAGGCAAAGTTGGGAGAATGATGCATAATCCAGGCAAGAAGTGACAGTGGTGGCCTGAAGATGGCGAATTCAGGTGGTGGCTTGTGATGGAGGATCTGAAGATACATTTATAAGCTAGAATTAGCAGAATTTCCAAATTGACTGGCTGTGAGGCTGTGACAGAGAGGAGAGACATGATTAACACTCAGGTTTGACTTTAAAGAGAGGGAGGATTTTTCAAAGTCTATTTTCAATTCAGAGCCAGTATTAGAAAAATTTATAATTGTGACAATGTAATTCGAGAAATGAAAACAAAGTCTAATTTTAATTTGATCTTATTATCCACTCAGAAGTACATAATGAGAAGATGGGCTTCATGGAAAAGGGGGTTCATTTTGCCTTGAGATTTTCAAGTAAGCAACAAATTCAATATCCAGCAAATATCTTTCATGATATTACTCTAATGTTGAAAATGATTTACTTCATTTTCCATTAGAGCTGCACTAAAAAAGCAAAGCAATGGTCAGTAGCATTAATATTTTAATGCAATTTTGTTCTGTGCCATTAAAACATCCACTGATCAATGTCAAGGTTTCATATATATGTTCCCACCAAATGAACCCTACATTTAGTGAACAGATTCTCCATTAAAACTGGTGAGTCAGTAAGTCTTTAGTGAAGGCTTTTAGCTTTGGCTGATAAAATGGTTTAGCTGTCATTACTAGTTAGTAATCCAGCTTTCCCCCCCAAAAAATATATGAATAAAAATGTTTTTGCCGTTGAGACCTTCAATTTGATACAGAGTATTTCGCAAACTTAAAGCTGTGAAAGAGGCATGAGGGGAATGGGGCATTCTTCATTGGAGGAGGTGTATTTGAGCCAAGCCTGAAGGAGGAGAGAGTTCTGAGTAAACGGAGAGTGGAGGAAGGGGCGTTGGCTGGCGAAGGCCAATACCGCACACGTTGCACAGTGTGCGTTGTTTCAGAGTGCAGCGTTGTACGTAATGGTGACAGGTGGTAGGGTGTAGGGAGGGATGCTGAGTCTAAAAAGGCAGACAGAAAATCATCTGGAGAAGCCTTGTGTGTCTGCATCCTATAGGCAGGGAGACACCATCAGAAATCTTTGTGAAGAGAAACGAGATGATCAAATATGAGCTTTAGGAAGATCTCTCTTAAAGCAGTCTAGAAGATGTAAGGTAGACTGGAGGCAGCAGGGAGGCCAGTTAGAAAGCCATTGCACAGACCAGGTAATGGTTCCAGGCAGTTACAGAATACTGAGGGAGGCCGTAGGAGTCTCTTTATTGGGGTTAAATGAAATAACTAGTCTCCTGTTGCCTGTTCACTGCCTGGCATGATCACTCATGAGTGTTGGTGCTTGTCATAAACTCCTAAGTTTGTCAAGCATGTACCTCTGGTGTGACAGGCCCTGGATTTGTTGGCTTCTCACTGGGCATGTTGTAATCACCTGATAACTACTACTGATTAGTCTGACCTGATAGCTGGGGCTGATGACTGAGAGCCATTGGGCTGGATTGAGAATTAGGGTCCTAGAGTTAACCCCAGAGGGAACACAGAGATCAGCTCATTTTATCACCACATCTCATATAAGGAAACTGGGGCCCTGAGAGCCTGATACTTTAAGATGAATGTATATGCTGCCCCAGACTTACTAACAGGCTGTTTCAGAAAGTGTGCTTAGAAGTTGGTTATTTGAAATTTAAGAAGAACTTGCCTGATATCATGGCCCTTTGTACCTCAGAGGAATCTCTGGCTTCAGATCATGAGGCAAAAGAAAGATGTAGGGAATTAAAAAGTGGCTGTGGTCTCAGCTGCAGGAGCCCAGTTGTTGCACAACATTGCTCAGTGTGGGCTTGAGTATTTCAGGTCTAATGGTACCAGAGCGGCTCCTTAAGAAGCCAGTCTCTCCTACTTCCGTTCCTCTCTCCTCCCACCACCCAGCAGAGGTATGAGAAGCAGCTGTGTTATTGTAAAAAGAGCATCAGGCTTGAATCAATAGATGTGGGTGCAAATCCCAAAGGAGCCTAAGATTGGCTGGTTTGCACTGTGTCATGCTGCCTCACTAGGTGAGTGCCAGGCACATAGTAGATGTACAGTGACAGCAGTGTACATTTCTTAGAGACGGGTACTCTTGTTTCTGTGTGTGGAGAGCTGCCTAACAGGCGAAGGGTCTTTAGAGGGCTGGCCAGATGAGGCTGTGGCTTCTGTTACCCTGGTGATGGCCAGGGTGGATCTGACCTTCTTCCCCACTGACCACTCTAATGAGGCCCCCAAAGCCATGTTTTCTATCAGAGGATGGCCTTCTCTGCCCTCCCATGCTGTCAAACAAGTAAGAGCATGCTTTGTAGACATGAGATGCTTTCTTTTAAGTCTAAGAAAACCACATGGAGTGTTTTGCCCTAGGGAGTTTTTGTCCTCTCCCTCAGTGGATAATCCTGCCTTCTTCCTCTCCTACAATATCCCCTTCTTCCCCCACCCCCCCATAATTACTTTCTACATGTAAAAGCAAATAAAGAAGTAATATATACAATATGTCACCAGCTGATATGTTACATAAAAAAGAAAACTAGAGCAGGGTGAGGGAATTAGGAGTCCTCCAGTGAGGTGGGAGTCAGCTTGTTATTTTAAATAGGGTGGTAAGATTAGACCTCAGTGAGAAAGTGAGATTTGATGGAAACTCAAAGGAGCTGAGGGAGGTCACCGTGGTAGAGCTGGGGGAGGGCAGAGGAAACAGCCAGTGTGCAGGCCTTGAAGCAGGTGTGTGTGTGAAACCAGGGTGAGGCTGGGCTGGCTGGAGCAGCCAGGAGGGGAGAAGAGGTGAATTCGGAGAGGGAACAGGCCTGGATGATATAAAGCCACTGCTTCTCCCACTACTTGTGATGGAGGACCAGTTTCTTTATTATTTTTTCCCCTAATCCATTGCTGGCTAATGGTTTTATGAGATTTAATGATAATGAATGACTAGAAAAATAGAATTAAAAAACATATCAAATAAGAGCCCAATATTTTATTATTAGAGCCACATAAAATTTCTTACCAGATTGCTGTAGAAGTTTCTAAATGTTACCTTTGCATTTCTTTACTGATCTCAACGTAGACCAATAACCCACAGTGCAGAACCACACTTTGCGTTGTGCTCTAGGAATCTGTTGTGAGGATTTGGCCTTTGCTCTAAGCAAAAGGGGGAGCCATTGGAGTGTTTGGAACAGAGGAAAGATTTGATCCAACGGACGTTTTAAGTGAATCACACTGGTTAGAGGATGGAGTGCAGGGGGCCCAGAGGAGAAGCAGGGAGACCTGCTGTGAGACTTGCATCTTACAGGCAGGAGATGATGGTGGCTCAAACTACGATGGAACAGGAGGAAAAGGTAGAATGTGGTTAGTTCTGGATATCTTTTTATGGTTGAGCCCACAAACTTTCCTAGTGGATTGGGTGGGGGGTGTGAAAGGAAGGGAAGTCAGGGACAACTCTGAGGTTTCCACTTGGATAACACAAAAGATGAATTGGTGTCAGTTGAGACAGGGAAGGCTTCAGCTGTGAGGGGAAGGTTGGGGAAGCTGGGAGTTTCATTTTGTGTATTTTGAATGAGACTCTCAGTACATAGGAGATCTAGTCAAGTGAGAAATGTTTAAACCTCATGATGTTACCTAAAGACCTACGTCTTGAAGTGGAATCTTAGGGCTAGAGAGAAACCTACAAAGTCCCTGAAGTGTGCCCTCTCACCTATGACCTTTCACCATTCAAGCCAGGGCATAGTTATTACGGGTCCAAGGAAGTCAATTTAGGAGCCTCTTTCGGTGCTTACATCCTGAACTTAAATTCTCCCTATTTGGAAAGTATTCCACTTTTTCTTTTAATCCTCACAACTGACAGAAATATCTCCTGATTTCCAAGATTCCAAATCTGATTGACCCTAAATTCCATGAAGCAGCTATAGAATTGATTAGGATTTAAGAGCAATCTGGCTACATAATCTGCCACCCATTCAAGTGCCAGGATTAATTTGGCTTCTCTGATTGCCAGTGGTTACAGAATTTATTACCAAAACTTAGTAATACCAAACATATAACAGCTCTTGATATTTTACTGATGAGTGAATAAAAGATGAGGTGCGAAAGTATATAGAGTTGATGAGCTCAATTCTTTAAAATAAATATATGATACATGTGCTCACCACATAACAAAAACTGGAAGGTAATGCATTAAAACTGTGACACATGATTATTTGGGTGGAGAGACTATAGGTAGAATCATCTCTCTTACACTTTTTGGTGTGTAATAAAAACATGTTTATTTTAATAATTTGCAGTAGTAGCCATTTGGTAAAGAAAATGAGCATAGCAGCCATGTGACACCTCCCTCTCTCTGGCCTCCACAGCTCACCATCTGCTACCTGGATATGCTGATGACCAGCGAGGAGCGCCGGAAGCAGCTGAGGGACCAATACTGCTTTGACTGTGACTGTTTCCGATGTCAAACCCAGGACAAGGTATGATGTATAGAACCAGCTTGGAACACCTCCCGGGCAATATCCCCATGATTTTTCAGAGAATTCTGCTTTTATTTCCTTAATCCAAAAGTAGATGACCCTCAGTGCATCGTAGGAAACAAAGGTAAATAAAATAATACATGGTGCTGCCTATGTTTTGTTTCTTGGAACTCTTATTACGCACCAGGCAGTAAGAGGTTTAATCTCAGCTAAGGATCCATGGAGCTTACAGTCTAGAGGGAATGTAGCTATAAAACATGTAATTAAAAGGATGTTGAAGGCCAGAGTGCTATTAGAGCCTAAAGCAAGAGGGTTAATTATGTTACGATTGGTAACAGCTACTGCTCAGTAATAAACATACCAACTTTTATCTAGTTTTTATTTCTTTAAAATTTCTTCTGTGAGCCTTTCTGCTGCACTACTTTATCAGATGGAGATCACTTATCTGGCAGCTTTGACCCTCTGAGAAATGAAGGGCCAAAATAAATGCCATAATGATCTGTTCTCACATTACTCATATGCTTTCCTCACATTGAAGCTATTTACTCTTAGTTTGCACGCAGTCAGTCAGGTTATCTAATGAAACTTCCTTTTGTAGAGTGTTTTACATGTGTGGGAATTCTTTTGTAATCATTCTCTCATTTGAACCCAATACTCATCCATTGGGGAACAGAACTCAGAAAGGTTCAGAGGGCCTCTGGGCTAGGATGAAGGCGAAGTGGCAGCACCAAATCTCAAACACAGACCTTTTGGTAAATCCAGTGTTCCTTCCACGGTACCACAGCTCCCTGTGACTTTTGGCACCGACATCGATGGAAAGAGGTAGTTGCTTTCACTGCATGAGAAAGGACCGTGAGCTCATTCTAAAGATGCAGGAGTCAGTGATCATGATTAGTTTTTCATAAAAAAAGAGCTTTTAGAAATAAGCGAATTGAATGGGAAAAGTTGAATCCATTGCTAATAGCTCCCCAGGATTGAATGTACGTTAGTGTTCACGTTTTTTTGCCATTCACAAGCATTCCAGGAATCATAGGGGATCCCCTGGGAATCCTCCTCAGATTATAACCTGGAATGGCAGGGAGCAGGCTAGCTTCTGTCAGCATCCTTGGTTGGGAATGGGAAGGCTTTTAGATTTAGTGCCTCTTATGGGCCATCTATATGGCAGACCCTCAGTTTTTCTTTTATGAGTAAGTGATTGTTGTATTAAAAGTGGGGTCATATTCACTTTTGGCTTATCGTTACAGTTGAAATCTGGACTAAAATGGTACATTAGGAGAGAGTTTGGCTACAAATAACAGATAACCCAACTAAAACTGGCTTTAGTAGGTATGATGTGTTTTTCTCAAGAATTCTAGAGAAGCAGTCCAACATGGGAGCAGCTACTCACAGGACGTGTCACAGACCCAGAATCCTCCTGTGTTCCTCCGTAGCCAGCCCTAGCATATGCTTTTGTCTTCATGGTCCAGGATGACCGCTGCCCCCAAGGCCCAGTCAGTGCACCCAAGATCTAGACAAAAGAAAAGAAGGGGTAATAAAAGGCAAAGAACAAAGGGAAATCCTCCGAGGGATTTGCACCTATATCTTATGGGTCAGAGCTATGTCACACACTGCTGTAGGTATAAAAGAGGCGAGGAAACAGAATTTTAGCTTTTCAGCCTCTCTACTAGAAGACAAGAGAGAAGAAAGGTTGTGGATAGCTTTTTGGTAGCTGATCTGTGGTGTCTGTGATATCCATTAAGACCATTTCTTTACTCCTTTGAGTTCAGAGTTTGTCTGAGATAATATTAGGATTTTCCAGAGAAAGAGAACCAACAGGATGTGTGTGTGTGTGTGTGTGTGTGTGTGTGTGTGTGTGTGTGTGTGTAGAGGGAGAGAGACAGATTGATTGATTGATTATAAGGATTTAGCTCATGTGATTGTGGGGACTGACAAGTCCCAAGATCTACAGTTGGCAGGTGGGAGACCCAGCATTGCTGATGGTGTGAGTTCCAGTCTGAAAGCTAGCAGGCCTGAGACCCAAGAAAGCCAGCGTTTCAGTTTGAGCCCAAAGGCAGGAAGAAACTGATGTCCCCCCTAGAAGGTAGTCAGGGAGGAGGCGTTCCCTCTTACTGGTGGTAGGGTCAGCCCTTTTGTTCTTTTCAGGGCTTCAACTGATTGGGTGGGGCCCATGCCCACTGGGGAGAGCAGTCTCCTTTATTCAGCCAGTTTTTCCAAATGCTCATCCCATCCAAATACACTCTCACAGATACACCCAGAATAAGGTCTGACCAAATGTCTGGGCACCCCACAGCCCAGTCAAGTTGACACATAACATTAGCCATCACGAATATTGTGTTAGAGGTAGGCCAAGCCGTGTAATCCAAAAAGTACTTGAGGGTGGGAGGAGTGGCAGCATCCAGCTTTGGGAAGGCGTGTGTAGTAGCCCACAGGCACCTGGCACGTGCCCGCCCCACCGTCATGATGCCCAAGAGCAAGGTCACCTCCCCAGAGGGGGTGGTGAATGGGAGCCCAGAGGAGATGAGCAAGGTTGTCAGCTAAGCCGGCTCCTGAAAAAGTGGAAATAAAGCCAAAAAAGAGAGCAGGAAAGGACATATCTTCAGACAAAAAAGTGCACACAAAAGAGGAAAAAGGGAGCAAAGAGAAAACAGGCTGAAGTGGCTAAGCAAGAAACTAAAGATTTACGTGCGGAAAATGAAGAAACTAAAAATGAGGCGAGTCTAGCCTCTGATGAAGCAGGAGAGAAAAAAGCCAAGTCTCATTGATATAAGCTGCTGTGCCTTATCAGTGGCCCCGTTTCCCTTCTTGCATGATCCAGACGAATGTTTTCATCAACTGTTTGGTAAATGCAAGTTGTTTAGAAGCTCTAGAAACATTTTTAAGGAGGGAATCCCACATCCTCCCATTTTTTAAGTGTAAAGGGATTTTTTATTTTTTTAAAGAGGTGAAATCATTTGCTGGTGGTTTATTTTTTGGTACAACCAGAAAATAGTGGGATATTGAATAAAGAGGCTTTGATTGTCTTGGGTGTCAACTTAACATTCCATAGTTGGGGACTAGCTTTTATATCTTATAATATAGAGTATACCAAATGGCAGTTTGGAGTCATATTGTGCATTTACTATGTCTTGAACATTTTAAATTATTTCCATTCCTGTGTTATTTTTGGTAGAATTGTTTCCTAAAGAAAAGTACCCCTTGACCTTGGCCGTCCCTGTCAGAATTGCAAGCATTCCATAACATCTTTGGTCATGGTAGTGCAGTTTTCCTAGTAACTTTGGTAATGTATTGTGAAAGATTGAAAATTTGAGTATGTAGTGTATATGATATTAAATTCTTTATTAGTGGAATTTATGATGTAACAGCTTCGCAGTATTTGAAGACATTGGTACTTGATGTCCTGTTAAGGAAAATTTGCCTTCAAACTTTAAACTGGAAACTTACTGGAATAACTGTTTAGAAAAGAATCACAACTACATGATTTTTCAGATTTTACGAATTGTGTACAAATTGAAATGTCTGTATACTTATCCTCAAAACAACCAATATAATCTCAATTATGGAAAAAAATGTGCTCAGTTACTGTGCTGGATTCCAGTTCATTCTGTATCTAACAGACTGAGTGATCTTGGGCAAGTCATTCAGCCTCTCTGATTTGTTCCGTCATCTATAATGCAAAGGAATTAGACTAGATGGTCTTAAGGCCCCTTCCGGCTCTATTATCCAATATTTCTATGAAATGTTTCCTAATGGAAGTGAGTAGGATATGTATTTAGATGAGAATAGACTTGATTTCAATTCATTCATCAGTTATATTTTCGAGTTTCTATTTATCTGAGAATTTTGTTCTGTTTAGTGATATAAGCATCCCTTCTGAATTCTCTATACTGTTGATTTGATTTGAAAAAATACCATAGAGGTGAATTCAACTTAGAGCCTCCCCAAAAGAGCATAAATTCAAAATTAGTTCAGAAAAATGAAATGTACTTCAGTTCCTATATTTAAAGTTTTCAAGCTTATGTTTCTGCTTTTCTTGGAACCTAGAAAATTCATCTCAACAGCTTTCTGCGACAAGCAGTATTTATTACGTGGCACATCTGCATGTCACTGGACTTGCATGATATCATGTTTCAGGAAGGCAAGAGGCCTTTTAATAGCAGGTGTAATCATGAAAGACTACTGCAAGCAACTATATGCCAATAAATTGGATAACCTGGAAGAAATGGATAAATTCTTAGAAAAGTACAATCCTCCAAGACTGAACCAGGAAGAAATAGAAAATATGAACAGACCAATCATAAGTACAGAGATTGAGAGTATGATTAAAAATCTCCCAACAAACAAAAGCCCAGGGCCAGATGGATTCACAGGCGAATTCTATCAAACATTTAGAGAAGAGCTAGCACCTATCCTTCTCAAACTCTTCCAAAATATAGCAGAAGGAGGAGTACTCCCAAACTCATTCTACAAGGCCACCATCACCCTGAAACCAAAACCAGGCAAAGATGTCACATAAAAAGAAAATTACAGGCCAATATCACTGATGAATATAGTTTCAAAAATCCTCAACAAAATACTAGCTAACAGAATTCAACAGCACATTCAAAAGATCATACACCATGATCAAGTGGGGTTTATCCCTAGAATGCAAGGATTCTTCAGTATATGCAAATCAATCAGTGTGATACATCATGTTAACAAATTGCGGGATAAAAACCATATGATCATCTCAGTAGATGCAGAAAAAGCTTTTGACAAAATTCAGCATGCATTTATGATAAAAACTCTCCAGAAAGTGGGCATAGAAGGAAATTACCTCAACATAATAAAAGCCATATATGACAAACCAACAGCCAACATCATTCTAAATGGTGAAAAACTGAAAGAATTCCCTCAAAGGACAGGAACAAGACAAGGGTGCCCAGTCTTACCATTATTATTCAACATAGTTTTGGAAGCTTTAGCCACAGCAATCAGAGAATAAAAAGAAATAAAAGGAATCCAAATTGGAAAAGAAGAAGTAAAATTGTCACTCTTTGCAGATGACATGATATTATACATAGAAAACCCTAAAGATGCTACCAGAAAACTGATAGCACTAATTGATGAATTTAGTAAAGTAGCAGGATACAAAATTAATGCACAGAAATCTCTTGCATTCCTATACATTAACAATGAAAGAGCAGAAAGAGAAATTAAGGAAACTCTCCCATTTACCATTGCAACAAAAAGAATAAAATATGTAGGAATAAACCTGCCTAAGGAGGCAAAAGACCTGTATGCAGAAAAGTATAAGATACCGTTGAAAGAAATCAAAGACGATACAAAGAAATGGAGGGACATACCATGTTCTTGGATTGGAAGAATCAATATTGTGAAAATGACTGTCTTACCCAAAGTAATTTACAGATTCCGCACAATCCCTATCAAATTACCAATGGCATTTTTCACAGAACTAGAGCAAGAAATTGTACAATTTGTGTGGAAATGCAAAAGACCCTGAATAGCCAAAGCAATCTTGAGAAGGAAAGACGGACTTGGTGGAATTAGGCTTCCTGACTTCAAACTATACTACGAGGCCACAGTGATCAAGACAGTGTGGTATTGGCACAAAAATAGAAAGGTAGATCAATGGAACAGAATCGAGAACCCAGAGGTAAACCCAGACACATATGGACCCCATATCTTTGACAAAGCAGGCAAGAATGTACAGTGGAAAAAAAAGACAGCCTCTTCAATAAGTGGTGCTGGGAAAACTGGACAGCAACATGTAAAAGAATGAAATTAGAACACTTCCTAACACCATACACAAAAATAAACTCCAGATGGATTAAAGACCTACATGTAAGGCCAGACACTATAAAACTCCTAGAGGAAAACATAGGCAGAACACTCTATGACATAAACCAAAGCAAGATCCTTTTTGACCCACCTCCTAGAAAAATGGAAATAAAATCAAGACTAAACAAATGGGACCTAATGAAACTTAAAAGCTTTTGCATAGCAAAAGAAACCATAAACAAGACAAGAAGACAACCCTCAGAATGGGAGAAAATACTTGCCAACGAAGCAACTGACAAAGGTTTGATCTCCAGAGTATATAAGCAGCTCATGCAGCTTAATACCAAAAAAGCAAATAACCCAATCCACAAATGGGCAGAAGACTTAAATAGACATTTCTCCAAAGAAGACATGCAGATAGCTAACAAACACATGAAAAGCTGCTCAACATCACTAATCCTTAGAGAAATGCAAGTCAAAGCCACAATGAGGTATCACCTCACACCAATCAGAATGGCCATCATCACAAAATCTAGAAACAATAAATGTTGGAGAGGGTGTGGAGAAAAGGGAACTCTCCTGCACTGTTGGTGGGAGTGTAAGCTGGTACAGCCACTATGGAAAACAGTTTGGAGGTTCCTTCAAAATCTAAAAATGGAACTACCATATGACCCAGTAATCCCACTACTGGGCATATACCCAGCGAAAACCATAATCCAAAAAAGAAACATGTACCATAATGTTCACTGCAGCACTATTTACAATAGCTAGGACATGGAAGCAACCTAAATGCCCATCAGCAGATGAATGGATCAAGAAGATGTGGCACATATATACAATGGAATATTACTCAGCCATAAAAAGGAATGAAATTGAACTATATGTAATGAGGTAGATAGACCTAGAGACTGTCATACAGAGCAGAGTAAGCCAGAAAGAGCAAAACAAATACTGTATGCTAACACATATATATGGAATCTGACGAAATGGTACTGATGAACCCAGTGACAGGGCAAGAGTGGAGATGCAAGTGTAGAGAATGGACTTGAGGACACGGGGCTGAGGTGGGGGTTGGGGGGCGAAGGGGACGCTGGGATGAAGTGAGAGAGTAGCATAGACATAGATACACTACCAACTATACAATAGATAGTTAGTGGAAAGTTGCTGTATAACAAAGGGAGATCAACTTGATGATGGGTAATGCTTTAGAGGGCCAGGACAGGGAGGGTGGGAGGGAGCAGATGTGGGGATATATGTATAAATACAGCTGATTCACTTTGGTGTACCTCAAAAAGTGGTACAAGAGTGTAAAGCAATTATATTCCAATAAGGAGCTTTAAAGAAAGAGTGTAAAGCAATTATATTCCATAAAGAGCTTAAAAAAAATAGCAGGTGTAATTTGCATTTGTGGAGTTAGTTGTCATTTGTAATCAGCAACAACTTAATTTCTGGAAGAAATTAAACTTACCTTCTAGAGGAAGTTTTGGAATGATTTGGCTTGTGTAGGTCAAAATCCAAGGCAATAGAAGCAGAGCAGACCAAATGGAATTGATTGTTTCCATAAGTGTGTGAATAGTACATAGTGTGCTTCCTTGGATGTCACAAACTTTATTGCAAAAAAAAAGCTATATTTACTTTCCATGTCATTTTCTTTCCTAACGCCTGTTACATGTGATTCTTCTTTTAAAACACAATGTAGATCAGTTTACTCACAGCCCTATTGCCTCATTCCAAGCTTATTGAAATAGCCCCTAATTGGTCACATGGCGCTCAATTTCTTTCCTTTCATCCATTTTACACACTGTTTTTGACTAAGTTTTTTGAAACAGCACCATTTCCATGCTGTTGCTTTGCTCAGAAATTGAAAAATAATCAGCATTATCCTTAGGGTTCAGGATAAATTTCAGACTCTTAGCTTGGCATTCAGTGTCCTCCAAAGTCACGACCCCAAGATCCAGCCTACCTTTGTTCCTTTTTTCTCTTTTCTTTTCCTTTTTCCTCTCTTCTGCAACTCGTTTTATCTAACTTGTTTTATCTAATTATACCATTTTCCCACCCAAAAGATTCTGAAGTGGCTTACCTGCACACATATACACATACATGTATCAATATATACCTGCATATGCAATACAACAATAAAGTTTTATATTGACTTGTGAAATGAGTGACAAAAAATAAGAAAAAAGCAGGTTAGAACCCAGAATGCATGCCATATGATCCTATACAGTGACAAGAAATAAATCACAGATTTGCTCTAAATTTCTCAGCAGCCAAAGCTATAAGACAAATTTCAAAATGCACAGTAGCTGGAAGACTAGACACATACATGTTCCTCAGCTGAAGCAGTTTTTCCTGGCACTGAGGCCTGAGGCACTCACCAGGGTCCCACTGACACTGAGTGAGCAGTATCCTTATCAGAATCATGATGATTTAAATAGCTGATTTTTATAATATTCTTCAGTGGGGATGATTGACATGATTTTACATTATAACTTAATAAAAGGAGTAAAGAAGGTGAAAATTTATATGATCTTATCTCTCCGATGGTTTACTTCATTCCAAGAATAAAAGTTAGACTATATAGAGGAAAGCAAGGGCTGCATATCCTTCAGGTAATCCTTCACTATTCTTGTAGTCTTTTAATTTAAAAAAATATGTGTGTATATATGTATAATAATTATTATTAAAGCTATACATGTATGTAGTAGTTTGAAAAGTCAAAGTACTAGACCCAAGCTGAAAACTTTAGTACTCTTTCTCCTCTTCCTGCCTGAGTCCTGCCCCCCAGAGGGTGCTCCCTTTCAGCTCTGACATTTATTCCATGTTTTAAAACTAAAGCTCCCTTAAATCACATCCTGGGGATGTTTTTCCGCTGTTGAGTTGGTTTAATGACTATTTTTTATTTCCAGGATTTCAAATTTGCTTTTCTTCCCATACCTCCCAGTTTAGCTTTTATTTCTGCCTATTTCTGTTTCATGACTTCTTATGCACTTCCAGTGCATGCTCCTCTGTTATTTATCTGTTAGAGCATCCTAATCACACTTTGTTTAAGTCTTGGTCAGTCAGGGCTATAGTTTATTTTACTGGAGTGAAATCATGTTCTGATTGTTGATTTTTGGTTTTCATTAGTTATCTTCCTTAACCTTGCATTTCGCTAAGTGTTTTGCAATTTTGTATGGCAGACCCATTTTTAGTGGAAAGCTTTTTAATTTTGTTCCTTTTTCTTCTTCTCTGCACATCTGCTCTATCTTGGTAGCTGTGCACTGGCCTCCCTCAGGTTCCTCAGGCCCCAGTTCAGAACCCAGACTTAATGGCATTTGGAAGTGTTGCACCACAGGGATGTTGAGGCTATTACAGATCTGGTTACTTAGGTGATGGGCATCTTAGTCTGTACCTCGGAGAGACTCTGTATCTTCTAGCTTTTCCAGGTCCAATATTTCCTACACATATTTATCCCAAGGAAACATGTCATCAACCTGTATTTTTCAACCTCTTTTTATAACCAGGGGAACCTCACTTCATCCCCTGCCTTTAAGCTTTAAAGTGGACTCTATTCACCTTTCTTGTGTGAAGCATTTTCATCTCTTTTAACCATTGGAACTGAACTTGTGCCGGTGACTGCCGGCTTCCAGACCTGAGGCCCTGGCTTCGGCTTTCCTCTGTGTTTCTGTTCTATTACTGGTCTAGGGAGATGTTTATCTTGTTTTTGAATTAGTAAAGCCATTTTTGGTTTCTCTTTTTATATTTTACTTATCATTACTATGGGTTTGGAGTAGAAGAGAGCGCCTCCAAGTCTGAACTTACAACATCTTGTTGGAAGCCTGCTGTTTGCTTTTCGTAGCTAAGAATTCAAGTCTTTGGCGGCAGAGGAAAATATGAGGATAAACAATGATCTAATTCTCCTGAGGGCTTCCAAGCATATGTGCACTTTTACCCAGTACCAGCCTGTCTGTGGAGCAGGGATCTGTGTCTTGTGTCATGGGCCTTCTGTGGAGGGAAAGTTGAGTAGAATCATTCTGAAAATGTATCCATTTTGAAAACAGTGTAATAGGGAGAAATGCCCTAAGAAGCTTCTCATTCCTTGATGCTACAGTTCTAAGTCCACTTGCTCTCATTTCCTTTTGTAGAAATAAAGCAATGGTAATGATTGTCTGTGGTAAATTTTTCAGTGTCTTTTCAGAGACTCTCTTTTGTAACATGGGATCACCTTTCTTGGGTCCCTCCACAACATCTGTGGGTTCCAGAGCCTGGAGTAGCCCAGCATCCCTCAGAGATACGACTAGTGCTGGCGAGAGCAGCCTCGGTTCCTGTATGTGCTGTGCCTTCCCCAGGCTGTCACTGTTAAATTGGGAAAACTGGGGAAATGAGGGAGCATTGAACCAAAAGATGGAATGATTGTCTGAGAAGGAGTAAAGGAATGTAGGGTTAAAGCTGTATTAAAAGGAAATGAGAGTTTACTGCCCAAGAAAAAGTTTTTAATGGTAACTTGAGTCTATTTGAAATATGAGCAATTACTTAAAGGTCATTAGAAAACCAAGATTTTTTTGCTGCTGCCTTCCTCTATTTTGCTAAATTAATTGTAAACAGAAGTGCCTCCTGGTGGGATGATGAGCCCAACCAGCTCTGAATTGTTTTATATTTCAGGTTTTAACAAGCTAAGCAGAATGTGTTTCCTGTTTCTAAAGTTTTTGTCGTAACCGAATTACGTTATCTTCACCAAGATTAGGAAGATTTGGCAGGGATTGAAGGAAAGAGGGAGAGAGAGAGGGAGGCTGTGTGTGTGTGTGTGTGTGTGTGTGTGTGTGTGTGTGTGTGTGTGTGTGTATGTGAGAGATGAGTTTTTAAGTGGTCAAACCTGACGTTACAACCAGAAGAATGGGTTTCCCAGGAGTGGATGCAGTGTTGGCTGTCATTAATGTTCAAGTGAGGAAAGGGGTTTATTGACTTCATAACCACATAATCCCATCTGCAGTGTCACTGTGAATGACTGGGCGAGGCTTCTGGGTGTAGCACAGCGGGCTGTAAAGTCGGTAATGAACACTGTAGCTACCGTGGTAGCCCCGAATATGTTATTCCCCACATCACGGGACACAGCACTTCACACCCTTCTGCCCAGAGAGCAGGCAGGGGTGCCCACAGGCTGCTTCATGTGGCTCTGGTGTGTCCAAAAGCACACCCTGGGGGTGAGAAGAGGGTCTCTCCACAATTCATGCTGACATGAATTCCATCTCACAACCTTTCCAATTCTTGCATAAAAGTTCTTTTCTCCTGGCTTTTGGTGTAGAAGCAGCTCTGGCTCAGGGAACGGATTCAGTGATGGCAGCTACTGTGACAAGAAAGTATGTATTCTTGTGTACCAGGCACATCACCTCACTCAGCACAGGGCACACGGTGTCCAAGGAGTGCTGTGGCATGAGGTGCTCTTCCTCAGAGAATATTACCACCATCATGCCTGCTGGAGCTTCGGGACACTTACTGCGCTGGGCACTCTTAACCATGATTGTATACCTTGTCTCATTTAATCTCCATCACCTTGTGAGGGGGTAGTTGCTCTTCTTCCCACTTGGCAAATGAAGTAACTTCAGGAGCTGAATTCTTAACCACTCCACTATACTGTCTCCATAATTTCGTGAATAACATACACACGTTCCCTATCTTGGTTTTTAAATATTCAGTAAAATTCACTCTTCTCCGTGCACAATTCTATGAGTTTTGACAAATGCACACAGTCTGCATCACCACCACTGCCAAGATGCAGACCAGCCCCATCACCCCTCCCCAGATTCTTTTATACAGCTTTACAGTCAGCCTCCACCTCTGCTTCCAGCCCCTGCTAACCCCTGATCTGCTTTCTCTCACTGGAGCTTTACCTTGTCATGTAAATGGATCCAAACAGCCATTTGATTCTGTCTTCCTTCATTTAGCATAATGCTAAATTTGATATTCAGTCATGTTATTTTTACCCACGTGTAAATATATGATCTCAGTATTTGGTTCTGTTTTATTGCCCAGTTGTATTCTATTCTGTGGCTGTCCCACAGTTTGTTTATTTATTCACCAACTGGAGGACATTGGGTTCTTTCCCAGTTTTCGGCAGTTATCAATGAAGCCACTTTACACATTCACATACAGGTTTTTGTGTGAAAATAAATTTTCATTTCATTGGAGTAAATGCCTAGGAGTAGGATTGCTGGATTATGTGGTAAATATATGTTAAACTCTATAAGAAACTGCCAAACTGTTTTCCATAGTAGCTGCACCATTTTGAATTCCCACCATCAGTGAATGAAAGTTTCAGTTACTTCACATCCTTGCCAGCACTTGATTTTGTCAGTTTTGCTTTTGTTTTTGTGTTTAATCATTCTAATAGATGTGTAGTGATATTGCATTCTGGTTCTAATTTACATTTTCTTAATGACTAACAATGTATTTTTTTCATGTGCTAATTTTCCATCTGTATATCTTATCTGGTGATATGCTTGTTCAAATCTTTTGCCTGTTTTAAAAAACAGATGTTTTCTTCTTGAGTTTTGAGAATTCTTTATACAATCTTTTATCAGATACATATTCTAGAAATCTTTTTTCCCTGTCTGTGGCTTGTCTTTTCATTCTCTTGAAAGGAGTATTTTGAAGAACAGAAGTTTTAAATTTTGCTGTAGTCCAATTTTCATTATCCTTCTTTAACAGATCAGTCTTTTGATGGCACATCTAAGAAATCTTTGCCTAATCCTAGAGGATAAAGATTTTTCTCCTGTGTCTTCTATGGGAAATTTTATAGTTTTAGATTGGATTGATCCATTTTTGAGTTAATTTTCATATGTGGTACAAGGTTTTGTGGGGTTTTTTGCACACGAATGTCCCATGATTCCAGTACCATTTGTTGAATCAATATCTTTTTTTTTTTTTTTTGCAAACCACTTCATAGGAAGCGGAATCATTCCAGTCACTTTTTTGTCCACAATCTGTGAATTTTTAAAAAATATTCATTTATTCATTTATCTGTTTGGTTGGTTGCACCAGGTTCCAGCCACGGCCCGTGGGCTCCCCAGTGGCGGCTCACCAGCTCCCTAGTTGCAGCACATGGGCTCCTTAGCTGCAGCTCGCCAGCTTCTTAGTTGTAGCATGTGAACTCCTAGGGGATCCAGCTCCCTGACCAGGGATCAAACCCAGGCCCCCTGCATTGGCAGGACAGAGTCCCATCCACTGCGCCACCAGGGAAGTCCCAAATCAATATCTTATGTAAGATAGTTGGATACTATTAGAAAGATTGCAGAATTAGATATAGGAGTAGTTTGGTTCTAGTCTTGGAGCACCTACTCGTAACACTGGTGGCATTAGCCACAGAGATCAAATCTGAATGGTGGGAAACAGGGCAGTTGACTCTACATGCTTTAGAGGCGTGTAGAGTCTGCTGTCTAGTAACCATTTGATGTTGGCAGGTTTCCCTACATTAGTCTTAGTTTTTTCTTTTGTAAGATGAGAATAATCCGTATCTGGCTAAGTTGCTAGGAAGGTTCAATTAGATAATGTAAGCCTAGCTTGGGAGATGGTACTTCCTCAATCATGGTAGCCATTATTGTTATTGAATGATCTGAGGAAATAGTCTATATGGAAAGTTCCAGGAATTATAGCATCCTCAGTTCCCATCATTTGCTGATCAGGTTCCCCAAATTGCTCACATAATCTTCTTGATAGCTCTCAAAGTCTTCCCGCTCCAACTTTTAATGATCTCTGATTCCTTCGCCTGTTCTGTTCCTTCTTTGTAACTCCTGTGATCACTGTGTTCCGGTGGTTGGCACTTTTCACTCTTGTATTCTCCCTGGCATAACCCCCTCCCCAGGCTGGGCTTTTCCCTCCTGAGAAGGGAGCTGCCCTGTGTCCGGGCTGGAGTATCTCACTGCCCTCCATCACATGTTGCCCTGTTCACTCCTACAGTTCCTCATACGGAGGGGTGTGTGGGCGGGCTGTAGGTAGGGGTGTCCTTGTATATGTGGGGGGGGGGATGTAGTAGGGAGGGGGCTTTCAGAATGAGTAAGAAGACAGTGCATGAGCAGCACCGCACAGAGTGACGTGCAGGCCATTTCTCCCCCTCCCCCCAGATCCCTGGACTCTCTTTCCTCAAGTTCCCTCCCAAAGGAGATGATGCTTCTTGTAGGGTTTAGCATATGGGAATTGTTCTCCCTTTCTAAATGTGACCATTCTTGGAGTCTTTTGCCTACAGTGAAACAGAAATAATGAAACTCCATGGGAACAGAGACCAGACAAGGCTTCCCTTGCCATTTATTTGTTACTACAGTGCAGGGGAGTGTCACCCACACTTCCTCAGCCCTGAGCCTGTGAAAAGCCCTCTTCAGTGGTTGCAACAGCTTCAGGGCTCCACGGTGGGTGGAGACCAGCTCATTCTGCAGTGGGAGTGGGCAGCAGAGGGCTATGCCTAATACCTGTAGCTGGCCCAGCAGCGACAACGGGAAGGATGTCCCAGAAGTCAGGAGCGGGAAGATGGGCTCTTCTAATCCCTTCAATTATCTTAATCTGTGTAGAAATTAAGCAGATGTGATGCCATTCAAAAATAACTTTTATTTGTTTTACTTGCAAAGTACATTTTCCCCCTTATCTATTTGTTGGGCTCAACAGCAGACTTGAAGGCTGAGACTTTTGGTCCATGGTACCTGCCCAGAGCCCTTAAAATCTGATGTATTTGACTTCACAAGACTTTGGAATCCTGCAGATCTCTGGCTCACAAACTTCCACTAACATCTCACTGTTGTAATGTGGGAAGAAGCAAAGTAAACAGTGAATTTCATGATAACTATTTGGGGCTCACTCTTTGTGTGGTCACAGACAGGCCCCTGCAGCGACACTGCCTCCTTGAAGGGCTGAAGCTGGGGAATTGGTGCCATTGGTGAGCTCTAGGAGAACGTGTAATGCAGGTCTGTGAATTGGGGATGGAGGGCTACCAACTGTGGTTCCACGTTCTTAGCCCCTTGCTCTGAAAAGTAGCTACAGGGCTCCAGGTAAATATGGCAGATTGAGCATCTGCTTGTCTCCACACTCTCTCCCCAAAACCTGCTGAAATGATGGTCAGATTGGGCTCTTCCTATGTGTTATTGAGTGCATACCTTCAGAGCCTAAAAGATGGACACAAGAGAGCATACTTTTTACTTAGATCCGTAAGTATCACAGAGGCTAAGTGGTGCATAAGAAGGAGTCAATTCAATTTGCATAGCTGGAAGAAACGTTAGGCATCTGGTTCAGTACCTTCCTTTTACAGAGAAGAAAAATGACTTGTACAATAAGTGATACTGCAGAGTCGGGACCAGAAATCCAAGTATCCTGATTCTGGGGCAATGCTCTTTTGATGAGGCTCTGTGGTTACTGCACCTGGGCGTGGGGGCAAAGGTAAAAGTAAATTGGCTAGAAGTTCCCCTTTGACTGTTTTTCTTGAAAGATCACTTCTATTTGTTCACACCTCATTTTAAAGTTCTTAAAATAGTATCTTTATCCAATTTCTCAAGTCCTTTGGATAATAGAACTATAGAAATAAAAACAGAAAATGTATATATTTTAGCATATTTTCATTATAATATCTGGATAATTTAGGATATTTTAATTATAATGACTATCCGTGACCATGGACTAACATTCACTAATGCTTTCACGACTCACCCAGGAGGATGAGACTAGGTCGAACTTGTAAGAAGAGATTAAACCATCACCTACTGTGGGGCATCTGAGGAGCCTGGACTCACACCCACCAACAAGGACTGTGATTCCTGAGCAGGTCTTTTCTGTTCCCCGCCTAAGTATTAACCCTCAGGAGATCAGGCTTCCGCTGTTGCTTAGGACTTTAGACTGGACCTAAGTCTCCTTTTCTGCTTGTCACTCATCCACAGTCATCATTTATCTCCAGTCTTTCAGCAAACCTGCTTGAGTGTTTCCTTCCCTCCTTCCTTTTTTTTTTGAAGTAAGGCTTATAATATACCAAGTATGGGAATCCTAAGATGAAAAGATCTCCCCTTCCCACAAGTGGCCTATGTTCTAGTGTGGAGACAGACACCAGACACACAGTTTAGCTCAGTGCAGCAGTTATCTTCATGGAAGCCTGTTTTAAGTGCACTGGGAACAGAGGAGAAAAAAATCTCCCTGAACAGTCAGGGAAGACTTCACAGAGGAGGAGACATTGACCTGAGATATAAAGGTTATATAGGAGTTTTCAGTGAGGTCGCTTCAGAGGGGGCACTTCAGACTGGGGACACACTCCGGGAAATCTCTTGGAGATTTGGAGAGTATAGTGTAGCAGGGAGCTGCACAGGTTCAGTGTTCCTGGAGGAAGAAGGCTGGTAAGGGTAGTGATTGGAGGCCAGGGGAGAAGTACGCCAAGCAGAGAGTTTGGATTTTCATCATGGAGGGATGGGAAGTCATTGAAGAAAGTGAAGGTTGGCTTTTGACCACAACAGCCAAAAAAAAAAATACAATGGTGTGCGTAGAAACAAAGAGTCAGAAACTATTCCACAAGGAAGGAGAGTCATAAACTCTTAACAGGCGAGGAAATCAGTGAGGTTCTCACAGTATTACATCCAGAAAGCCTTTTTGAGAGCTGCTTTTGCATATTTGTGGTGGCAGTCATTCTCCCTCTCTACCGCTTCAAAGAATGAGATATTATTGTTAATACCAGGGGATATGGCAACTGGTCTGTTTCAGATACTCATCTGCTTACAGGCTATTTCTGGGTGCTTCAGTTAAAGACTAGAATGTTTACCAATTATGCTGAGTATTAATTGCTGAGGAGAGGGTGTGATGGTTCTCTGAACTAACTGTACTTCTTGGTAATTAGGATATTGTATTGCTTCAGATGCAGACATCAGCATATCTGCTGTTTTCTTTCAACCTTTATTGCCACATCATTTTCAGACCCTGAGAACTCTAAAAAGTAAAGAAAGATGTGGGCTTTCTCTGCCTCTCGTTTTGATATGTAAATTGGAACCCTGGAATTATCGAAGCATTGATAATGCTTTCCTGTCTATGAAATTAAAATTTGCAAGCTGCAGCTAAGGGCCAGTAAAAACAGTTAAATCCCTTTATGCAATAAATGTGCGTATCCTTAATTTAGAATCATCTTTCTTTTTTGAGAATTTAGTCAATCTTGGCATTTTTTTCAGTGCCTTCTTATGCTAATTTCTTCATTTATTGTGCCTCTTAAAATGAAACACATAAAGTAGCAGCCAATTAATAAATTATGTTTTCTACAAATGAAATAAAAACGTTAATTATTTCTAAACAATTAGGCCTCATTCAACATGGAGAGTTCCTCGATGGGAATAGCACACAGCCTCAGAAGATGAGAAAAATTCCCTGAGTTTAACATCATATCAGTGAATATCTGCTTTTCACAACTACTTCTTGTTACGAATAAGGTCAGTTAAAGTCATTGTAAGAACTGTGCAGACTAGCCTGATAATCCACAGCACTGCCTTTCAGCTCAACAAAAGGCCCAGAGCAGCCTTTTTTCTGAAATTCACCATGTCCAGTAGCCCTGTGGCTGCAAAAGGGACAAGGAGAACCTCCCATGTGCTCAGAGAAGCACTGTAGACAAATAAGACTGTAAGGAGAGATGAGGGAACAAGACTCTTCAGCCTGCAAGAGAAAGGGTGCGGGCTGCATCCAGGCAGGGTGACCTGCAGTTTTTAGTCTTCACTAAGCCTGGGGAAATAGACTTCAACTGCAGGCATTTGGATTAGATGTACTGACCTTCCGAAAAAGGTTTTTTAAAGACATGGTGGTGTTTCCTCCGTGAAGGATCTTCTAAGAACAAAGTCTCTCCCATTGTTCTATTGCTTGCATTAGACTAGAAGCTTCCCAGTCCTCAAGTTCTGAAATCCTTTTACTCCAGTAGCTCCCTGGATAAGTTGATTGGGGGAGGGAGGGTTAAATATCACACATTCTACCACTAAAAAAAGAATTTTACCCTGAAAACTAGACTTTTTAAATCACTCACTCTCAGTTTGGGCCATTTTCACCTTTATCTGTTAATTCACATGACGCAGAATCAGCAAGCATTTGCTGAGTGCCTGCCATGTACGCCTAAGAGAAGACCCTATTCACTGAAGCTCCCAGAAAGCAGCCCAGAAATAGGCAAGACTGAGAAGAAGGTTAAGCATATTAGGTTTGTGCCTAAATTCTTACCATGTGGGGCCCATCTGTGTGTTGCGACATCCTGTTGGTTCTCAGGGATAAAGATGCTGAGTGGTCAGAAAGAAGCCATCCTCCTCCCTGGTCCTTCAGCATCAGCACCCAAAAAGAAAAAAACTGATAAACAGGAAATAAAGTTTACTTCTGGACTTCAGTCCCAATATTTTGTTTGTTTTTCTGTTTTTTAAGCACAATAGAGTGGTAAAGAGAGAAGTGAGGGGGGAGTTTAAGAATGAAAGAAAGGTGGTAAACTATTTTGTTCTTTACCCAAAAATAAGTGGAAAATAGCAAAATTATTACAGAGTGTCTTGGGTTTCAGACTTTTCAGGGTTTGAACAAGACATCTGTGCCAAGGTTATTTGAAGCGTGCCCTTCAGTCTTAGTGCTGGGAGCCTGCTTTAGATGCTACCTGGATTTTTCTGAGGTAATCTAATACCATTCTATAGTCTGGGAAAAATAAACTGTTTCCATAATGCTATTGGTTTAGTATGTAGGTGTCAAGGGTGCACTCAGTGCACTCAGTGAAGAGTAGAAGGATTTTTAATATTAATAGCAAAGCTTTAAGGGATTGTTTATGCCGTTGCTGCATTTGTCATTTCGGACGTTAAAGACTGAGCACGCAGGTTTTAATGTAAAATCACTAATATGGTCAATTATGGGCAATGACTGACTGTCAGTCTCAGTTTCTTTCTGTAACAATCCCAGTACCTCCGTGTTAGCAATTAGAGAAGCCCAGCCTACCCTTTCTGTGAAGTACAGATGCTTGAAAACAGTTTGCCTACATAAGTCCCTCCATTGATTGAGCTTTTCATGCTACCATAATCTCATCCCAATAATTTTTACCCAGGAAAATTACTACTCTTGCCATCCAGCCTTTCAATTAAGTATGCTTTGCTATGAGATGTAGCATTTAGAATTTTATTAATTTAAACATTTTGTGTCAACAGAAGGTAGATCGTTATTAACTGGTACAGTGTGGCGTCCCACAAAATACATACATGTCATAGAAAAGGTAATCAGATTCCTCATTCTATAGCCAAGCAGATGTGTATCTGAATAAGAACGGGGCCCCAGCGTGCTCTAGCACATTGGTTTATTTATTTTAAGTCGTTAAATTGTTGACTCAGAGACCTCTTTGTAGGTTTCCCAAACTTTGTTGTTTTCTCATCGCTTCCTTCCCCCTCCCTCACCCATGGTTAAAAGTAGGTTTAGGGCAATCACCCGAAATTATCAATTCATTTTCAGCTTATTGTAGTAACCCCAAGCTATGGATGGGCTCTCTTTCAGATGAGATAAGGGCTTGATGACTAAGAGGGTTGAAAATACAGAAGATATGCAGGGCCTCCTGTTGCAAACCTGCTGAAGGTTCAGCAGCAGCTGTGGGAGGCAGCGAGGGCTGGGCGCATCCGCCGGACTTGTGTTTGCCGGCCAGCACGACAGAGGGAGGCACGTCCAGACCTCGTGACCACGCCAGACCGCTGTCGCGTCTTTCTTTCCTTCCAGTAAGAGCTCTGATTCTCTAAGGGTTTCTTCAGCACCATTCTCCCCTGCCTGGACTGCTTGCCGCAGGGGTGTGCTATGGCGTCTGCCTCTTGCGACCCTGCTGCTCCGAAATGTAGTGTTCGAGCAGATGCCGGAAGGACACTTTCAGGAGGGACCTAGCTACTCCCCACTCGCTGGAAAGGGAGATGGAGCGACACTGGTGAGGCCCCTGCGCGGCCTGGCTCCTGCTCACCTTTCCAGTCCCAGCCCCGTCCCTCGGCTGGGGCTTGCCAAGCTCTTTCCTGCCCTGGGGTCCTCGCACGTGGCTTCCTGTGGCTCCGTGCCTGCCTGGCTCTCTATCACTCTTCAGCTCTCAGCTCAGCCTCCCTTCCTCAGAGAGCCATCCTCAGCTCCCCTAGGAAAATCAGGTGCCCCCCTCCTCCTTATTTCCTAATCCCTCTTTATCTCCATTAGAGCACAATCATTACATATTATTATTATTGTTACTATTATATGTATTTGCCTATGTGCTCACTTGTTGAGAAAGTAAGAATGACTTCATCAGTCTTGTTTTTTGTGGTGTCCTCCATGCCCAACCCACTGCTTTCATAGTTATTACAGCACTTCACACATTTGCGTTGCATGCATAAATAAGGCAATAGATACTGCTTTTTGCCTACTATTGAGTTAAGCGCTATAGGAGATGTCAAGTAACTATATCACTGGAAGCTTTGAAATGACTTTTGCTCCTAAAAGAACTTCATAATAGTTTAAATGATGGGCTGTCAGGAAGGAATATTCTTGCCCATCTTTCCTCCAGCAGTTTCTAGCTTTGAACATGACCTATCCCATTGCCCAACACCAAGGCTTACAAACCCACATGTGAACCACCCAGAAAGACGGGATGCATAGTTCCAGTGACCTTCTTGGAAGATCCCTTCTCATGTGCGATTTGTGCCCCTGGTATGTTTCCCTCCAAGAAAGCACCCATTCCCAGCGTGTGTGAAACCAGACTTTAATAACACGGGATGCTGTGTGCCTAGATACGTGATTTTTCTAATCTGATCAGGAGCATAAATATTATTCACATTATCATGTTGGATATCTGTGTTTTTACAATTAATAAAGTGTAAGAGAGTCATTTCATAAGGGCGTGTAAGCCCAGGATTGGATGGGACCTTAGAGGCCCCACCCAGCCAGGGCAGGAACCTCCTCCACGATATTCCTGCTGGTGGGTGTCAACTGAATGTGAACATTTTTGGTGGAAATCTCAGCACACTCAGTGCCTTTGGGTAAACCATTCCACTCTCTGGCAACTGTGACTGTAAAGTTAATTAACGTCATGAACTCAAACCTGCCTTTTTAAACTTATATCAGAGTCTTAGCCTCGTGGAGCAATAGAGAGTAAATAGCTTCCTTACTCCACCAGCCAGACTATGGGAGGCAGCGTGGTGTAGCAAAGAGCGCTCAGGCCATCAGTTATACAACCAGGAGCTCAATTCCATCTCCACCACTTTCTAGCTACTCGAACGTGAGGATGTTACTTCATCTTTTTCAGCTGCAGTCTTATCATCTGTAAATTAGGGACTTAGTGGTTTTTACTTTATACCTTGTCGAAATGATTGAATGAGAGAAAGCACTTAAAGTAACTAGTTCAGTAAACCTCAATAAATGTTATTATTGTTTTTTGACCTACAGCTAGTCAGCTCTCTGAAATTCAGCCTCATCTGTAAAATAAAGAAAAGAACTTCTACCAAGGAGTGGTCCAAGGTTGACATCAGTTAATCCTAAGATATGGTTGACTGGTCAACCAGCCAGGAGTCGACACAGGCATTCTCATCCTAACCAGATTTCATTACCTTTTTTAAAAAACCACTTTATGGAAGTATGGTTGACGTACAAAAAGCTGTACATATTTAATGTATACAACTTGATGAATGTGGAGATTACACACCCATGAAATTATCACCACAATCTATGCTATAAACATGTCCATCACCACCAAAAGTTTCCTTCTACTGTCTTTATTATTAATATTAAATTTTTGTGATAAGAACATTTAACCTAAGATCTACCCTCTTAGCAAGTTTTTAAGTACACAGCACAGTACTGTTAATGATGGATGCTGTGCTGTAGAGTAGATCTCGACTTTTATTATCTTGCCCACAGAATATCATGAAAGACTTTGTTAATTACTTGCTAGAGTAGAAATACATGGTATTAGAAATATTCACCCTGTGTACTTGCACAGTCTCTATGAGAAAATGAATGCAGATTGCTGGATGTGTTCTCAGTGCTCCCCTGCTGGTACCCTCTAGTGGAGACCACTTTATCTTTTTCCGTCTCAGTAAGCATTAGCCAAAGAAAGACACTGAGCTATCTGATTGGAGGGGGCTTCATCATGCAAACATTTATTTTTGTTTATGTTTTCTTGGGACCGTATTTGCCGCCACTTTGGGCTTCCACTGCCACCCCCTTTCTCTCAGTTCCTCAGAGGAATAGTAATCGTTTCAAGACTGTCTCTGCGAAGTTCTTTGACTACCTGGGATATAGTTTATGTGGAGTTAAACATGTGAACTTTCCCACAATACCTTGTTCTACTCTGTCCTGTTTGAGAATAATTTCTTTTGGGAGAAAGGAAAGGGGAAGAAACTCAGGACCACATAGCTCTGTTCTTTCTCTTATCTGTTGATCTTGTACCACTTGCCCCAAGCAGTGAATTGCCTTTGCGCTAGCCTCCAGAGCCTGGAACCTCTTCTCAAAGCCGCAGTCATTCAGCGTTGCCTTCCTCACAGTCTTCTCATAGGTGACCGCTCCTCTCTGGGGCTGTCCTGGAGTTGTCTGTCTGCTCCTGTCTCACCTTCTGTCATGATATAGCTCATGGGGGCTGGGGGGAGGCGGCGTGTGTACCAGTGACTGTGAGGCAGTTGCTGTGCTGAGCACTTCACAAGCATTATATTTCATTTAGTCGTGATACCAACTCTGTGAGGTCGGTCCTCTAGTCCCGTTTCCTGTTGGGAAATAATAGCTATTTTAGCATCAAGCTCTCAGATTTTGTTCTGGAAGGTGAACTGGTGCCATTGCACAAGGAGAAATGGGTAAAGCAAATGTGAACTTACATGACTCAAGGATTTTACACGCTCATTGTTTCCCAATAGGTTAATGACGACTGTGCCCTCACTATCAAGACTATGGCTGCTTTGTTACAAAACAAAACAAAAATGCATTAAAAATGGGAGTGGAGATATGGGCAAGCAGTTCTAAAATCGGTTACTAACATCATGAAACCTAGATTACAGAAATGTCACCAGTCTTCCTGGAGGTTAAATACATATGAGTTGGTTTCTTCGCTGAATTGTAGTTGGAGCGCAGAAAGGTCATTTATCACCACATCTGGCTTCCCCTCCTCTCCGTCCAACCTCATGTCTGCTTCCACTCCCCCTTTGCTGCCATTCCTGTCCCCGTGGTCCCCAGCCATGGCGGAGTTCTGGAGGTGCAGTGCAGACCCCGCCGGTGCAGATCTTGGGGAGCCTGCAGGTGGCCACCGCGCCTGCTCCCGGCCCTCCCTCAGCAGGGCCCCCACCTTGCCGAGTGGTCCTGTGTGTCCTCACCCGGCCCCCTCCCTCCTCCACAGCGCCCCAGCCTTCCCTGCCGCTCCACCCGCAAGCCCTACTCTCCCTTGATTTCACTACCTAGGAAAACCCGTCAGGCATAATGTCTCTCAGCTTCCCGTCCCATCCCACCCTCTTCCACATGCAGCTGTGTCTGCACCACCTTCTCTGTCTTCCACGCTGGCCTTCTTGCCAAAGCCAAGTCTCTGCTGCCCTTGTACCACCACCTGACCCGCCTGCCGCCAATATTAAAAAGCAGCCTCTTTCCCCCACGTGTCTTTTGCGTCTAACCACTGTGTCCTTTTCTTCGGTTTGTGAAAACCTTTGAAAGGGTCATCTACACACGTAAGGAATGACCCTGTCTCTTTGTTTTCTCGTCTCTAAACTCCCTTAAATAGGCTTTCACCATTGTCACCTGCTGAAACTGCCTCTCTGGTGTCATCAGTGAGTCCCTGATTCCAAATCGAGCAGCCTGCTCTGCGGCTCTTCCCTGTTGGCCCGTGTGTTGCCTTCTGCACCACGCAGCCCTCCCTTCCTTCTAGGAATACGCCACCCCACCCCAGCCCACCCCGTCACTCCTGCACCCTCCTCCACTTCCCCTCCTTGCTCCTTGAACGTTGGGGTTCTTCTGGATGGGCTGGTCTCCTCCACTCCTGTATCTGCAGATTCCACCTATGTGACGGTGACGTCCAGATCTGTCCTTCTCACCTGTGCTTGACTTCTGGGTCTGGTTTTGTATTTCCAGCTCTCTGTGGGGCAGCCCTACCTGGGTTCCCTTCAGGCATTTTGTATTCAGCGTGTCCAAAAGGGACTCGCCTTTTTAAACACCTTCTTTCTACATCCCTGATCTCACCTGAAGCCTCATCACGCACTCAGTCACTGAAGGCAGACGCTTGACAACTATTCCAGCATCTTCTTGCACAGACCACTTCCTCCCGAGTCATCGCCTTCTTCAGCTCCCTTACATTAGTCCCTTCCTCTGTCTCTGTCCCTACAGTCATTGCCTCATTTGGGTTCCAGTCATCTCTTTGTCGACGGCTGCAACATCTACCTAGCTGGCCTTCCCACCTTCAGTGTATCTTCCTCATAAATGTTTGAACAACACAGTGGTTATACTTCACGTCCTTCCACGTTTCTGTGTGGCCCCTGCGCTGCTCTTCATCCTCATCTCTAAACCTTTACTTTCTCCCCTTGCCCTCCATTCACTGCTTCATCCAGCCTTATGTGTTCAGGTCTGTGGATGCATTCGGAAGTAGGCCCCAGGTTAATCCCCCAGCCCCCAGAATAAAGCCTCAAGCTAGGAACAAGCAGCCTCCAAGCAGCAAGTGACCTCGGACACAGTAGGGCAGGAGAGGTGCGAGGCGTGCAGCCCACCCTCCCAGCAGCACCACCGCCCTGCGGCTCTGGCTGCTCCCACACCGGTGAGGGCTGCGCCCCTTTGTTTCCTCGTGCTGTCCCTCCGCTTGCTCACTCTCAGCTAACACGTCTGTAACCTTCAGGACCGAGCTCAGGCATTGTCTTCTCTAAGGAAGCGTTCCCTAAGCCCTGGTTGGGCAGAGGGCCTGCCGCTGTGCTCGTAACCCCAGGGCTTCTTTCCCTCTCCTCACATGCCATGTTTAGAAATGATATGTTTATGTGGTTCTTTCAACCATTAGACTATAAGCCCCTCACGGCTAAGGCCACGTCTCACCTAAATCTTTACCGTTCCAGTGTCTTGCCCTAGTGTATATTTGGAAATGTTGGCATGTATTGAGCTTAAGACAGTCATAGTGCCTTGGACTTGGTCACTTTTTGTGTCTATTATAAATAAACTAATTTGAACAGAAGCAGAGAGCATGGGAGACGTAACTAGATTGAGTAGACCAGGAAAACAAGCCTAAACCGTTAAACACTTGCAGCAAATCTTGTAAGAAAAGTGACAGGATTGCAGATTAGAAGCGATGACTGAGGCAACAAAGACCAGGTGTGGTCTTTGGTCCTGACTGTGTGGTGGAATAACCTGGGGAATCTATAAAAAATGCAGACACCTGCCCGCCCCTGAGGGATTGTGCTGTCATTTGCCTCAAGGAGACCTGGGCCTCTGGATTTTAAAAAGTTCTCCAAGTGATTCTAAAAATATACCCACTGCATCAGACCCTGACAGCAGGGAAGAGAACCAAAGCCAGAGGAACAACAGGTCTGAGCAAAGTCAGAGACCCTGGTATCCCTTAAAGCAGGTCTTGGTGCATCTGCTGTTTGAGCATTATTGGTAGGATGGGGCAGGAAGTCGCACTCTGTAGCCTGCTAGACTGAACCCACGCCCCTGACAGATGTAAAATAGGCATATCCCGAAGAGTTCAGCTCCCAGTGGTGATGGGAAACAGGTTGTCTCCTCTGTCAAACTCTCTAAATGAAGCTCTGTCTACACTTGTACAGAGCAAGAGGGATTTTCATATTTGTCTGCTTCCAGAAAAGAATTCCATGCATATTCTAATGAGCATTGACTAATATTAGAATCTTACTTTCAAGTAACCTAGAAAGTTAAACAAATAGTAAGACAGAAATGTTAAAGGAAAACAGCTGGGGCTGTATATTCCTTTGACCCACGGAGTATGACTCACAAAGAAAATAAAAACTGATTAAGAGGCAATGATTTTATAAATCCTCTGTGGCTGACATGATAGCATTCCCTGGGGCAAGGGGTATGAAAAGAGAGAATTAGACCATCTTGTACACCCAAAATGCCACTTTTGGACACCCCAAATTTGATAGGGCCCTTACTTTACATCAGTGTACAGATCACACCTGTACCTATACTATTTGGGGCGGATTTGAGATTTGACGTCACCCACATGCCGGGTGCTGATGAAAGATGCCCGTGACTCAGTGCGTATTCTTTCAGAGCAGGAGAATTCTAAGTACATACGTGTGTATGTTTCCAGTTCTCCCCAGGTTTTCCAGCGTACCCTCTGTGAAATCACTTGCCCCTTCCTGTACCTCTTCTTCTTCCTGTGAAGTGGGGACATCCCTGGTCATCATCTGGTAATGTTTATGAAGCTCCGTCAGACTTTTGTCTGGAAGGCTCTGTTAACAGTAATGCCTGCTTGGTTTATGAGATGGTTACCGGAGAATGGAGGTGGGGGCCGGGTACCAAACATGGCCAGTGCTTTTATCTCTGACATTATAAAAAGGTCTCCTGGCCAAGGGCCAGATTGGAGTTTCCTGGAATATAACATGCAGACATGTGCTTTGTGTTGGTGGGGCGCCAGGGA
Organism: Hippopotamus amphibius kiboko; assembly: GCF_030028045.1. Taxonomy (NCBI): domain Eukaryota; kingdom Metazoa; phylum Chordata; class Mammalia; order Artiodactyla; family Hippopotamidae; genus Hippopotamus; species Hippopotamus amphibius. The sequence continues at coordinate 147,146,421 of NC_080188.1, forward strand.
ATGCTCGCTGTGCCTTCGGCCAGCACTTCACTTCCACAGCACGCACCGTTGCCAGGAAAAGCGTCTGAGTCTTGGTGATTTTGTGCAGGGTTTCTCGTGGGTGTGAGGTGGGGCAGAAAAGAGCCGAACCATGGAATTTGGTCACCTCGTCTCCCAGACCCCCAGCTTATGAGTGATGCCTTCTGGAATGACCCTCCCCCCCCCCACTCCCGGCAGCTTCCAGGAACAGAGCTCTGTGCGGATTAATTCACAGACGACAGAATTGTTTTAGAATAGCTGGAGATGCACTGGCTTTTCTCTACTGAGAGACAAATGCAATTCTGGGCTCTTTTCTTTTTGAAAATATGACTGAGATATTAAAGATAATTCTTCCCCTCAAACTGGGACCTTTCTTTTGAACTTTTTGCCTGTTTGGCACATGGTCTGTGGATTTCAGTGCTGCCTTACGAGGTATTAGTAAGAACTGGTGAATTTGTGCAAGCCAGCCCTGAAAAGACAGGGGAAGCTAGTGGAAATTGCACTCACTGGTGTTAAGGGACAGATTCTGATGTCACATTAAATAATTTCCTTTGGTTACGCTTGTGATTACCTCCTGAAAAAGCATTTCTAGACTTTGGTCCAGGACTCATTACCTGAAATCGTTAGCGTGGACCCCAACTAAACTAGTCCCTTGGTTTGAGACCACAGATTAAATAATCTGATGTGCTTGCTTTAGCAGATAAGCAGATACCATGCTCTTGTGTGAGTGTGGAATGTTGCCCACGCTAATCGTTATACCTACCAGTGTTCAAGGAGGTGTGTGGATGGAATAATCATTGTCAAGTTCGTGGGCTGGCAGAGTGCAGTCCTGGGGTGGGTCTAGTCTTTGTTCAGTCCCTTGCATACTCTCTCTGCTCTGACTGGTGTATTTTATACGTGAGAAAAATCAGCTTAAAATAGAATGAAGAAAAAAAAAATAGATTGAAGGTGTTTGCAATCTGTTGCACAACCACAAATTCCAAAGTCTTTCCCATCAGAATTTCAGGTCTTTCTTCATGCACAACAGACACCATATATACAGGTGACTAATGAAGTGGAATGATTAGTTTCCATCTCTGTGGTAACCTTAATCAGGTTCTGACCTGGGGCAGCTGAGCCAGGAGGCAGTGTTAGCCTCCAGGGCGCACAGCTGGCCAGCAGCAGAGCTGGGCTTGGGGCTCCAGCATCCTTATTTCCATTTCGTGGTGCTGCCTGTCCCACACTCCCATATGCCAGGAGCACGGATCCAGCTGTTGTTCATCCTGTTTTTATAAATGTCTCTGGAGGAGCCCCGTCTAGGTCATCCTAACTGTCGCTCTTAGAACATTGCTCCTTATACCTGACTTGAATCTTTTCTGCTGCGGCTTCAAGCATCTTCTGCTCGGTTTGCAGAGGAAAGTGAAAGCAGCTATTCCTAAAGTAGGAAAGATGAGATGGAGGTGTGGCAGACAGGAGGCAGTGAGGGCTGTGGTTTGCATCTCCATTAAAACAAAACCTGCCTTGAAATTTGGGTGTGTGCTTTACCTTAATGAGGGTTGCCATTAGAACAATGTTTCCTGTAAAACGTTTGCATTTTTCCCATCTCAAACCTCCCACCTTGAGGTGTTTGCATAACAAGATTGGCAGGACTCTGCTGGGAGTTGCGACAAATTCTGCTTAAATGTGCTTTTGCAAACAGAGTCACTAGCCTTCTGCTTCATATAACCCCATGATATATTCTCAGGAACATGTCTTTCTTGTATGGGAGGAGGGTGCTAGGAAGTATCTGCTTCTTCAGTGTCTTCATGTAATCTTTACCTGCCTTTGTATATCAGTCAGTCATGCTGGTTTTCCACACACTGTTGCATCAAAGGTAGATTCCCAGCAAGCACGACTGACACGGGTAGGCTTTCAAACGCCCCCAAGTGTGTGGATGCCAACTGTTTTTTATTTCCTCTAAGTTGACCTGATTTTATATGAGCAAATGAGAAGGAGTTTTAGTCACTGAGATGGGAATACCCGGCACAGAGGGAGGGAGGTGTTAAAGGCGTAACTGGGAAAGGCCTTTGATGGTTCTCAGTCACACTCAAGGCTTTGGTCACTTTCCTAGAAGCCCCTTCCTTCTGGCAGTTCTGTGTTCCTGGACATTTAACCTTGACCCTGCAGTTGGTTCCAGCTTATAGCCTTGTGGAAATCTGTAGTTGCAGTAGAGTCCTGAGGAATCAAGTTAAATGGGCACTGGCAGATGCTGACAGCTGCAGCGGGAACAGAAAGTTCAGTGGTGGTGAAGTGGAACAGCACTTCTGGGGGCCCAGGTGATTTCATGAGCCTTCTCCTCGGCATCAGCACTTGTTTGGACAGGGCTGAGTGCTCCTAGTTGCCCAAATGCCCCTTACCTGGATCCAAGGCAGTGACAGAATGGCTGTCTGGAGAAGGCTTGCCAACCTGAGAAGAAGACATCTAGTCTGGGGTCAGCCAGCTCGGGGGCTTCGAGGGGGCAGGAGGCTGGAGCTTCAGCCGGGCTCTTGGAGATGCAGAGTTTCAAGCCCTGCTGTAGACTATTTGTGCACGTCACTTTCAGGCACTGAGATTTCACCATTTTATGAAGTAGATGAAAGAAAGAACCTTTGCAGGGTGATTGTACTCCACTTGCATCCACATCCTCTTCATCTGCTTCAGTGTGACCCATTGCCATGGGTATCACAGAACCCAGTGGAAGATACACAACGGATTGTGCCTGTGGAGTTTGGAGGTTCTGGATGACTCAGTTGAGGAAGAGCCTTCCAGGCAGAAGGAATGAAAGATGCAGAGATGCGGGGGCATGGTAGAGTGGTTCTTGATTACATTGTAATTTGCTGTTCCTCCATTAGGATGAGACTGTTTTTCTCCCCCCGCACCAAACAAAGCAGACTGCAGTCAGACCCCTGCCCTCGAGGATGGGAGTTGAAAACTGGGGCCACTATGCCATTCATGACATCAGTGCTTGTAGAGGGTGCAAAGGCAAGGGTTCAAAGGTGCATCTATGCAGAATTATTACCACTGAAAAACTTAGCTTCAGGGAGGTTAAATATCTTGCCAAGATCACACAGCTATGGAGTAGAGATTCACTTTAGGGCTAAATCCAGTGTTCCTTTCACTAAGTTCTGATTATTGTGTACTGTTGCTTGTTAATTGCTAATTAGAACATTCTGCAAGTTGAACATGCTTCATGGAGAGAACATTCTTCTTCCCTGTCCATAATGCCCATTGACTGGTCTGTGGTTGATAGAATAGTAAATGCTCTGTTTTTAGTCACTATTTTTTCATGAAATAGTCACTTTTCCTCTCAAGTTAAATCTGAAGTGTTTTCAGTTGTTTTTTTCCAAAGGGGGTGGAAATTGGTTCCAGCAGAGATATTTCCTGTGAATCATAAAGTTTTTGAATAATGTCATGTATTAATCTATTAGTCCCAGTATATTATCCATGAACCAGAGTACCTCAGTCAAAAGCATTGCAAATTAAACTTTGTTTCCCTCAAAATTTTGAATTTCAGGACTTCCCAATCTCTCTCCTAAGTGCCGGCACTATATTTGAACCTCATTTTGCTTTAGAAACAGAACAAAACAAAACACACAAAAAAACCTTTTCTTCTTTTAAGACACTAGAATTATTGAATTACTGGAAAAGTTTATAAGTGTTCAGTAATTTTATTTCCCATCCTATACTCTTCTCTCTCCAATCCAATCTAATTAGAGTTTGCATGAGGATTGGATAACAGGAAGTACTGGAAAGCAGATTGCCTTTCTCCTTTTCCTCTTAATGTGAACCATCTGAAATTAACCCACTGCAAGAGTTTCAACATCAAATACACTTGTGAGCCAAGTGAACACATCTGTTTGAGTGTTCCAGATGCAAAGTCGATCTGGATGGCTGCATCTGATGTGTGAGCCTGATAGAGCCACTGGTCACTTTCCCAAGGATGTGCTCAATCAGTCTTGCTGGATTCCAACCTTACCCTATTGAAGAAACTCAGATTTCCAATTCTAACAATAACCACTGGCACCTGGCAGGGATGCTTCCTATCCTGAAACCTAGAGGAAGCATTTGGCCAATTGAATGTAATTGTGTGGACTGACACCTTTTGATGTACTGGATTATCTCATATCATCTGGTACCTATTTTTCACTCTTAAGGGCATAAAGTTAGGGTATTTATTTAGCAGCTATATATGGGGAAACTTAGATGGCCTCACTGATCCGTCCACAGGTAGTTGGGGGTAGGGACCTCTCTGCCACGTGAGTGGCAGGAGGCTCAGGATGATGTTGGAGGCAGAAGCCAGGGGAGTCAACCGAGCTCACTCCCAAATGGCCTTGATGCTGCTGTCCGAGAGCACAGGTCCTGAGCGAGTGTGGGATTCCTGATACTGGGGATAGAGGTCAACTTTAGATTCTAGATGAATATCTGGACATTTGGCAAATACCAACAGTTACAGTGAGAACATATCATTTTCCAACGTAATTATGATATAGTAATATTAGAAACAAGGCAAGAGAGAGGTATGGAGTGAAGAGAGCAAGCTTCTGTTTCATTGGTGGAGATTGTCCTTGTTGCAGAATTAAGGTATTTTATTCTTGTAATACTGTTACCTATGGATTGTAGAAGATCACTCTTCTCTCCACATTCATCTACTTTGTCACCAAACATTTACTGAGTAACTTACCGTGATGGCACTGGGAATAGATATGATTAGGTCATGGTCTCTCAAGGAGTTCTGAGCTGGTTGAGGAAACAGTAGGTCATTAATGACAGCTTGGTGCTAAGAGAGAGATTTGCAGAGTGGCTGTGGTGACTCAGAAGGGCTGGGCTGCCCCAGAGGGCAGATAGATAGGATTTCCTGATCGAGTAGGTTTGAGACTGTGTCCTAAAGGGACAAATGGGAAGAAAGCTGGAGAAATGAATAGAAATAGTGATCCAAGAAAAAAGCAGGAAACTGCAATCCTAGTCTTGACAGAATCCAAAGGGAAAAGATTCCACTTGGAAGAGTAGGTGTTTTGGCAGTAAGATAGAGCCAGGGGATGTGTCAAGTTTGGGGCGGGGCTGTGAGAAGAAAGAGTCGGGGTGCACGAGAAGGAATCAAGAATCAAGAGCGATGACTGGGGCTGTGCGGAGTTTGCACCTGGCCCCTGGGGCTGGGGCAGGTAGAGGAGCTTGAGCGGTGGAAGGGAGAAGGGAGACATTCAGGAGACTCATTCCTACCAAAATTCTGAGAACAGCTGGCACAGTCCTGCCTTAGGTGAACTATTTCCATGTTTTTAATGTTTAAAGTGAAGGCACACTTTTTAAGGACTTTTCTGGAGCTGTGCAAGGGAGTAGACACCAGAAGTAGAGCTGAAGTAGCTCTGCACTGCTCTGGCCTCTCGGGTGGGCAAGAGGTCATGAGACCAGTTTCTCACTTTACAAGTGAGGAAGCTGGGGGCAGACAAAGGAGGCCTTGCCAGGGACACACAGGGGTCAGGGCAGTGGTGCTGCCGGTGCTGGAACCAGCAGGTTCTCAATTCTCTTCATTGTTTCCCAGCAGAGTGAACCTTCTCAGGAATCCTGCTTATAGTCTGAACTATTTTTAGTATTTGTAGAAAACTCAACAATAGTGCATTTGATTAAAAAATACACACACACATAAAAATGTTCTCCCCCTACTGAAAACAGACTTCAGGACTCACCCATTTCAAGCCCTTTCTGACACAGTAAAGCTGAAACTCAAAATGGAATTTTTTTCCTAAATAATAGCGAACATCTTTGATACGTTTGGATAAGAAATAATGAAATAAACTTACTAATTTCATACCTCAGGGACTGTGAAAAAAGAGCACACTAATTTACTCTTATGTTTGCAAATTGAAAAAGTAGAAGATTTAAACTAAGTAGTTTCTCTATGTATCTATGATACACACACACACACACACACACACACAACCCTGCTGTGCATGGTCTCCTACCTGGTTGGTGTGGGAAGAGGGGAGACAGACCCCATTATAGGGACAGTTACAGGAGAAGTGACAGAATGGAACGGGAGGGTCAGGACATGGCAGTGAGGGGAGGTGTGCTGGGGACCTGTGAGTGGAGACTGTCACCTTGGTGGAACACTCCTGTCGTGGATGGTTAGCTGGTAATGAATGTAGCTTTGTCTAGCTCCAATATAAAGTGCTCCCAGGAGCTATTGTTTCTGAATGTTTGGAAACAGTTTCAAAGCTTGCCTGCTCTTCTGTTAAGTAAATAAAACCTTAGGCTCAACCCAAAGAACAGCTAATCAGATAATGGTGGAGATTTGGTATGAATATAATTCCTGTATGAAACTGTTCCGCCTTGGGTTGTGGTCTCACTCTGCTTGGTGGAGGAATACAGGTTCCACTGTGTGTTCCACATTGGAGGACTTTATTGCCCTTTTCCCACTGCTAAGACTAGGAAAACCATAGGAACCATGAGTTGAGTATATGTTGAACTTACTGTCTCACAGACATGAGTTTCACCCTTTAAGCAAGCTTAGGAGAAGGACAAATTCAAATTAAACACGAGGATAGTGGAAAGAGCACGGACTCCAGAGCCAGACAGATTTGGATTTGAATCTTACCACTGGCGATTTGAGGGCAGAAGGATATTCGTAGCCGTTACTTAGGCTTTAGGATTATCTTGTGCCTTATTTGTAAATTGTAGGTATTGATGCCCTGTAAGGATGTTGTGAGGAATAATTGAAATACATACAAGAGTCATCCAGGTCATTATCAAATAAATGTTAGTTTCTTCTTCCAGATCCATTCTAGAGACGCTTAACTGAGCTTTTGTTACATACATGGTTCTGTATTAGGTATTTGGGAGAGGCGGGACCAAAAAAGAATGAGACCTATATTTAGTTCTGAAACGGGGAAGATATGACATGCGTACAAATGACAGCCCGGGAACTCTGTCCACACCCGCCTCCCTGCTGCTCCTGGAACTTTCAGACCTGCCCCTGCCTCTGCACTGTGGGACTTGCTGTTCTCTCTCCCTACAGCTCCTATCTCTGCTCCTTCACCTCCTCCTTTACTCATGGGTCATCTCCTCAGCGATGCCTTCCCTGATCACCCTAAACTCCCTGAGACCAGTACTCCCCCGTTGCTCTTCCCTGTTAGTTTGTTTTTCCCTCTGACAAATATAATTGTTACGTGTGTGTGTGTTCTGTCATCCCATCCTCCTCTTCCCTCTTCAGTGTAAACACTCTGATTGTCTGATGTCTTCACTGCTCTGTCCTCAGTGCCTAAAACAATGCCCAGTAGGCACTCAGTAAATGTTAATTGAATAAATGAGTCATCAAATTAATTACCTTCAGGTACCGGGAGGGGCATGTGCCAAGTTCCAGTGGCCAGAAGAACAGAAATATGTTAGGGACTGTATTAGTTTCCTATGGCTGCTGTAATAATTATCATAAAATTAGTGACTTAACACAAACATAATATCTACAGTTCTGTAGGTCAGAAGCCTGACACAGGCCTCACTGGGCTAAAATCAAGGTCTTGGCAGGGCTGCATTCTTCTTGGAGGCTCCAGGGGAGAATCTGGTACCCCAACTTTTCCAGCTTCTGGAGGCTGCCTGTACTCCCTGGGTTGTGGGTCCCTTCCTCCGTCTTCAAGGCCAGCAAAGGCAGGTCAAGTCCTCCTCAGATCTCATTGCTCTGATCTCTTCTGCCTCCTTCCGCTTCTAAGGATCCTTGTGATTCCACTGGGCCCACCTGGGTAGCCCAGGACGCTCTCTTTGTTTTAAGGTCTGCTGACCAGCAAGCTTAATCCCACTTGCCACTTAATTCTCTTTTGCCACATAACCTAACATATTCACAGGTTCTGGGGATCAGGACCTGGACATCTTTGGGGATCCCTTTCTCTACCTATCATAGAGTCTGACAAGTGAGACATTTTGCCTAGAGCCTAAGGTTTCAACTGCCAATAGTGAAATATAAAACAGAAAAATTTAATCAAGGGTGGCCATGGTTGTCAAGATTTAATATGTGGACTTTATCTGGGAGGCATTAGGAAGTTACTAAAGGCTTTTGTGATGTGGTGGAACTGAGGCTTCAAGAGATGAAGATGGACTTAGAGCAGGTATTTGGAGGGAGATTGATGTTTACCTTTTTAAAAGCAATTGATTTTTTATTTCCCTCGTATACATACAGAAAGCTAGGTTCCTTTTTTGTTTTTAAAGATTTTTTTTTTTTTGATGTAGACTACTTTTTAAAGTCTTTATTGAATTTGTTACAATATTGCTTCTGTTTTATGTTTCGGTTTTTTGGCCGTGGGGCATGTGGGATCTTAGCTCCCTGACCAGAGATGGAATCTGCACCCCCTGCATTGGAAAGTGAAGTCTTAACCACTGGACCACCAGGGAAGTCCCAGAAAGCTAGGTTCTTCTTTAGAATTTCCTAAAAGAAGTAGGGTCCACTAATGCTATCTTTTAAAAGACCACCTTATTATATTACACATATGTACGACACATGTACATAGAGACTCATAAAGCTCTGTTACACAGACACACTCACACAGACCCACACATTTCCTCATATGCACACCCACTGCCCCATGCTGTTCTTGGGATCTCTTTTCTGTGGTTCTTGGTGGCCCTCACTTTTTTTTCTGCCCTGGCACACCTGAGTGACATGTGTCTTCCCACCAGTAACATGGGCTTACTCTGGCAGTAGTTCTCACAGAGGTCATTCTATAAACCTCCCCTCGTAGGCATGTAAGGATATCCAGGGAAATACATAGAGTTTGTAAAAGTCTTCCCTCTGTCACTTTTACCATCACCCCTCAGTAGCCATGATTTGATATATAACTTCCTAGAACAGTTCTTCTCCCTGGCATCCACTGAGAATCTAATGGATATGGAACACCTGGTTCTGAGTAGAGTCTAATGAGAATTTCTTACCCTTTGATTAGCCTCTTTAAAGCAGCACCATCCAGTAGAGCTTTCTGTGATGAAAGAACTTTTCTATATCTTTGCCACCCAATATGGTAGCCACAGCCACACGTGGCTACTGAGCTCTTGAAATGTGGACGTACAGGAAAAATAGAAGACTCAATAGGAGGACAAACAATGAATGAATGATAACTCCTACTTTCGTTTTGAATTGCCTTTTAAATTATTATTTTTTAATTTTTTTTGTGGAAGTCGAAATTGGTTCACATGGGTGTGATTGTACTCATCTTTTACCTGACCTCGTTTTGATTGATAACTTGCTGTTTGATTAGTGTTATCCATGGGTCTCTTGACAGGTGATTCTTTCTCTTGCCTCTGTTCCCCTTTCTAAGAAATACATACATACATATATGTATATATGTAAGCTTTAATGAGATATAATTCACATACGATACAACTCAATCAGTTAAAGTGTACAATTAAATAGTTTTTCATGTATTCAGAGAGTTAGGGGACCATCACCACGATTGATTTTAGGATATTTTCATCACCCCCAAAAAACTCATTAGCAGTCCCTCCCCAGTTCTCCCTACCTACCAGTCCCTGCCCTAGCCACTTACTAATCTACTTTCCTGTTTCTGTGGATTTATCTATTCTGAGCACTTCATATCGGTGGAATCATACAATACATGGTCCTTTGTTAGTGGCTTCTTTTACTTAGCATGACATTTTTTAAGGTTCATCCATGTCGTAGCATGTATTAGTATTAATTTTCTTTTTATTATCAACTAATACTCCATTGTATGGCTATACCACATTTTGTTTATCCATTAATTGGTTGATGGGCATTTGGGTTTTTTCTGCTTTATTTGCTATTATGAATAATGTTGTTATGAACACTTATACACATGTTTTTGTGTGAACATATATTATTTCTCTGGGATACATATCTGAGTGGAATTTTGTATAGTAACTGAGTGTTTAACGTTTAGAATAACTGCCAAACTGTTTTCCAAAGAGGCTGCACCATTTTACATTCCTACCAGTAATGCATGAGGGTTCCAGTTTCTCCACAACCTTACCAACTAGTATCTTTTTTATTATAACCATCCTAGTAGGTATGAAGTAATATCTCCTTGTGGTTTTGATTTGCACTTCCCCAACGGCTAATAATATTGAGCATCTTTTCATGTGTTTATTGGCCATTTGTATATCTTCTTTGGAGAAATATCTATTCAGATCCTTTGCCTATTGAGGAATTTGTCTTTCTCCGTTCTTTTAACTTGGCCTAAGCAGGATGCTGATATGCTAACTGGTGATGAACAAGTATGGAAGGAAGTTCAAGAATCCCTGAAAAAAATCGAAGAACTGAAGGCACATTGGAGTATCCTTTACCTGTGGAGTGAGTGGTTTTGCAGGATTGCTTCCTTACTGGTTGGAGCCTGGTACTAATGAATCTGTGTCCAGGGTGTGACCTCTCCATGAGCCAGTGAGCTTCATTCTGTTCCGTGGTCACAGGCTGCATTCCTGACCCCAACCATCAATTTTGGTAATGGGTAGGGAGGACGGTGGTAAGGTCAGCATGAATTCCTCGCCACCATTACATGATAATCACAATTTATAGGCAGTATTAGTAGGCCAGTAAGTAGTACTCTCTTTATGTGTACAAGGTAATGGATTTCTGGATTCCCTTCCTCCCATACCCTATATCTCTAAAAGGTATAACTTAGAGGGCTTCCCTGATAGTGCAGTGGTGAAGAATCCACCTGCCAATAGAGGGGACACGGGTTCAATCCCTGGTCTGGGAAGATCCCACATGTTGCAGAACAACTGAGCCTGTGCGCCACAACTACTGAGCCCACGTGCTGCAACTACTGAAGCCTGCGCGCCTAGAGCCTGTGCTTCACAGCAAGAGAAGCCACCGCAATGAGAAATCCATGCACTGCAACAAAGAGCAGCCCCTGCTCACCACAACTAGAGAAAGCCCATGTGTAGCAATGAAGACCCAATGTAGCCAAAAATAAATAATAAATGAATAATAATAAATCACTAAAAAAAATTAAAAGATATAACTTAGAATCCTTATAGTTTAGTGACTGTAGTCAACTATGACTGCAATGGCAGTGGGAGTTGCGCACAATACATTTTCTTGGCATAAATAGTAAGGACCATGAGTGGGTCAAATTTTAGAGTAAGGAGAGTGCACTTATGATGGAGGTCCTCTGGGAAGGCTCCACCGATGTTATATTGTGTGAAAGGTAGCCTGAATCAGGAACAGGGTTTGGATAGGCAGAAGCTCAGAGGGGGTCACTTCTGGTAGAGGAGTTAGCTTGAGCCAAAATGTGTCAAAAGGAAACCACAAGGTAAGGAGAAAGAGACCAAAGTAGATAAAAAATATTGTGAAAGGTCATCAGATGCCTTGGGTAAATTATATCCCAGGCACTAAGAAAATCTACAAGTGAGGTTTCTAATCTACAGTGTTCTTTAAAGAATTGTAAAGAACAGGAGAGGCTGTTAGACAGATGTTCCTATTTTTTTAAAGGTGAACTAAGTAATTTCTGAAATGTATAGCCCAGTGGGTTGTTTGTTGTTAGCAGTTTTGCTAAAGAATCTAGAATTGGCTGCTAAAGGAATGGAAAGGAAGCTGTGATCACCAGGATGCTGCATGGTTTCACTAAGAGCAGGTGAGTCTGCAGAGTCATGGCTTTCTTTGGTAAAGTTTGTATGTAGACTTCAGAACAAGATTTGATAAAAAAAAGTAGGCAAGAACTTTATGGTAGATGCTAGCGTGACCAGACATCTCACTGAATGGTTGAATAGCCCTACTGAGAAAATGATGCTTCGTGAATCACTGTCACTGTGGAGTGCTCTGTTCCCATCTCTGTCCTCTTCCACCTTTGATTCTGTACCTTGAATGAGGATATAAAGCACAGGTTCATTACATTCCCAAAGATGTGTGAATGGGGAGGATGGCAGAGGTGGAATGTTAGAATCAAGAGCTCAAAAGATCTTTGAAGGTTTGAATGATGCCATGATGCCTGAGATGAAGATGAAAAAGGTGAAATTCAACAAGAGTGTATATAACGTCTTCTATTTGGGCCAAAAAGTTCAAATGTATAAGTATACATAAAGCTTAGCAACAGAATTTGTGAAAGAATTTTAGGGTTTTAGTAAACAGCAAAATTAATAAAAGACTATGACATAATCTCTGCCCCCGCCCCCCCGCAAAAAACAAACAAAAAAAACTACTGTGATCTTGGGCTGCATTAACAGAACTAGAGAATAGAAAATGAGAAAGACAATAGTATTAGTCTGATCATATCTGGAATTTTCTCTTCAGTTTGGGGTAGGACATATTAAAAAGGATATAGAAAAATTAAAATGTTTTGAGTGATGGAACCAGGATCAAAATGGTATTTGAAGCCCTGTCTGTGAACAGGATGGGAGACTTTGGAAAAATAGCCAAATTTGAGAGCAAGAGGCCTGCTCTTGGGCTCAAAGAGCTGGTACACTGCAGAGAAGACTTGTCCTGTGTGGTCCCCTGCAGTGGAATTAGGGCCCAAGGATGACCAGTTGAGTCTCACAGCTTTACTGAAGATGGACCGTGTGCCAGGTGCCTTGTCAGTTATAACCCACTTATGGTCCAGGAAGGATTAAGAAGACACAACCCTGCACTCTCAGCTCTCATGCGTAGTGGAGCAGCACACACGTACATTAATATTTGAGGGGCATCAGAGGTTAAAGAAGGTCAACTTTGGGAGGTTACAGTAGGTTTCACAGAGGAGGCAACATGTCATTGGGTTGTGTCTGGGAGGGTTAGGAGGTGTTCACCAGGCCAAGGTGAAGAAGGGAAACCCCACCCCTGGCACCCAGGGAGGAGCCTGTGCACGTGTAGAATGTGCAGCCACCTGCTGCTACAGGTGCAGTTATTCAGTGTGAGAGAGGGGGACGTGGTCAGGCCTTAAATGCTGTGCATGGAGCCCAGACGTTAAAGGTGAGGGGACCGCAGGAGGGCTGTAAGCAGTGGAGGACCGTGAGTAAGAGCCCGCGGTCCGTCAGCCTTTGAGCCTCAAGGAGCTGGTTAACTCCCAAGGGGATTCACTGTGTTCCCCCTTCTCTCTCCCCCAGTCCTCTTATGGTCACAGAAGGTTTGCAGAAAGGTGTCTGTTCTGTCATCGGTAGTTTCTTCTCTTCAGGTGGGCATCTGCCCTGCTCTCCGCACTGGAACAGAGTGACTTGTGGTGAACACCCAGCAACTGCCAGGGACTAAATTTTTGAGCACATACACGTCAGCATTCGCTTGGGAGACAAGCCTCTTAGTTAAAATTATTCCATATTTTTTTTTTTGCTAACTGAGGTGTTTTACAGGAAAGGTTTGCCTTGTTTGCCAGGTGACTGTTGCCAGTGTTTTGAAGGGAAGTTATCATGTGGTCCCTCCCAGCTTGCTGGGGGATAAAGTAGATGTATTCCTATCAGTGGCTGTGTCTGGTTTTTACTTCTAAGGCTTGTCACCTGAAACCTCTTTAAAATTGGAGCATACGTAAATGAATAGGCAAATAATCATGGAGATCACACAATGTGATGTTAAAGTAGAGTCACAGTCTTGCCACAGAAATGCCTAGCCTTGTGTAAGAGACAGGCTTTCCTCCTGACAGTCCAGCAGATATCTAATCCTGGGGTGAAAGCCACAGAGCTTAGCCTGGCAGCCTGCTACCAAACCATTGCGTTGCCTAAGATACGGCCTCCCCCAGCCTCTGGGGGTTACGTGCAGCAAACTTTAAACATACACACCAGACGATTACAGCAGGAAGTCACCAAGTCACTTTTCTTCAATTAATGTACCTCTTCCAAGACCAGAGTCAACTCCTCAGACAGGATGCGTCCTAAAATTATAGTGTCATGTACAGACAGGCCCTCAGCCGTGTGTTGTGGGGCTTGAAGTTCTACCCAGGAAGTCAGGCCTGTAAGGTCACTTCTTATGCCTCCAGAGGCCCCCACTGAAAGACAAATATATTTCTTGTGAGAGTTATTAAAGATATGATCTCCCACTCACACAGGTAGCTTGACTGGTTCCTCAGAAGTGTTTGTTGGTGTGTTGGAAAGCAGCGTCCTGAAAGTCTGAATGCTGGAAGAGGTAGATTTTGCGGGAGGGAGGGGCAAAGGAGCGTGGAAGCACAGGTGGGCTCTCGGCCCAGGACGGGGGATGCTCTGTTAGGACCTGAGGAAGAAGCTTTGAGCTGGGGGCAGGACGGAGCAGAGAGCGCTGGATTGTGCGAGAGTGGAGGGCGGGGTGTGAGCGGTGCATGGAGGGGCACGGGGAGGGCGGGTGGGATCAAACTTTAGGCCGCTGAACCATGTTCCTCAGGCTGGTCACGCTCAGAGGTCACGACACAATAAAAGGAGAAGGAGCGCACTGGTATTTGTAGTGTGATTTTCGAGCATGCCCCAAAATGTCCTCTTGCCCTGTGCCACATACACAATTCTGCCTGACTTAGGAGAGAACACATGAAGCATTTTTTAAATTTTTACATACAGTATCTTATTTAATTCTGACAGCAACATGAGGCATTTTTATTTCTGGCCTACTTCAAAGCATAGGTAACTTCCTCAGAACCCCAAATCTGATAAATGACAGAACTAGCTTAGGTTTAAATCCAGCTTTTTCTGCGGGCAAACGCTTCGCCATTTCTGTAAATCTGCAGGCCTTGCGCCCTATGGAATTCCAGCCTATGGAAGCAGAGGAACTGGGAGCTACGCGGTTGAAGGTGAGGGAGGAGTGGGAGCCAGGCAGTCGCAGCCTAGGGTCCTCCTTGGCCTGGGCCTCGCCTAACACAGCAGCAAAGGGAGGAAACTGTGTGAGGTCCCTGTGTCCTGTGCTCTCTCTCACCTGCAGCTGTGCTCCTGAGGGAGTTCACCTCAGAGGACCCAAGGCAGGCTGCACATACCACACCCTCCATCCTCTAAACTGCCTCGTCAGTTTTAAAAAGTGAGGTCGAACCGAGGCTCCATGAGAGTAAGTTGTGGACTCACAGTTAATCAGAAAGTTGGTGTGGCTCCAAAGTGAATGTTGGGTCTTCTCCCCATCCTTTTTAAAGCATCCTTTCCCCCTGCCTGCAATTTATGTACATAAGCCACATGTTCTTAATGTTTATCTTTTACTTTGGGGGTTTAAAATGAGAATACTTTATTTAAAGTATAGACTTGGATCACTTTTGCTTTATAGTCAAAAAACTTAAATTTGAGATCCAGTGGAAATAGATTGTTTTCAATTGTTTCCCTTAGTGTGTGCCTGTGGGTTGTGTTTTTGGTTTCATATATGCCCAAGGTTCAAATGACATAGAAGCAAAAATGAGCTCCTTGTTTTTCAAAAGGAGTCTCTCTAAAGCTTCTGTAATTTCAGACCAGTTTTGAAACGGAAACTAACAGAGTAAATAATTTTAAACTGAACTCACTTAGTCTTTAGCTCAGTCTAATAAACAGCGGCATTCATTTCATGACTAGGTTTAGAGAATACGTGTAGGAGTAGGAAGGAAGAATGCTTCTCTGGAAATCTAATCCCCAAAGCACAGGCTTGGCTGGAAGATGGTTTGTTGATATAAACAGAATTTCCTTCTCTGAGACACCACTTACATGTTTTTGTTTCTCAAGTGTGTTTTCAGGCAGCTCATCTGTGCAAAATAATGGACGCTTCCTTCCCTCCTGTGCCTGGGAGCTCTTCAGCCTTTTAGAGAATCTCATTTTACTTTTGTTTTTTCTTGCTGAAGACAATGAGTCCTTAACTAAGGTTAATAACAGAGTGGGAACAGGTTCTGGCCATGTGCCAGACAATCCTGAGCAGCAACGCGGAGCGGCTCCCCGACATCAACATCTACCAACTGAAGGTGCTCGACTGCGCCATGGACGCCTGCATCAACCTGGGGCTGCTGGAGGAGGCGTTGTTCTACGGCATCCGGACCATGGAGCCCTACAGGTGAGTCCCCAGGAGAGGCTCACATCGGGGCTGCTGTGTCTGTCCTTGGGGCAAAGGCTCGAGAGGGTGGCATCGTCCTGATCACTGCTGCTTTACCAGAGTGTTCCATCTCCTTCTCAATCAGTGTGTAAAACCAAACCTTTGTTCCCTTATGCACTCAGGCATCATTTGTAAAGTTCCTTCCGTGTGTCAGGCACTGTGAGTGTGCAGGGACTAATGAGATGCTGTCTCCACGTGGAGCCAGTGAGTCTAATAAGGTGTGCTGCTTGCGATGGCAGAGGCAAGTGCAGAGTGCGGGGGAGCAGAGAGGAGCACGGCGCAGACATGGCCTGGGGGTGGGGCTGTGCCATCAGCCCTGCTGATCCAGGTGAGGACGATGGGGTGCGGCCCTCCGTCTGGCTGACAGCAGTGCTGATTTCTTCCGTTTCTCGGGGCGTTATGCTTCCCGCGGTGCCTTCACTCAAATCGTTTGACCTCATAACCACCTTATGACCCAAGCAAAAGAGCAGGGAGATGGCCCTGCTCAAACATGTCATTAAGTCAGAGGAAGGAACTACTGGTAATTAATTGTTTCTTGGCCAGCCTCAGCTCCTCCAGATCAGTGCGTGTTTTGCCCCTAGATGTCTGGTAACTCAGAGGAGCTTTCGGAGGAAGGGTAGAGTCTGGTGCTGAGAATTTGGTGCTGGTGGGTGTGGACCCTGGTTTGCAGTGGGCTAAGAACATAAGTTTGGAAGATGAGATAGATTAGTCCAGAAGAAAGGGCACAGAGACATACATACCATCATCTGAGATTGGAATAGCCATCTCCAGCACAGAGAACAAGGTCACTCACTGTGGGGAAGGTGCCCTGAAAGTATCTGGGACCTGAGGAAGGTGGGGGAGGTCCCTGGGGAGGAGGGGCACCATTCCGGGCAAATACTGAGTTTCCCAGCTCTGAAGACCATGCAAACATGATGTCAACCCTAAGGGTCTAGACCTATGCAACGTGGGCAGCAGGCAGGGAAGTGGTTCTCAGGGAAGGAGGGGAGGGAGGCAGAGCCCAGCGTACCACCTGTCCCCAGGTGAGGAAGAGCCTCAGAAGACAATGGAAGGGAGAAGACTGGAGGTGCCTTGAGGGCTGCGACTGTAGACTTTCCCATAAGCATGAAATTTGTGTTAGGTATGATGAATCTTGTGGGTTCTCAGAAAATATGATCAACACGATAAGAACAGAAGCAAGTCCAGGGTCTTGGATATCAGTTCAGGCAAAGAGAGGAAGCTGGAAATGAGGTATTTGGTCAGGAAGCCAGGAGCATGGTGCAGACAGAGAATAACCTAAAGGTGGCATAGACCCACCAGCCAGGTGCATGGCAAGAGCCCATAGGCCAGCCACGGCACCAGGGTGACCCTGGGGGTGTTTTCAGAACTTCTCTACATGGTTTCTTCCACTGCCTTGTGGTTGAACAGCTTTGGAATCCAGACTGTGAGTCAGTTTTAATCAAACTTATAAGAGATTGCCTTGAGGGCTGAGACTGTAGACTTTCCCAAGAGCGTGAAATGTCTGTTAGATATGATGAATCCTGTGGGTTCTCAGAAAACATGAATTGAATACAAAGAGATAAGGCTTCGTTCATTCTCTGAGCCTCGGTGTTGCAATGAGAGGCAGGTTGGGGACGGTTGGCGTTCCCTTTCTGAACTCAGGGCTGGGTCTCAGGGCGCCAAGCCACAGGCCGCTGGGTGAGTGGCTGGACGCCCGCCAGGAGACAGCGACAGAAAATCCTCCTTCCTCCAGACGCCTGCAGCAGCCGCTCGCCCCACACTGCTGCCTGGGACTGGACGTGTGCTGACCGTTCCCTCCCATCCCCCCCTTCCCTTCCACAGCGAGGCCCCCCCCCGGGCACAGGAACATACGTTGGTCCCCTGATTCCTTAAGAAGGCCGCACACCTTTGAGGGTGCTCGTTCTGCACGTACTTTTGAATCCTCTTTTCTCCATACCCACCAAGGCTTCTCTGAAGGACTTTCTTACCATCTAATTAACGGGCAGTCTCACGGACTTAAACTTGAATCAAACAAAGAGGCCTTTCTTGTAAGCGAGGCCAAGCCCACCAGAATGTACTCCGTGTTGTTTGGAATACTTCTGGTTCTGTTTCCCTGGTGTCTGGCAGGTCACGGTCTCTCTGTAAATGTACCCTCTGTTCTTACACTGGACAACACATTTCCAAACTTCCCTCCATTTCTCCTCCCTGGAGCTTATTAAGGAGTTGCTCTGCAGTGCTCTGTATTTCAAGAAATCGAATCTGCAATGATCCACTTCAAATGAGTGAGATCTGAACTGTTTGCTTTCAAGTTGTAGCAGAGGAAAGGGCTGTGTAACCCACACCATCAGAGTTAAGAGAAATGAGAGGGTGGATGCGGGCACACGTGGCCTTGTTCCCCTTTCGCTCAGGCAGAAGTGAAAATAAGGGACAAACGGGTCAGATGCCCTGAACGCCCTTTAAAAATCTTAGAGTGTGAGGCAGGAATCCCAAGGTGGGCAGTGGTTTTCGCCCCGCAGGTGTGTGCAAGGGAGCTCGAACCGTGGGCCTCAGCTGTCTGCACTGTCTTCCCGCAAATACTCCACGTGGGCTTTTTGTCCACCTGTGGCCAAGGACACGGGCGGTTGGGCATGCGTTACTGAGCAATGAGTGGATTGCCATCTGCCGTGACAGATTTACAATGTTGATATACTGTTTTCAACAACTAGATTGAGGTCAAGGCTCCAGTGATGATTTTGTCACTGCTGACCTTGGCTAAATCTTAACTGCTGACCTTAGAGGAGAAGGTGTCCCTTTTTCCATGTTTATCCAGATCACCACATTGCCCTCAGCTCCCTTCTTGCCACTCCATCATTTATTTTTACTCAATAGAAGTTCTTTTTATGATGCAACATAAATAATTTACATTTCATAAAGCAATTTAGAATTAATTCACATGTAACAGAATGTGTAATCTTTAGTATTGGCTCATGATACTCCTCCTGAGAGTATCTGTGTGTGTATCTGTGATTATACATGCAGTCATCTGTCTGCTAGCACTATAAACGTTTAAAGGTATTTCACGGATTTTACTGAAAATTTTAATTCAGTCAGATCTCAGCTATATGATGAGTTGGGTTCGAAAGTTAGTTTGCCAATTGGTAGATTAGAACTTGGAAAGCATTTTCTTATTGAAGACGGTGTTACAGGCCATGCTGAGATCCTCTGGACTAGCCCATGAAAGTCTGCTCAGCATCATCAATGTAGGCCATAAATTAAAAAAAAAAAAAAAATTAAAAGGAGAAAGAAATACAAAAACAAAATTGAACATAGTTTAAAAACTAACATTTAAATTATGTTGAATATAAATTAAACTTGATTTCTTTAGGAACCAGAAGATGATATGGAGATAACAGAGGCTTTTTAAGGCTTTGAGTAGGACTTTCAATATCTTCTCACATTCTATTAATTTTTGATATAAGAATAATATATACTCCTAGGAAAGGACATCTTCAAAACAATGGAAAGGTAAAAATCACCTTCATCTTTCACACTCCTGTTCCACTCCCTAAAGAAAGCCATGGTAAGTTTCCTTCTGAACTTTTCAATGTGTGAGGCACTCGTCTGAGTCTATTCCAAAGCCCCACTTTCCCCTCCTTTCCTCGCTCTCTGTCTCTCTTCTTTTCTTTCTTGGGGAGAGACTCGGTCTCAATCCTGATCTATTAAATATACCTAATAGTGTGGCAGGTGGGGAAGGAAAGGTGAGAAGGAGAAAAGGGATGGAGAAGCCAAGAATTCTCCTTAGTGGGAGAGAGAAGGAAAAAATAGGGTCACTCTCTGTCTCATGTTCCATAACTTCCTTTTTTTCACTTTACAACAAAGTGTGGACATCTGTGCAGATCGACTCCTGAGTGTCTACCTCATTCTTTTTAACAAATACCTAGTATATCATCTCATGACTGTGCCATAATTTGTCCATCAGTCCCTCGGGTCTCCGTGTATGTTTACCACGTCAAACAGTACTGTGATTAACAGCCACGTCCTATATCCTCGTGTTCTGATGTGGCTGAACCCATAGGGTGAGTCCACGTGATAAATTCCTGAATGCTGACTTGCTGCATCAAAGGTTATGTTCATTTTCAGTGTAGATAACAATTACCAAATTGTGCCCCTCCATCCACCAAAATGTCCCTCTTTTCTCTCAAGAGTTAAGAACAGATAGCATGATACTGATAATATCTGATTTAAATTCATTTCATAATATATACGGGCCTTTTCCTGATCAAAGTCTGTTCTTATAGAGTGAGGTTTGCTTGTATTGATTTACTTGTCCACAAATAGTGCTGGGAATGACATTTTGTAAATTACCTGGAAAGAGGCAGAAGAACAGGAGTGATGAAGGGTCTGGCACTGTGAGCAGAGAAGGAGGTGAGGGTATGAAGTCCTCCTCAAGGGGAAGAAATCACGAAAGAGTAAGATTTCATCTCAGATCGTCTTCTGTGCTTTGTTGTCAGAAAAAAAAGATGTCAGAAGAATGGAAGCAAAATGCAGCTGGTGGTTTGTGTACACGGCATAGTTACAAGTCAGTGTTTGTAACTCAGAGATTGCCGGTAATTACTTAGCAGCCATATCCGTTTTTACTCTGCCAGTAATTTTTTAACTTTTCCCTCGGAAGCTTTAGCAGATAAGTTGGTGAAATGTACGGTTTCATCACAGCAGTACCTTCCTACTACTGTCTTCAAGCTGGCTTTCTTAAGACATACAATTGGTCTTTTGTGGGTTTTTGTCATCCATCAATATGACATTCTAGTCCAGCAGCCAGCAGAGCGTGTGGCTGCACATTACGAGGGCGCAGTCACTCGCTCACTCAGCACTTACCTGCGCCTGCTCTGCTGTTCCCTCATCTCGCCGTGTCGCACAGACCTTGTAAGGTTGCTCCAGGAGGATGCTTGTGTCCTTATCCCTGTCAGTGAAGCTTATTCTTCCACAGCAGGGTCTTGGCTGTGGTATCTGTCATAGGACTTCTCTCAGCCACACTCACAGAGGAGGACCCAGAGGTAAAGCAGAGCCGGGTCTCCACCGGGGAGGGGACATGAGAATCTGAGCTTCACCTAGTGTTCTGTTCACTTACCTTGTTTGCCATCTGTCTTCCATGGTGAGATTTACAGAATTATTTCACCCAATGAATGAACAAATGTTTTATTCTCTGCTTACTGATGTGGACAGTAATACCTTAGCCACTTAATCATTTTTTTCCACACTGTAATTTTCAATTAAAGTATCTTTGGTGGCCAAACCCCTATATGAGATTTTGAGCTCTGTGTGCATGTTTGTGTAAAATACCGAGTTACCTGATACCTCTAATCAGGCCTTCAGTTCTTTACTGCCAGTTCTGTGAGATTGATTTCTTAGCCACAGTCCCTTGTCTTGACACTGGGGCAGTGACCACCGGCCTGGCAGTGGGGGTAGGGGCCCATTGAGGCCACGCACTCTTGATTTAACAGGTTTAATATCAGGCGCTTAATTTAATTCCAAAGAGCTCTGTTAATTCAGAATCTAGAAATACAGTAAAAGGAAAAAGAAAGCAAAGGAAAGAAAAGAGGAAGGAGGAGGAAGAGGAAGAAGGAGAGGACAGCACCAAAGATGAGATGCAGCAGTTCCTGTGCATGTGTGTTTACTAAACTACTGTCTTGGGCTCATGCCTACTTGTGTTTTCTGGGTCCAGATAACCTGGAGCTAGTGTGAGGCTTTTGGTAGGCGAATAAAGAAGAACAGGATGATTGGCATGATGGAAATGTTCTGGAACTAGACAGTGATGATAGTTGTACAACAGTGTGAATGTATTAAACACCACTGAATTACACACTTTAAAAAAAAAAAAAAAGAGCAGGATGAGTAGTTTCTCTGGCTGCACTTTTCTTGGGGCAGCAGAGAAATGCAAACATCTCACCATCCATGGTCCACTCCTCTAAAAACACTCTAACTTCCCTTTCGCTCTAACCATCGTGCTGGAGATGTCACCTGTGTGTTTGGGTGAAGACATCTTTATTGACCAGCATGCTGGGTGGTTCCAGCCCTGAGCCCACTAGTCGTATGAAAATGACCCAGCTTTGTGGTCTTAGTTCTGAAAGAGAAATAAAGGGCAGTCTGTGCATGGAACTGCCATGAGGCACTGACCCCCCAACCCTCCCATTCTCCTGGAGGCAGCAGCTCCTCTGCCCACGGCCGCCACCTTGAACAAGGGCTGCCGATTCTGACAGAGCTCTGGGTGGTAGCAGACAGGCCTAGATCGTCTGACAGCGTCACAGACCAAGCCTTAATCCAACCTGGGTATTCCCACCTGACTTAAGGGTGGCAGAAATGAGTGGGCGCTGCTGGTATATGTACAGCCCCTGCTGGGAAGGGGACGGTGACCCGCACGTCGCCCCCAGCATGGCTTGCACAGCAGAACATGTGTGAACGCCGTGCTTCCTGCTGCCTCCTGGCCACTGCCTGACCATCTTTCAGAGGCCCCACCTTCTGCTTTATCCTGGATCATAGTGTTGAAATCCTCTGCTGAACTTTAGTCCACCCACGCCCCCTGTGCTGGGATTGTTAGGTCAGCACACTGCCCACAGCCACGTTCCTCCTCTCAGACGAGAAAAGCCCACAGCCGTGGGCCAACCTCACCCATCCCCACACTTACTTTGCCTCTAGAGACCCCAGGCCAGGTCTGGACACAGGAAATACTGCTCGTCTGTTACATATGCCTGATTCCTGGTAAACAGCCTCCCCAAGGAGCAAGATGAAGGCTGTGCTTCACCCTGGGATTAGGTGCCTGCCCAGGAAAGCATTTCATCTTCTGTGTTCACCAGTGTATATTCTCTGAGAAATGGTCTTCTCTCTGCCTATTTATGAAAGCATTTCCAGAATAAAACCATTTCCCATTGCGTTTCACTTTTTTTTTTGAACTTTCACAGGCCATCACTGAGTACTTTGACTTTCCTGACAGAAAATCTTCAGTTTCTTATTACAACAAATTGTACCCTAAGCAGCAGGATATCAAATCCTAGGGAATCTTTTGGGATCCATTGAATTTCTCCTGTTGAATCCATCTCTTGCTTGGCTGCTCCTGCAGCTACATAGCTGCTATCTCTTTTCCTTTTTCTCAGCTCTTGCAAGAGAAAGTAGAAAAAAAAATCGCATTTTCCCCTGTAGGGAGCCAACAGAAAATCAGGCAGGCCTGAGAAATGGGAAACGATGGCTATAACTTTGAAAGGCTCAAAAAGAATTGATTAAAACCAACTTTAATTTCATGTAAATACGTTTTGTAATTTTTAAAAAAATGTTTTTGATCACATGCTGTTTATCTCTGTATCTGGAGTGAAGTCCATACTGAGTTTTCAGACATTCTCCAAGGATAGATGATGAGTGGACCATCAATCAAATTGTGCAAGTAGAACAGATTTATCAAGCCTCATACATTTGATCACTTATAGAGAGTGGTGATAGCATTTGTAAAGAACAGTAAGAGGTCCTTGAAAGAAATGAAAGATGGGGAATAAATGGCCCCGAAAATGATAGGTCCCAGTTTTTGAGAGAGCCGAGTTATTTGGAGCTCGAAAAATATCCTTTGTCCCAGATAGTACAAAGCTCTTAAGCTCATGAGAGCACACTGACTGGAAAAAATGTGTAATGTGTTCAAGGGCATCGGCCCCACCAGGGACTAGGAAACTGGAGTGCAAGAGAGCAGTGGGCTGCGGCCTTGACCAGGGCAGAGGGCGGGGCCCTGGGAGCTGTGAGGGGAGTGGAGACAGTGCCCCGTCTGCAAAGAATGCAAGGCTGATGGAAATGGCTCTTCCCGCACAAAGGACACCAATCACACTATCACCCTGCCCTTCAGAGTTAAAGAGGAACGAATCTGCTCTCACTTGTAATGGGAACTATTACCGTACTCTCCTCCCAAAGTGAAATAAATCGGGCTCAGCCGTCCAGAAGCAGCTGCCAGCTACTGGTGAGAGGAATGGGTGAAAGCACTGAGAGCTCTCCTCCACCTTTCGGCTTTCCTCAACTGGAAAGTAATTGTTATTATTTATTAAGAGCCTCCTGTGGACCAGGCAGCTTGCTTGTCCTTCTGATCCTGCCAGCACAGTGAGGAGGACGTTAGCCTGTCCTGTCCTCCACGTGAGGAGGCTGAGGATGAGCCGTGTGTGACTTGCCCGCTCCGTGGCAGAGCTGCGGTTCAAACCTTAGGTTTCTTTATTTCATTTTGGTTATAATTAACCAAAAGAGCGTTGGAGTCAGCTTGAACCCAGGTTTGCCTGGTTAGAAAGGTCCGGATGGTTACCACACTATAGACGGCTGAGTGGACTTCCCAGCTACCCCACCCTGCCTTCCTACCACGTGAACCTATCAAGATTCTTTTCGTTACTGGTGACAGAAGCCCAGCTCAGACTGCCTGAGCATAATAGAGGGTTTGCTGCCCACGTAACTGCACAGCCAGGGACACAATTGATGTGGCAGAATTCAGAGATACGGTCTGGGTCATCAGACGGGTCTCTCTCTGTCTCTTACTCTCAGCCCTTCCCTCCTCCTCTCCCTGAATCTGCTTCTCTCTGCTCTGCTCATTCCTCTACGTTGGCTTCCTTCTTTTCCATACAGGTGGTCTCCCCACAATGAAGTAGAGAAGGTGGCTTCCAGCAGCCCCGATTCACATTATCCCAGCTTTGTGACAAAAGAAAAGGTTCTATTTCCTCTAGCTCCAAATTTTATTTATTTTTAATTTTTAAAAATTTTTTTGCCCTGCAATACAGCATGTGGGACCTTAGTTCCCCGACCAGGGATCAAACCCACGCCCCTGGCTGTGGAAGTGCGAAGTCTTAACCACTGGACAGCCAGGGAAGTCCCTCTGGCTCCACATTGTAAAATATGTGGTCTTTTAAAAAAAATGCTTATTTATTTTTTTGGCTGTGCCCGGTCGTAGTTGAGGCATATGGGATCTTTCCGTTGCAGCACATGGGATCTAGTTCCCTGACCAGGGATCGAACCTGGGCCCTCTGTATTGGGAGGGCGGAGTCGAAGCAGAAGAATGTTGTCCACTGTACTAGTCTACTCAGAGATAGTCTAGTAGAAATTCTGGAAAGAAAAAGATTCACAGGTGGTAAAGAGAGTCCAAAAGCTGATAAATATAAAGCTATGACATGGGAGAGAAAGAAAAAAGCAGCATTGCACCATTAGAGTTACACATTAGGAATGTAGTTCTGCAGGAACAGATCCTAGAATTTTAAAGGGAGCAGCAGTATTCACTTGGACCAGGCCACGGGCTAGCTGCTTGAGAAGAATTCTTCTCTATAAGAGGAAAGGACGGGTCGGGAAGCCAGTGAGGCCCTACCCAAGGCAGAGGAGTTGTGTAAGACAGGGTGTCTGATGGCAGTGTGTGATACATCTTGTGAAGGTTTTCAGTCCCAGCGTGCATTACCTATTTCTGTCTGTAGGCACTAAGGAGCATAGCCAGAAGACTGCACTCGTTTTGGAAATGCCACAGAAAGAGTACACCTTGGTTTCAGCAAGGTATTTGATAATGTCTCCTGGTACATTTCCTATCGCTGGAAAAATTGGGCTAGTAAGGTTTGTTTATGCCTTTTAAACAGCTCTTTCTGAACTGTAGCCATTAACAGATTGATAGACTCCTTTGGGGAAATATATAATGATATGTGCCTCAAAGCTCTACTTTTTTGACTCTGAGTCAACATTTTTATTAAAGACTTAATGAGATGAACACATAGAAGTTACATATATCAAATTTGCAAGGGTGCAAAGCTCAGAATAGTAACTAACATTTTGGGGGACTAAACCAAACTTCAGAATTACCTCCTTAAGTAGAAACATTTGGCCGATATCAACAAGATGAACTTAAACAGGGATACATGGAAAAGTCTGCATCTGTGATTAAAAATTCAGTAACAGGCTGGAGAATTTTTCTAGTATTTTGTCATGGATTATGTTTGGATGCCTCTCTAGCATTAATTCCTACATCCTTTCTTAACAGAACCTCAGATGTCAGAGCCGTGTAGTTAGTATGTGAGTGATTGACCACGGGGCAGTGCATGATTAGCTTAAGCGAGAGAATCATATTTCCCTGGTCACATGACTCAAGCCAGACCAGTTAGTCTATTCTTAGACTTTTATTTGTGATATTAAGAAAATAAACTTCCCTTTCCTCTGACTCGTGATAGAGGAAGCATATGGCCACAGGAGGTGCAGGCTGTTAGGTATCTTGGGACCACAAAGAGAGAGAATGGAGATGAAACCGAGGAAGCAGCGGTAAGGTATGGAGAGAGATCCTGTCCCATTGTTCAAGCATTGCCTGAAACCAAATTCAGCCCTGTGGTATAGAGTTACACAACACTTGGGCTGATAAATTTCATTTTTTTATCAGCCAGTTTGAATTGGATTCCTTGGTTCATACAACGTAAAGAATCCTAACTGATATATTTGGGGGGTGGTTACAGGAGACAAGTGCAGTATAGTTGCCAAGAAAGATAATACAAGCTTATGCTCCATGATTGTAAGTAATTGTAAGAGATTGATACACGCATCCATCGCACTGTGTCCAGAGAGTTCCTAGCTAAGAGTGACCAGAGTGAGAGGAATCTTGTAGTGATGTCATATGAAAAATGGCCAATGAGAAATGGAGATGTTTCACCACAAGATGAAAAGACTGAGAAGGAAAAGGAGACCTGTTATAAGTTTTCAAATCTTTAGAGGGCTGTAGTGTAGGAAGGGAGTAGACGCTTCCTCATGACCAGAGGAGGAGGAACTAGGACATATGACTTGGAATTAGAGGAAGACATGGTTCATGGCAGGATATTAGGAAGAGCAGTTTAGGGAGTTCCCTGGTGGTCCAGTGGTTAGGACTCTGCACTTCCACTGCAGGGGGCATGAGTTTGATCCCTTATATCTCATTTTTAAAATAAAGCAACAGGCTTCTGTCTCACCCCTCCCCACTTTCAAGCCTGTTTCTTAAGAGCAACTTTTTAAAAACATTTCTGTTTTCAGTACTTCTGATAGTTATTTTTTTTACCTCTAAATAATATTTTTAGATTTATGTTTCTTGTGTATCAACTAAATAAATTACCTACTCCTAACTATGAAGAATAAAGCTGTAGCTTATATTATCCTCTTTTCTCTATCCTTCCTCTTTTTTTCCATTAAAACTTTATAAATATTATTTAATTCTTTTTAATGGCTAACTGTGAAACTTTCAAACAGCATACTGAGATTTCTATTTCTCATTCTATCAACTTTAGGCAGTGTCCCTTGATTTCCCACTATATTAGATGGAGATTTAGTACTCTCATTCTTGATGAAGAATTAGAATATAAAATTCTTAGCTCAAAATCACTTTCAATGGCTGTTTTAAAAGCCTGCTACCCTCTCTTCTAAGATCTATCATTTCTGATTCTACTTGGATTTGGGTTTCTTTGTTGATCACCATTTTATCTTTCTGTAAGTTTTTAGGCTTTGCTCATTGATGTTCTGAAAGTTCACATCAAGGTCTAAGCATGGGTATTTTTTCATTTATGCTAGAGCCTTTCATTTTAAAGACTTCTGTCTTCCTTAATCTCTGGGAAACTTTTCTTTTTCCCTTTTTAATTCCATTTCCTCTATTTTCTCTGTTCTTTTGTCCTAAAAGTCCTGGTAGTCAGATGTTAACCTTCTATGTTTCTAGTGTCTTGGGCCTTGTACTTTATGTTCTGAGAGCTATCCTTGACTTAATCTTCTAGACCTTTATTAGAACTTTTATATCTCAGCAAAAATTTTGTTTTTAAATTTATGAGAACTTGTTCTTGAAAGTTTTCTTTTTCATAACTCCCTATTCTTATTTTTTTGAACTCTCTAATTTTCTGAATGATCTCAGTTTCTTCAAGTTTTTTTTTTTTTTCTTCAGTTTATTTGTTCTGGCCTTTTTCTGTGTTCTAAACTTTTCTTGAATTTTAGGTACTTCTTGGGTTTCCATTTGTATTTTTTAGCAACTTTACTGAGATATAATTCACATACCATGTAACTTACCCATTTAAAGTTTACAGTTCAGTGGCTTTTCGTATGTTCACAGAGTTGTGCATTTAATACTACAGTCAATTTTAGAACATTTTCACTATCTCCCTCTAAGGAAACCCCATGCTGCTTAGCTGTTATCTATCCCGTAATCTTCTCACTCACCCCCACCCCAGCCCCCGCCCTAGGCAACCACTGTCCATTCATATTTGAAAATATGGGATTAGAAAGGTTGGCTTGTTGCTCTGGGGATTTCAAAATGGCAGTCGGTAAGAAGACAATGGCTGGGGAGGAGAAGAGAGGTTAAAACTGAGTAGAACCCAGGTCCCAGAAAGCCAGGTGTGGGAATCAGGACCTTGGAGAGCCCTGAGAAGGGCTCCTGTGGCAGGTGAGCAGTCAGACCTGTATTAGGAGCTTCACTTCTGTATTCAGGATTGAGAGGACATCCTGCCCCAGATGATGATACAGTGCCTCTAGACTTCAGGTTCCATAGTAGGGTGGGGGAGCATCTATCTTGTTCACAGTTCTGTTTCCTGCCCTTGGCATACTATTTAGCTCACAGTAGGCATTATATATTTGTAGAAGAATTCAGGGTCATTTGTTTATATAATGCCTTACAATTTGCAAGGCACTTTTGTATCCTCATCTCTTATCCCAGTTGAGATAGGTAGGTGTGCAAAAGTGGATTTACCATGGAGCTAATAAGGCTGAAATTGTAGGATCCTCCACTTGCATGAGCCCCTTCGAAAATCCTGTTCTCAATTCTGTATTTGTCAACTTTGCATTCTCTTCCTTAAAGAAGGCCTACAAAATTATATTTTGTAGTGTCAGGCATCAGAAAACCTGAACCTGGATCCACCTCTCTAGATAACAGCAGAAGTGATTAGCCCTAGTTTAGAGCAATAAAGGTATGGCTGAGAGAGCTGGGTGCCTCGCCCAAGGTCCCACATCTAGTAAGTGGCAGAACATTGCATGCCTGAATGACTTCTCCTACTACTTCTCCCCCTGACCCCACCCCCCAAGAAGTATGGCTTCTGCTTGGTGCCTGTTGCCAGGACACCAGCCATAGGGAGCAGTGCAGAGCTGAGCGTCCTTCAAATATCTGTCAGCAAGGGCTGGGCGCAGGGCAACTGGTGAGGACTATAGGTGGGAGGTTTCTGTTGCCCCCAAGCTCACAGGCTGTCTCTCTATCCAACAAGAACCAAGCAAGGAAAGCCACACATCCTCCCCCACCTCCACACCTACATATTTAAGTTTTAGTTATGAAGTACCTTTGAAAGTATTTTCTCTGAACAAAGAGAAACACTGAATTCTCCTTTCCACTTCTGTTTCTGAATAAGGCTTTTAATCCCGTGTTGTTTCATGGTCTTAAAATAAAATATAAGATCTAAGGGGAATGAAAAGTCAGAGATCATCTTTTCAACTGCCAGCTAATTTGGCGATCCTCCCATGTGGGAAAATCAATGTCTGCTCTGCAGAGGTGAATCATGCATTCTGTCGTGTTGTGCCACTGACTTTCTTCTTTGAAAATTAACTTACCCTCCATGCTTTTCAACTTTTCAGTGAAGTATATTTCATGCTTGCCTTTCCCCAGACACAAGTGTATGTGTTCTGAGTAGAAATCTGAGCTGACAGTGCCTGGAGGAGATGGTCTCAGTCTGTCGGAGGATTGAACTGAATTCCCCGGAGACAGAGAAGAAATCTCCCGATGTCTCAGGTCTGAGTCTCCGATGGCCTGCCAGCCCCCAGGCTAATGTGAGACTTGGCTCTGGGGGGTGGGGGGAGAGTTTTTTTCTTTCTAGAATTTCCTTATTCTTAAGTTATTGAGCCAGTAGCAAGTTAAGGGGATCAGACTCATGGGTAATACCATGGTGTGATCAGAAAGGTGAAGGTTATAGAGGCTTCCTTCCTGCAGTGCTTCTTCCCTCCGTGTCCACACCCTCACCCCCAACCCTTCACAGGCCCAAGAATCACCTCGACTTGGTGCTGACGTGTGCTTGTAATAGCATGAGAATACTTTCTTCCTGGTTGGCAAGCAGCCACTGCCCCACACCCTCTGTGCTGCCACACAGGCTCCTGTCCTGAAACCTTCCCATCATCCAGGAACCGAAAAAGGTGGGTGCACTACACTCCTTCCGGGACCTGCTCCATTGCTAAGGCTGGCATCACTTCTGACTGGTTAGGGACTGTGCCATATTGCAGGTTATTAAATATTTTGAAAAATCCCCCCAGCTCCTGACAAAGTCTGATCACCTAGGGTGGGGGTTGAAATGGGTCACAGGCGCCTATTTGATGCCCCAGTTCCTTGGCAAATCAGAAGCAAAGTTGCCCCTTTAAAGACTGATTCTCAGGGCTTCTCTCAAGGAACACCTTTCTTTTAGCTTTGCTTTGTCAAGGTTTCATTAACACTGGTGACAGTAAAAACGCAAAATGAGGCACTGGGAGATTGGGATTGCCATATGTACATTAGTAATAAGAAAAAAATATCAAATTGTACATTCTAAATATATGCAGTTTACTGTATGTCAGCTATATCTCAATAAAAGTTCTTAAAAAAAAATTTTTTAATAAAAAAAAACAAAGAAACAAACAAAATAAGGCACTGGAGCCACCCCCAGGTCCAAGTCGGGAGCTGGACCTTGCGAGCACCGTCTCAGCCTCCCCGGCTGTGAGTGAGTGAGTGCACGCTGAGCTCCACTTCCTTATGAGAGCATGCGTGTGAACCGAAGAATGTACACCACCGAGGCCAGCTTGCACCTGTCAGCAGCTGAAAAGGCTCAGGACAGTCCACTGACTGGAAACGTGCACCGTGGCGAGGTGCTCAGCAACAGATGGAGCGCGTAAAACCCATCGGCGCAGGGCGTTGGCGCCGTAGGTGGCCTTTGCATGAGCCTGGAATTAACCTTCATAAACACAGACTCCTCTCTCAAGATGTCGTGCGAGAGAAGATCACGGCTCGGGGCCAGCCCCCGAATGCTGCAGGGTGTGCATCCAGGGCTGGGCAGTAGGGGGCACGTCCGGTGGGTGGCCGAGAGAGGAGAGCAGCAGGGAGTCAGATCCAGCCTTGGTGGAAGCCAGCCTCGCTCCTCAGCTCAACGTAAGCCAGGCTGTCCCTGGGCTCAGTCAGTGCTTTGGCTTTATCTTGTCTCACCTCTTAGGTCTCGGCGTCTGTTTATACATGACCAGAACGGTGTCATCCTCGTCCCCTGGCCACAGCAGTATTTAACCAAATTGGCCAGAAATGGGTTTTGCCAAAAGGTATTTTCCCAGACTCTCGGGAGGGCCACACCCTGCGGGGAGACTAATGTTTGGCAGGAGCCAGGGGCTTCTGGTCTGGCGGGAAGGAGCCTGACCCCCTGGGCTCAGGGGTTGTGCTGCAGAGGCACCCCCTAGACGACATGTGGAGGACCAAAGCCGTGAAAATGGGGAGCCATCCCTGCCTGACCTGAAGCCACCTATAGCTGCAGTCCTCAAGGGAGAAGGATGGAAAGGATGAAGAGCTGAGGTCTGTCATGTCCCCCGAAGGTTAATGCAGGGATTCGTTTCATTGGTCCTGGTGCTGGGCGTGTCTGTGCCTCCAGATTGCTCTGTGGCATTCCCACTTCCTTATTCGATGCCATCCCTCTTGTACCCCTTTCCCCTCCCCCCACTGGTGGCTCCTGTAGCCCTTTCTTTCTAAACCCACTTTTCGATCCTTCTGTCCCACTGGGGTCTCTTGACTGGCAAGCTTTGAGCTGGCTTTCCCAAGGATAGCTGTATTTTAGCAGGAATCAAAACCTTAAGCTAAATTGTTAAAGCTCTGATGATCACAGTCTAGTCACCAGAGACCACCCAGAGCAACAATCCCTGGACCATCTTGGACCTTGAAATCTATGCACGTTACTCTTACCCACTTGTGCTTAAAACTCGCCTCACTCACAGCAGACTGGGTGTGACTACAGCAGAAATACAAATTTTAGCTGCCCTTCTGATTCCTGCCCACGAGCGGTATAAATGCTAACAAACAAAATGTGGGCAGAGAGAGAACAGGAGGAGGGAGAAAGAGCGTTCTGATAATGTCAACAGAGAACAAGACACCTTAGCTCTGGGTGACGTCGGGCTGTTCAGAGGGACTCGCTTCAGGGCACTGACGTATGTCCTGATCATGCCACACAACCCAGAGACTGCTTTGAATGGCGTCCTGCCTCTCTGGATTGTCCTTGAGACCTTCTCAAAGCTGGGGCACTGGAGTACCAAGCTCGTGCAAAATTGAGCCATACCGTATGTGTCAACCGTGAGACAATCCCCAGTGAAAAGGAAGCTTACCATGCAAGGAAATTCCGTGCTCGCTGCTCACTTTCTCTGTGCCAGGCACTAGCTAAAACTCTTTAGACAAGTTATCTCATTTGAACCTTACAGTATCATTGTCAATAGGATATCCTCACAGCAATCCTTGTGTTCTTATCCCCATTTTACTGATAAGAAAACTGAAACTCAGATAAGTTAAGAAACATTCCCCGGGAGATAGGACTTAAATCGTGGACCATCCAACTCCAAGTCTCGTACCTTTTCTACCATACTGGTCTTCTCTGTACAAAAGGTGACAGAGTTTTAAAAATAAAGTGAATAGCTGCCCTCGTTGATCTCTGAGCTCACCTTGTATAGCTGAAAAGGCTCCCATTCCCATAATGTGGGATTTTCCCCCAGAGACTCCCCGTATGAGTTATTCATTTGATGGATGGCCCACTCCACCTGTGTATACATGTATGCATGCTGCCAAATGCTGCTGTCATTTAGCAGGAAAAATATAACCCCGTGTCCTCAAAGTCCTTGTCAGTAGCCGAGACAGAGCCTGACATTAGATCTCTCTCTTTGGTCTCCCACTTGTGGGCTGAAGCATCGTTACTCAGGACCTTGCTGTGATCTTCTGAACGGGAAGATTGCTCCATCGGGGCTACTCAAAACTGAAATGAGGTTGGCTATCGTAATTTGCTTCCTAAATTTTCAGCCTAGTAGCCTACTGGTGCAGTGTTCTTCAGAGGATGTTAAAGAGCCTGTACCAGAGAACAGGAGCGCATTCTATTTAAGCTGTGTATGAGTCCTGGCAGTTAAAGGACACAAAGGCTCGTGGGGGGCTGGGGCACAAGGGAGGGCTTAGCTGCGCCTGCCTTCACGGTGGCGCAGGGAGTGGTTCTGAAACGATTCTCGCGGGGGTCAGCGTCTGAGTGCTCGGCTGCCCATCTAGACAGTTTTTACTCCCTGACACGGTGACGGGGTCAGCCACTCCCAGAGGACTGTCAGCGTGTCCATCCACAGCTCGTAGAAGTGCAAGCACAGCCTTCCCGGGGTGAGTGAGAGGTCAAAGAAATCCATTTAAATGCATCAGAAATGTGGCTGAGGATGGCAGAGGCTCTGAAGAGCATTTCTTCTTGAGGAGACTTGGTGACATCAGGCAGGTGGGACTAGAGGCAAATTCCAGTCCAGAACCCAAGTGGCTGGACCCAATCCACTGCCTTGCCCTCTATTCTCATTTCCCCAAAGAGTATTCATAGGTTTAGGTGATAATAGACCTGGTAAGTGAAGAAAAGGGCTCTGTGATCAAATTAATTTGAGAAACAGTGGGTTAAACAAGGTACCGCAGGATGTCCCAGAGCCTCTACAGTACACTTCATTCTAAAATAAAGAGCACGTCTAGTGTGTCTAAACGTGACGTAAATCTTAGAATCAGTGTCAGAAGCGGGGTAAGGAGAGTGACGTGTGTAACGTGCAAGGTTTAAGGAGATGCTCATTCTCAGTCTTGCGGGTAGGACCCCGGAGTGAGTGTGCCCAGAGCCTCCCCCTCCTCCCCCTCCTCCCGGCCCAGGTCACAGTGACCTGCCTGGCACCCAGCAGGGGTGTGGATGTGCTGAGGTTGCCCCGGCTGCACAAGATGCTGGCACTTGGTCTTCCCAGAGGCCTGCTCATTGCATGGCCCTTCGAGTGAGTTCTATAAAAGTAGCCCACCAAGGTTAAATTTTAACTTAGATCCTTTCACTGACACTTAAAATGCCTTTTAAAAGATTGTTGTATCAAAAACGAAAGAACAAAAGAAAAGACTGTTAATTGCAGTGGAAAAAGCCTGGCAAACAACACCTTAACCAAGTTAGGAGTCAGATTAGCATTGTCAGTGATGCCGTGTGCCTCTCATGGCCCCTCTGATACTATTTACCAAAACCTATAACCCCCATTTAGTCCTGAGAGAAAACCCAGATCCGGTGCATTGTACAGAATACTTGGCCAGTGCGCTTCGAAACTGCCTAGGAAAGATTGAGAAACTGCCACAGACCAGAAGAGACTGGGGAGACATAGCAACTGAATGCAATGTTGTCCCTGAATCAGATTCCAGAACAGAGAGAGGACGTTGGTGGACACACTAGTAAAATCTAAATAAAGCCTGGAACTTAATTAACAGTAGTATGCCAACATTGCTTTCTTAGTTTTGACAAATGTTCCTTGGTAGTGTAGGATCCTAACAGGTGAAACTGGAGGAGGGTTTATAGGAACTCTGTACTATCTTTGCAACTTTTCTGTAAATCTAACATTATCCCCCCCCCCCCCAAAACTGTGTTTTTAAAAAGAAAAGAGTGTTATGAAGTAGCGTTGTAGAGGCAGATTTTTTGCCACTCTCCAGGCAGTGTAGTTAAGGGTGACAGAAATTGCCAGATTTCGAGGAATGGATCGTAGAAGTTTCAAAATGAGAAGACTGTGACGATTCTTGAAATGATGATTCCTTCATTATGAGGAACCTTAACTCTGTCTCCACGCATCTATCAGAAGCTTCCAGCTCACACTTAAGCGAAGTTGATACCTTCTAGTGACATGTTCAGTTAAGAAAAAGAGGAAACTATAAACTTATCAGAAAGAAAAGGCATGTGAATCTGATATTCCTTTATAGGATTCAGAGTTGTATTGTTTATCCTAAAGGTGCAAAAGAAATCAAAATCATGAAAAGTTTGTAAAAAGCAATTCATCACTATGATTTTTAAGATAATTTCCAAAGGTCAAAAGTGACTCAGAAAACCTTTAGAGTCTGAAGGCAAAAATGATTAGATACAAACCATGAGTTAGATACTAAAGAAGGAAGTGTATAAGTACTTGTACAGGTAAATGTAAGCTTTTATAATTTAAAAGCAAAACTGTGTAATTGTAATCAGATGTTTCTCCCCATCCCTTCAAAAAAACTGCTGTTTAAATCAATGGGAAGCTTACAATTGATAATGTCTTAGAATCATAGAATAAAGCAGAGGTGGAATACATTTTTTCAAACTTTACTGCCCATGGAACCCTGGGGTCCCACTGAGCACACTTGGGTGAAAGTGCTCTACCCTATTTACTGCCTATCCATTTGATACAGGTAATTCTCAGCCTAAAGTCTATCAAAGCTGTAGCTGTAAAGTTTGGAAATGAGTATGCTACACACTGATTTATTGAGAGTTCTGAACCCAGAGGGGCTCTGCATAAAAATGACCCCTAAAAAGTGAGATCGCTTGGCTGATTATTGAGCCAGGCGCTAAGCCAGATGAGACATGAAGATCCTTTTCAGATTCTTTGAACGCGGTAAGGGTGCCCCAGACCTGCCCATTCATTATACAATACAGCTGAAAAACATGGAGGTACACGAAGTTGACAAGGCCTTTCCTCCCTCCCTCAAGAAAAGCAGTGAGCTCTAGGAAACTCAATCCATCACTGAGGGAAGAAACAAACTCTACTCCCATAACACTGGCCTGGGTGATGTCTGGCAAGCTTTCCAGTTGAAGTCTCCCTACTTGTGAGCCAGGGTTTTCCTCCGTCACAGACACACACGTGTTCATAAACCTTGGCCTTCTCCAGAATCAGCATCAGGTTATTGAAGGCCTGTCTGAAGGTTGTTGCCCTCAGAGCCTTGCTTGACAGTCTTCTGTTCTCTGGTGAGTGAAGGGTTAATGTGTCATTGCTGCAGTTCCCCTCACAAGGGCTTTGTTAATCCAGAGGCCTGCTCCAGACTTGACCTTCAATCACTGGAAAACAAGAAAACATTGAAAACAACTTCAACCAAATGAAAAATACTCTGTTGGACTCAGTCCAGACGTTGGCAACCTTTGTGTGAGTGATGCAGTAAAGCGGCTGCGTGGCAGGTATGTTTCTAGCTGATGGAAACCTCAAGTTGTTAATGGCTCTTCTGGGGTAAGGCAGTAAGGGCAGAGTTGGCCCCCCGCTGTGGCAGAGTAACAGATGAGAGAGAAAGTTACTGGGGAGCATGCTTTGCCCAAAATAGCCATGGATGTAGGGTACTTATCAGATGGATGTTTGGCTAACTGCTAGCTCCTTCTGGCTGGTGAAGATGCGGAAAAACACTTTGTTTCTTTGTATATGTCATTTCTAGCCTTCCATCTCTGTAAACAGAGCAGCTGTATTTTAGCCAATTCATCATTTGAGGGTCCTATGTGTACTCTTTTGAGAAGGACAAGCATTTATTAGCCTCAATAAGGTAGAGAACTGTCATTACAGGGAAACAATAACCGAGGGTGGGCCCTGGCTAAAATACTGAGGAGTGTGTCGTTCACACAGATGTATGGACCCAGACTTCTGAAGTTCAAGTACTGTTTACTTGGGAATAGCTCAAGTTTGGTTAAGAAGCTGTGGAACTGGGTGAGGCTGTTGACACCGCTGTTTGTGGTGAGAGAAACCAGGCCAACTCTTGTGATGTAAAGAGGGAAGAAGGGCAGGGACGTGGGCTAAGAGGCCACCCACCAAGAATCTACATCTTACTCTAAAGGACAATTCTAAAACTCAGTCCAGGCATTGTGAGGCTGGGGGGTGACATTTGGAGAGGAAGAAGAAAGAAATATCTGTCTCTTCTAGTTTAAAGGCAGGTATTGGCTGTCTCAAATGAAAGATTTGTGAATCTGCATATAGCTTGAGTTGTAAACCTTATCAGTGGCTGGGTTTTGCCAGGAAAAGCAGTCACCTCTAAGCTTTCTACTTTCTGTGGTAATCGGGGCAATATTTACTGACTACATCCTGTCACAAATTTTTTGGTCCAGAAGGTTCCCCAGAGGATCATTCTCTGTAGGTTTACATAAAATAAAAGACAAGGTATGCCCAGGCCAGTTGCCTGCTCCCTTATACACACAGCTGCTGGGGTCATCTTTCACCACCTCTCAGGAGGTCTTCATACTGGGTTACGCATCATCTTTTCTTTTTAAATAGTTTCATTTAGATGTATTTCACATAGTATACAATTCACCCAAAGTGTACAATTCAGTGGCTTTCAGTATATTTACAGATTATAAAATGCAACTATCTTTTCTATGCAATTTTAGGACATTTTCATTAGTAGTCACACCACAATCACCCCAGCCCCCAATTCCTAGGCAGCTAGTAATCTGCTTTCTCTATATTTGCCTATTCTGGACATTTTATATAAATGAAATCATACAATTGGTTACCCTTTTGTGCCTGGCTTCTTTCACTTAGCATATTTTCAAGATTCACCCATATTATAGTATCTGTTAGTACTCAATTTCTTTTTATTGAGAAATAATATTCCATTTTATGAATATACCACATTTTATTTATCCATTCATCAGTTGGTGGACATTTGGGCTCTTTCTACTTTTTGGCTATAAAGAGTAATACTGCTATGAACATATTTGCACAGATTTTTGTATTGACATATTTTAATTTCTCTCAGGTGTATACCAAAGGGTAGTATTGCTAGATCATGTGGTAACTCTATGTTTAACTGTTTTTTGAGGAACTGCCAACTATTTTCCAAAGTGGGTGCATAATTTTACATTCTCACCGGTAATGTATGAGGGTTCCAATTTCTCCATATCCTCACCACCACTTGCTATTGTCTGTCTTTGGATTCTAGCCAACCTAGTGGTGGTGTGCATTGGTATCTCACTGTGGTTTCAATTTGCCAATTATTATTTCTTCTTTAGAGAAATGTCTGTTCGTATTCTTTGCCCATATTTTAACTGGGTTATTTGTCTTTACATTATTGAGTTTTAATAGCTCGTTATAAATTCTAGAGATAACTTCTTTACCACATATATGATTTGCATGTATTTTCTCCATTCTGTGGATTGTCTTTTATTTTTCGATGCACAAAGGTTTTGACTTTAATGATGTTCAGTTTATGTTTTCTTTTGTTGCTTGTGCTTTTGGTGTCATAGCTAAGAAACCATTGCCTAATACAAAGCCATGAAGATTTATGCCTGTGTTGTCTTCCAGTAGGTTTATAGTTTTAGCTCTTATATTTAGGTCTTTGATTCAGTTCGAGTTATTTTTTGTAACTTCTCCTTCCTTGTGTCTGCCCACTTAGGGCCTTAGGACACAACTCTAATGCAAGAAATGCTAAACCCTCCTGGTTGGATGGGGCCCAGCACCCAGAGCAGCAGGAGAGCACCAACCAGGAGACAGAAGACTGGGTTCTTGGGCCTGCGTCTTCACTAGTTAGCTTTGTAACCAGACAAGTCACTACACATCTCTAGGACTCAGTGTTTCATCTGGAAAATAAGAGTGTTAAGCCAGATGCTCCCTAAGGAAACTCTTAAATTGCATAGTCCTATGGTTCATCTGGTCAGAAAGCATTTATTAAGTGCTGGCCACGTCCCCAGGATGCTGTTAGGTGGTGTGGTGGGAAGGGAAGTGTGCATCCTTCCTTGGAGGATCACAAAGCAGTGTATATGCTACCTGTGAGAATGTGTATGCACCTGAATTTGGCCATGCAGAGCAAAGGGGAAGCAAAGTACGAGGAATGTCAGTGGGAGCGTTTGATCAGGAGGATCAAACGCTCCCACTGATTCTTGATCTGGGCCTTGAAGGTATGGGATTTGGATTGAGTAAGAAGTCACATCCACGGGTCACCCACATTGGGAATGGCCTAGTGAGGTGGGTGGCAGGTAAGCAGGGCAGAGAGCCCTGGGCCAGGAGTCACGATTTCAGGGGTCCACCCCACCTCTGCGGCTAATGGGCAGTGCATCCTCAGTGTCACCTCATGTGTCTGGTCTTCAGTGTCCCTTTCTGTTATGTCACTCACTGGGAGGAAGTAAAGATGAATGGTGGAGCAGGGGCCTGGAAGAGCATCAGAGATCCAGATTGCTACACTTTGGAATTCTGTGACCTTGAATATGTTTTTTAATCTCCCTGGCCCTCAGTTTTCTCATCTGCAGATCACAGCAGTGATCTTCAAGGGTTACTGTGAGGACAAAGTGAGAGGATCAATTAACACAGTGTAAGAGCTCAACAGCTGCTGGGGTTGGTGGTCATATTATTAAAGCTCTTCTGTGAGTGAAGTGGAATTAAAAGGGGGTTTTAAGGAAACAACTTGATGAGATGGGGCATTTATAAAACCCAGTAGAATATACATTAGAATAATATTCAGCCTTAACAAAGAAGGAACTCCTGTCACATGCTACAGTGTGGATGAACCTTGAGGACATTATGCTAAGTGGAATAAGACAGTCACAAAAAGACAAATACTGCATGATTCCCCTCAGATGAGGCATCTAAAGTAATTAAACTCATAGAAACAGAAAATAAAATAGTGGTTGCCAGGGGTTGGGGGAAGGGGAAATGGAAAGTTGTTCAACAGGTACAGAGTTTCAGTTTTGCGAGATGAAAAAGTTCCAGAGATCTAATCCACAACAATGTGAATATAATATTACTGAACTGTACACTTTTAAAGAATCTGGTGGAGTGAATAAAGGATGCATATTCTTCAGTTTTTATTTAATGAGTATTTAAGTAAATATAACACATAAAGCACTGTGCTAGGTGATAGAGGTAGGAGCAGGGATCCAAAGGTAAGTAAGAGGAGGTTCCCGCGTTCAGGGGAGAAAGTAACTGAGAGTTTTGTAGAGAAACCTCAATTCTAGTCCTAGATAAGACATTGCTGGGGCATGACCTGGGGCAAGTTACTTACTTCTTCCAAACCTGAGCTTTCGATAGATGTAAAATTGGAACAATTCAGGTCTCTCTCGTAGATTGTCATAGGAATTAAGTGACAATGTATTTAGAACAGTGGGCACATGCTCAATAAGTGCCCATCGATCCCTCTCTCAGAGGGACTTAGGCTCTCACGGGAGAGGTGAGAGAAACACCTGTGCACAACAGAAGCCACAACGGCAGTAAGAAAAGTGGATGGAGGGGCAAGGTGTTCAGGGAGGGCCAAGGATGGCCTCATCCCACCTTATTAGCACTTCCTGGTCTGCAGATAGGGACGCAGACTAGATGAAGGGGCCACTGTTATGGACTGAATGTCTGTGTCCCCCCGAGATTTTATATGTTGAAGCCCTAACCTCCAATGTGATGGTGTTGGAAGGTAGGCCTTCGGAGGTATTAGATTTAGATGAAGTCATGAGCGTGGGGTCATTGTGAAGGGATTATAAGAAGAGACCAGAAAACTAGCACTTTTTCTCTGCTGTGAGAACATAGTAAGAAGAGGTCTGTCTGCAAGCCAGGAAGAGGATTCTCACCAGGAACTGAATCAGTTGGCACCTTGACTTTATACTTCCCAGCTTCCAGAACTGTGAGAAATAACTGTCTGTCATTTAAGCCACCCAGTTCATAGTATTTTGGTGTAGCAGTCCCAGGAG
Source organism: Hippopotamus amphibius kiboko (assembly GCF_030028045.1). NCBI lineage: Eukaryota > Metazoa > Chordata > Mammalia > Artiodactyla > Hippopotamidae > Hippopotamus > Hippopotamus amphibius. The sequence continues at coordinate 147,186,939 of NC_080188.1, forward strand.
ACTAATACAGCCACTTAGAAATCTCATCCCAGTGACGTTCCAGTGGTAGAATCTCCTTCCAGACTTGGGACTGGAAGTGGCAGGAACAACTGGAGAAGCACTTAGACCAGAAGCAGGTGTGAAGCCTTCTAGAGGAGGTCGCTGGGAGCTGCCGCTGAGAGCTCCGAGTCTAGGAGAAGGTGGGGACATGGAAAAGGCTTTCCAAGGGTGATGGCTAGGAAATGCTGGCACTGATTGCCAGGAGTTGTGGTAGAACGTCTTCCTTTAATGGCTGTCTTATGGCCACGCTGTGTTCTCATGTGTCTGAGGTGGCTTCTCTGGGGGCCTCCCTAAGGGGGACATATCCAGATCCCTGCTGAGCACTTGGTGGGTCTTCATTGCCAAAGGTTCCTCCGTGAAAGCTCAGCATGCGGCTGGAGAGAACCATGCCTTCCTTTTGTTCCTCCTGTCACCGCTTCATCTCCCCATTCATGTATACAACAGACCGTTCGTGGTGCCCGGTGTGGAAGAGGTACCCTGCTATGCCGCATCTCTTCTTTCAGGCCATTTGCCTGAATGGTGGCGGATATTTGCATCCGTGGCCAGCTGTGTGCAGCACCAGGGAGCTGTGAGGGACGCCCCGGGGCCAAGGCTGTGCAGGCTGCGCCCTGTCTTCGACCGCCTCGGGAGCAGTGCTGAGTGGCCTGGGCCCGGGTGCTTTCAGACACAGCTCACCAGCTGGCTGCACCACCGGAGTGGGGGGAGCCTCCCTCGTAGTCGCAGGTGGAAGCGGAGGCTGTCGCATCATAGAAAGCGTGGCCCCGGGCCTCTGGGTCCCTACGTGGAAAAGGGCTGGCATCTCACCGTGGTTCGGGCGCACACCCCCTCCCGGGCGGGTGCAGTCAGCTGTGAGGAGCAGATCCCGGAGCCTCGTCAGAGCTTTAGCTCCAGGGCAGTTTCCTCCCGGAGCAAGACTGGAACTGAATCGGGGAAGTCAGTCCAAGTTTCTCTCCTCATTTGGCATTCATGCTCCTGTGCCTGTCCTCTCTTCAGTGGAAAAGGAGAGCAGAAATCCCACGTCCAGGCTTCTCTGAAAGGGCGCCTGACCACCTTAGTGAATGACTTGGAGAAAAAAACAGATGAGAGAGTCAATAAAGCGGACATGGGAACAGTGCGAGTTTCTTGAATGAACATCTATGAAAATTGTCCATATGGCTGAATATGATAAATCCTACCGAGACTGTTGACATGAGTGGGAGCTTTGCCTGGACAAACCAGTTGGCCCAGGAAATTGCAACACTGTGCGGCACCGAGTTTGGATGGCTGAGGTTTAACGAATACTTGCTTTTATTTCCCCTCTTTCTTCCCTGTCTTTCTAAGGTGTGCCTCTCTGAGCACAGATGCTATGGCCTCGGAAACAGGAGCGCACGCACACTTGTGCATGTGGGTGGGCGGGGCAGGGCACAAGCACAGAAGAGTTTAGGAAAGGGGCAGAGAGGGACAAAGGGGGAAAACGTGGATTTAAAAATTGTCCTGAGGAAGATGGAAAGGAAAGGAGATATGAATCAGGTCCGCTACATGCCATTCCTGTGTTCCCTTTGGTACTTATCCAGCCCCATTCTTCTGAAATCAAAGGCCCCGTCAACTCTGTATTTCACCCAAAGGGCCGAGCTCTGCCTGGGCAGGGCGCCGGTGCCTGTGGGGTGGCAGACAGAGACGTTGCTCTCACAGCATCTGGGCACTTCACGGCGCCCGCCCTGGACTGGTGAAGTGGAGCAGGTGGGTCTTGATCATCCTCCAGGTCTGTTTATTAAATATTCACTTTGGCTCTGCCCTGTTCTGGTGCATTCGAGGACAGTCTCATTGGAGGATTTTTTTTTTAATGGGCCTTATGCTACATGTGTAAAAATGTCTTTTGATTGAAGAGTTAGAGGAGGTTTTAAGACCAGTTCCCACGTGGGTGGGTGGAAGAGCCACATGGCGTGGCAGGGGCGGCTGTGGATGGGGGGTCAGGGGGTTGTGAAGAATAGTTGCTGAGTCCATGACCTCAGCTGGGGAAGTGAGCACCTGCAAAGGGTACCACACCCGTGTAGTGTCCCAGCGAAAGGCCTGAGCCCTCGGGACCGGGCAGCAGCTGGCGGCGTCTGGCTGTGGCTTTTTCTACACAGATGAAGGGGACCGCTCACAGTCCAGGTCGCCCTGGGTTGCGTGATATCGGGCCACGCAGGGACTCAGCTGAATACTGCATTGCTTCAGGCTCCCATTCTGGACTGTGTCTGAGGATCCTGCTTAGCTGAGCGACAGTACAGCCCACACCAAAGTTAGCTCCACTGCCCCAGCCTGTCTCAGGAGAGTGGGGACCCCAAGGACCGCTGTGCTGTGCCCCCAAGGACCACTCTCTGTGGGGAGCTTACCGCTGCTGTCTGCATGGAAACAGACTTGACTTTCTCTCCTGCTCAACTGTAATCCACGTGGAGAAAATCTTGGTTTCTTGGCATAGGTATCTGGGAGAGGCTGACGTAGGAAGGAGCTTCTGGATCTGTTGTTCTGTTCCCTTGAGCTTCCCTGGACATGCTGACCCCTCCCCACACCCCAAGGCTTTGCCCCAAATCCCTTCGAGGTACCCGGGCCCATCTTCTTCCCCAGAGGTGCACTGCTCTTTTAAAAGAACCATGAGCTGCACCTTACCCACTCACCCAGAGAAGGTAAACATCACAGCGCAGCCACTGTGGACATGTGACGGGCAGCTCTAATGAATGGCTGGATCATAGGATTTGAAAGCACCAAACCCAGGTCCCAGGCCTCAGCTCAGCTATTTACCAACAAGGTGTGTGGTATTTTTAGGGTGCATAATTTCTGAGTTTATGAAAATAGAGATTCTAATTCATACCTCAGAAGGGTTGATGTGACGAGAGAGTGCTGTGGAAAAACTTTGTAGGCTGCAAAGTGCTAGAGATGTTATCTGTCACCATCCTTACCTGTGAAGGGTATTCTAATGCTGCCAAGCAGGACTGTAGCCACACAGAGGAGGCACTGCAGGGACACAGTGGCTTCTGCCACCACCCATCAGGTTGCTGTTGGCAACAGGATCTGAGTACTTCCTTGGGTGCGATGCTCGCATGTTAATATGCCTTGGGATGACTTGGGGGTTACGTATACAGATTCCCGGGCCCCAGCTCTCTAAGAGCTCCTTGGTTGGTCTGGATCCATGTGTTATTAGCTCCCTGACTGTTCTGGTGCAGCTTATCCATAAGCTACACTTCAAGAAAAATGAGAGCACACTGCTGGGCCTGGGTGACTGAGGGGAGAAGGGGAACACAGGTGTGATGTCCACATGCACCCTTGGGTGGGAGGTGGGGATACTTCATTCTCAGCTAACCAGCAGCTCTTTTGGCTTTGCTACCGTGATGTCCCATTTGTCAACAAGAGCTTCCTCTGTGTGTTCCTGTTTTCTTCTGTTTGGGATATTTGGCTTCTTGTAGTTGTGGGTAAGAAGCAACACTGGGTCCCAGATTTCCGTTGTTAAGTTTTGAGTCTATTTATAACTTTAGAAGGAAGACTGGAGCATATCCCACGCCAGAACCCCAACACCCGGCAAGTCGGTGGGAATTCTTAGCCACACGTGGAGTCTTCATCCCTTTATGTCTGGGAAGGAGGCCTTGGGGTACAGTGGAGGTCATGAATATAAGAGCATCTTCTGTTTCTTACGCTGAAGTCCCACTATTTGGTAGCAACAGTTGTCTGGCTTGCCTTAAAGTCATTTTCCTTGGAGGTTGTACCTGGAGTTGTAGAGAAGGGATCAAGACCATTGTCTTGCTCTGGCCTTGTCCAACCTGGTCCTCTGTGAGCTTAGTTTACCCTTCATCTCAAGCACTGACTGGGGGTCCTTTTGTGAGGAAGATGTCTTGGGAGCCTTCAGTGAAGAGAGTGTATGTGTGATGTAGTCCATGATATAAGGTCATTCCTGGGGTTCTGAAAGCTGAGGAAAACATACCTGCTGGGAATTCCAAAATTCTGTCAGGTGGAAAGTCCCAAAGTCTTCCTCATTGGAGCTCCTGGCAGAGCTGGTACAAGCTAAGTGACCTCAAATCCTTTAGAAAGAGCAGCTCCTCAGCAATACCAGCTACACAGCACACGAGATCAAACATGTCGTTTAAATAAAATCCTGCAGCAGCATCCATTCCACAGGTCCCTGGGGCTGCACGTGCTCAGTACTGGAAGGACAAAGCTTTCAAACAAGTGTGTGGTGTAAGAACGAAGTTCTCTTTTTGCCCCAACTGAATGAGAAGATCAAGAAAGAAGGAATCATCTTTTAGAAAGCTGAGCTGTATCTGTCCTTACACTTGCTGCTGCCTCACAGATTTTTCCACCTTAATTTTCTAATATTTCTGTGAAGACAACGGCTTGGATAATTGGACATGGCTATAAATGGCATTATTAAATTGTTTCTGTTCAAAGCAGGAGGATACCAGAAATTTGAGTGCTTTCCCTTGGAACTGCGGTTCAAACTGTATTTAATAGTTATGTAATAGTCATGTTTTACTCCTTTGCTAGACAGTAAGTACACTGACATTGACTTGGGTTCCTTTCTGCAGCTTTCACAGGATTTAAGGACATCAGTTGGACTTCTCTTTACTTTCCCTTTTTTTCCCCTTCTGATTATAAAAGTAATGCTATCAATTGTTTTTTTTTTTAAAAAATACAACAATAGACTCCCCCAAACAACCCCATCACCTAAAAGCAACTACAATTAATATTTTAGCTCAATTCATAGCAGTGATTCAGTGACTCTACACATAGATTAAGGCCCCATGAGGTAACCCACATGAAAGAGCCGTTTTGGTGCTAATATCTAAACTCTAAATTTTGCCTTACTCCTGAAGACAGCTACTCCGTAGTTCCACTTCTACTTTGTGGTTTCCAGAGCCTTTCCCCAGCTTCTGGTCTTATTTGCAGGCCTTCTGTGGAGCATCTAGAAATCACAATACACTTTTTGATGGGCAGGCCATTACCCACCTAGTCTTTAGCCTTGCTGTGAAGGTTGAGTAGATTAGTTAGACTGGGGCTTGGCCTTCTAAATCTTGTTGGTTACCTCTTTTCAGATAATTACTATTCATGCACTTCTCCCAGATGCCCTTAGGCTAGGGAATAGCTTCCTTTCTTGCTTTCTATTAAGGTGTGATTCTTCTGCCTGGGCAACCTCCCTCCTTCAAGGGGTGGATTCATTTCATCTTATTCTGAAGCCAGCTGCTGAGCCTGCACCTGCGAGAGGGAGGCTGTTTGTTGACCCTTGTAAATTTTATCTTAGGGGGCTTTTCAAATGAGAGAAGCAGCCTCATCACCATTACTGTCCCTCTGCACCTTGTCTTCCTTTGTACCAAAGCTGCCTCTCCATCCTTGCTCAGACCAAACTCTCTGGCTTGCCCATTGGATGAGATTCACTCACTCACAGTAGTTTGTACCAAAACAGAAAAAAGAGGTGCTCATTATTATATCCTGATAAATGAGGTGGTGCTTCCCTCTCACCCCGCCCCTTTGAGTGGGCCACCTCTCTCTCTCTTTTTTTTTTTTTTCTTTATTATTTTTTGGGGGTACACCAAGTTCAATGATCTGTTTTTATACACATATCCCCATATTCCCTCCTTCCCTCAACTCCCCCCCCACCCTCCCTCGAGTCCCCCCCACCCTCCCCGTCCCAGTCCTCTAAGGCATCTTCCATCCTCGAGTTGGACTCCCTTTGTTATACAACAACTTCCCACTGACTATCTATTTTACAGTTGGTAGTATATATATGTCTGTGCTACTCTCTCGCTTCGTCTCAGCTTCGCCTTCACCCCCCGCCCCCCCCAAACCTCGAGTTCTCCAGTCCATTCCTGCTACTGGGTGAGTTTCTCATTCATGGCAGATGACTAGAAATGTTCTCTGTCAGGTTACCCTAATGAGGGGGTGGTTCCCTAGACCTGATCCCAAGCATGTTTTCCCAGACAATGCATCTCCTCACTCAGGGTTGACTCGGGCTATAGGTGTTATATTGGTCATAAAGGAGGCGGCTGAGAGGCACACCCTCCACAGAGCACAGTGAAGACATGCCTGCATTCACGCCTTGCCTTGTCCTTTCATCACACAGCAATTGAGGTGCCTGATGGAAAGGGAAGGGTGTTACAATCCACGGGAACAGCTCCTGCTTGAGGAGGGCTGGCACATTCAGGGAACTGAAACAGGACAGGCCCTTCTGAGCACAGTCTGTCCTCATCAGTGCAGAGGGTAAAGCAATCATGACTCAGAAACATATAGAACTTTAGAATTATAAGGACTATGAAAGGTCTCCAGTCCAGTCTTATGACTTCCTGGGGGAGAAGAAGTATCACTGAGGGAAGTGACCTGCCCACACGTGTGCCTGACTGATGTGGCCTGCAGCTGAATCCTGTCCGTGGGCTGCCTCATGTCCCGGGGTCAAACCAATTTCCAGCCACTGAACATAGTCATCACCTACTTCCAGAAGGATATTCCACATCCCTGTAAATGGAAAGTCAATTTTGAAACAATCTATGCAAAAAAAGAAGGGCCTTTTTCTAAGCTAGTGTGATGTAGTGGAAAGAACCAGGGCTTTGGAGCCAGGCCAACCCTTGGTCAAATCCAAATTCTTCCACTTACTAGCTGGGTGATCTGAAACAGTGTACTTAACCTCTCAGAACCTCAGTTTTTATTATTTGTGAAGTGAAGGTAATAACACCAACCTTCAAGAGTTCATCAAAAGTATTAATGGAATAATATCCATGGTGCACCTTTACCGCACATAACCTAATTTTTAACATTCAAGAAATCATGGTTGTTACTTGTTTGTGATTAGAGATGCATTCACTTTTCACTGATTTGTATTTAGGAAGATAGCTTTCTCTAAATATTAAGTTTGTTATGTATCTGGTAGAGAGAGAGGGTGGAAACAGAACTGTGGTTGAAAAGGCAAAATGACAGGAACAGGCAAATTGTATCATCATCTGGTTTTCCAAATTCTGAAGATCCTAAGCCCCAGTCCTTTAAAGAAATAATGTTAAAAGTATAGTGTTAAGAAACCCAGGGCTTTCACCATTTGTTCAAATCTGTCTGGGAGTACAGATACTAAAAACATAACAGATATTTAATGGAATCTGTCTTTTTGATGATAATTACAGCATTCTGAAGTAGGCTTTAAACACATCTGTATACATGCACTGCTGCTTCAAAATTACTTGCTTCAAGGAGGCATTCAGTTTCTTGCTCAACTTTCAAGTTAGATAACTACTGTTTAAATTGATGGCAGGTGTTTGATCTATAAATAAGAGTTATGCTTTGCACTTTAGCACTCTGTTTACCTACTGCATGGTGTTCATTCGCATCACACCAGGATATTGGGAAGGCCAGAGGAGTCTGCATCCCTGATCTGCCCGCATGTGACAGCTGCAGTGCAGCCTTCCCACTTTTAACTTCTGAGAGGGGCTAGTTCTCCGTTCAGAGACAGGAGGCCCTGTTGAATTGGAAGATGCACAGAGAAAATAATACTGGAAGGATAATGGGCACTAGGGACTTTGGCCAGAATATCTGAGAACCTCAATAGCTACTAAAAAATCTTCCCTAGTAATTTTTTTTCCATGTGCCTCAATGTGGCAACAGCATTTTCTCAGTCTCCCAGGGCATGTGGCTTTAGCAGCCAATCCATTTGCAGCATCCTGCTGCCATCATATTTCAGTTTTCCACTGAGGTCTTCTTTGGAAACTGGTCCTCTCGCCACAGCTCCCAGTTCAGCTCCATCATTCAGATTGCCCAATTCTGACGCAGACTCCAGGGCTCATACAGGCTAGACACAGAAACCCTGATGGCTTTCCCTTTCCAGCTTCCTCAAACCTAAAGCTGCTGCTCAGGTCCATGGACGTGCAGCCCCTCAAGGCTCTGAAGATAGCGGGCCAGCAGGAGCGCAGCTCAGGGGGTTGATCAGTTCTCAAGCCAGCCCACTCGGCCTGGAAAGAGTGGCTCAAGTAGAGACAGAACTTTGGGTGAATGATGGGGAGGTGGTGCTGGAGACTGGCCTCCTGACCACTCACACTCACTTGTCAGTGCCAATCCTATTTGTACGAGGACCTTTACAGTTCCAGAAATGGAGTACAGAACATTTGGGGGAGACTCGGAGTGGATTTCCCCCTTAGAGCCCCACAGTTGCGGTGGTCTTTGCCCAGGGACCGGTCATCCGTCCAGGTTGCGGGGCCCACTTTAGGAGCTCCAGAACGGGTTCTAGACTCTCAGCTCCGTGTTCTGTGAACACAAGCCTCTCCCAGCCTGTTGGGTGAGAGGCCTCTGCTTGGTACCCAGCAAAGGAGAGAGTGTTGGCTCAAAAGAGCTTTTCTAACTCAGGAGCTGTGCTATCCTGGCTTCAACCCGCAGAGCATGAATGGAGGGAGGCAAAGCCTCCTTCTACCCAGGCAGCAGGGAGAACTGTTCAACCTGGTGAAATGGGCTTCTGCTGGTGAAAGGGATAGTGCCCAAAGCAGCCTGCTTACCGAAGTTTGCCTCCTCTGAAATCAAAATCTTGGCTCTGGTGGTAAATTGGGCATATTAGCTCCCTAGAGGGTCCCTTTATCTTGGGGCTTGGTGAAGATGGGAACGAGAGGGAGCTCACCATCTATAATGAAGACAGTACAGTTCACTCCAAGTGCTTATAAATAATACATTGTCAAGGATACGGAAGAGCTTCTGCTGCTCGTCCCCAGTTCCTTCTCAGTAAGGAATTATCCCTGAGCAGCGTGGCCCTGGGAACAGCTCTGTGCTGGGCTGGCCTGGATCCTGGCTTCAGCGTCCCTGCTGTCCTTCTGTCCACTTTGCCCGAGCTGTGAAGTGTATTGAGTTTCACTTCCTCACACTGCAAGCTCACAGTCTTTACTTGGTGATCTGTAAAATGGCATTCTAATGTGGTCCCTAACCTGAGTATCCTGTGTCTGTGGGCCTAGCTGCCATCCCAAGGAAGTCAAGAGCAGGTACCCCAAGAAGGGGTTGATGGCAGAGTTAAACTCTACTGCTTCCTCCTCTTGAACCATGGAGCTCAGGAAGAAAGGGCCTGTGCTTCCTCTGTAGATTGGGACCCACATGGCTGGGATGAGAGCCGCTCAGAGAGGGACATGCAAATTCCGCCCAAGCCCAGTGCAGCACTATATGTCAGTGCAGGCTTGATACAGAGGCTTGGAGGAGGAAAACGGGTGCACATTTGGAGAACAGAAAAGTGGCACATGATTCTGAACATTTGCCTGGCAGACAAAATTGTAATCCAGCTACCAAATGATCACTAACGCCGAGGTGCTGAACCTGGTGGTACTGAGCAGCTGCAGCCAGTACAGAGCTCTAAGCTGTTTCGAGACCTCGTGAAAAATCATATTTTGACCCCAGCCTAACATTAGAGAAGCACAGCTGCATTTCTTTCCATAGAAAAAGTCCATTGCTGGGCTGGGACAGCATCCCCCGGCAGACGCCAAGGCATTCTGCAGTCTAGATGGACACACACACACACACACACGCATGCACGACAAACACCTCAAGAACCTTGGTGCGTCTAGAAGGCCAACATGTGCTTGAGGACAGCAGTGGAGTGGTTGGTTTCACCTCCCTTCTTCCCCAGCTCCTGCACCAGCTCTCAGGAGGCCTGCTCTTTCCCAGTCGGTTGGATCTCTGATAAAGTGAAAGTCTTGGAAGACTAAACATGTATCCTCTTGAATTATTCCAGTTCCCATTTTTGCTGGAGACTTTTGTGATACTGTTACTTTCTTCCCTTTTTCCTCTAGAAATCCTGTTTCTGAAATATTGTGGAAACAGGTAGGAGGGGAGCCTGTGTGCCTATGTGCTGTGGGGGGTGGGCACACACGCCCACACAGGTGCCTAGCACTGAGAAACCACGAAATGACTATGGCATCTTGGATGTGATTTTAAAAAAGGAAAGAAACACCCCAGCCCAGAGCCTTTATCTGCTTAATGTACCAGAACTCAACTGCGGAAAACCAGTTTCTGTATTCACATATTACCAAACATGCAGTGCAACTGCCTAGGAACGGCCAGCTTATTATTGCTGGGGGCCGTCCTGGGTTATGATCTGGAAGAATTTGAATCACCCTTTACATTTTTTTCTGCTCTCATTTTGATTTTGGCAGTGGCAGAAGAAGAGAATACTCCCAAGAGGTTCAATTATTTCCCTTCAAAATTCTCTTGGAATCATAATGACTATTAGAAATTGAAGGCACCCATATCTCATGCTAGTCGGCCTAACTGGTAATTAAAGTGCAATTAAATTTTTCACGGTGTAGATTGTGACTGTTTTTTCAGGGAAATTACGAACTCCAGGCCCTTGAGAGTGATGGGATTCATCTATAGACATTTAATAATTCAGCTTTGATCGGATGCAGTCGCTGATGGGTCTCTGAAAGGGAAGCGGGATAGTAAAGTATTGTTTTGTTATTAATGGTGCATTTTAATTTTATTTGGTTTCTCAGAGAGCAGAAAATAACTACCAGTCCGTGAATGAAAGGCCGTTTTCAAATTGGCTGTTACTGCTCTCACTAACGTGTGCCAGTAATGATACCTCCGCTGCCAGCCTCGCTTCCCTCAAATAGCTTTGCACCATTTAGGGTCCATTCTGGACTTGTCACCAGTGAACAAGGAATCAACATTTGGCCAGAAGTTGGGAGGCTTAATTGGTTGACCCTGTCTGGCCTTGGCCAAATGTTTTTTCCCTCTCTCCTTCCCTTCATCGCTCTCTTTTTCTCTTTGTTGGTAGACATGTCTGTGCGTGGCAGGGCTGTGCTAATTTCTTGACTTTTGATCTGAGGCCAGTTGGCCCCACAGAGACTTGATCAGCTCCTGGGTCCCTGTGCTGAGGAGAGTGACCCCGACCAGAAGCGGAGCAGAGTTCCCACCTGCCCGCAGCCTGGCCTCGGTGCCAGGAGGCGCTTGGGTGCTGGCTGGGACGGGACTCCATGTGGGCGGCAGCGGCTGGACCGCACCCCACCCGTGATTTGTAGCAGAGGCCCACCTGCAGTCCCTGTCCTCCGTCAGATTCATTTCTAACTTTTGAGAAGACAAAGCTTTTTTTTTTTTTTAACCCATTTCGAAAATTCATCTTGAGAAATACCACATGTCCCAGATTGGCAGGATATAAGTTTACGCGTCAATTCGTGCAGTATAGCGTAGCAGCTAAAAGTTTGGATAGGAGTCCAATAGGGCTGTGCTGCAACTCCATTGCCTTGACGTTTCTTATTTTAGACGTGGGTTTCTTAGCTTCTCCGAGCCTCATTTTTCCCTTTTCTAGAATGTATTGACCATAGCTGCCTATTACAGGGTTGTCATAAAGATGAAAGGAGTTAAACCTTAGTGAAATGCATGGTACAAAATCAGCACTCAGCAACTATTAGCTGCTAATGTTTTAATTATTGACCTATGGGGTGGAGCACTGGCATTCTCTTTGGGTATGTTTTAATTCTGCATCCCCACTTTGGAGTACTTGTAGAGGACTTTCTAACACCTCTCCAGTGTATTCTTCCTCTTCTCTTTGTCTGTCTTTGATCTTTCCTGTGAATAACAAAGAAGTTGAACCACTGGAAACACTTGCTCATCACCATCTTCCCAGCTGCTAACTTGTTCCAGGGCACATAGTAGGCCCTCAGTCTGTAACAGATGGCCACAGGGATGGAAGGAATGTCCGAAACCAATTAGATGATGAGGTAGGAAAGAAAAAAACCCACTCTTTTCTTTATCCTTCTATCTCAAGCCGTATGCTGCGTACAGAAGCTGTAGTGAGGGGCTTGGGAGTATAAATTATGTTAAACTCCTAGCTGCAGATTCTTCAAGGGATGTGCTCGAGCCTGGATCCTGAAGGCCTGTGTGTCAGGTGAGACAGCAGCTACTGAATCTCATATTAGCTCACAGGATCGTGGCACAATGCATCATCAGTCAGAATTGGGAACAGTACACCATTTTCATCTGGTGGTCTGGAGCCATGGATGGGGTGAACACTGAATACTGATTTTCAAATGCTGACTAATAGATGGGAAAAAGCAAAATATTTTGGGGGGGGTCCAATGTAGCCTTTGCCCATGCCCCCGATTTTGGCAGTAAATTAGAATCAATCTTCATTTGCCTGAAACAATAAATTATAAGAGCAGAATGTAGGCAGGAAGACTTAGGACACAAATGAGCAGATGGCTATTACTTTCTGCATTGCACATCCACACGTTTAACTGGCTCAGAAAAGAGACAAAATTGACTTGGAATACTGAGTACTATTCTGATATTTTTGTTATTAGAATAATATGGGACTATTCTAATAGTTTATGTAATTTGATAATTTTAATCAAATCTTAGCTCTTGGCTTGTACAGTTTTACACAGTTCACCTAACCTCCAACTTCTAGCCTATGAATGAGGGCATAAGAAGCTAGCTTTTGTCTTTTATTCTGAATCTGAAGACTTGATTGTGAAAGAGCCTGACTCTTTCCTTCTGAGCTCTGCATTGGACACTAACACACTGGCTGAATCTACAGAGGTAAGAAGCTTCTCTTTCATTTCTCCTATTTTGACAGGAAACATATTCTTTTTTCTTTCACCCAGAATCTTTGATAAACAATTCATCTCTGCAGCTTTCAGCCACCTGGGCCTTGACCCCGTGGATTTGTAAATCAGACTGGAAGCCTAAGCTTTTTTGAATTTTTGATATAAAATGGGTTCTGCCTCTTTGTGATTCAGTTCAACATTCAGCCTCATAAGCTTTTGTACATATCATAATTCTTATTTGTGTGTATGTGTGAGAATGTTTTTTAATGGGAAGACTTGTGTACCTGAAAAGCCTAGGAATGTCTAGTTTCAGGCATAGTTGGATCCAGGGCTCAAAATACACAACATTGTTTCTCTCCAGCTCTGTTTCCCCTTGTGTTGCCTTTATTATCGGGTACATCAGATTTTTTAAAACTTTTGAAACTGTGTGAGTATGTCATTTTTCTATTAATTTTTGTTAACTCTAGAAAGAGTGAATTTGTTCTTTTCCTTCAGTCCTCACCTAATTCTAGTAGTTCCAGAAGACACCTCCATATAAGAACCATTTAGCCTCCACGTGTCCTGGCTTCATGTTTGGATCGTTGTCTATCATCTCTCTACTGTACTGCACTCAGAGGAAGAGGTGTAGAACTCTACTTACCCCAGCTATCAGGGATCTTTGTGTAGATTTAACCATACGAAACTATTGGTGGTCAATCATTTTTGACCTGTGAAATTGGCAAGTTCATACAGTTCAACCTAAAATGTCAGTTTGGAGTGGTAAATGTTTTACAGCAGTAGTAGCCATGGTGTCTCAAAAACCTTGCATAAATTGCTATTTTGTTGTTGTTGATGGTCTGTTACTGGCTGTTCTCCTGGCCTTGGTGTGATGTGTAAACAGCTGGAGGCAAATGACCGAGTGCTTGAGCATGTGGCAGGTCATTCATAACTGCACCCCATGCCCAAGATGACCATCTTTCATGTCACAGTTGGAGGTTCTGGCATGCGGTTCTGGAATTTCACCATTAAATTAGGTTCTGTGAATCAGATAATGAGGAAAGATAGGAGACATGTTTAGAAGCAGTAGAGCTTTGCTGCCAGCCCTGTGAGTCTTAAACATTCATGCTTTTTAACTCATTTCTGCCACTGTTGGTGGGGGTGGGGGTAGTATCCATAAGCCCCCAAAAGGCCAATCTACCTTTGTGCTAAGGCGGTTCACAGATTATAGAATTTCAGAGCTGGAGACAATCTCGCTGCAGCCACTCGCTTTACAGATGCGAGTACCACATGGCTCAGTGAGTTAAGAAATTTGCCCAGGGTCAGAACTGGGACAAGGCTCGTGGCTCTGGCTTCCTGGTCCTGTCTTTTTCCTCTTTTTCTCTCATTTCAGAGAGCAATGCTGGCCTTCCAGAGTGGGGAGTCACATTCATTTCCCACCCTCTTCATAGCTTGACTTTTGTTATTTTTTTTAATTATGGAATTTTAGGTCACAGACAGACATATGAGCAAACATTAGAAACTGGAACCACCTTAGAAGCCAGAAATCTTCAGAGCCCAGAGCCAGGCCCTAGACTACAGCCTACAGCCACTGACCTGGGGTATCCTAAACATGACTGAATTCCAGCTCTAATGTAGCAATCCTTCTGCTTTGGGAGGCATAAGAAGTTTAAAAAAAAATTGTCTTAAAAACAACTAATCATTTTGCAAGAAATTAAATAAAATCAGTTTTGATCTTCGTATCAAGTAGCTATTTTTATAATTTATAGTAAAGAAGAAGAAAGAGTCACCTCATGATTTGGGGAGGAGGGGAGGTTAGCATTTGACTCGGACTGTAGGACTCATGCAGCTGAGGACTTGTAGCAGCCTGCTGTGCTGGTGGCCCTGAAAACTTGTAGAACTCCATCTCAGGAACACTGTTGGGTCAGATCTCTCCCATTATGTGAGTTTTCAATAATTTTTTGCTTATACTCAGGTAACTCTGAAAATAACAGATATTTTACATAAATCAAATGATTGTACAATAAAACACAGTGGAACATGTTCACAGCAGTGTTTATACATTCCTCAAGTCAGTTACCCAGCAGTCATTGGACTGAATTGTACAACACACAACCTTCCTTTAACGGATAGGATTGATTGACTACCTTAGCAAAACCTTAATGAAGACTGTAAATGACCTTGTTATATTTTGGGAGAACATAATTTGATATTATTCGAAGTTTGTTTTCTGATATTCTGTTTTTGTTTGTTTGCCACTCATTTGTTTTCTTACTGTGCCATTGTTTTTGTGTGGTTCCTTCCATAAAGTCATTTTTTTTTGAAAACTAAATGCAGGATTCCCGTTTTTTTGGTATAATAATTGTTAGTTTCAGACTGTTTTTCCAACTTGAGACTTTTTTTTTTAATCCTGATGCCACCACTCTGCATACAAAGGCTCTCTCTTTGATGGCTCTCTTTCCATGCTTTTAGCTCGTTAATTCTTCACAGTAACTCCCTGAGATAGGCATCATTATCCCCATTTTATAGATGAGGAAATGGAGAGTCCAGTGAATTAAGTAACATAGCCAAGATTATAGACCTGTTATCCCTTCCTCTGAACTTTGTAGCAGCTGCAGGTTTGCTAAACATGTCTCAAATATCTTTATCCAGATCGTGGCTACAGACATTGAGTAAATCCAGACCCATGATGGCCTGTTTCCAGTGCCCTCCAGGCCAGAGGGAAATGTTAACCAACATCCTCTGGGAACAGTTTTTCAACCACTTAGTGATCTACCTTGTCAAATCGGATACTCTGTTTATTGACATTATTATTGTTTTTGAAAATGCTTTTACGTATAAAAGCATCAAACACATTTTTTAAAGTTTAGCTATTTTAAACATTTGTAATTGGTTCTGGTATAATATGTAGCACACCCAGACAAAAATAAACTTCTTTAAGATTGAATTCTCCAAGTGGGGCTGTTTATTTGGTTTGTCCACCAGAAACTTGACTTTAAAAGCCAAATTGGACCTAGTGCATTCTGGCACCCGTACATCATAATATCTAGAGGGCTTCTTCAACACAGGATTTTATGTGATGAACAGAGAATTTGTTGAGAATCACTAAGTCCCATGCTCTGTAATGAGAACTGTATAAAATTTGTTCAATTAGGTACAACTAACCACAGATGTGCCCTGCTCCATTAGTTTCTGTCTCTTCCCCATCAGGAAGGTAGTGCTAATCTTTAGCCACGGTGTCCAAGGAAAGAGTCTCTTTCATCAGCCAAACTGAACCCTTCTCCCAGGTCCTGGGGACCTGCCCCTGGGCATCTCTCATTCTCCCGTGGGTGGTGCTGGGTTATCTCCTGCTTGTTTTAGGATCCTTATTACTAATTACCAAAAAAAAGCGCTAGTCTTTCCTTATGCTTTTATACAAAATATAGTCTTTAAGAACAAGGTTTTCATCCATTGTTACCCATAGATTTCATTGTTCTCAGCCAGTATTCCCTACAGCCGTTCACTGCTTGTTTACATAGGCATGCTAGGGCTCTCTGTCTCACCTGAGGTTTCTGCATTTACTACCATGTATTCATCAGCTTCTTAAATATTTAACTGTTATCTCCCAGTGCACCAAGTACTATAGTTTTTGTTTGTTTGTTTGTTTGTCTTAAGCAGATAGGAATCCTGCCACCAGGCAGCTCACACCCTGGTGTGAGAGGCATACCTTAATGACATGATTCTAAAAATGCAGCATGTAGTTAGGCATTGTATTAAAGCTGTGAAGGAAAGATACACTATTATGAGAGCTTAAGACAGAAGGACCTGACGTGGTCTGGGGTGGAGAGAGGTGGCGTTAGGAAGGGAACATTGTTCTGAGAGAGTGATGTGAATTAGCTGAGGGGCTGGGCCAGCCTCAGAGAAAAGCTCTCCCGCAGGTCCTGAGGCAGGAGGGTTATGGCATACTCAGGAGCTCACACAAAGTTAGTGTGGTTGGGGGCAACGGGGAGATGAGGGATGGAGCGGGACGAACGGCCCCGAGTGAGGCTGGTAAAGTGGGCATGTGCCTTAGGCCAGCTGCTGCCTGGTAGGTGTCTCAGGCTTTTGTTATTAAGTGCAGATGCTCCCTTGGGATGTCTGGAGTTGATGCCAACTGCTCATGCGGTTGGTGTGAATTCCTGCACCGCAGCCCAAGGTGGGCAGGCGGGCAGGTGGGCAGGTGCAGCCTGGGGCTGGAGATGCCACAGGAGTCCTCCCTGGCTCACTGGTTCATGAGCAGACATCACAGAGAACCTGCTCTGGGGCAGGACGGATGCCTCCTCTGTCAGCACTGCAGTCAGGATGCAGGGAGAGCGATGTGCTGTGCACAGTTTACTCCAGTGATGAACGTTCTTCACACTTTCCAGCAAAGCATGAAAATGTTCATTTGCATAAACTCACTCATCCTTTAGTCTGCTTCAGGACAACTAAATCTACTTCTCATCATGAATATCCGAGACATGGGCATTCAAGCCTATAAAGTTTTCATTTCACTGGAAAGAAGAGGAGAGGGACTTCTAGAGTGGAAGACAGTGCCTCCTGCCTGTGACAACACTACCTGGTGGTTCTGGTGGATGAGCTGCTTGCAGACCCTTAGCAGAAACGCGTTTGGGGGTCCTAAACAGCTGAGGTTGGGTCTGGGTATAAGTAGCAGAATGTGTAGAACTGAGTGTCTGGATGAGGCAGGACGTGGTGGACCTTCCTGCGGAGCCATGGCTGCCCCCGCCCTGCTCTGTGACCTTCTTGCTGCGCTCCTTGCGCACACGTGTTGAAGGATGCTCACTCTCCTGTCACGCTCTGCACCCGACCTGGCCTGCTCTGGCACACAGCCCTGCTTCCGGGGTGCTGCTGTTTCTTAGAGTAGTGCCCGTGGCTCTGACCCAGAAGGGCTGGGGCTGCTCTGCAGAGTGGGGGCTCTAGGATTGCGTAGGGGGAGCACGGTGTTGGATGCATGGACACGTGGGCTGTGGAAAAGTCACAAGGACGTCATCAGGGAGAGAGGTTGGAAGTGGAGGGAGCGGGACATGAGGAGAGGGGGACATGGCAACACAGGCTGAGGGAGCGAGAGAACAGCGGGACTGAGGGTCTGACTGCGTTCTTGCGGGGAGGGGAATGAAAGAAGTAGGAGAAGGAAGAAAATAGGGAGCAAAGGCAGGATGGTGATCTGAAGAGACTTGAACAACAAGAGTAAGGGGTGAAGCTTGGAGTGGTAATCCAGAGATGGAAACTAAGGATATACGGGAAGTCCAGCAATGGCAGAGTACGGATGCCTGCCCTGCTCCTGTTCAGCCTCACACGGGACAAGCCCAACCTGGAGAAAACAGGTAGCCCGAGACCCTTGATACTTGTCCCTCTCTTGCTTGCTCTGGAGTGGGCAGGCTGAGAACCTTAGTGACACTTCAGCATGGAGAAGGCTCAAGATGTGCGCACGTGCGTGTGTGAGCACACTAAATAGTCAAGGCTCCTCACTCAAAAGGCTTGTCAGACTGCAGTTCCCTGCGGGCTGGGGCCCCTCTGGCTTGCACCTGAAACTGCCTCCTCTGTACGGAGCTGAGGGACCACAGACAAGCACGTACTGCCTCTTCTCAGGGATGTAACAGCCAGTGCTGGATGGTGGGGCAGAGATGGGGCCGCTGGAGCTGCTGTGCTCACCTGCAACAACTTGATGTGAGAATCCTCACATGTGGTTTCCTGGAATTTGAAGTAGCCAGTAGCAGCCAAGAGTTGTGTATATTTTTAAAGGTAAAATAATTACTAAAAAAAATTTTTAAGATCACTTCTACTTTTTAAAATGTGATTCATTTACATAAGGAAACATTGGACATTTATGCCTAATCTTTATCTGTTTTCTGTGCCCTAAGCTGCTAATCTCAAATACTGAGCATCCTTTAACTCATATCAAGAGAAGTCTTAACAGCTTTTGAAAATGGAATTCCTTAGAACACATAGGAAACAGACCACTAGTGATGAGCCTTGACAATCTCTTGGTCCAGCTCTCTTTTGGAACCCGGAAGCAAATGAGGAGACATGTCTTGGCACAGTTTTGAAAAGCTGCTAGTAGTGGACATTTGCAGCAGACCTGAAATCTCTTTAGATTTGGCCATTTCCTGTACTGGCATTAGCAGACATTTGAAGGAAGGCCCTGTACAAAAGAAAAGTACACCAAATCCCCCCGTATTCTGTGTCCGGCAATTTGGTACTTGAATAGAAAGTTCCCTTCTAATAACTGTTTTGAAAACTTTCACTCATTCTAACGAAGAAGCAATTTCCTCCATCATCGGTTTCCTGAGTGCACTGGCTGGTATAGACACGTTTCCTCCTGTCCTACCAAATTCATCATTATTTCTCAGGGGCTTTCCACTATAATCATGGCCTTTCATTTTTGACAGACTAATCAGAATAGTGATGCCTTCTGTATAGAGAGCTAGAGAGAAAGAAGGAAAAAGAAACACTGAGTCTCCTCCCTTCACCGATATTTGCTGCCTGATTGAAATTGACAGAATGGGGCAATGATCGAGTTGTAGTAAAAGAGCTCCCGGTACATGCAGTGACTATATACTACATTCCCTTCCAAATGCAGATCAAAATATGGGAGAGTTTTGTGCATATCAAATCCCATTGATCTGGCCTCACTGGTTTTGAATTGGTGGTAATTTAGAGAGGACCTGGGCTAATTCACATTTTCAGTATCTACAGAAGAAAAAACAATGTTTCCTAAAAAGCAAATGATGAATATGTAGGAAATTATAGGGAAAGTATTCCTTTATGCTGCCTTTACAGCATGCTATCCCAAGTAAACATTGCTAATCATAGACAGTTCCTCACTATTTATCAAAGCAGGTCCTGGCAGAGTCTCTATTTGGCAGTATTCTATGAGCCACTACTCTGTTATTATACAGACTTATAAAAAAATCAATCTCTATTTTACTAAAAGCATCCAGAATTTAAAATTTCTAATAAATAAGTTGTTTCATCGGCCCAATTAGTCCTAACAAAGTTTTATTATATTTTCTTTTTATAAAATATTGAAGCAACAGAATCTTTGCTTATTAAACATAATACCAACTTCTAGATAATTCCATCATCTAAGTCCCAGAAAAGAAAATCAGGCTTCCCAAGCCAAGAAGTATGTTTCATTTCACATCGAGGCATTCCTATGTATAATCTCGACCTTTATGTTTATGGATAGCACTGCTGTCAGTGTGAGTCATGTAGCCAAATTTGGCCAAAAAGACAGAAGTATGGCCTGTGGCTACGGTTTTAGAGATCTTGTCGCTATTTGCAACTTTGCTCTGAAGAAAATTAACTGGATACCATAATAAATACGGGGCAGGGAGAGGGGGTACTAAGATAGAGTGGTCAGAAAAGGACTCTCTGAGAAGGTGTATTCAAGCTGAAATGTGAAATCTGAGAACGGCATTTGGGGACGGGAGGAACACAGAGCTTTTGGTGCTTGGCTGTTCCTCTCTAAGCATGTGTCTGGTCCTGAGGTGGGAGAAGTCTTGGTTGACCAGATAACTGAGGAGATGCTAGAATAGGTGACTGGAGCACATGGGCCAGTGGCATGAAGTGAGGTTATAAAAGTAGGGAATTTCTTGGTAAGATGGCATTATTAGATCATGCTTTAAGCTACAGGAGACAAAAAATATAACAAGGGAAAATTTAAATGTTATTGCCAGGGTCAAAGCAAGATAAATATCTCTGTGGATCAGAAAAAGAAGGGAGCTGCAAAGCAGGTACAGAGCTGAAGCCACTGCCTGCCCAGCTCTGGGATAAAGCAGGCTTGAAAGCTGGTGATTTGACTCCTGCAATGTATCAAAGACTAGGTATGTACTCTATGAAGTGAGAAGCAGAGTCAGGCTTACTGCTTAAAACCAGGGCTGTTTATACGACAGGAGGCTGAAAAAGTGACTGGTAACCAGCGCCTAGGATGATGGCTTAAATGAAGCTTGTATCTCTACAGACGTATATATTCCCAGACACAGGATCCTGACCAGGACCTGAGCCAAACTACCTGCCGACTCGGTCACTGGATTTGCAATATTTCTGTCACAGAGAGTAGGATCCCTGAGCCATCATTTAAAATTCTATTCAAGATGGGGACCCAGGCACTTGTGGGGACATGGTGCAAATGGAGACAGGACAGAGACAGATGAGACAGAGACAGATGACAGAGAATGTCCTACTGAGAATGCATTTACACACCAAAATTCTAAAACACGTGAGGAAATGTAACATCAAGAAAGTAAACCAATGAAATCCAGTCAGAAGATAAATTCACTCCATATGGAAATAAAATCATAGAATAAAAGTTTTAAATATATTCTGAATCCTTAAAAGGAAAAATAATATCTACCAGGGTTGGGGGAAATAGGATAGAAGAAGAGGAAAAGAACCAATTATAGACCCTAGAAATGAAAATTAGAATCCTTGAAATTAAAAAACCATAGAACTTGTTTAGAATGCATTTCACAGGTGGTGGTGGGGAATCTTTTATTGATTTATTTATTTTGTGGTAAAAGTCATATAAAACATACTATTGTAATGATATTTAACTGTACATTTCAGTGGTACTTAGTCCATTCACATTGTTGTGCAATTCTCACCATCATCCATCTCCAGAATTTTTCACCTTCCTAAACTGAAACTCTGTCCCCTTTAAACACTAACTCCCCATTCCCCCTCCTCAGCCCCAACCCCCCCGGCCTCTGGCATCTACCAGTGTACTTTCTGACACTATGAATTTGACTACTCTAGGTACCTTGTATAAGTGAAATGAAACAGTAGTTGTCTGCACCTAATGTATATTGGAGTGCATTTTTAAGGTTAACTTTACATATGTCCTGCAAACAGATTGTACCTTCTTTTTATACTCCCCCCCACCCCGTGCTATACAGTAGGCATTCAGCAGCCGTCTCCTTCATACATAGTAGTGTACAGAAGTCAGTCCCAGTCTCCCAATCCATCTCATCCCCCACACCCCCCTTGGTGTCCATATGTTTGGTCTCTATGTCTGTGTCTCTATTTCTGCTTTGCAAATAGGTTCATCTGTACCATTTTTCTAAATACCACATATATGCGTTAATATACGATATTTGTTTTTCTCTTTCTGACTTACTTCACTCAGTATGACAGTCTCTAGGTTCACCCACATCTCTGCAAATGGCACAGTTTCATTCCTTTTTATAGCTAATATCCTATTGTATATATGTACCACATCTTTTTTATCCATTCCTCTGTTGGTGGACATTTAGGTTTCTTCCATGTCCTGGCTATTGTAAATAGTGCTGCAGTGAATATCTTTTGGAATTATGTTTTTCTTTGTGTATATGCCCAGGAGTAGGATTGCTGGGTTATATGGTAGTTCTATTTTTAGTTTTTTAAGGAACGTCCATACTGTTCTCCATAGTGGCTGTATCAATTTACATTCCCACCAACAGTGTAAGCGGGTTCCCTTGTCTCCACACCCTCTCCAGCATTTACTGTTTGTAATTATTTATTTATTTATTTATTTATTTATTTATTTATTTATTTATTTATTTATTTATGGCTGCGTTGAGTCTTTGTTGCAGCACATGGACTTTCTCTAGTTGCGGCGAGTGAGGGCTACTCTTTGTTGCAGCGAGTGAGGGCTACTCTTTGTTGCGGTGCACGGGCTTCTCACTGTGGTAGCTTCTCTTGTTGCAGAGCATGGGCTCTAGGCATGCGGGCTTCAGTAGTTGCAGCATGTGGGCTCAGTAGTTGTACCTCGTGGACTCTAGAGCACAGGCTCAGCAGTTGTGGCACACAGGCTTAGTTGCTCCATGGCATGTGGGATCTTCCAGGGCCAGGGATCAAACCCATGTCCCCTGCATTGGCAGGCAGATTCTTAACCACTGTGCCACCAGGGAAGTCCCATTTGTAAATTTTTTGATGACGGCCATTCTGACCAGTGTGAAGTGGTGCCTCATTGTAGTTTTGATATGCATTTCTCTAATAAGTAGTGATGTTGAGCATCTTTTCATGTGTTTGTTGGCCATCTGTATGTCTTCTTTGGAGAAATGTCTATTTAGATCTTCTGCCCAATTTTGATTGGATTGTTTGTTTTTTTGATATTGAGCTGCATAAGCTGTTTGTATATTTTGCAAATTAATCCTTTGTCAGTTGCTTCGTTTGCAAATATTTTCTCCCATTTTGAGGGTTATCTTTTCATCTTGCTTATGGTTTCCTTTGCTGTGCAGAAGCTTTTAAGTTTCATTAGGTCCCCTTTGTTTATTTTTGTTTTTATTTTCATTACTTTATAAGGTGGGTCAAAAAAGATCTTGCTGTGATTTATGTCAAAGAGTGTTTTTCCTGTTTTCCTCTAGGAGTTTATAGTGTCCAGTCTTACACTTAGGTCTTTAATACATTTTGAGTTTATTTTTGTATATGATGTTAGGAAGTGTTCTAATTTCATTCTTTTACATGTAGCTGTCCAATTTTCCCAGCACCACTTGTTGAAGAGGCTTTCTTTTCTCCATTGTATATTCTTGCCTCCTTTGTCATAGATTAGATTACCATAAGTGCATGGGTTTATCTCTGGGCTTTCTATCCTGTTCTGTTGATCTACATTTCTTTTTTGTTGCCAGTACCATACTGTCTTGATTACTGTAGCTTTGTAATATAGTCTGAAGTCAGGGAGCCTGATTCCTCCAGCTCCATTTTTAGTTTTTTTTCCCCCCTCAAGATTGCTTTGACTATTCAGGGTCTTTTGTGTTTCCATACAAATTGTAAAATTTTTTGTTACAGTTCTGTGAAAAATCCCATTGGTAATTTGATAGGGATTACATTGAGTCTGTAGATTGTTTCTGGTAGTATAGTCATTTTCACAATATTGATTCTTACAAACCAAGAACATGGTCTTCGATTTCTTTCATCAGTGTCTTATGGTTTTAAGAGTAGAGGTATTTTGCCTCCTTAGGTAGGTTTATTCCTAGGTATTTTATTCTTTTTGCTGCAATGGTAAATGGGATTATTTCCTTAATTTCTTTTTCTGAACTTTTGTTGCTAGTGTATAAAAATGCAAGAAATTTCTGTGCATTAATTTTGTGTCCTGTAACTTTACCAGATTCATTGCTTAGTACCAGTAGATGTGTGGTGGCATCTTTAGGATTTTCTATGTATACTATGTCATCTGCAAACAGTGACAATTTTACTTCTTTTCCAATTTGGATTCCTTTTATTTCTTTTTCTTCTCTGATTGCCATGGTTAGGACTTCCAAAACTATGTTGAACAATAGTGGTAAGAGTGGACATCTTTGTCTTGTTCTTGATCCTAGAGGAAATGCTTTAAGTTTTTCACTATTGAGAATGATGTTTACTGTGGGTTTGTCGTATATGGCCTTTATTATGTTAAGGTAAGTTCCCTCTATGCCCACTTTCTGGAGATTTTTTTTTTATCATAAGTGGGTATTGAATTTTGTCAAAGCTTTTTCTGCATCTATTGAGATGATCATATGGTCTTTATTCTTTAATTTGTTAATATGGTGTATCACATTGATTAGATTTGCGTATATTGAGGAATCCTTGCATCTCTGGGATAAATCTCACTTGATAATGGTGTATGATCCTTTGGTGTTGGTGGTATTGGATTCTCTTTGCTAGCATTTTGCTGGGGATTTTTTTTGTCGATGTTCATCAGTGATATTGGTCTGTAATTTTCTTTTTTTGTGGTATCTTTGTCTGGTTTTGGTATCAAGATGTTGGTTGCCTCATAGAATGAGCTTGGGAGTGTCCCTTCCTCTGAAATTTTTGGAAGAGTTTGAAAATGACGGGTGTTAGCTCTTCTCCAAATGTTTGATAGAATTCGCCTGTGAAGCCACATGGTCCTGGACTTTTGTTTGTTGGAAGATTTTTAATCACAGTTTCAATTTCATTACTTGTGATTGGTATGTTTATATTTTCTGCTTTTTCCTGGTTCAGTCTTGGAAGATTGTACTTTTCTAAGAATTTGTCCATTTCTTCCAGCTTGTCTATTTTATTGGCATATAATTGCTTGTAGTAGTCTCTTATGATCCTTTGTATTTCTGCAGTGTTAGTTGTAATTTCTCCTTTTTTATTTCTAATTTTATTGATTTGAGTCCTCTCCCTTTTTTTCTTGATGAGTCTGACTAAAGGTTTATCAATTTTATCTTCTCAAAGAACCAGATTGTAGTTTCATTTATCTTTGCTATTGTTTTCTGCATTTCTGTTTATTTCTGCTCTGATTTTTATGATTTCTTTCCTTCTACTAACTTTGGGGTTTTTTTGTTCTTCTTTCTCTAGTTGATTTAGGTGTAAGATTAGGTTGTTTATTTGGGATTTTTCTTGTTTCTTGAGGTAGCTTTATATTGCTATAAACTTCCCTCTTAGAACTGCTTTTGCTGTATTCCATAGGTTTTGGGTCAGCATGTTTTCATTGTCATTTGTTTCTATGTATTTTATTCCCTCTTTGATTTCTTCAGTGATCTCTTGGTTATTTAATAGCGTATTGTTTTTCCTCCATGTGATTGTGTCTTTTACAGTTTTTTTCCCTGTAAATGACTTATAATTTCATAGCATTGTGGTCAGAAAAGATGTTTGATACAATTTCAATTTTTTTAAATTTACCAAGGCTTGATTTGTGACCCAAGATGTGATCTATCCTGGAGAATGTTCTGTGTACACTTGAGAAGAACGCGTAATCTGCTGTTTTTGGATGTAATGTCCTATAGATATCTGTTAAGTCCATTTGATCTAATGTGTCATTTAGAGCTTGTTATTTTCTGTTTGGATGATCTGTCCATTGGTGTAAGTGGGGTGTTAAAGTCCCCCACTATTATTGTGTTACTGTCAATTTCCCCTTTTATGGCTGTTAGCATTTGCCTTATGTATTGAGGTGCTCCTCTGGTGGGTGCATAGATGTTTACAATTGTTATATCTTCTTCTTGGATGGATCCCTTGATCATTATGTACTGTCCTTCCTTGTCTCTTATAATAGTCTTTATTTTAAAGTCTATTTTGTCTGATATGAGAATTGCTACTCCAGCTTTCTTTTGACTTCCATTTGCATTGAACATCTTTTTCCATCCCCTCACTTTCAGTCTGTATGTGTCCCTACGTCTGAAGTGAGTCTTTTGTAGACAGCATATATATGGGTCTTGTTTTTGTATCCATTCAGCCAGCCTGTGTCTTTTGGTTGGAGCATTTAATGCATTCACATTTAAGGTAATTATCAATATGTGTGTCCCTATTACCATTTGCTTAATTGTTATGGGTTTGTTTTTGTAGATCTTTTCCTTCTCTTGTGTTTCCTGCCTAGAGAAGTTCCTTCAGCATTTGTTGCAAGCTGGTTTGGTGGTGCTCAATTCTCTTAACTTTTGCTTCTCTGTGAAGATTTTGATTTCTCCACTGAATCTGAATGAGATCCTTGCTGGGTAGAGTAATCTTGGTTGTAGGTTTTTCCCTTTCATCACTTTAAATATATCCTGCCACTCCTTCTGGCCTGCAGAGTTTCTGCTGAAAGATCAGCTGTTAACCTTATGGAGATTCCGTTGTATGTTATTTGTTGGTTTTCTCTTGCTGCTTTTAATATTTTTTCTTTGTATTTAATTTTTGATAGTTTGATTAATATGTGTCTCGGCATATTTCTCCTTGGGTTTATCCTGTATGGGATTTTCTTCACTTCCTGGACTTGATTGACTATTTCTTTTCCCATGTTAGGGAAGTTTTTGACTATAATCTCTTCAAATATTTTCTCAGACCTTTTTCTTTCTCTTCTTCTTCTGAGACCCCTATAATCTGAATGTTGTTGCATTCAGTGTTGTCCCAGAGGTCTCTGAGACTGTTCTCAATTCTTTTCATTCTCTTTTCTTTATTCTGCTCCTTGGCAGTTATTTCCACATTTCTATCTTCCAGCTCACTTATCCATTCTTCTGCCTCAGTTATTCTGCTATTGATTCCTTCTAGTGTGTTGTTCATTTCAGTTATTGTGTTGTTCATCAGTCTTTGTTCTTTAGTTCTTCTAGGTCCTTGTTAAACAATTCTTCTATTTTCTTGATCCATGCCTCCATTCTATTTCAGAGATTTTGGATCATCTTTACTATCATTACTCTGAATTATTTTTCAGGTAGATTGCCTGTTTCCTCTTTGTTTGTTTGGTGTTGTGGGTTTTTACCTTGCTCCTTCATGTGTAACATATTTCTCTATCATCCCATTTTTGTTGATATCTGGGGCTGTATTCCTATCTGCTGGTTGTTTGACCTGAAGCAGCCAGCACTGGAGTTTGCAGGCATTTGGCTGGAGCCAGGTCTTGGTACTGAGATGAGTACCCCCAGGAGAACTCACACTGATTAATATTCCCTGGGGCCTGAAGTTCTCTGTTAGTCCAGTGGTCTTGACTCAGCACTGCCTGCACTGGGGCTCAGACCTGACCCCTGGCCTTGGAACCAAGACCCTACAAGCTGTGCTGTGAGGCAAAAAAAAAAAGAAGAAGAAGAAAGAAAAAGCAAAACAAAAAAACAAACAACAAAAAGAGAACAATAGTGAAGAATGAAAAATTAAATAAAATTAGAAAATTTAAAAATATGTTAGAAAAAATAAAAATGAAACAACCAGAAAACAAAACACAACAGCAAAAAAATAAATGAAATAAAATAAAAATAAATAAAATAATAATTCCCGGGTGCCTCTGCTGTCAGTGTCCTTGCCCCCACCATGAGCTACATCCAACCTCTGCCTCCCCAGGAGGGCCTCCAAAACCTCTAGGTAGGTCTCTCGAGCCACTGTGTCAGCCCCACTTCTGCATGTGTTCCTTTCACCAGTGTCTGCTCCTGAAGCTGGCCCAGAGCACATGTGCCTGCACAGGCCAGCTGGGGTGCAGACTTCCACGGCATGTCCTCAGGGGCTGGCACAGCCAGAGGAGGCTTTGGAAGGGGGCTGCACTCAGTCTACCTGGACCTACACAGCCACAGGAGGTTTTGTCAGGGGCAGCACATGGGCCACCAGGAACTGCGCAACCCGTGGAGGCCTTGGGGTGGGTGGTGCTCAGGTCGACTGGTCCCCTGTGACCAGAGGGTACCTTGGCGGGGTGGGGCTCAGGCCTGGGACCCACACAGCCCTCAAATGCTCTGGCAGGGGCAGGTCCTATGCCTGGGACCCACGCAGTCAGAGGCAGCCTCAGCAGGGGTGGGGCTCAGGCCCAGGACCCTAGCAGGTGTGCTGGGGCTTGAGAGGCACGTGAGCCTACTGAGGTGTGCACCCCACCAATGCCCAAAGAGGCAGGGCTGGCAGACAAGGAGGGGCACCACAGTGGTGGCCCAGGCTTCCCCTGCCAGCCTTCCCAGCCATGGAGCCCTTCCCCCCTGCCGCCCCAGGCCATCTCCTCACTGCCTAACACCCATCCCCTCCCTGGGTCCACCCTCCAAATCCTCGTATCTGGCACCCAGCCCCTCTCCCCACCAGGAGACAGACAGCCCAGGACGGGGTGCGCAGAGCCACGTCCTGGACCATGTGCACAGGCCCCACTCTGTCCCACTCCCCACAGACTGGTCACCATGCTCCTCTCCATCTCCCCCAACCCCTGAAGGTCCCCTCCCTGTCTCCACGGACCCCTCCACCACGAATGGGTTCCCCCTGAGTGCAGGAACCTCTCCTCTCCCCCACACCCCCCAGGAGCACCGGTCCCAACCCACCTCCACCCCTCTTCCCCCCCTCCTTCCCTACCATGCCCCACCTGGTTGCGCAGGGACCCTTCCTGTCCCTCCAGGCACCTGAGGCCCCCCACCGGTGCCCAGCAAGCCCTCCTCAAGTACTGCTCCAGTGCCCCCCCACCCCCATACCTGTGAGGAGATGTGACCTCAGTGTCCTCCTACTCCACCATCTTGACTCCAACCCCACATGTTATCTTTTCAAATTACAGTTTTGTTCAGGTATATGCCCAGAGGTGGGATTGCTGGATCATATGGTAATTCTATTTTTAGTTTTCTGAGGAACCTCCACACTCTTTTCCATAGCGGCTGCACCACCTTACATTCCAACCAACACTGTAAAAGGGTTCCCTTTTCTCCACACCCTCTCCAGAGACAGGAGGTAATACCTCATTGTAGGTTTGATTTACATTTCTCTAATAGTTAGTGATTTTGAGCATCTTTTCATTGCCTACTGGCCATCTGTATGTCTTCTTTGGAGAAATGTCTCTTAAGGTCTTCTGCCCATTTTTCGACTGGGTTGTTTGTTTTGTTGTTGTTGAGTTGTTTGTATATGAGCTGTTTGTATATTCTGGAGATTCTCCAATAAGCTTCTAGTACAAAGTTCTAAAGAAAGAATGGAACAAATAGCCAGCAAATTTTTATTTTGCCAGAATTTTTAAAAGACATGAGTCCTCAAATTTAAAGCATACTCCCCAGTGCTGAGTAGGATCAATGAAAGAAATCTGAATTTGGACATATTGTAGTGAAACTTCACAACATCTAGGGAAAAGGATCTTAATACCTGATTTCAGTTAGGTTGACAGACATTTCTCAACAACAGCCATTGATGCCAGAACACATGGAAGAATATCTTCAAGATGCTAAAGAAAATAATTGTTGAGAAAGAATTCTCTGTAGGTAAACTATATTTCAAGAGTAAGAATGAAATAAAGATGTTTTAGGAAGTACAAAGAATCTCACTAAAAGAATTGTTAAATGATGTGTATTACAAGAAGAGAAGTAATCGCAGGGGAAGGTGTAAGATGCATGGAACAATAGTGAGTATAGGAATTATTGAAATGTCAGTAAATATAATTAATAATGACCACCAAAGTAACTGTTTTTCCCATGTTTATATCAAAAGGTGACACTAAAATTCTAGATAACAATGACAAGAAGGTTATAAATCCACATGTATCACCGTAAATATAAATGCATTATGATTAAATTTAAATATTAAAACATAAAGATTATCAGATGGGTTAAAAAATAAACACAAAGTTACATGCTGCTTTAGGAGAAAGCAGCACCAAATGGCTAAAAGTAATAAGATGGAAAGAGAGATAACATGGCAACATTAACTCAAAGAAAGCAGTGTAGCTATCATCAGACAATGCACATTTAAGGCAAAAAAAAAAGGCATTAATACAGATTAAATTCTGTGTAGTTATAAAAGAGAGGTAAGAGTGAGCTAGGCCATCTGGGTCCCATGGCTGGTTTAGGAGTTTGCATATCAGCCTAACTTCCGTGGGCAGTCACTGCAGACAAGAGCTGTGTGGAGGGCAGGGCCAGAGGGATTGAGAGGTGTGTCTCATGGATGCCAGGAGGGCCTGGTTGGAGGGAAGAGGGCTGGTAAACTAGCGCATGCTGGAGCGGTGTGGACCTCTGGGTGGCATTCACTCAGTGTGACAGCATGAGGGGTTGAGAGGGCTTGGAGGAAGCTGAAGCCTCGCCCGTAGGAAGGACATTGCTGCAACCTTTTTCATTCCCACCTGAGTCTGGTCTGAAAATTATGGCCAAATTAGTGCTGCAGCGTGTCTGCCGCCCCCGGAAGACGCACAGGGAGACTCTAGATGGAAGATGGTTTCTGACAAGAAAGGCAGCAAAGGGCATGAGGTGACTCTTCTGAAACTCAAGCCTTTATCAGAGGGTATTACTTTTAACACAGTATGTATAACATAAGGGGGCAGATTTTGTCATCATTATGGCGCTGGATGGCGGTGGCCGCTGGGCAGCTGCTGAGAGGAATGAGCTAATTCCTCATTCCTAACCCTGCGTGGAGTCCTGCAAGGATTTCATTGTCTTTGAACTTTGATTTCCAGCTCTTACCCACCCACCTCTCCCATGACCACCCCGCCTCCACTCTAACCCTAACCCTGCAGACTCCCCCTGCGCTCTTACCTGTGTATTAGGGCCACTGTAGAGAAGCTGCATGGTAACTGTAGACAATTTTCAGATATCCCTGAAGTCGCAGCCTGCAGATAATTTTGACTTGCTCACCGTGCTCCCTATTAGCTTGGTACCCCCAAAGGGACAAACAAATGGGATGTCAAAATTCCATGCTTATTGAGAAGCAGAGAAGTTTAGAAATTCATTCTTGACTTGTTCCCAAAGTGATCAGGATCTTGCCCACTG
Organism: Hippopotamus amphibius kiboko; assembly: GCF_030028045.1. Classification (NCBI taxonomy): domain Eukaryota; kingdom Metazoa; phylum Chordata; class Mammalia; order Artiodactyla; family Hippopotamidae; genus Hippopotamus; species Hippopotamus amphibius. Next base: position 147,217,552 of record NC_080188.1, read on the forward strand.
GTTGTCATCATTAAGTAATAAATTTTTGGAGTCTACCGTGGTATGAAGCATTAGGCATGTTAATTTACCAGATCTGATTACAAAGAGAGAGACCCTGTCTGCTAACAGCTTATAGCACCATAAAAAGATTGCCAGTAAGAGACAGACCAGTTTTGCACTGTACGAGTTATGTGATTGAGGACAGTTATTGAACCTCAGTGAGCTACAGTTTTCTCATATGTACAGTGGGAATAATAACATGAACTGTACATTATTGTAAGGATTGACTGAGGTAATGCTTTTCTGGAAGAGTACCCAGCACCTAGAACAGTGCTTGGCTAATTGTTGGTACTCAATAAATATTCCAGGAAGGAAGGAAGCAGGGGGCAAGGAAGCAAGGGGAGGGAGGGATGTAAAGCCTCTAGGCACATAGCACTCTTTTAGCCATATTTGAGAAAAAGCCAAGAACAGTGACATAAACAGAATTCCTTAGAGCAGCCTTTTGGGGAAGAAATTTACATATGCCATTAACACACACACACATTTAAGGTTAGAATGTTTTTAAAAATCTGATCAGATGTCATTGGGCCTGACAATGAGAACTAATCAGAAAGAATGAGAGGAGAACTGGTGATGGGGGGAGGGAGTGACTCCGAGGAAAAGGAGTCAGGCAGTGATTCTGGAGAGAGAAACACTGGGGTGGGGTGGGGGGGAGGCTGCCTGTCCTGCAGAAGCTGCTCAGTGTCACTTCTTCAGTGGCTTCCAGACACACGTGACCCTCTGGGTATCAGAAGCAATCTGGCTGGAGGCTAAAAGTGACCAGCGTGTCTGTTTAATAAATTGAATTTCTATAGGACAAATGTCCACTGACGCTCATATGAGCGAGGACATATTCTCTTTCCCTCCCTGCTCCGGACCGTCTCTCTTCTTCTCTCGCTCTCTTTCTCTCTCCATTTCTTTTCTAAGACACAGATAAACTCATTAACTGTAGAAAATGATAATCCATCTGACTGAGCCCTGCTCCGCAGTCCTACTCAAGAAAAACATAGACAGTGAGCACGTAAACCTTGGTTACCGACAGAGACACGTGTCACAGTGCCCTGAGCTGGGACTCCTGCCAGTTCCATATGCCATCTTGCAGTGTCACGGAGTTAGCAGGATAAACTGATCCACTGCATTAACAAGTGTTGCAAGTAGTACTTTGGTGCCCAAGAGGGATTTGGAAAGGCTCTTGCTGTGCTTGCCAGACCTCTTTGCCTAGGTGAAATAACAAGTTGTCTTTTTCCCAGCTGATTTCATTCCCTGCAGAATGCCCAGAACAGTTTCATAAAGACATCCCTTGTGGATGAGTAAGGGCCAGTTTGAGAAAATGATCAAGTTCTTAGATGCTGGGGAGGAATTGCTTGTCTGAAAGGGGCATCGCTTTTTAATGGCACAGCTCACTAAAGACACAGAGCCTGGTTGAATAGCTCACTGCAGTCGTCTCCTTTCTTCCCATCTCCTGTGCATCTTTTCTTAATGATAAAGACCAAATTCACATAGGTAATTACAGAATGGATTCATTTGTATCACCCGTCTTTATATTCCCTGGGCTTTTGAGGTAAATGTAGTACTCTTTCTTTCTTTCTTTCTTTCTTTCTTTCTTTCTTTCTTTCTTTCTTTCTTTCTTTCTTTTCTTTCTTTCTTTTTCTTTCTTTCTTTCTTTCTCTTTCTTTCTCTTTCTTTCTTTCTTTCTCTCTCTCTCTCTTTCTTTCTTTCTCTCTCTCTTTCCTTCCTTCCTTCCTTCCTTCCTTCCTTCCTTCCTTCCTTCCTTCCTTCCTTCTTTCTTTCCTTCTTTCCTTCTTTCTCTTCTATTTTTTTTTTTTAATTTATTTGACTGTATTGGGTCTTAGTTGCAGCATACAGGATCTTTGTTGCAGCATGTAGAATCCTTCGTTTTGGTGCACAGGCTCTTCATTGTGGCACATGGGCTACTATTTAGTTGTGGCTTGTGGGCTCTAGAGCATGAGAGCTCAGTAGCTGTGGTGTGCAGGCTCTAGAGCATGCAGGCTTAGTTGCTCTGAGCCATGTGGGATCTTAGTTCCATGACCAGGGCTCGAGCCTGTGTCCCCCTGCATTGAAAGGCAGATTCTTAACCACTGAACCACCAGGGAAGTCCCAGTAATTTTTCACCTGAAAAATAAAATGTACTCAGGAATATACAGTGAATTAGGGAAAATATTCATCATTCCATAGTGGAAACTAATGGGGCCTGATGGTTAGAGGGAACAGAGAGCCGTCCAGAGTCCTGGATTCAAATTCAGCCCTCTTGCTAAGTTTTGGTTGATCCATAAAGATGCTCAAATGTCTTTCTTAAAGTCCATGCAAACAATTCAAGCGATGGTGCCAGAGGACCACGGAGCACACTCGCCTCTCCTGTGGCTTATCTGTGGCAATTCCTGCTTCAAAAATGTGGCTACTGCTGTGTCTAATTATGCGCTTGTGCCTCTCTCTCCCTTTTTTTGAAGACTTCACATTTACTGGGTGCCGGCCTGGTTTGGAGCTAGGCTTGAAAGGTACAGTCACCCTTGAGCCCCAGGCCCTGCCCTTCGAGAGCTTTGCTGAACCTGACTCTGACGACTCGCCCTTGCTTGCAGCCAACACATGAGAGGGTGGGTGGGGCTGGGCTCTGTCTTATGTGGTTTCACTCACCGCCAGGGTTGACTGAGCTGATCCAGCAGGCAGAGTAGTGCACCCTTTCTTCCTCACTGCAAATCAGTATTACCCACATCACCTTCATTCCGTACTCAGAACACGCTGGACGTTTCATCAGTTCCTTGAATATGTAGCGTTGTTTTGTGCCCAAAGACCTTCTTGCCCACTGTTCCTTTTGCCCAGGATATTCTGCATCAGTCTAATTTCGACTCATCCATCATCCCCCAACCAAAATGTTTCCTCTTCCCAGAAATTTTTCCTGACTCTCCAGTTTAGATTAGATCCCCTGCTGTAGACCCCTATAGAAGCCTACCTGATACTCACCAGACTTGTCAGTACTTCTCAGTGTCTGTCCCACCCACAGTGACGTAAGCATCATGAGGGCAGGAACCGTTGTGTGCTTATTTCCCACTTTATCTGTGTAATGCCTGGTGTATAATGGGTGCTCAGTACATGGTGAATGGAGAATGAACGAACTAATGAACACATGAATGAACAGATAAGTGAATTTTCCTGGTGTGTCTCCCCCAGGGTATATGCCACATCAATGATGGGGATTTTTCTTTGATCAGAAATATAGGAGGAACTTTGCTTTCCAGCTAGAAAATTCAAACCCCTGAGCAGGAAGATACATTAGCCAATTGATAGTCCTTGTACCAGCAACACTTTGAGAGAGGCTAAAAGAAGTCAGCTGTTAGTGTTGAGTGGAATTGGAAAATGGTGGAAATAGATACAATGGAAAGCTTATGAAATTCTCTTTACATTAGACCTCACTTGTCTGACGCCTGTATTTAGTTTGAAGGAAATGTCCAAAGCACAGACCACACAATTCTACTCAAATGTAAATAAAAGTAATATCCTACGGCCAATAAAAGATTTGGGGTCTCAGTAAAAGATTTGGGGTCATTCCCTGTTTGTGTTACCCTAGTCATGTCTCTATCCAATGAATTCAGTAATCAGATGTTGACTACAGCCTTTTCATTGGTCTAAGATTTTTTTTTAATTGGAATTCTTGCTTGCCCATAAGTTGCAAAGTTGCAGACTACTAATGATGCCAGGTCTGTGCTAAATTGCACTGGGTTCTAGTGCCATTCCTGCTCTGTGTTTGGTTGGGAGGCCCTCATCCCCTCTGCGCAATAGCTTTCCATTTATAGGTGAGTGGTGATGGGGACATTTGCCTCATTAGGGAGCTGCCTACAAAAATATCTCTAAAAGGAGTTATATCCTTCAGTTCCCAAAGGACGGCACATTATCATGCTGCATGACCTAGAGCAAGTAGGTGGACTTAGAGCAACTTTTCTAGGCTGTTACAGCATCTTTAAGTTGAAGGAGTTGAAGTAGGTGACCTCTGATTCTTTCTAGCTCTAAACAGTCTATTATTCATTTTAACAATTGTGAGCAAAGCACCTCCCACCCTTTTACTCTCTCAGGCATGTGCCAGATATCATCTGGCATCTCAATCCTATGAAAGGCTGATAGAAGGGGAGGAATGCAGATGACAGAGCTCACAGTATTAAGTCTTTCAATACCAACAACTAGAAAGTAGAAGAAATGGCTAAAGGGTCCTCTCTTCCTATTCACTGTGGTGGGAGTCTGGTCAGGTGGTTTTCAGCCCTTCCTGGCATCTTGCATATACCTCACAGGACTAAGTAATCAAGTGGACATTGCAGTAGCAAGGTTGAGGGTGTAACCAGCTCATTGCTCACCTTGACTATACCATGCTTGGTTGTCAGCCACCGCACTTGTGAACCTCAACTCACCATGCCTTTTTTTAAATCCTGGGAGGTACTTGTGCCCCAAAATACTTTTCCTTCTCACTGATAAAAATTCACCACTTGGTTACATTGTTTTGAATTTTATCCATTTGAAATTCTTTCAAGTTAATGAAAATTTCTCCTTCAAAATGCAAATACCTCTCTGAAATGATCAATCATTAACAACTATAATTTAATCGAATAAGATTAATTCTTTTAACACCTTGATGAGATCAGACTTTTCTAAAGGAAGCTTGTGAGTTTTGATTGGGTGAAGAGGGATCTTTCAGGGGGGAGTGGGGTGCACTAGGAAAGGCAGCATATGTGAGGCACCACTGAGAAGACCACTAGTGAGTCCTCCAGACTGGATAAAAGAGAAGAGTTTCTAGGAAGTACGAGCGATGAAAAGAGTGAAGACAAATGGTGCTTACTGTAAAACTTTGATGTCAGTTCTAGAGCTGGTCCAGCACCAGGACTGGGCTTGATGAATTGCTTATGAAAGAGGTTGCCCCCACAGGAACTTCTGAGTCTGAAATGATGATAGCTGCCTGTAAACAAAGGCCACATAGGCTTTCAGAGAGAGTTCTTTTCCCCAGCAGCATAAAGAGCCCTTTCTAACAAGAATAGCTATAATTTGCAGAAGTGTTAAAAATCTACTTCTAACTGTAAAAATGCTGAAATATCCAGGGCATAGCAAGGCGACCATTCTGCCCTGTGATATGGTGTGTGATCTTGAAAAGTAATGAAAATGGAATAAGGCATTGTAAAGATTTTGCTCTAATGAACACAGTTCTGTTTGCCAGCCTTTCTTCCTGCTAGCAAATTATATTACTCCATCAACTTGGTAGAACATCAATAATGTCTTTGGAGAATAGTTTGTAAGAGCCGAGATACTCTATGGCAGGATTTTTGACAACAATGTAATTTGGCATTTCTCAATTTTCTTTGATTTTGCACAGAGAAAATGGAAGGCTGTGATAAATGTTTTCCACAAATGGCATCTTAAATGGAAACACAGCTGGTAGCAACAGTATTCTGCTATTTATTTGGATGCTAGATTCCCGGTTCTCTATGTGAAACAACCATGTTGGCAGGTTCATTGGTTTCACATTATTTCAACACTTTTTTTTTTTTTTTTTTTTTTTTTCAGTTAAGCGATGAATTTGGTTTCACCTGTAGGTGTCTGGTGGTGAGAGGTAACGTCAGGCTGCTGGCATGTTTGTACTCAGTGGAATCAGAGTCGTGTATTAGGGGCTATTGAAATTGATTGGAGATGTTTTAGTTGCACTATAAGTTAACAAAGTGCACAGAGCTAATCTAACGCAAAACTTAAATTGGGGAGGTTTAGTGAGCAGTGAGGTAGACTAGAAAGAGAACAGATTCAGGAAGTAGTTGCTGGGTTCTGAAGTCAGCTCCTCCATTTAGTGGTCAGCATAGCTTAGTGGTCAGCCAGTGATGTGGGCAAAGGTGTTGCTCAATCACCTTGAACCTATAAGGCTTCCTTCTACCTTCTGCTGTGTGTAGGGAGTTATATGTATTCAAAATTGCAGACAGTTCCCAAGTCTCCCTTGGCTTTTACTTTTCGCCAAGGTTTTCTTGTGTCTCCCTTATGTATGTCCAGTTTCCCAGGTACCCAGGTGATATGGAGAGCTCGTCTCAGTCCTGTGGCTCATTCAGGTGAGGTTGTCCCAGGCAAGCAAGCTATAGACTTCCGCTTTTCTTACTCTAAGCTCTAGCTGTTTGTTTGTTTGTTTTGAGAATAAACACCTCTCAATTTGTCGTTTACCTTTGGTCAATTTCTCATGCCCCGAAGTGCTTGCTTTTGGCAATTCTGTCCACCTTTTTACTTGTTTTTTACAGAGGAGACTCCCCGATCACATCATCTTTACCAAAGTTTACTTGTATAAGATTGTTTTAGAATAAATTTAGCTGAAACAAAGTCCTTAGAACAGAGCCTAATATGTAGCAAGGACTCTTAACTGTATTTGTTTTAATTACCATTGTTCTTATTAGTGACAGAGACAACTGTATGGTCATATACCTAATACATATTCATAGTTGTCCATTATAAAGTGTTTTTTGCATGAGATCCTCTCTCCAGCCTCTTACTTCTAGAAACTCCTTTACTATATAAACCAGCTATCTGAAAACTTTTTCTGTAAAGGGCCAGGTAGTAAATATTTAGGCTTTGCAAGTCGTATAGTCCAATCACCTACTCGATTCTGCTGATGTAGCCCGAAAGCAGCCATTGACTATATGTAAATAATTAGGTGTGGCTGTATGCCAATAAAATTATTTTTGTAAGCTCTTTATTGGAATATAATTGCTTTACACTCTTGTACCAGTTTATGAGGTACACCAAAGTCAATCAGCTGTATTTATACACATATCCCCATATCCCCTCCTTCCCGCGACTCCCCCCCACCCGCCCCATCCTGGCTCTCTAAGGCATCACCCATCACCGAGTTGATCTCCCTTTGTTATACAGCTACTTCCCGCTAGCTATCTATTTTACAGTTGGTAGTGTATATATGTCTATGCTACTCTCTCACTTTGTCCCAGCTTCCCCTTCAACCCCTGCCCCCCCAACCCCGTGTCCTCCAGTCTATTCTCTGCATCTGCATCCTTATTCTTGTCCTGTCGCTGGGTTCATCAGTACCTTTTTTTTTTTTAGACTCCGTATACATGAGTTAGCATACAATATTTGTTATTCTCTTTCTGACTTACTTCACTCTGTATGACAGACTCTAGGTCTATCCACCTCATGACATATAGCTCCGTTTCATTCCTTTTTATAGCTGAGTAATATTCCATTGTATATACATGCCACATCTTCTTTATCCATTCATTTGTTGATGGGCATTTCGGTTGCTCCCATGTCCTGGCTATTGTAAGTAGTGCTGCAATAAACATTACGGTATATGTTTCTTTTTGGATTATGGTTTTCTCTGGGTATATGCCCAGTAGTGGGATTACTGGATCATATGGTAGTTCTACTTTTAGTTTTTTAAGGAACCTCCAAACTGTTTTCCATAGTGACTGTACCAACTTACATTCCCACCAACAGTGCAGGAGAGTTCCCTTTTCTCTATACCCTCTCCAACACTTGTTGTTTCTAGATTTTTCCGATAAAACTGTTGATGAAAACATGCTGCAGGTGGGATTTGGCCTTGGGGCCGTAGTTTGCCAACCCCTGCTACAGACTCACTGTCTCATGATTCTGTATCTAAGCAGTGCCGTCTGCTCTGCCCCAACAGACTATATTTTCCTTTGGAAATCACTGAAAAAGAGAACATCTCTGCTTCTAGGCACACATTCCAGCTCCTCCCAACGCCTGTGCTCTGGGAGCCTAAGACTTCTTCAAGTGCTAGACGTTCTTGAGTGCTTGGCATCTGTATCAGCTGATTTAAATAAAAGTACCTGTCACTTCTGGAATATATGTCAACAACAATACTCAGTGTTGTTAGACAGCGACACACTGTATTGTAGATACAGACACACAACTTGTTTAAGCTTATTGATGGCAGACTATATTTCATCTTCCATTTAAAACTAGATTGTGCAATTAGTTGCTAATTTTTATAAATCTAATATTTTCCTTCCAAATAAAGGAAAGGTATGTACATTTTATAAACCATAATGTTCCCTTCTTGATTTAATACTCAATCTTTTGAGGTCATTAAATTCATAAATTATAATTAATCTAATTGTTCTTTACACAGTGGCTTTGTACCTAAAAATTAAAACAGAATGTTAAATCAGTTACTTAAGACTATTTTATTATTAAATATATTGTGCATTCCAAAGGGTATATAAATGATAGATGAACTACTTAAAGAAATATAAAGTAAATATGCAGGTAGCCACTCTAGGTTCTTCCTGGATATAGAAGGACTTCAGAGTACTTGAATCCTGTTTTCTTCCCTACTGACATATATGATGTGCTTACTGTATTTTTTACTTTTACTGTATATTTCACCCCCTAAAATTGTTTTGTTTGTCAGTGTTCTTAGATTTGCCTGTATAAGCATTACTCTTTATTCTTCAGTCCTTCTTGCATCTCTGACTTCCCATCTTGGCTCACTTTCCTTCTACCAGAAGTACATAATTAGAAATTCCTTTTGTTAAGATCTGAAGTGACAAATTCACAGTTTTTCTTTGTCCAAAAATGTCTTTATTTCAACCTCATTCCCTTTTTAAAGTTAAGGCTTAGTTTCTTAAAAAACAGCTTTAGGTTCACCGCAAAATTGACTGGAATGTACTGAGATTCCCCATATACTCCCTACCCCAAACACGCATAACCTCACCCATTATCAACATTCCCCATCAGAGTGGGACACCTGTTACGATCGACGAACCTATAATGACACATCACAGTCACCCGAAGTCCACAGTTTACATTAGGGTTCACTTTTGGTGTTGTTCATTTGATGGGTTTGGACAAATGTATAATGACATGTGTCCATCATTATGGTATCATACAGAGTATTTCTTTTCAGATTGGCTTCTTTCACTTAGTATTATATACTTAACGTTCCTCCATGTCTTTTCATAACTTGATAGGTCATTTCCTTTTAGCACTGGGTAATATTCCAATCTCTGGATGTACCATAGTTTATCCATTCACCTACTGAAGGACACTTTTGTTGCTTCCAAGTTTGGGCAATTGTGAACAAAGCTGCTATAAACATCCATGTGTAGGTTTTTGCACAGACATAAGTTTTCAGCTCTTTTGGGTAAATACCAAGGAGCACAATTCCTGGATACTGTGGTTTAGTTTTGTAAGAAACCTCCAAACTCTTCCAAAGTGGCTGTATGTACCATTTTGCATTCCCACTAGCGATGAATGAAAACTGTTGTTCCACGTCCTCACCAGCATTTGGTGTTGTCAGGGCTCTGGATTTTGGCTGTTCTAATAGATGTATACTGATACATCATTGTTATTTTAGTTTGCATTTCCCTGATGACATATAATATGGAGCATCTTTTCACATCCTTAATTGCCATCTGTGTATCTTCTTTGGTAAGATTTTTGGTAAGCACTTTTTTAAATTGGGCTTTTTCTTATTGTTTAGTTTTAAGAGTTCTGTGTATATTTAGGATAACAACCCTTCATCAGATGTGTCTTGTGCAAATATTTTCTCCCAGTCTGTGGTTTATCTTCCCATTCTCTTGACGTTTTTTACAGAGCAGAAGTTTTCGGTTTTAATGAAGTCTAGCTTCTCAATTATTTCTTTAATGGATCATGTGTTTGGTGTTGTAACTAAAAAGCCACGACCATACCCAAGATTGATTTTGAGTTCTTTTTTGTGAAGGATGTTAAGATCTATGTCTAGATCCTTTTTTTTTTTTTTTGCATATGGATGTCTGGTTGTTCTGGAACCATTTGTTGAAAAAACAAAACAATGGGGTCTTTGCCCCATTGTATTGCCTTTGCTTCTTGGTCACAGTCAGCTGACTGTATTTATGTGGGTCTCCCTGAGCTCTCTGTTCTGTTCCATTGATGTACTTTGTCTTTTCTTTCACAAATACAGTACCACACTGTCTTGATTACTGTAGCTTTATATTAAGTCTTGAAGTTGGGTAGTCAGTCCTTCACCTTTGTTCTTCTTCTTCAGTATTGTGCTAGCTGTCCTGGGTCTTTTGCCTCTCCATATAAACCTTAGAATCAGTTTGCTGACATCCACAAAATAACTTGCTAGAATTTTGATTGGGATTGCATTGAATCTATAGCTCAACATGGGAAGAACTGACATTTTGACAATATTGACTCTTCCTATCAGTAAACATGGAATATCTTTCCATTTATGCTGATTTCGTTCATCAGAGTTTCATAGTTTTCCTCATATAGATCTTCTATACATTTTTTTAGATTTATACCTAAATATTTCATTTTGTGGGGTGCTAAAGTCTCATTCTTTTTGTTAAAGTTTTGTCAAGATGTAATTAACTCACTTACCATTCAGTTTACCCATTGAAAGTGTACAATGCAGTGGTTTTTTTATGTTCAAAGATATGTACAACCATCCCCATAGTCAATGGTAGAGCATTTTCACCACCTCCAAAAGTAACCTTGAACCTTTTTACCTATATCCATTTTGATTCTTGAAAGATATTTTTGAGGATATACAATACTAGACTAAGAATCATTTTTCCTGGGCACACTGAAGGTATCATTCTATTGGCTTCTGGCTTCCACCGTCAACCTTACTGTGACTCTTTTGAATGTAATCTGTCTCTCATGATTGGCAAGAGGGGAGGCTTCCCTATTAGACCCCTCAATATTGAGACATTGAGCTTTCTGTTCTGCCCTGCAAGCTCCAAAAAGCAGGTGAAGCCAGAGGATTCAGCACACCAGTGTAGCAGTAGTTTCGCCATCCTACTTACTTCTCAAGGGTACCTCTCCATTTACATTTTGGCCTGATGGTTCTTTTTTTTTGGGGGGGGGGGGTACACCAGGTTCAATCATCTGTTTTTATACACATATCCCCGTATTCCCTCCCTTCCTTGACTCCCCCCCACTCGAGTCCCCCCCACCCTCCCCGCCCCAGTCCTCTAAGGCATCTTCCATCCTCGAGTTGGACTCCCTTTGTTATACAACAACTTCCCACTGACTATTTTACACTTGGTAGTATATATATGTCTGTGCTACTCTCTCGCTTCGTCTCAGTTTCCCCTTCACCCCCCGCCCCCTCCCATACCTCGAGTTCTCCAGTCCATTCTCTGTATCTGCATCCTTGTTCTTGTCACTGAATTCATCAGTACCATTTTTAGATTCCGTATATGTGAGTTAGCATACAATATTTGTCCTTCTCTTTCTGACTTACTTCACTCTGTATGACAGATTGTAGTTCTATCCACCTCATTACATATAGCTCCATCTCATCGCTTTTTATAGCTGAGTAATATTCCATTGTGTATATATGCCACATCTTCTGTATCCATTCATTTGTTGATGGGCATTTCGGTTGCTTCCATGTCCTGGCTATTGTAAATAGTGCTGCAATAAACATTATGGTACAAGTTTCTTTTGGGATTATGGTTTTCTTTGGGTATATGCCCAGCAGTGGGATTACTGGATCACATGGTACTTCTATTTGTAGTTTTTTAAGGAACCTCCAAGTTGTTTTCCATAGTGGCTGTACCAACTTACAGTCCCACCAACAGTGCAGGAGCGTTCCCTTTTCTCCACACCCTCTCCAACATTTGTGGTTTCCAGATTTTGTGATGATGGCCATTCTGATTGGTGTGAGGTGATACCTCATTGTGGCTTTGACTTGCATTTCTCTGATGATTAGTGATGTTGAGCATCTTTTCATGTTTGTTGGCCATCTGTATGTCTTCTTTGGAGAAATGTCTATTTAGGTCTTCTGCCCATTTGTGGATTGGGTTATTTGCTTTTTTGGTATTAAGCTTCATGAGCTGCTTGTATATTTTGGAGGTTAATCCTTTGTCCGTTGTTTCATAGGCAATTATTTTTTCCCATTCTGAGGGTTGCCTTTTAGTCTTGTTTATGGTTTCTTTTGCTGTGCAAAAGCTTTTAAGTTTCATGAGGTCCCATTTGTTTAGTCTTGATTTTATTTCCATGATTCTAGGAGGTGGGTCAAAAAGGATCTTGCTTTGATGGATGTCATAGAGTGTTCTGCCTATGTTTTCCTCTAGGAGTTTTATAGTGTCTGGCCTTACATGTAGGTCTTTAATCCATTTGGAGTTTATTTTTGTGTATGGTGTTAGGAAGTGTTCTAATTTCATTCTTTTACATGTTGCTGTCCAATTTTCCCAGCACCACTTATTGAAGAGGCTGTCTTTTTTCCATTGTATATTCGTGCCTCCTTTGTCAAAGATAAGGTGCCCATATGTGTTTGGGCTTACTTCTGAGTTCTCTGTTCTATTCCATTGATCTTCCTTTCTCTTTTTGTGCCAGTACCATACTGTCTTGATCACTATGGCCTTGTAGTATAGTTTGAAGTCAGGAAGTCTGATTCCACCAACTCCATTTTTCCTTCTCAAGATTGCTTTGGCTATTCGGGGTCTTTTGCGTTTCCATACAAATCGTAAGATTTCTTGCTCTAGTTCTGTGAAAAATGCCATTGGTAATTTGATCGGGATTGCATTGAATCTGTAAATTGCTTTGGGTAGTACAGACATTTTCACGATGTTGATTCTTCCAGTCCAGGAACATGGTATGTCCCTCCATCTGTTTGTGTCGTCTTTGATTTCTTTCAACCGTGTCTTATACTTTTCTGCATACAGGTCTTTTGCCTCCTTAGGCAGGTTTATTCCTAGGTATTTTATTCTTTTGGTTGCAATGGTGAATGGGAGAGTTTCCTTAATTTCTCTTTCTGCTCTTCCGTTGTTAGTGTATAGGAATGCAAGAGATTTCTGTGCATTAATTTTGTATCCTGCTACTTTACTAAACTCATCAATGAGTGCTAGCAGTTTTCTGGTAGAGTCTTTAGGGTTTTCGATATATAATATCATGTCATCTGCAAAGAGTGACAATTTTACTTCTTTTCCAATTTGGATTCCTTTGATTTCTTTTTCTTCTCTGATTGCTGTGGCTAAAACTTCCAAAACTATGTTGAATAATAGTGGTGAGAGTGGACACCCTTGTCTTGTTCCTGTTCTTAGAGGGAATTCTTCCAGTTTTTCCCCATTGAGAACGATGTTGGCTTTTGGTTTCTCATATATGGCTTTTATTATGTTGAGGTAATTTCCTTCTATGCCCATTTTCTGGAGAGCTTTTATCATAAATGGATGTTGAACTTTGTCAAAAGCTTTTTCTGCATCTATTGGGATGATCATATGGTTTTTATCCTTCAATTTGTTGATATGATGTATCACGTTGATTGATTTGCATATATTGAAGAATCCTTGCATCCCAGGGATAAACCCCACTTGATCATGGTGTATGATTTTTTTAATGTGCTGTTGGATTCTGTTAGCTAGTATTTTGTTGAGGATTTTTGCATCTATATTCATCAGTGATATTGGTCTGTAGTTTTCTTTTTTTGTGACATCTTTGCCTGGTTTTGGTATCAGGGTGATGGTAGCCTCGTAGAATGAGTTTGGGAGTGTTCCGCCTTCTGCAGTATTTTGGAAGAGTTTGAGAAGGATAGGTGTTAACTCTTCTCGAAATGTTTGATAGAATTTGCCCGTGAACCCATCTGGTCCTGGGCTTTTGTGTGTCGGGAGATTTTTAATCACTGCCTTAATTTCCGTACTTGTGATTGGTCTGTTCATGGTTTCTGTTTCTTCCTGGTTCAGTCTTGGAAGATTGTATTTTTCTAAGAATGTATCCATTTCTTCCAGGTTATCCAATTGATTGGCATATAGTTGCTTGTAGTAGTCTCTCATGATGTTTTGTATTTCTGAGGTGTCTGTTGTTACTTCTCCTTTTTCATTTCTAATTCTGTTGATTTGCATCTTCTCCCTTTTTTTCTTGATGAGTCTGGCTAATGGTTTATCAATTTTGTTAATCTTCTCAAAGAACTAGCTTTTAGTTTTATTTATTTTTCTTATGGCTTCTTTCCTTTCTTTTTCATTTCTGCTCTGATCTTTATGATTTCTCTGATGGTTCTTTACTATCGTGCCAGCACTTTATTACTTTTAAAAATATTTTATCTAGCATTTTACACTGTTTTCAGTGAGATAATCAATATGCCTATTAAGCTTGCCTTATTACCAGAAACAGCATCAAAACAGTTTTCATAAATCTGAACTGGCTCAAATAAATAACATAATTTATGAAAATAAATTTTTAAATTTCTACTCAAGGGCTTCTTCTTGGGAAATGATCTCAGAGTGCTGTGACCATCTGTGTATTCAAATATTTAGGGGATTTAGAATACACATCCAGAACTTCAGAGGTGTCTTTTATTGCCCATATAAGTAGCTAAATAAACCTTATACAGCAAAGGGAGTCCAACTCGAGGATGGAAGATGCCTTAGAGGACTGGGGCAGGGAGGGTGGGGGGGACTCGAGGTGGGGGCATCAAGGAAGGGAGGGAATACGGGGATATGTGTATAAAAACAGTTGATTGAACCTGGTGTACCCCCAAAAAAATTAAAAAAATTAAAAAAAATAAAATAAACCTTATACAGGACAAGTGGAACTTTTCTAATGAAAATCTCATTGCCATTTTTTCCCAAGAACTTAATAACTAAGTTATAGTTTCAGTATAATTCAGTCATGCTGGCTGGACATTTTGAAATATTTCAAAATAGTATTAACTATTCCACATTTAAAGTGCTGTAAGATATGAGATAGGCAAAAGTCAGACAAAGGACAGTACTGTCACCGTTATGAGTATTAAAAAGGACTGTTTGCATACAGTGGAGCACTATCCTGCCTGCCTGGAAGATTCTGACCAGTTCTTTCCACGATGCTGCATGCAGGACCAATGGCATAGACAGGCCCCTGGCATCTCCCTGCTGTTAGCCAAACTGCCAGTGGGCCAGGCAGCACTCTGAGCAGGTTCTGGCTAGAGGATGAGGGAATTTGTGCACAAGTCCAGCATTAAATGAAACTTATTAAACACACCTAAGTTGAAAGTTACAAGTATGGGCAATGTTTTCTCTGTTCATTTTTCAAAAAAAAAAAAAAAAAAACTCAAACTGAAACTTCTAGGTTCAAAATTGGACACCTATTGGCATCGTAAGTCTTTCCTTAAGGAGGCAGCTCCTGGCTACTCAGCCAGTATCTTCTCAACTTCTCCAGGCTTCTCTTTGTGTTGCTACCTATTCAACTTGCATTTAAAAAGAAACAGGCGAACATACAGGTGATCCAGGTGGGTCTTCTTGCTGTTGGAAAGTAACTATTTTGGTGCTATTAGGCTGTTTTCTTACACTTTGCAACAAAATCGGGTGATTTTTTTCCCCTATTATTTATCTCAATATGAATGTAAAAGTGCATCGCAACTAATTACCTTACAACCACTATCCCTGGAAACTTAATAATACTAGTTTGTGTTTATATGTGGTTTACATGCA
This sequence comes from Hippopotamus amphibius kiboko, assembly GCF_030028045.1. Classification (NCBI taxonomy): domain Eukaryota; kingdom Metazoa; phylum Chordata; class Mammalia; order Artiodactyla; family Hippopotamidae; genus Hippopotamus; species Hippopotamus amphibius. Next base: position 147,232,971 of record NC_080188.1, read on the forward strand.
GTTGATGGTCTCCCAAATGTTCTCCCATTTCTTTTCTTACCATCAAGTTAACTGTGATGTGAAGTGGTCACTCTGCTAACCGCTTGGAAGAACCAGATCTTGAATCCAAATCTCTTCTAACTCCTTTATTCTAATTTATCTACCATAAAACCTCTGCTCGAGAGCCTGAATTACATGAGCATTTAAAATAAACAAAAAGCTCTTTTGTACTTATTATCTGATTTAGAGATTCTTTCAAACAATGGATCATATACAAATAATTATAAATCGTCAAACTTCTGAGAGTAAGAAAGCTCTGCCTTGTGAATGAAAGACCTATTTGGTGGAAACTAAGAGAAGCAGAAATGTATTCTTTGTGTAAGGAAATGATCCTGCTTACTCATTTTATGGAATAAAATAAACCCAAGAAAAATCTCATTGCAAGGAGACAAAATCTCATGTAACATTGTAAAATTCTGTTGTAACATTTGGCGGAATTATAAGAAGCACTGTGAATTTATTTTCCTATACTCAGATGGCAGGAAGTGGGGGGTACATGGCGGAGCCATCTTTCTCAGTGTTGTGGGGCCAATAGCACATGTCATAGATAGAGCAAGAGTTGAGGGTTCAATTTAGGCTGGAACTTTTTCTTTTGCAAACAGGTGAGAATTCATGGTTCTGTCACCAACAGAGCCAAGCTGTAGAGGTGATGGAGAAGTAAGGATTCATCACCCCACTTGGGGAATAGCACCTCTCCAGACAGTGTGAATTAATTAAGGTCATAGTAAGAAATAGTTCTCCTTGTTCTGAAGCTCTGAATATAGTCTCTCTTTTCCTTCTTTGGTTTTGTTTCCCAATGTTAGGAGCTTTTTTCTAAACTAATAAGAACAAAAATGTGTCATATTACAAACAAAGCTACCCTACCACAAAGGCATACATAACTTCCATACAACAGCTGGTTTAACTTAAACAAACCCTAAGGAACATCTTATGACTCTATCTGCCTTTTCAATGCTTCCTTGTCTCAGTTACCCATGGTATTTGACACTGTGTTTCTACACTTGATTTAAGACCTAAAGCAAAGCTTCTTAATGCTGCTGTTACATCTGTTGTTCTTCTAATTATCAAGTCAGTATCAATCTGATGTCTCGACACAGTGTGGAAGGCCACTGTATGCCTCTCATCTGTATCATTTCATTTCTATGTAATGCTTAGAATTCAGTAAAATTCCATAATCTTCTGAAACTTGGGGCAGTTATCTACCAGAGTCCGTAACTTCTGAAGGTGAAAAAGTAAAACCCAATGTCCTGCTTTTTTTAATTATGAAGAATTTCAAACATACAGAAGAGAATAATAGAAAAAAATATAGAATAATAGAATGAACCTTCATAGATCTATTTTCCAGTTTCAATAATTATGAAGATTTTGCAATGCTTATTTTATTTCTTACCCTACTTCCCCCTCTTTTTCCCTTATTTGAATTATTTTATTCTTTTTGCAGTTCTAAGCTTTCATTACTTTTGAAAATTCTCAGCCATTATGGCTTTATATATTGCTTCTGCCATTCTCTCCCTTCTCTCATTTGAGATTCCAGTTTACCTATATGAGACCCATGTTCCTCTTTATTTTCTATTTCCTCATCTCTCTTTGTTTTGCAAGTGATACATTCTTTTGACCTACCTTCCAGTTCTCTAATTCTGTCCTTGGCTGTAACAAGTCTGATGCTGAACTATTTAGTTCTTAATTTTCATTGGTTATGTTTATGTAATTTCTAATTTTCTGCTAAAATTCTTTTCTATTATTAAGTTTGCAAACATAGTTATTTTTAAATTGATTTATTAGAGCCTCAATATCTGCAAACCTCTAGGTTTGTTTCATTGTCTATGTTTTTCTCTTGGTTTTCAGACAGTTCTTATCTTTTTGTGTGCCTGGAATAATTTTACTGAATGCAGGACACTGTATAGAAAAATTAGGGAGATAACTGAGGTTCAGGATGATGCAGTCTTCCTTCAGAGAGAGCCTACTTTTGCTTCTGGCAGTCAGGGTAGAAACAGACCACCTTACTCCAGTCAGGGTTTGAACTGATTCAGTCTTTGTGAGGGCTCGTCTGTTTCTGGCTTACCACTATTCCAGAACTGTAGCCCTTTGGTGGAGTCACAAATGAAAGCCAGGGATGTTTACTAGAGCTCCTTCTCATCTTTACTAAGCCCTAAACTCCAAATTCTGTGTCTCCATATCTTTGAGACTGCCAAAACTTCCACCCAGCTTTTTAGCCTGTCTGCCTCTACTTTCAAATCAGCAAAGGGAGAAGTAGCCACAGATGTAAGGGTCACCTGCTTGAGCTCCTGTTCTTTTTGCCACATGACTCATCCAGATCCCTGTCCCTCGGTGGTTCTTTGACACCTTCAAACAGATTTGTATAAATATTTTGTCTAATGTTTCTTGTTCTTAGCACAGAGTTTGGTCTGAAACAAGCTAACCCACCATTGCTGGAAGGAGAAATTATGCTGAAGAAATTTAAATCCAATCTCAGTCATTACATCATTTTATCCATGCAAACTTCAGCATGTATCTCTGAAAACTGTGAACGTTTTCTTACCCACAGTGCCGTTTCATGTTCGCATTTCCTAGATCGGCTCACAAATGTCTTTATATAGTTATTTTGAGTTAAGACGCAAAAGGTCTACAAGTTACCTTTGACTGTTTTGTCTTTTAAGTCTCTTTTAATCTAGAGTGTTCTCCTCCCCTGCCATCTCTTTCTCTTCGTGCCATTGACCTGCTGAAGATCCTGCGTGAAGGTCCTGTAAAATTGCCCACATCTTCAATTTAGCTGGTTGCTCCTATTTGTTCCTCTATCGTTTGTTTTTCCTATGGAATGGAATCTAACTTTATGGGCTTAATTAAATTCAGTTCCTTTGTTTCTGTGTTTCTTTTTTCAGCAAGGATCCTTTATAGTTGGTGCGAAATAATTCTTATTGCATCATATCAGATAGCATGTAATGTCTGGCTGTCCCACTTTAGTGATGCTAAGACTGATCAGTGGTTCAGATGGTAACCACCTAATTTATTCATTGTAAAATTTTCCATCATCCTTTGATCTACTGACTTCATCTAGTGATATGCTTTTCATGGATCAGTTATTCTTCAAGAGTTGCAAAATGCTGATTTTTCTAATTTCATCATTAGAATTAGATTTCACATTTATCAGCTAAGATACATACATTATAGCTATTTGGTCACTCTAAAATACAGGTTATATAGTCAAGTTAAGCTCTTGTTTTAAATTCAGCAGTGTATTTTATATCAGTTCTAAAAAAAGTCCTAAAAATAAATGGTTTTTCCTGCCATATAAATGTCAAAACTGCTACCTGTAATGAAGCAATGTGATTGGTAATTGCATCATGTGGAAAAACCTCAGCAAGATCAACAACATAGGTCCTGCCATCAGGTATGTTTTTCTCTACCCCCTTTTAACTTGAGACTTTCCACCCTCCTTATAGAATCTTGGTGCTTATGGGTCTGAGTTAAACTAGCATATGTGTTGCTGCTCTTCTCTGCTTGTTTAAACACCTTCCTTCCTATACATTTAATCACCACAGAAACACCAAGGGCACTTTTTCCATCCTAGGCCCAGCATCTTGGACCATGTGGTTGCTGGCATTGTATCCATGAAAAGAAAATTTGTAACACCCAAACAAGTAGAATGCCTTGAATGATTTTGTTATTACATGGTTTGCTTGTGTTTTTTTGTGGCAGCATTTCGATTTCTGAATCTTGGAGTCAGCTCTGACTGCCGGACCCTAGCAGGTCTCCAGCTCCTGTTGAATCAGCTGTAGAACATTTTTTGCATCAGATCCTTCCTTTCCGTTCTCATTACCACCATCCTGCCTCAGGTCTCTCTGCCTCTAGAGTCTCCTTTCCAACTTAACATTTCCGATTCTGATGAGACACTCTCAGCTCCCTCCAAAGTGCCCAGCTGCCTACACGCAAAGTCTAAACCTCCTAGGTTGACATGGATGCCTCTGCACAGCCTGGCCTCAGGTGCACCGCCTCTCCTGCTCTTCTCTGCCGGTCAGATCATGTGCTCACTGGCCCTCTGTATTCAGCCTCCTGTACCATCACCAGAGCTACGCGCCCTTCCCATGCCCCACATGCTTTCCTAGAAGCCCATCACCGCTTCCAGTCTGAACCAGCTCAAACTCTGACACACCAAGGAACCTCACTGATCACTGTGGTCTCTACTGCTTCTGGAGCATCCATTGTTTGTGCCGTGGTCTGGCAGCTCTCACGCTCCTCTCTGTATCATGACTCAGTGTGCTTCATATCTGTGATTAGACTGTATACTAAGCAAGGGCAGGGACTCACTGTGGACTTCCTGCATCCCTTACGCACTGGGCACAGAACCCTGCACCTTCCCACGCAAACTCCTGTTTTAGTCCTCGCAGTCCTTAGCCATCTCTGATTCCTTCCATGGTCCTGGCTCTCAGCCTGGCCTTGATTCCTGACGGTCCTGTGATTGAAGACCTCTTGCAGGCCTCCTCTCTCCTCATCATACAGTGAAGCTGATGAAAACGCATGCCCTGGGTAGAGAACTTCTCCCAGCAGGAGTGAGCTTCACCACTTTCCTTGGGGTGCTATTCCGGCAAGTAATCATGATGCTTATTCCATATGTCAGCTGGGAGGCCTCCAGAAACAACCCAGGCACACGCTCAGCACCCCCGCCAGAGCTGTGAGGCTGCTCCGTAAATATTTATGTGGAAGTCCCCCTCCCAGACACTTCCTCATCCTCTCCACTTTGTTTTCTAATATCTTTAAGCAACCAGAGCAGGTATCTTTCATGGAGTAATTATGCACCACTTTCTCTGCCACCAAAGAACCAAAGATTTTCTTTCCTTCTGCTAACTGACATGACAGACATCCACTTAACGGAATGCTTATTAGTATGAAATTACTTTTGGGCCTTTAAATTTAATTATACCACATTCATAGCAATAAAATAAAGTTCCAAATCCAGGTGTGCTTTTCAAGGAAAGTGTCCAAGGCAATTAAGTACAGGGCAATGGCGTCCTATACTTAAGCCTTTTGTCTGGGGATCTTAAAATCTTTTCCACACAAGTAGATAACGATGCTCAGTTTGTAAGGGGGGGAGGTGACATGACTGATCTCTTGGCGTGCTCAGGAGACCAAGGAAAATCCAGGACCCAGGTGTCTCCTTTGTTTCCCCTCTCCCCTCCCTTTTCAGTTCTTTAAAAGAAGCATGGCCAAACTTCTATTTATTTAAAGACCTGCCTCTCAGGTACTGCTTTCCACTTCTTTAAGAGCCTGAGTGAGAAAAGTTTCTATATCACATTTCATGTGGGGAAGAGTTGAGGTTCAGGGAGAGGGAATGGTTTGCAGATAGTATACTAATCAGAGAACATATGTGTCTCTCCTGATAGAGCTGCCTCATCTCTATTACACAGCAGAGCCTAAATGTGGGTTTCGTGACCTGTTTATACATGAAAAGCAGAACAGTGCGCGGCACATGGCGAGCTCCATGTAAGTCACGACTCAGGGTTATCTTCTGGAGGCCTGCGGGCAGGCACCTGTGGTCTCGGGATGGGCAGCGTCTGGAGTGCACCCTCGCTCGTGCCATCCAGTACTGGATGCGTTTCCATTCTCCCCGCCGAGACAAGCCTTCCCAGCTTCTGGGCAGCTGGGTTAAGTCCTGGTTCCCTCTTCCAGGAAACCCTCCCTGGTCCAATCAGTCATCGTAACTCTCCTCTTCGTAACTCCTGTATCATTTTCTCAGTTCATTCCACACACTTGAACTGAGCATTGCCTTGTACTAATGTAGGCTTCATCGGGGCACTAAGTTATGCTGTATCCTGTGATATTTTTAAACTGTTGTATGAATGTTTGCCTTGTGTCTCATGGGATTATTGAGCCTTGAGGGAAAAGATCACATATATACAGTGTATATATATGATCTATATATATGATCCTGCCCCCGGGATCGATCTTGCACATCCAGCAGGAGCGCAGGGGACTCACGATAGCAGATGTGAGGGGCAGAAGAGGCCCAACTGTACACATATTGTTGAATCTAATATAATGAATTCTTGTTGAATCAAGCTGAAATAACATTGGGTCTGAGACACAGCCTTGGATTTCCATTCTTCAGTCTACTACAACACCGTATTCTATTCTGTTGTGTGTGAGAGAGGTCAAGTATGTACAGAGTTCCTACATGCAGGACATGGTGGCAAACACAGATGGATGTCTGAATCAAAAGCTCTAGAGTCCAGTGATGACAGAATAAATACACGGGGCTGTAGGAAGGGTGGACTGTGATGAGCGATAGACCCTGCAGCTGAGACTCAGACGGCTTTGCAGTTAGAAGGAGGCTGTGAGCGTTTCTAGATGGGGAGTCCTGCAAGCTTTCATTCATTTACTTAACAATTATTACTGAGAGGCCAGCTTCTGGTCCAAGGCTGTCCTGGGAGCTGGAGCTTCACAGGGGAGATTGGAGGGTAAGATTAGCACCTGGTGCCCACACCCTCAAATACAAACGCAGAGGGCCAGGTTCTCTTCTCTAGTGTTTATGAGAGAGGCCTTGCAGTCCTGTCATTACTTCCCTAATGCAGAAGGCATCCTGGGGAGCAGGAGACCGATAGTGTGCTTCCTCCCGTAGTCGCGTGTTCTCCTAGCTGCGAAGCTGACTCTTCGCAGTGGCTCACTGACGTTCACAGCCAGCGTTTGCTCCCACTTCCACAGTCTCCTGACTGCGCCCACTGCACAGGTGAGCGCTGCTGACAGTTTGCCGTTTGTTTTCTTCCAGGATTTTTTTCCCAGGAAACCATCCCGTCAGAGGTGTGCAGGTAATGAAAGTTGGCAAACTGCAGTTACATCAAGGCATGTTTCCCCAGGCGATGAAGAATCTGAGGCTGGTGAGTGTGCCGAGATGGCGTGTAGTTCTGCCTGAGATACCTTTTCCTGGGTGTTGCTAGGTCTCTTCCTTGTGATTTGTAGCAACTCTACACACATGTGTGTATGCATGTGTGCAAGCACACATATGTACACACACACACACACATTTGTACACAAACACGTACCCATAAATGTTAAAAACCAGCCCTGAAAAAAAAAGATTTGTGATGTTTGCCGATTTCTGTGGTATAAACATGCCCACCGTGGCTGATTTTAAACCACCAGTGTCCAATCAGTAAGTTCACAAAAATCAGTAAAGTTTAACAATCAACTCCTACTAACTGGTGCAAACTGGCCTCAGACACCACTGCACCTGTGCCCTTCTCCACCGTGGAGAGGCCTCCCTTCTCCATGCCTTCCTACCCACGGCCCACAGAACAGAGTCCACATTCCCAGCCCCTTGACCGCCTGTCTGCGAACCATTTTGCACCTTTGCAGCCTCCTCACCTCCAGCCTCCCCCCCGCCCCACCTCTGCACATGCACGCGCGCGCGCACGCACACACACACACACACACACACACACACACACACACGGTGTACACTGAGCCGCTCACTGTTGTCCAAGTCATGCTACTGCTTAGGTCCTTTCAAAGCTGTTTTCTTTGCCTTAAATGACCTCCCCCCACCCCCACCCCCAGGCCTGGCAGAGCTCTACTGACCCTTTAAGGTCAGCCGGAATGTTGTTTTCTCCCCTCCCTCCTACCACTCCGCTCACTCTGCCAGCTGAGCACTTGCCACACAGCAGCCAGAATACCTGATGCCCTTCCCGCCAGGAGACTCTGAGGGCTTTCTGGTTATTTCAAAACCGGTTCAGCATCAAGCAAGGTACCTGGGACTTAGGAAGTATTCACTGTTGGAGGGATGAGGAAGAAGGGAGGAGGGAGGAAGGGAGAGAGCTCTATACACTGCTAGCAATAAGTGTGGAGAAGCTCAGTGGGAGAGCTGTGTCTGTTGGAATGTGGTGTTAAAGAGTGCCGCCTATCCTCACCCTCTCAGTGAGTCTCCTCTGCCGCTAGGGCCCAGGGCTCTCTGCTGTTCTGGCCTTTGCTCTCCCTCTCCCAAACCATGACTTCCAAAAGCAGAGCTCATGTGCTTATCTGGTCCAGGCACGGGTGGCTTGTACAGAGACCTGGTGTGTGGGGTTTCAGGGGCAGCACCTGGCACTTGCCTGGGGTCCTCTGGGCCACGATGCCCTAGTCCGCAGAAGCGTGGAAAAACCCAGGCCCTGAATCAGGATCTCTCAGGGAGTGTCTAGGGGCTGGCTGATCCACATTTAGACAAGAAAAAGAAGAAATGCCTAAGGAATTCTTAAAATTGAGATTCCCTAATGCTGGCTTTCGTTAAACACTAGCCCTGTTGCCTTTTCCTGGTCTCTAACTGAAATCGGCCTGTGGTCAACAGGAAGAACACTAGGATTCCTGAAGGCACTCACCTCTTCCTGTTCTCTTCGCCTTGTCTGACATCTTTACCCAGACTGATGGAAGAACACCGGAAGGCTCCTGCAGTCTCAGGAGAACTTTCCTTTTCTGGTCTGGCTAATGGTTGTCAGCCAGTCAAATCGGTTGGGCAGAAAATACTTATCGAGGGTCTACTGTGTGAATGTTCTGACAGAAAAACAATGTGGAGGAAATTTCCCAAGTATACGATGTACCCAACCCAGGGTCACCTCTAAGTATGTATTTTATAAGTGATCAAATTAGCCCTTTGTTTTATGGGACTAGAAAGTATTAATACTGCTCATGTGTACATGTCTGATCTGGGCCTCATGACAGATGACAGCCCTCTGAGGCCAGTGGGCCAGGCATTTTCATGTCCATCTGAAAACCAAAGGAACTAAGGCTTGGAGTCACACTGAGGCAGAGCCAGGTCTAGTCTGTTGAGTTTAATCCAACATATGTTGATTAAATGCTTCTGTTAATCTGAATAAGGCCCAGTGTTGTCATTACAGTTTAGTGGAGGAGACAGACATGTGAACAAGCCATTAGATCCAGACTGGGGGACGTCCCTGGTAGCCCAGTGGTAAAGAATCCACCTTGCAATGCAGGGAACATGGGTCTGATCCCTGGTCGGGGAACTGGGACCCCACATGCCGAGGGGCAACTGAACATGCACACCTCAACTAGAGAGCCCGCGTGCCACAGACTACAGAGCCCGTGAGCTCTGGAACCCGCGCACCACAACTAGCAAGAAGCCCGCACGCCGCAACCAAGATCCCGAGTGCCACAGCTGAGACCCGATGTGGCGAAAAATAAAAATAAATAAATAGATCCAGACTGGAACGCAAGACTCTAGATTGGCCCAGCGAATAAATGAGACTCTCTAGTAAGACTCCGTGTAGAAATCCCTTCAGATAGATAGCTCCTGCTGACAACTCAAAGGAGGATGTGAAGGAGACGTCAGAGAGGATTTGGATCTCTTCCGCTCTCCATGTGAGGCTTATCATTGCCATTGCATGTGGAACTCTTGACGGAGACACTACATACCCTCAGCTGCAAAGACAAGCGTGAACGCACCCACACTGACGTCTAGTTACAGATTTACAGGATAACACGGGCCAGGCAGACCACCAGCCCTTCTTATGACACTCTTATCGCCCTTTAATACCCTTCGTGCCCGGTTCCATTCTGTCTTCCTCACGTCCTTCTCGTGAGCTTGCCTCACCTCCTCCAGAAGTTTCCCTTGGTGATTGTTTTAGCATCTTCTGCTCCTGGTACCAAAAATAAGCCCAAACATGGACACTGACAGCTGCCAAATGAAAGATCTCGGAGCAGCCTCAGAACGTCTGTCATAGGCCTGGGGTTAAGTCATGGCCTTACCCAAACTTCCCATTTGGCTCTGGAAAAGACAGAGTCTCCTGGGCTCTGATTATCGACCAAAAAGCAGATGTGTACCCTGGCAGGGTCACGTAGTAGGAAGACTCTCGGATTCAGAGTTCAGGTTCCAGTCCCATCATTTACTACTTTTATGACCTGAAGCAAGTCTCAATCCCTCTGAATATAATTTTCTTGTTTTAAAAATGAAGATAATACCTACCCCATAGAGTTATTAGAAATAAATAAGGTAGTGTGTGAGGGTGTGTTTGGCCAAGTCCCAAGTGTTTTGAGACTCTAAGGATTACTATTGTATAGGAACCCTGGTTCTGATCACTCCCTCACTACCCAGTCCCTTTAGCACTTGTGTTTTGGGTTTGGGGCTATACAGTATTGCCCTTGTTGAACAATTATATTATAGAACGGCTCCCCAGCAGTTCACATACATGTGTTCCCTTTCCTGGAGGTGAGTGGGAATTCCACAAGCAACCTTGACTTATGTACCCTTTGTATCTCTTGGGGCTACCAAACCTAGACACTTGTGCCCTGAACATAGCAAGTTCTATCAACTGCCTACTTGAATGAGTGGATTTTTTAATGAGGAGAGATCTTTAAAAGCACCACCCTGGCCCTGTTCTTTCAGCTAATATGCACATGTACTATGTATGTGGCTAGTGGACCAGATCTTCTCAGGACCTTTGCTGACCATTTACTAGTAGAGTAAGGTTCTGCTCACCCAGTTCCAATGTGTGCCAGGGGTTTTCCCACCTCAACAAGCAATTCTCAGACACCAGCTGGGTGTCCTACAATTCAAGTCAATTCTGATACTAACTTCCTGGAGATGGCATCAGATTGCATAGCCCTACAAAATCACCTTCCACTTCAGATATCAATCACAAGCCCAGGTTGTCACATATGCTTCAGATTGACTGGTTATAGCTTAGAGGTTCTAAGGATCCCACAATAATTTTGATTAATTTGCTAGAGTACCTCATAGGATTCTGAGAGACATTTTACTTATTAGAACACCAGTTTATTATAAAAGGCTATAAGTCAGGAGTAGCCAGATGGAAGAGATGCACGTAGGGCAAGGCACTGGGAAAGGGTGTGGAGGTTCCATGCCCTCTCCGAATGCACTACTTTCCTCAAATCTTCATGGTTCACCAACCTTGAAGCTTTCAAACTCTGTCCTTTCGGCTTTTTATGAAGGCTTCTTTACAAAAGCACGATTGATTAAATCATTGGCCATTGGTGATTGATTCAACCTCCAGCTCCTCTTCCCTGCCTGGAGGTCAGGGATTAGACTGAAAGTTCCAACCCTCTAATCACATGGTTGGTTATCCTAGTAACCAGCCCCTATCCTTAGGTGCGTCTAAAAGTCACCTTATTAAAATAACAAAAGACAGCTTGATTATTTTCTTCACTTAGGAGATTCCAAGGGTTTTAGGAGCTCAGTGCCAGAAACAGGGATGAAGACCAAGTATGTATTTCTTATTATATATCGCAGGATCACACAGAGGCCTGCACACATCCATCTTTTTGCAAGTTCATAGGACCTGTGAGTCTGGCAGCAGCTCCATTTCATTCTGCAGAAAGCCTCTCCTCCCGAGCTTTCTCAGGGTTCAGGTGACCCAGAGAGGGGAAGGGGAAGATATATTCTTGCCTCTTTAAAGTGATGTTCTCTTTAGACTAGCACCCCTAGATATTCTTTCTTAGAAACTCTGGAAATAATAGGATGAAAAAAAGAGTATGAATAAGGGTATCGAAGGCTGAGTTTGGAACAAAAATGAGAAAAGCTTCAAAAACAGAAATCTGTTACAGATTCAATTAGGCCCCGCCTCCTCCAGGAATGGAATCCACTTAGCCCAGCTGTGATTTGGTTTAGGCTCCCATCTCCACTGGGCTCAGCTGAAATTCTTGTGATCGCTGCCACAGGACAGTCCTGGGGTCTCTTCACAGTACCTCCGTCCTGCTTTATCCTGTCTAATCTATTTTTGCTTCTTTCCATTTATTCCTTAGAAGGATTTTGTTAGCCACTAATTTGACTTCTTGGACCTCAGGGGCAACCGTGCTTATCTGGGCTGTCTTGTCAGTGACCTGCTTCTGTCTGTGAGCTCTGCACGCTGCCGACTCCCTCACCCTGGGCTAGACTAGCTGTTTTGTTAGTAGAGCCTTGTTAACTGAAGTCGGATGGAAAAAGTCAAACTTCTTCCCCCTCAGTAACCTTATTTAGATGGAAATTTCTCATATTATACTGTAATGTTTTTTCTCTTCTCATTTCATTATGTTAAAGCATTTTACATTTTGAGGATCTTTTAGATTTTTTCTGGACCTGACTAGAGAGCTCAGGCCCAGTCCCCAACATTATTCCTCTCATACCCACACAGTTATTAGCTATTCCAGAACATCCAGGGAAGCTCCAGCACATGTGGGTCTCTGTCTACTCCAGCCTGCACCCTGATTTCAAGCCCCCCTAAATGGATGATTTACAGCCTGTAAGTCTGTTGTTCCCATTTCTTAATCTGCTACAATAATTCTTAATCTCTTTGGTCATGCTCTCATTTAGGAATTGTGTGAGAACCACTGACTCACCAGAGAAAATGTATCAATACATACACACAACAGTTTTTTTTATATTTGGTGGGGAAGGGGTCTTTAGGGATCACCTGAAGCCTCTCCACGGACTTTCTACAGGCTCACAGTCTCTAGGTTAAAAAGCTCTCCTCTAAACGTGTAACATTACCTTAACGTGTGGACAGATGGGAAGGAGAGGGCGAGAACAAGACGGCTGCATAGGTGATGTGCCATAATCATCAGTGCTGCCTTCAAAGACTTGCCTGGCAGTCCCCGGCTCTGATGTTTATGACTGTGCCCTACTGACTTAAACAGAGAATGTTAGTTTCAAGAGTACGTTTCTGAACCAAAAAAGGAGAAGATAAGTAAGAGAATGATCATAAAATGAAAGCATAGTGATTAAGTCACATTAAAGAAAACAAGCAGAAATTTACCTACCAGGAAGCGTAAGCCCAGCAGTGACAAGGAGCCAAGTGAGGAGCCTGGCCTTGTACCTCCACCTGGCAGTAACATGGTGTCATCTGCCATACTCCTGCTGCAGCAATGTTGGAGAGAGCCAACTAAAACAGAAAGTTTACATAAAATTCAGAATCTCAACATAATACTGAAAATGTCCAGGTTTCAATTAAAAATCACTCATCATACCAAGAACAAGGAGGGTCTCAATCTTAATGAAAAAAAGACAATCAATAGATGCCAACTCCAAGATAACAGATTTTAGAATTATCTGACAAAGATTTTAAAGCTCACCATTAACATGCTTAAACAAGCAATTACAAACATCCTCAAAACAAATGAAAAATAGAACATCTCAGCAAAGAAATAGAAGATAGAAAGAAGAAGCAAACAGAAACTTAGAAACTGATAAATACAATTACCCAAATATACAGACTGGAGCTTAACAACAGAATGGAAAGGATAGAGGAATGAATTAATGAACTTGAAGATAGAACAATATGAGCTGTCCAATCTAAAAAACAGAGATAAAGTGGCTAAGAAAGGTAAAACTGAACAGAGCTTCAGGGACCCATGGTACCTATAACAAAATATCTAACAGTGGAGTCCCAGGAAGAGAAGAGAAAGAGGGCAGAGTGGGAAAAGTACTTGAAGAAATAATAGTGAAGCCATTCAAATTGAAAAGAACAATTATCTCTCTTCATAGATGACATGATCTTATATGTAGAAAACCCTAAAGATTCTACACAAAAAAATTGCTGCAACTAAGAAATCCAGCAAAGTGGGAGGATATAAAATTAACATGCAAAAGTCAGTTGTGTCTCTATACACCAACAGGGAACAATCCCAAAAGGAAACTGAGAAAACATTTCCACTTATAATAGCATCTTACAGAATAAAAGAATTAGGAATTAACTTAACCAAGGAGGTAAAAGACTTATACACTGAAGACTATAAAACATTGCTGAAAAAAAATTAAAGACATAAACAGAATAACATTCCATGTTCATGACTGAAAGAAAATTTTGTTGTCAATACTACCTAAAGCAGTCTATAGATTCAGTGCAACCTCTGTCAAAATCCCACTGAGTGTTTTTTAGAAATGGAAAAATCCATCCTAAAATTCATATGTAACCTCAAGGGACCCCAATAACATAACATTATTGAAAAAAAAAAAAGTTGGAGGACTCACACTTTCTGTCTTCAAATTTTACTGCACAACTACAATAATCAAAACAACATGGTACTGGCATAAAGACAGCCATATAGGCCAATGAAATAGAATAGAGAGCCCAGAAATACTCTCTCACATACATGTCAAATGATTTTTGACCAGGGTGCCCAGACCACTCAGTGGGGAAAGGACAGTCTATTCAACAAATGGTGTTGGGAAAACTGGACATCCACATGCAAAAATGAAGTTGGACCCTTACCTAAGACTATCTTAAAAAAATGTAATGCATGGATTAAAGACCTAATATAAGAGCTAAAACTATAAAACTCTTAGAAGAAAACATAGAGGAAAAGCTTCGTGAGATTGGATTTGGCAATGATTTTTTGAGATATGACACCAACGGCACAGGCAACAAAGAAAAAATAGACAAATTGAACTTCATCAAAATTAAAAATGTTTGTGCATCAAAGGACTATCAACTATCAACAGAGTAAAAAGGCAACCCACAGAATGGAACAAAATATTTGCAAATCACATATCTGATAAGTGATTAATATCCAGAATATAGAGAGAATGCCTAAACTTCAATAACAATATCAAAACAACCTAATACAAAAATGGGCAGAGGACTTGAACAGCCATTTCTCCAAAGAAGATATACAAATAGCCAAAAAGCACATAAAAAGATGCTTAATATTAGGGAAATGCAAACCACAACCACAGTGAGATATTACTACTCACCCACTAAGATAGCTATTATTTAAAACAAAACAAAACAGACAAAAAACCCTGAAAACAACAGGTATTAGTATGGATGTGGAGAGAAACTGGAACCCTTATGCATTACTGGCAGGAATGCAAAATGGGGCAGCTACTGTAGAAAAATGGTATAGCAACTCCTCAAAAATATGAAACAGAGGATTACTGTTTGATCCAGCAATTCCACTTCTGGGTATATACACAGAAGAACTGAAAGCAGGGAGTTGAACTGGTATGTGTACACCAGTGTTCACAGCAAGCATTATAAACAATAGCTAAAAGGTGGAAACAACCTAAATGTCCATGGACAGATGAATATATAAACAAGATGTGGAATATACATACAATGAAATATTATTCAGCCTTAAAAATGAAATTACATGGATGAACCTTGAAGACATTATGCTAAGTGAAATAAGCCAGTCACAAAAGGACAAATATTGTATGATTCCACTTATATGAAGTACCTAGAGTAGTCAAAAACATAGAGACAGAAAGTAAAATAGTGGTAACCAGGGGCTGGAGAGAGAAGGGAATGGAGAGTTATTTAGTGGGTACACAGTTTCAGTTTGAGATAACACAGAAGTTCTGGAAATGGATAGTGGTAGTGGCTGCACAACAATGTGAATGTAATTAATGGCACTGAACACAAAAAATTCACCTGCAGATTCAAGAAACTAAGTGAATCCAAATAAGAAAAATCCAAAGAAATGCACATCAAGACTCATCCTAGACAAACTTCTGAAAACTAAAGACAACAAAAATATCTTAAAAGCAGCAGGAGAAAAATGACACCTTGCCTATAGGAGAAAAATAATTTGAGTTACAGTGGCTTTCTCATTAAAAACCATAGAGTCCAGACAAAAGTGGCACATTTTTTAAGGACTGAAGGAAAAGAACTGTTAAGCTAAAAACCTGTATTCAGCAAAATAGCCTCCAAGAGTTTAGGGGAAATCAAATCATTCTCAGATGAAGGAAAACTAAGAGAATTTGTCACCAGCAGACCTATTCTAAAAGGATCGCTAAAGAAATTCTCTAAACAGAAGGAAAATAATAAAAGCAGGAATCTTTGAACATCAGGAAGGAAGAACATGGTAAGTGAAAATAAGGGTAAATAAAATAGACTTTTATTCTCCTCTTGAATTTTTAGATAACTTTTAACAGTTAAAATTTATAACACTGTCTTCTGTGATTCTAAATGTATACAGTGGAAATACTTAGGATAAGTATATTTAACAAGTATATAAGTCTATATATACACACACACGCAAATACACTCAAAAACATTACAGAATAGAATTCTTAAAAAAGTAGTAATCCACTGGAAATGCAAGAGAAAGAAAATAGAAGCAAGAAAAAAACCAGAATAAACAGAAAAAAATTTTAACTGGCAGACTTAAAACCTTAATATATGAATAACCACATTAATTATGCAAAGTGAGCTAGGTAAAAATGTAAACTATCTAAAATACTAATTAAATGACAGAGATTATTAGAATGGATTTTTTTAATGACCCAACTATATGCTGTCTGTAGGAAACTCACTTTAAATATAGTGATACAGGCAGGTTGACAGTAAAAGGACGGAAAAAGATATATCTTGAAAACACCATTCATCAAAAGAAAGCTGGAGTGGCTATATTAATATCAGGTAAAGTAAGACTTTAGAACAAAGAAAATGTTGCTAAAGACAGAGAAGGACATTATATAATGAGATAAAAGGTCAATTTACCAAGAATACATAGCAATTCTAAATGTGTATGCACCAAACAACCTAGTTGCAAAATGTGGGAAACAAAAACTGATCGAACTAAAAGGAGAAATATACAACAGACATATGGATACGAGTATACCTGGGGACATCAACACCCCCTGTCAACAATGGACAGAACAACTAGACAGAAAATCAGCAAGGATACAGAAGACTTTAACAACACCATCAACCAACAGGATGAAATTGACATTTATAAAACTCCACCCATCAGTAGCAAAATGCACTTCTTTTCAAGTACCCACAAAACATATACCAAGAAGGACTGTATTCTGGGCCGTAAAACAAGTCTCAGTAAATGTAAAAGGATTTCTGTCTTACAAAGTAAATTCTCTGACCCCAGTGGAGTTAAATTACAAATCAATAACATGATATTCTGAAACAAAATCGAACCTGTATCTCCTAGCTCTGTGTCTGGGACTTGGTTTGCCCGTACAATTTATCTAGTCCAATCTCCTCATTATTCAAGTGAGGAAACCGAAGCTCAGGGAGGAGACATGACACCTTTAAGGTCTCTCAGGTGCTCAATAAATATGCATTGGATTGATGATTAAACACAACAACACAACAGCAACTCTTTCTGGAATAGCTACTCCCACTGGAAGGCACACACCTGAGCTCACCACATCTGTAACCCCTTCTGGGGTCCCTCCTCTGCACCCCCCAGCACCTTACATCTCTCTTTATCACACACTGTCCTGCTATAATCCTATTTCTTGGCAGTGCCAGAGCTCCTCCCAGGGTAAGAGCCAAGTCTTATTCATTATAGCTGCTTAGACAATATTTAGTGTATGAATGGATAGATTTTTTTTTAATGAAAGTTTGCCTCCCAGGAGGATAGGTCCTTCTAGCGGATCCTATACAAGGTGTAGAGCACAGCGGAGTCAGCAAGAGTGCTGGGAGGTCAGGAAGGTCATCAAAGGTTTTGAGACATACTGCTGCCCTTTGTGAAGGGCTTGCTGTGGCTCTGGAGCTGCTTGATGAGCTGAGGGTCTGTCTTCTTACATGCCCTGCTTTGGATGCCCCAGCCCATGCCCACCTCCCACCACCCCTCTGCTCTGCTTTCATCCTGAGAGGGGGCAGAGTAAGAAAACTTGCCTGCATTTTTCCCTCTTGTGATCTGATTCCAGGGGTTTTTATCATGCATACATTCCTTTTCCCTCTGATTTTTATCCGTATTTAACTCCTGCTTGGGGAAGTCATTTATTGGATTCCCTCAGGCTTTTGGTAGAGAGTATATGAGATCCTTGATAAGCTTAATATATTTTTATTAAAAATTAATAAGAAAGCTATATTGTTTGCAACTTTAAATCATAATTTGATTTAATTCATTTTATTTAATATATGACCACAATTCTAAAATTACTTAAAAAAAAAAAAAAAAAGCTGTGATGAGATTGAAATCAGTTCTGGGGACCCTGTCTTTTAAAGACCGTATCTTTACTCGTGAGTGAACCATGCCTGTCACGTGGCAGACAATCTGTGCTTCCGTTTCTCATGTGACATTTAGAGTCAGTACACGGGGGCAGCAACCCCCCTTGAAAGCTTCAAATAGGTCCTCTGTGGAAGATTACGTGCAGGCTCTTTTTAAATGCTACCATTAAAAAAATAAAATTTAATGGAAAGAGATAAGATTTTCCCAGCACAGGCCAGCTCTGATTTTATATTTCCTTAATCTGTTTTACATACTGCTGCAGGAAATTAAACCAAAATTGTTCTCTCTGACATGTGCATGGGTGGCGGTTGGGAGGGGCTGAGAGAAGGGAAACACAGAGCTACAGGAAACAATTGTTCTGTTTTGTCAGAGATTTATTGTAACTTTGTTTTGGGAGGCGGAAACCTTTCTCATCTTCTTGCTGGGCTGAGGGGCTGTGGCCCCTGCCATGGACAGCCAGCCTGTGCTGACAGCTACATAGGGCTCCTTCCTACATCACTGAGAACTGCTGCTCCAGCTCACCTGTAGGCCCAGGTAACATCCAGGACAAGGACCAGACATCCTGCCTGACCAGGTCTGAGTTTCAGCTTCCTATACACCCAACCTGACATATTACTCACACACACAAGGAGGACACAGTCATCACCATATTTCACACATTACTAAATCCTGTTTCTTTCTTTTCTTTCCCTTCTTTTCTCTTTTACCCCACCCGTCACTCAGAGAAAATTACAGTGCTTACTTGTTAATCATATTTGTATTTGGTTTTACCTTCCAGACAAATGATATGGATTTTTTTCCAGTTTCTTCAAATTGGTCCTCAGCTCCCAGCTACGCCCATTTCCTCTCTCCTTCTAGCCATCCCTGTGGACAGGATCCTCTAATCTTAGTATCTCAAAGCCTACACATACACACCCAGGGGTTGCCTACCCTGTTCCACTTTTGCTTCTGGTGCTGCATTTACCACCAGATAAGAGAATATAGGTCACAACCAGCAGCATCTTGACTTGGAAGACCTTCATGGCCCCTCAGGGTGTCTCAGAAGCCACATCTTGGAGGCCCTCCAGGACCTCTTCTTGGTCACTGAAGACTGCAGGTGGAAGCTGCCAGTGCAGTCACCCTGGGCCACCTCTCAGGCCCAACATGAGAATATTGGACCAGATGGTCTTTATGGCCCTCCCGCAAGGAAGCAGGCTGGGAGGTGTGGAAGTGAGGCCTGGGGAAGGCCAGGCAGCTTCCCTTCCTGGCTGTGGCTCTGCAGTTCCTGAAGGGCTGCAGGGCCGGAAGGCTCCTTCTGACGGTCA
The DNA here is from genome assembly GCF_030028045.1 of Hippopotamus amphibius kiboko. Classification (NCBI taxonomy): domain Eukaryota; kingdom Metazoa; phylum Chordata; class Mammalia; order Artiodactyla; family Hippopotamidae; genus Hippopotamus; species Hippopotamus amphibius. Next base: position 147,252,203 of record NC_080188.1, read on the forward strand.
GGCACCTGCCCTGCTGTGGGATGAGCAGGAATGCACGGGAAGACATCAGATTAGCCACAATTAACTTTGGCTCTTGAGGGGTAGGCCTTATTCTTAAAGCTGTAAGGGAGAAGAAAGTGCAATGTATGACTGGAAGAAAGGCAGCGAGGAAGGAAGCTGGAGCTATAATACATTTGAAAACATGCAGATCGACCTTACTGTGTCAGAGTGATATGAAGATGACTGTCATGTAGTCTCTGAGTCAAGTCCCTGAGAAGCACAGAACATTCTCCAGGTGAGAAGTCTGGAGGAGTACAACAAGGAGGACAAAGAGAAGCTGGTCTGGGAGTTCTGAGAAACAAGGCCAGGCCTTCACCCAACAGAGGGCTGCAAGGGGCAGGGAGGGCGAGAGCCCTTGCAGGTCAGGCTGGCCTTTCTCCAGCTGACCTGTCTATGGGGTGGGACAGAGTGTTATTTCTCTTTCTGCAAAGAGCTTTTCAGGCAGTGCTCCTGGCACATTCACCCTCCTTTGTCAGATCACAAGTACATCTGGCCCTCTGTTGAGTAGAAGGGAAGAGAATATCTAGGCACCTTTTGAGTGAATTTCCCATGAAGGGCTCAAAGCATCTCTCCAGTGTCTCTTTACAACCGTGCTCTCACACAGGCTCCTGCCTCAGACCTTGAGATATCTAGAACAGCAGAGGACCAGGGGAGTGAGGTGGGGCGGAGACAGAAGACATTTGTTCCCTGAATGGCATCAAACATTTGTTGTTGATTTTCTGCCTAGAGGCATCTCACTGAGCCTGGCTGCCTCCAAAGTAGGGGCTACTCCCAACTTCTCCCCTCTATCTCGAACACCCCTCACCCCACCCTCCTCGACCTCAGGACTTGCTTGCAGATGCTGTGCACCTCCAGGGCAGATCCACTCAAGTTAATAAGAACCAAATCCCCACGGCCCTGACTCTCCATCACAGCCACCTGCTGGTTTTCCAGCTGGGATGTCATGGGTGATGGATGAGCAGAGCTCTTTTTCCAGGCTAGGACACCAGAGCCTGAGGTGGTGGGCCTTTCTTTCCCTTCCTCTTTTTTCTCTCTCTCAGCAGCTAAATCTAGACCCCTCTGTCTGCCTGTTTTCCTTTACCCTAGCTGAAGGAAACATTTTTAAGGGGCAGAAAAGCCAGGAACACAGGCCAAAAGCACTCCTAGTCCTGAATACTTTGCTTCTTCCACCCTCAGGTTTCCTCCTCAGTAGAATGAAGGAGTGCTCTGTGGCTCTAAAGTCTCTATGGCTTTAAAGATGTTCATACCCAGGAATCCCATCTCCAGGAATTTATCTTAAGCAAATATTCAGCCAAGGCAAAAAAGTCCAATGCTAGAAGGTCTACATCATAACAAAAAATTGGTAGTGATCTAAATCTCTAAGAGTAGAATTGTACACAGCCATTAAAATGATAATTATGTTGTCTGTAAGTTACCACTGAATAATAAATAGTTGTTATTACTGGGTGAGAGCTTACTCTATCAGTTGTTCTCAACCCTGAGGGCATGTTAGACTCTCCCCAGCCCAGGCCTCACCCCTAGAGGACAGGCTTCAGTTGACCACGTGTGGGGTCTGGGCACTGGTGTACCTTTGAAAGCCCCAGTTGACACTACTGTGCAGCCAAGGCTGAGAGCGTGTACTGCATGCCAGCTACTCTTCTGCCTAACAGTGCTTAACAGCCCCAGATCTTTACCGATCTCCTGAGGCGCACTCACGTTGAAGCCAGTGTGTCTGGTGCCCTCCCATTTAGAGGCCCCCAATTTGGGCAGTGCGGGATGATACTGATTATCTCTAAGTTTTGCAGAAGTATTTTTGAGAATATTCTGGTTATTTATTGCTCTATAACAAACCATTGCAAAACTTAGCAGAGTAAAACCACCAGGCTTTTATTATGCTCACAGATTATTTAGATCAGGAATTCAAATGGATCACAATAGGAGTGGGTTGCCTCTTTTCCATTGTGTCAGCTGGGAAGATTGGAATCTGGCTGTCTTCTGGCTGATAGCTGAAATAACCTGGAAGCTTCTTTATACGTATTTCTGGTGTCTAGGCTAAGATGGACTCAGCTAGGAGTATCAACCAGAGCATCTACACTTGGCTTCCCCATGTGGCTTGGGCTTCCTCACAGCATGGAAGCTCATGGCTCCAGGAGCCTGCATACTAGTGAACAAAGAAAAGGATGCATGGCCTTTCTGACCTAGCTTTGGAAGTCAGTAGCATTAATTCCATCATACTCTATTATTGAAGTGGTCACAAACCCATCCAGATTTCAGAAATAATTTGGAGGTAGAATTGGCAAGATTTAGTGAAGACTGAACATGGGGCGTGAAGGCAGGGACTGTCAAAATACCAGTGCTATAAAAAGAATACAAAAATTATACGTGTACATTACATGTATCACAGTGCATGTAGATGAGAATTAAATGCTGCATGCAAAAGTGAAAATTTATTTTAAGGCGTAGCAGCATGGTAGTTCATCTTTAATATCACTTAATCATTTTAGTAACTCTTCTTACCTCTTTAACTACCTACACCAAACCTAAGCTTCAATAATCCCTGAAGATCATTGCTGGACACCAGGCCCAGCATGACTCAAGTGGTAAGTCTCCTTTCCAGGCACCACAGTACAAAATCACCCTGTCACTTCATTTCTAGCCTGGAGAACCACTATGCTGCTCACACTGTAGACTGCGGGTTTCTTTGGGCTCCTGGTGCCACAGGACCTGCCTAAGTTGGGGATCTAATCTGTCTTCTCTTCCCTTTAGGCTTTTGATATTATGAGAGTGACACATGGCAGAGAGCACAGCCTGATTGAAGATTTGATTCTACTTTTAGAAGAATGCGACGCCAACATCAGAGCACCCTAAGGGAACCCTGCAGAGGGAGAGACAGCTTATACCTTATTGAATGCCTTATTGAGGTCATACACTCTATATTTTGTTTGTTGGCTGAACCTCCCCTATTGGAAATGCTGTTCTGTATTTACTTTGGTAAATAAAGGCAGACATATGGTTTGCACACCACAAGAATCCTTAGTTATAGAGAAGCACAATTATAATAAATATAAAAAATTTGGTTGAAAATACCATCTGGTAATTGTTTTCTTTGCTTACTCATTGGTAATGTTAATGTTTAAGATCTCAATATTAAGATAGAAAATCCTATTAAAAGCATAGCAGAATAAGTTGTAACTGTCTCCTTGGATATACGGAGGGATAGTTGGATAAAAATCAATGTTTTCACATTTGCTTCCAAGCAAAAACTTAATGTCTGTTTTGGCAAGAAGCAAGATTTTCAGATGTTGTCTTCACTGCTTGTGGTAAGTGATATGTGTGTCCATTATTCACTTCCAAATACATTTCCAACACAAGAAGTTTTATTCTAAATCGTACAAAGACGTCATGTTAGGTTTTATTAGAAAAGGATAGGAGGTCTTAACGGAAAAGAAAAAAATGTTTTTTGTTTGTCTCACGGCTCTTTGTGTAACTCATTCTGAGCATTTTATAACCCTTTGCGTATGTCATGCTTTTTGGGAGGGAACTTTTTTCTGTAATTCTCTATGTCTAAGGTTCAACCATGTGATCCACATAGGACGGGGCTCCATTATCCTGCAGGAAGCAGGGTTCTAGCATCCCAGCTCAAATCAGGCTTGCTTTCTTTTCTTTTCTCTTGCTATTATTCCCCAATTCTATGGCCTGCTTTTCCACGTTCTGCTTCAGACAAACACAGAAACCTTCTCTTTTCCTCTAGCAAATAAAAGATAACTCCTTTTATGGCTCAGTGATCCTGTAAGCAGTTTAGTCCCTCCTGCTTAGAGAAGACTCTGGTAGTAATGAAGCCCTTGGATTCCTGTAACTGGCAGGATTCTTAGAGAGCCTCCAGTTACCCACACCTTATTTTACAAGCAAGGAAATGAGATACAGGGAGTGGTGGCAGAATCCGGAGCAGCAACTCGTGTTCCTTCAGGAGCCTCCCCCATGCTCATAGAGGGAGTGGCATGTCCTCCAGCCACATGGCCGCACTGCGGCAGCAGCCATGTCAGAATGACACATGGACGTCTGGTCGAGCCAGAAGGAACCAACCTCATTTCGCAGCAGAGAAAGCAGACGCCTGGAAAGTGGCGTCCATGTGAACACCTGGTGGTCACTGTGATCACTGAAACGTGCCCAGTCTCCTGCATGCTGATGAGTTCCGCGTTTCATCAGCTTGCTTGGCTTGAGCTCCTGTCCACCAAGTATCAGGCGCCTCTAAAGCACACAGTGTCTCTAATAGCCACAGTAGCACAACAAAGTAGGTGTCTGGAAGCCCATTTTATAAGTGAGGAAATGGAGGCCTGGAGTGAGGTGTTCTGGGATCTCTCATGATTTACGTGACCTTGAGAGAGCGACTGAATCTCAGTCTTTTTTGAGAGACCGGTTCTACCCCATTCAACAAGTATAGAGTGAAGGGTTATTGTGTTTTTAGGAAAAAGAGACAGAAAGACTGAATAAGATGTGCTCCTTGTCCTCAAAATGCACTGTCTGATATAGTATTTATATCAGTTAGCTTTTACTGTATAACAAACTACTCCAAGATAACACTTTTGTTCACTTTTCTGTACGTCAGCAATTTGGATGGGACAATTGCTTCTGGTCTGGCCCAGGCTCCACATGTCCCTGCCCTTGTGAAGTCCCACTGCAAAGCATGGGTGTGTGGAGAGGAAGACGCTGTGGCCATGTAGACGGTCCACCACAGCAGCCCTTGCGCTATTTTGGCATTGTGGAACATTTAGTGATTTTAATGAAATCCATACACCTCGGCTTGGCTGACCTCGGCTGGGTGTGCTCACTGTCTGCAGTTGCTGGTGGGTCAGCTGGGGAAACAAGGGTGACTGGGCCGTGCAGCTCCCTGGGCTAGCCCAGCCTTGTTCACATGGCAGCAGGGGTCCAGGAAAGTAAGCAGGCAAGCCCCAAAGTGCAAGCACTTTTCAAATCTGCTTGGGTCACATTTACTAATCTCCCATGGGCCCAAGCCAATCACAATGCCAGCCCAGAATTAAGGATGGATAGACTCCTCTCAGTCAGAGGGGCTACAAAGTCCATTGCAAGGGCACGGATCCGGGGAGAGGAAGACATGGTGGCCACTTATGCAGTCCACCATGGCATCCCTTAAGCTATCTGGTGTTATGGAACATTTAATGAATTTGATAAAATCCACAGGCCTTTCTAGAAAAGCACATACATATGAGCAATTTGCTAGTTCACATTTGCTTGTAGGATCAGGGATTCTTGAACTCCCTTCGGACCATCCGTGGATTCCCTGGGGTCCTTCACCTAATGAGAAGGGGACTTGCTGCCTTTCAAAAACACTGTGAATTGTATTGGTTCCTAGTTTTTAATTCATTGGGAAAAGAAAAAGGCCATAACAGCAGGTGGAGGTAGTAACTCACATGCCAAATAAGCAGAGTTCAGTGATAGAGCCCCATGTTTGCCAATTTTCTGAACAAAAGTTATCAGTCAGTGATGATTCTGGATTGAGAGATTTGAGTTCCTGCCTCCTGGAGAAAGCCTGATAGGCTTTTAGATCTCTCTCAGCTCACCTCCAATTTTCTGAGAAAAGGGCCCTTCAAAGGAAGGGGCCCAGCTTGCACCAACTTTTAACAGAAAGCAAACGTTTAAGCAATGGTAAACATTTACCAAACAACTCTACAGCAAAATAATTTCAGAGAAGGGGAAAGGAGATGGAGAATATAATTTAAAATCCATGTCACCAGGGGCTGACAATTTATGGCTGCCCCAGCCTCCATGACTGCTATTTCATTAATCCATAGTCATTGTAGCGGCAGGCTTTTTTCACATCAGTAACTTGACGCCATTAGTTGCTCCTCTGGGATGAGAACACATTTAAACTGAAAATGAACACGCTGGGCATAATTTATAGCCATGCCACGTGAATGCCAAGGGAGCAGAGGAGGAAGGCTGCCTGGGAAGCCTGCTCACTATGAGAGTGCAGAACAGGCTTCGTCTAGCCAAGCAAGAGCGCCGGGAGGGTGGAGAGGGCGGCCATCTACTGATGAAGCCAGACAGCCACAAACCACAGAGGCCCCTCAGTCAAGCTTCACTGCAGGGTTGAAAGAGAAATTCCGTACATGGGAACCGCCCCACCCCCCCACCCCGAGTTATGCCTTGAAAATTCTTTTCTGGCCCAACCAGGAGATGTTATACTCACTCAGAGCAGCCCATTGGGATTCCACAGGGACATGGTTTTCAGCATTGTCTGTGGAGCAGCATAAAATCCTATGACAAGGAATCATTGGCAGCAGCTTTGGCAAAACACCAGAGCCCTGCTTTTGCCTGAGCTCTGAAACAGATCAAGCGGTTGAGAAAGCCCAGCAGTACCATGCCCAAAGTGGAACACTCGAGCTTTCTGAGGTTTGTAAACATCAAAATACTATTGGCTTAGCTAATATATTCAAAACCAATTCAAAATATATGAAATCTCAATTCTCTGCTCTTCCTACTTAGCTTAGTTCCATCATCACCCTTCTATCCTTCAGCACAGAAACTCGAGTCACTGACTCTTCCCTTGTCCTTTATCAGAGGAATAAGTTCTGTCTATTCAGCCTCTGAAATGCTTTTTTAAATTTCAGCCATGTTTATCTTATCCATTTCCAGGCTCTTTGCAGGCCCCAGCACCTCTGCAAAGACTTCCTCACTGACCTCGCTTGCTGTCCCTCCATTCCCTGTCCTCCATCTAGCTGCCAGTCATCTCCCCAAAACATCTACTTCATCATTTCCTCATATAACTCCTCTGCTCAAAAACTTACAGTGGCTTCCCACTGCCACTGCATGCAAAGCCTAATCTTCAGATTGGCATTGATGGTCTCTACCAAATCTTACACTTACTGATCCGCATGTGAACCTGCCAACCTAGCTGGAACCACCCCCACCCCTACTCCGAGCTTCTGAATTATGCCCTCCTCTTTATCAGTTCCTTATTTTGTTCATACTGACTATACTACCTTTCTTCTCCATCTATTTAAACTGAATCCATTCTCAAAGGTCCAGCCCAAGCCTCCTTTTTCCTTTGAAAAAAAAAAAAAAAAAAACAATTATAGTCTATAAGCAGAATTATTTTTTGATGCTCAAGTTGTATCAGCCTTGGCTACTGGGATTGTCTTCAAGTTGGATCCTGTGTCCCATGTGTTGTGATTTGAGAAACACTTTTTTACTTTAGCGTGCAGCTTGCTTTATTCTAGGCTCACTTTACACTTTTGCACTCTAGACCTGGAACTAACCATTCTCGAAGCAGCTCTGGTTTTTACCACTAAGGAATGGTATTTAGAAGCCCTGATCCAGGCACTGTGTTTGCTTATTGCTCCTAGGGACTCACAGCTTTCTAGGCCTTTTTAAAATTGTGAGCTCACATTGATACCACCAATTAAAATCCAGCATCTGGAGTATTCTTCCTCTTCCTCCTTCCATATTTGCACGTCTCTCGTACACACAAAATAGTTCTGAAATTATGACTACAACCACTATTAACAGCAAACCTACTAAGTGAAATTTAAGATTCTTTTCTAGTGCTTTTTGTTCTTAGGCAAAAAAGGTTGTATTTTCAGAATACTACGTTTAAAAATTATTTGAATTAAATTTTCCTGTGTGATTATGTAATCAATTTGATATCCAATTAGATTTGTTTGTTTCTTTTTTAATTCAACTTTAGGGTTTGCCCCATTATTAACTTATGCTGGTATATAAATATCAATATATTAATGTATATTATATTTTGCTATTACAAATAATGCCACAGTGAGAAACCTTCTACCTATGTTTTTTAGATATTGCTAGAGATATATCTTCAGAGTGATTTCCTAAAAGCAGAATTGCTGAGTCAAAGGATAAATGTACATGTAATTTTATTAGGTACTGTCAAATTTACCTTGAGAGGGGTTATATAATAATGCCTGTTTCCCCTCAGCCTTGCCAACAGAGTGGATTCTTCTGATAGGTGAGAAATGGTATCTCTGTGTAGTTTAAATTTGCATTTTTCTTATTAGTGAAGTTGGATGTCTTCAAATATTTAAAGGCCTTTTGCCTATCTTTTGTAAACTTTTACATGTCTTTTGTCCATTTTTCTATCAGATTTTTTTAGGGTTTTTTTTCTTCTCGATCTTTATATATTAGGGAGATTTTCCCTTTATAATATTTAATCTCTCAGCTTGTCATTTGCTTTTTGACTTTGCTTTAATTTTCTGCCGAGTTCCTTTGGTTAGGATTTTCAAAGACATTTCATCACTCTACTCCATGATAAACCAGCTTCCAGTTATAAAAGTAAGCACCACCAACCTTCCTCACATGGTTCTTGACTCTTAACAATTCATGAGTTGACTTGATATTTTAAAATTCATTTCTTCTACTACCCATTCTGTGATCTTCTTGTCTTCAGTCAGCACCTTGCCTTGTCAAGATTCTTTACCTGGTGAAATGATTCAGATTTTCATTCCTGAACCATCTGGGTCCTTAGTGGTTTTGCCTTTGTGGGTTGCTTCAATCTTCATTAAACTAGATATACAGCTACTAAGATGCACTTCAGAGAATCCCCTGCATTTAGACATGGTCCTCCTTCACCCCATTGTATAGTAGCAATTTGATATTGAGATCAATCAGTACAATCAGATCAGTAATCTGCTTCTCCTGTTGATTCAGATGTATGAAGAACCCCAAATGGGGTTCATACATGGCAATCTCAGTTCCCATAATAATGGAGCCACTGTTGCATTCCCTGGAGGAGTCATTTCTCCCTTAGAAAGGAAGAATGATTTTATAAGACAGGAATGATTTAAGCCATTGCATTTAATGCAGCAGACCCAGAAGTCACAGGAATAGGAAGCAAAAATCTGCAAATGCATTATTAACTGTAATTGTGAGAGAAAACTATTTATATCCCAAAATGTGAAAGATAAATGCCAACCTAGTATATTAAAAGTAAATGTAGAATAAGGACTGTAAGTTTCCCAAATTGTGTTTCCTATGAACACTTTCTTAGGAAGCTACTGGGTGATTTTAGTACTCTAATTTTCTCATCTTGTCTCTTTCTCTTTCCTATTTTCTATCTTTTATATTTTTGTTTTACTTTATGAAAGATTTTCTCCATTTTAAGTCTCAAATTTTATAGGAATTTTTTTCACTTCTGCTAGCATAATTTTTTTAACTTTCAAGAGCTCTTGTTTTATTTTCCAATGTTCTTTTTAAACAGGGTCTTGTTCTTGTTTTATGGATTCAGTATCTTAGCTCTTTAAGGATACTAATGATAGTAGGGAGAAGGTTGATTTATTTTTCTCTGCATAATTTGTTTCTACCAGATTACCTTTTCGTTTGTTTTATTCTCTATCCTTTATATAATATTTTTTTCTCAAATATCTGGTGACCATTGGCTATCCATTCATAATGTAGAGTAAGATTCCATAAAAACTGATTGGAGACATTATTGCTTCTGATTATGGAATGCTGAGTTTTGTGGCACAACTCTCTCATCAGCAACAATGAAAAATGCCAGGGGAAAACACAAGAATAACTTTTAAAACACCAAAGAGATTAAGGAACACTGAGGAACTTCAAGGTTAATTTTTGGATGAAAGCCTGTAACAGAGAGGTTAGTGAACTATTAGATATCAGAACCAAAGCTGCTTGTTCACTAAAGGCATCTGTCAGTGCCGCATACTTGGATTTCAGAGGCTGTATGGGGAAAAGGGGACAGAAATTAAGTCTCATGAAATCCCCAAAGTGGTAAGACTTAAAAGAGATTCTGTTTATATTGAACTGAGACCCCAAAAGGCTAAATACTTATTGTAAGGGGAGATAGGCTCAGGAATCTCTTCATGTTGAAAAGAACAATAAATAAAAAATGAAAGGAAAGGGGAGGCAAAAAGAAGACTCTGTAACACTAGTGCCTAAAGACCAGACCTTATGTGAATTTACTATCCAAGCAGACAAAATCTGGGTTGACCAAAGAGCCTCGGGTTGTGAACTCTCTTGGGGTGATTCTCAGCTGATAACGTCCCCAAATCTCTGGCAGAAACAAATGAAAAACCTCACTGGAGAAGGGTACATTCATCCTTGGCCCTCATTTCTCAAGGTCAGTGAATGACCAGTAATCAGGAACTCGAGAACAAAGGTGATGTGAATGTGTACCAGGAAAACAACAAACAAGCAGCAACACACTCACATTCCAAATACAGAAATATCATACATGTATTTTAAAACAATTACATTTGCTATTTAAATTTAAAAATGATAGATTTTGGGTCTTCCCTGGTGGTGCAATAGTTAAGAATCCGCCTGCCAATGCAGGGGACACGAGTTCAAGCCCTGGTCCTGGAAGATCCCACATATTCCAGAGCAACAAAGCCCATGCACAACAACTACTGAGCCTGTGCTCTAGAGCCTGCGAGCCACAGCTACTGAGCCCATGTGCTGCAACTATTGAAGCCCGTGTGCCTCAACCCCATGCTCTGAGATGAGAAGACTCTGCAATAAGAAGCCCACGAACCACAATGAAGAGTAGCCCCTGCTCTCTGCAACTACAGAAAGCCAGCATACAGCAACAAAATGCAGCCAATAAAGAAAAAATAAATAAGTAAATTAATTAATTAACTACTTTAAAAAATGATAGATTTTTAAACTACAGAGAATAAGGAATAAGTGAAATAGTATATTTGAAAAAGAATCATACAGATTCTATAGATAAAAAATACAATAATTGAAATGAAAACTAGTGGACACACTTGGCAGCAAATTGGTCAGAGTAGAAGAAAAAATTCATGGACTGGCAGATAGGTCAGAAGAAATGATCCATAATGCAGCACAGAGAGAGAAAAATATGGAAAAAAAATAAATAAGTGAAAAGATGAGGAGGGAATAGTAATAAGGTCTACCATACACTTGGTCTGAGACCAATAAGGATAGAAGAGTAAAAATATGCAGCACATAATGGTTGAAAAGATTTGAGCACATAATGCTCAAATTTTTGGAAATTTTTCCAAAACTGATAAAAGCACTAATGCACAGATTCAAAAATCCAGTGAATTTCAAGCATGATAAATAACAAGAAATTCACAACAGGTACATCATTGTGAATTTAATAAAAATTTAAAAAGAGAAAATCTTAAAAGCAACCAAAGTAAAAAGGCAGAGTACCTTCAAAAGAGTGCCAGTTAGATTCACAGGTGATTTCTTATCAGCACCACTAGAAGTCAGAAAAAATGGAATGCTGTTTTCAATTGATGAAAGAAAATAACAGTCACCCTAGAACATTAAACCCTGCAAAGGTATCTTTCAATAGTAAGGATGAAATGAAGACATTTAAAACCAAAATCCAGGAGAGCTTATTAAAAGTCCCTTACTGGAAAAAAACTGCTAAAGGATGTGCATGATGCAGAAGGAAAGCAATCACAGATGGAAGGTGAGAGTTGCAAGAAGAAATGGAAAAGAAGGAAAATGGTTATTATATGGACAAATATAAACAAAGTTTATCTTTATAAAAGAGTAATAATAATGTCTATTAGGGTTAAAAAAATGAGACATAAACACTAGATAACAATAAAATTACACAGGAGGGAGTAAATAATGTTGAAATGTTCTAAGTTCCTTGTATGGTCCAAATTGAGGGTAAAGATTTTTATTAACTTTATACTTTGATAAGTTAATTGTGCATGTTTTAATTTCTAGTCACCAAGAGGATAGAATCAGAGTGTATAACTTACAAATTCTTAGAAGAGAAAAAGGGAATGATTTAAAAATATACTCAGACATCTGTCATCAAAAGAGCAGAGGAGGGGGAGGTGGTGGGAGGCAGAAATTTTAAAATAAGAGGGAAATTTTAAGCAAAAAATAAGATATCAGATTTAAATCTAAATATATCAGTATTTACACTAAATGTAATTTAGTAAACAGAGTAAATATAAACATAGTAAATGTTTCCATTAAAATAATATCAAAGTGGATTTTTAAAGTCCAACCCTATGCTCTTAGAGACATCTAAACATAGGGATACAGAATTTTAAAGTAAAAGAAAAAGATATGTTATGCACACACTAACCAAAAGAAATCTGGTATGGCTATTAATAATTAATATAATATAATACAATATAATATACCTCAAGGCAAAAGGTGTTATTAAACATAGAGACATAAGTCAAGGTAAAATATTCAATCTACCAGGAAGATACACAATTCTAAAATTTGTAGACACATAATAATATAGCATTAGTATATATAAAGTAGAAATGCACAGAATTATTCATGGAAATAGACATATCAACAATCGTAATGAGATATTAACTCAAAGATCAAAGAAAAAATTACAACTGAAATACAAACGTATTCTAACTGAATGATAACAAACAAAAACTTGTAGGATCAGTAGTAGTTAATCAGATATAGAGAGTCCTAAGTAAATAGGCTAGAAGTTTTCTAAGGTCCTTGTATTGTTCAAGGAGAAAATTAGGCCAAAAATAATTGAGCTAAGAACCTATCTCAAGAGCTTAGAAAAAGCTCAGAAAATATACCCAACAAAAGTAGAAGGAAGGAAATGAGAAAGATGAGAGCAGAATTTGAGAAAACACAAAGTAAGCACAAAATACAGTGGATCAATAACAATAAAAAGTCTATGTTTTGAAAAGACTAATAAAACTGACACACCTCTGGCAAAATTAATGAAGAAAAATGAGAAACTACAAATATCTAGTATCAGAAATGAAAAGGGAACAGCAATCCAGATGCCTTAGCATTAAATAAGAGAATGTTTAACAACTTTATACCAAAATTCTTGAAAAGATATGTAAAATGAACAAATTCCTAGAAAAATACAACTTACCAAAGCTGAATCAAGAAAATTTTTTAAAATCTGAAAAATTACATAGCCACTAATGAAAAACAATGAACACTTTGTACTCTTTAATATTCTTTCTAAAAAGATAATGAAAAACTGAATTGATTTCACTAGTACATTCCACCAAAACATTTAAGCAAGAAAAAAATTCAACTGTTCACAATTTTGTTCCAAAGAAGAGAATAGTAAGGAATACTTCCCAACTAATTTACATGTTTTACCTTAGTACCAAAATCTGACCATACAGAAGGGAAACGCACAAACCAATTTCACTCAAGAACATAGGTGTAAGAATCCTAAACAAATATTAGCAAATCAAAGTTAGCAATACTTAATATACTGCTGAGCCAAAGTTAGCACAAATAAAAGAGATAATACATCCAGTAAATCCACTACATTAACACATTAGAGAGATGTTATCATGTGAACATCAGGATGCGCAGGAAAAGCATTTGATAAAATTCAACATCTTTTCATGATTAAATAAAATCTCAGCAAATTAATAATAGAAGGAAAATTCTTAAAAGGTGAAGGATATCTACAAAAACATATAACAAGCATCATACTTACTAGTGAACACTGAAAGTCTGCGTTTATTAGTGGATAAGTCCTGGAGATCTAATGCACAGTATAGTGAATACAGACAACAATACTGTATTATAATCATCAAACTTGCTAACAGACTAAATCTTAATTGTTTCCATCACAAAAAAAGAAATGATTATTATGTGATGTGATAGAGGTGCTAGCACTACATCAGATCAACATTTTGTACACCTTAAACTTAGACAATATGTCAAATATATTTCATTTAAAAAAAAGAAATATTCTATCAAGAAATATTTTCTCAGCATTGTAAAGGAGCTCCCAGCCAGCATCATAAGGTAAGAAAAAGAAATAAAAGATTTAAGAATCATTATTCATCATTATAATCACTATATCATTGTAATCATTAAAATTATATAGTAATCATATTATATATTATACATTATACAATAAATACAATCATATAAATAATAATATAACCATTATAATGATATAATTATAATCATTAATCATTTTAATCATTTTCTTAAACAAGGATTTCTCTCAAAATGATATGTGTACACATGGAAATCCAAAAGAACCTGCAAGTAAACTCTTAGAATTAAGTAATTTTACTTAAGTTTCTAGATAGAAAAAGTAATATAAAAGTCAATTCTATTTCAACATGCCAGCAATAAACAGAAAGTGAAATTTTACAAAGTATGCCATTTACAAATAGCATTAAAAAAAACTTAAGTACTCAGGAATAAACCAAATATGTGCAAGACTCTAAGGAAGAAAAAAATTTAACTTTATTGATAAACATTAAATAAAACTTCAATAGAGAGAGATGCCAAGTTCCTGATTTGGAAGACAATATTGTTAAGATGTCTACTACATTAATGATATCATGCACGTTAACTTGGTGAACAGTAAGTGGAAAGCACTGTCACTGATTTGGGAAGTCTGTATGTGCCAGAAAGTAAGAGATAAGCCCTCTCCAAAATTCAGAAACTCACTACAAAAGTGAAGTTTCTAAATTATAGTAATGTAGATGATTGGGGGTTATCCTCTTCAAAGTGAAATATGAGTTGTTGTACCTTACAGAACCTACCACTAAGAGAATGGCACAGAACGTGGTGGACTCCTTTGATTTTTGAGGTGGTATATACCACATCTGACTGTGTTCCTTGGATCCATTTACCAAGTAACCTGTTAGGCTGTCAGTTTTAAGTTGGACCAGAGCAAGAGAAGGCTCTGAGTAGGCCCAAGCTCCAGTGCAAGCTACGCTGCCACTTGGATATTTGAAGTCTTTGTGGAAAACAGCAATACTGCATGGAACCTTTGGCATTCATTCAAAAATCACAACGAAGAACCCTACAATTTAGGAGCAAAGGCACTCCCTCTTCTGCAGGTAATTTTTTTTTTTTTATAATTAGCATCTAGCTTGCAACAGAGCTGCCCAACATTTACTGGGTGTTATCTAATTAATCAAGACATCAAGTTTGGTATATGAAGATTTAATTCATCACCAAGTAGAAATGGTATATACAGTAATCAGGTGCAAATAATTCATAAAGGCACAAGTAAGTTGCATGAGGAGGTGCCTCAGGTTCCCATGACAGCCATTCTTGCTCCACTGCTGCCTCCATCAATGCATACTTTGGGTCTCATAGAGATTCTTTATGATCAGTTGACAGAGAAAATAAAAAATGGGTCTGGTTTACAGACTGTTCTTCATGACAGGCTGGCCTTAGCCAGAAGTGGACTAATGCAGTACTACAGCATCAAGACTGTTCCTGAAAAACAATAAAAGTGAATCCTCCCATTGGGCAGAACTTCAAGACCTATATCCGATTTTCCACCCTATCTAGATGAAAAAATAGCCTGAGGTACAAATCTACATTAATGCGTGGAAGTCGCTAATGGTTAGGCCATATGCTCAGGTGCTTGATAGAAATATTAGAAAACTGGTAACAAAGAGTTATAGGGAAGAGATATGTGGATGCACCTCTTGAAATGAGCAGAATATGAAGATATCTGTGTCCCATTTGATAACTCTTTAAAAGAGCATCTACTGCAAAGGTAGTTCTCAACAATCAACTGGACAGAATGATTTATTTGGGAATGTCAGCCAGTCTCTTTTCCAAGCCACCCTGGCATGTGGTCAATAAATTTATATCTGAAATGACATGTAGACAGTGACATTGATATATAAAGTGACGGAGACTCTTTATGAACTTAATAAGGTGGAATTCCTCTTACCAAGGATGATCTGGACAGAATGATCTGATTACTGAGGACTACCTTTGCAGCAGATATCTGCTCATTTCAAGAAGTACATCCACCTATCTCTGAGCCACTGCAGAATGCTCACTTTGCCAACAGTAGAAGCTGTTGCCAACAACACACACCCCCAAATTCCACCATTTCCTAGAGAGACCAGCCAGTCATCTGGAGACAGATTGAGGTTAATTTTATTGGATATTTTTCATTATGAAAGGGAAAATTATTTGTTCTTACTGGAGCAGAATATATATATTACACACACACACACACACACACTATAATCTATATTTATGTAAATATATATTTACATACTTATGTGTAAAATATACGTGTGTGTGTGTATTTGTATGATTAGCCTTCCTTCTCCATGAGTCTCTGCCAGAACCACTGTCCATGGACTCACATAATGCCTTATTTACTTTCCTGGTATCCTACACATTACTTCTGAGAAACTCATTTTGTAGCAAAAGAAGTAAGGTAACATGCTCAAGTCCATAAAATTCACCAGTCTTATCAAGTACCCTTATCATCTAGAAGTAACTGAGCTGATAGAATAGTATATGGTCTAATGAAGTTTCAGTTAAAACACCAATTTAGAGATAAGCCCAGGATGCTGGGTACTGTCCTATGGCTGTGGTTTGTGCTTTGAATTAGTGATCAGTATGTGATTCTCTTAGAGAAGACTTGGTGAAAAAAACACACTTAAACATCTATTTTCAAGCCATGAAGTTACAAAAGACTAGCATGAGATGCTTAACAAACACATTAATAAATATTAACAAAAAAGGCAAATAACTCAAATGGCAGAAAATCTAAACAGGCAAAAGGGGAAATTCAAATGGCTGAAAAAAGCATGTGATCTTGTGCTCAACAACATTGGTAATCAGAGAAATGCAAGTTTAACTTGCAATAAAATATTACTATGTATTCATCAGACTGGATGGTTCTTTAAAAATCTGATAGTACAAGTGTTGAGCAGGACATAGATGACAAAAACTCCTATACTAGGGACTAAAATGTATATAACCACTTCGATAAGCAGTTTCTAATTATCTGGTAAAGTTAAAGCTATCTTTTTTCCAGGCTTTTAATTTCAAACTTTTTTTTTTATCATTTAGATCTCTTGTAAACAACATAGCGTAGGTGGTTTTTGTTTTTTCTTAAAAATTCTGTCTAAGCTTTTTTATTGGAGCATTTCATTTATCTAACATAATTACTGGTTTATTTGGGTTTAAATCTACCTTTTTATTATGTACTTTCTATTTGTATAACTGATCTATATTCCTTTCTTGTCTTCTTTTAGATTTTTAAATATTTTTTATCCCCTCCATTAGCTAGAAGTTACACCCTCATACTATTTTTTTAGTGATTACTAAAAAATTACAAAATGTGTCCTTGATTAATGTTTCCTAGTGCTTTTACTCTTCTCCCAGACAATGCAAAAACCTTAGAATTTCTTATGTTCATTTAATTTCTCCTGATTTGCATGCTGTCTTTGTGCTTGTATTATTTACATACTTTAAATCCCATGAGATTGTTGTTTTATAGCATCAATGTTCACTTAGATTTTTCCATGTTTACCCTTTTTCTTCCTCATTTCTCTCTGCATTTCTGAACTTCCATCTGGGATCACTTTCCTGCAAAGAATTTCCTTTAGTATTTTCCTAATGGTGGATCTGCTGCTGATGAATTCTCTGTTCTTGTTTGTCTGAAAATGGCTTCATTTCACCTTCAATTTTGAAGTATACTTTCATTGGAATTCTAGGTGGCACATAATTTCATTCAGCACTTTAAGGATTTTATTCTATTGTCTTCAATTTCCATAGTTTCTGTTGAGAAGTTAGATATTGTTCTACTGTTGCTTCTATGATAATCTGTTTTATTTCTCCATACAGCTCTTTGATTGTTTCTCCTTTTCAGCAGTGTTACTGTGATGTGTCCAATTTGGGATTTCTTTTCATTTACCCTAATTGGAGTTTGTAGGTCTCCTTGAACCAGTGGTGGTTAGATGTCTTCCATCTGTTATGGAAAAGTCTCAGCAAATATCTATGTGATTACTTTATTGCTTCTGACTCATTCTTTTGCTTCTTCAGAGACTCCAATTCCATATATGTTAGATCTTCTTTCTGTTTTATTACCCTCTCTTCTATTTTCCATTCTTTTGACTATGTCACTTCATCCTGGATATTTTCTTCTAAATTTTCTTCCAGTTTATTAGTTCTTTCTTCAGCTGAGTCTAATCTGCTATTAAACCTAATTACTTAGTTCTTAATTTCAGCTACTTTATTTTTTACTTATAGAAGTTCTTTTTTATAATAGCCCAATTTCTGTACAAATTCTTAATTTTGTCTTTCTTCTTTATGAAAATTTGTATCTGATCATGCCATTATCTGGGCCTCCATGTAACTTTGTTTGAAGTATATGTTGTTTCTTTTGGTTTTCTTTCATGTTGTTTTTATCTTTTTATGCCTGATTATTTTTTGAGTGTTGAATACTGTGTATAAAAAGTTATAGAAATAAGACACAGGAAAATGTTATCTTGGCTAGGCAAAGTAGCAATCTTAGATCACTTTAGTCCACTTCCAAGAATTGAGATGATCTATGCTGAATTTCAGCCTACCCCAGTTCACCCTTACTCCTAGGGTGTAGCCCTTTGGGGATCACAACCCAAATTAGAGGCGATTATCAGGGCCCTGTTATTGAGCCCTAGACCCAATTTTTGCCCCACAGTCTCATGAAGCTGTCCAAAGTGCTGCTCAGCTTTTCAGCTTCTCACAGTCTCTTCTGAAATCAGTGTAGTGGGAAGAGCTGATGCCAAAGTATAAAAAACCTTCAATAATGGGGTAAAAAATATTGACTTGATTTCCTGTCAAGAGAATTTTGCTTCATTAAAAGTACTCTTGCATTTGTAAAAAGCATCATGATCATACTGTATCTGGTCCCTCCAAGTGATCAGATAAATCATGGGAAAATTTTTTATAGTAGAATCACCTAAGAATGCCTGTGTGCTATGTCTTATAAATTCTAATATTGTCAGGGTAAGTTTGGTTCTGATCTCTGCTGTAAAACATACAGAGGAAAGTTGCTGCCTATGCCTTGTACTGGGGTGAGAGTTGCAGTGAAGACATATGCGAGAATGATGGCAACATATAGAAGAGCCCCTATGCAGGCCATCCCACTCTGCTTGGCTAAATTCAGAATCAAGAGAGTCACCGTGAAAAGAAGGAACAATAAAAGTACCTGCAGTAGAATAAGGCTGCAAAGGAGCTAATTTGGCTGAAGTTTCCAAAAGAGCCCCTGGGATAGACAAAGGCACTAGGGCTGGCCTTCTCTGGAGCCAGAGCCATCAGGTAAACATGAGCAAGTCACCACTGCACATGATGCCAGGGACAGAAGCAGATTACCCCCCTTATCTCCATCTCTATGGTTCCGGCTGCTTCTTCCCAGGGTCTCCTGGTCTTGAGCTGTCTTACCTAGGAACAGAGTTACAAGGGAGCTACGCAAATGCCTAGGCTTTTCCAGGGCATTCCCAGATTTCACACATTAGCTTTTTTGTCCACATAAGCAATTAAGATAGCCCTGAAATTCTAATATTTTTGACAACCAAATTACCATTTTAAAAAAAGAAATCATAGTAAAATATATATAACATGCAACTCACCATTTTAACTATTTTCAAATGTACCATTCCATGACATTAACACATTCCAATTGTTGTGCAACCAATCCAGAACTCTTTTCATCTGCAAAACTGAAATTTTATACCCATTAAACAATAACCATTCATTCCTCTTTCCCTGCAGCCTCCTGCAACCACCATTTTACTTTCTGTCTCTATGAATTTGACTATTCTAGGTATAAGTAGAATCATAACATATCTGTCCTTTTGTGTCTGGCTAATTTCACTTAGCATAATGTCTTCAAGGTTGATCTGTGTGGTAGCATGTAGCAGAATTTAATTCCTTTTTAAGGCTAACAAATACACGTGTGTGTGTGTGTGTGTGTGTGTGTGTGTGTGTGTTGCATACATACCACATTTTGTTTACTCATTCAACGGACATTTGGATTGTTTCCACCTTTTGGCTATTGTGAATAATGTTGCTACAAACACTGGCATACAAATGTCTTTTCAAGTACTTCCTTTCAATTCTTTTGTGTACATACTCAGAAGTGGAATTACATAGGATAATCCTATGTTTAATTTTTTTAGGAACTACTGTACTGTTTTTCACAGTAGCTGCACCATTTTACATTTCTATCTGCAATGCACAAGGACTCCAACTTCTTATCCTTGCTAACACTTATTTCCTTCCTTCCTTCCTCCCTCCCTCCCTCCTTCCCTTCCTTCCTTTCTAATACCAGCCATGCTAATGGGTAAAAAGTAGTATCTCATTGTGCTTTTGATTTGCATTTCCCTAGGGATTAGCCAAAACTGCCTTTTGTTCAGGCAGATTTGACATCTAAGCTACCTTTATATGTAGAATCAGAATAAAAACCCTTTGTTAGACCACTTGTGGATTTTTGGTTAAAAAGAAGGTAAGGGCCATTAAAATCAACCAGAGGGGTTACTGGGTTGACCAGTCTGTGTGCTGAGCTTTGAGACATTTCTTGGGGAAGGCTCTGCTCTAAGACCCAGTAGGCCCAAGCTCAAAGCATGTGGGTGGAGCAGCCTCCTCTTAACCCCTTACCATCTCTGAAATACAGCACAATAACTTCACATACAATGGCTAGGGCCGTTTTACTATTGGAGACAATTTGATATTAATTTCCAAGAGGTGCCATCTTTCAGCTCAATGTGTTTCACGGGTCACATGATCTTCGATTACTAAGGTGACACTTAGGACAATTTTATGGCAAATTGAGTCCCAAATTACAGCCCCTGAAGGCGTCCACATTAACAATGGTCTGTAAGAGCCCAGCAGGGGCCTGAGCCAGGTTATACTGCAATCAAATGAGGTCACTGATGTATCATTTCAGTAGGAACAAGAGGAATGTATTGTTAAGATATGTGTGCTGATCTTCTCCTTTCAGAAAAGGAGGGCTCAAATCACCATAGACACCCTTAGATTATGGAATAATAAAGACAGAATTATTTTTGCATGAATTGGGAATGCCCTACAGTTGAGTTAAGAAGCATGACCCACTATGAGTGAATTGGAATTACTCACCCCCTTTTTTTTTTTCTCTTCTCTTCTCCTCTCCTCTCTTCTCTCTCTTTTATCAACCACTCTGACTGTTTCAGTTCTACTGTAGGAATTTTACTCCTTAGATTTGATAAACCAATGTCTCTAGAGTAACAGTGCGTGAGAAAGTCTGACTGGGTAATTACTAAGCAAAACCTGTAAAAATAACAAGCACCACTCATAGACTAATTTCTGAGCTGTTTCATGATTTGAATGTCCCTGCACATAGCAATGTGCTGAGTTTTGCAAGACGCCAGTAAGACAGGTTTCCTATCTTTTGAGAATCTCCTATAGAAACCAGGCATTGATGCTGATGTTCACTGCACAAGCATTTACAATCATGAATGTGAAACTAGAACAAGAATTAGATAAGAAAATTGTGCCTCGTCAAGTAACATTCCCCTATGATTAAGCAGCTTTTTCACACATTAAATATTGGGCTATTGCTGGATTTTTATGAGTCTTCAGGGAACATGGACTCATCACATTTCAAGCACAGGTAAAAAGCGTGCTCTGGGACTTCACTCTATAGGTTTGTACTTCCTATGTATAGAATATGTATTTCTAACTCATATAAAAGATGAAATATTATCCAGTTCTTTGCTGTTCTGGTTTTCTTTAAAAAAAAAAAACAACTTCAGATTAACTTCTATGTGACTACTGAACCCATTTATCAACTAAAAATGTGTCTATTTTGTGCAAGGCCCTGTGCTGGGTACCAGGAAACAGACACTGCAGAGCCCATCAGAGCTCACTGTCCAATAGTGGAGACACAGAGCAGGCAAAACAATAATGTGTGATTTTTAGTCACTAAATACCCATCTCCTGGGTGCTGAAGACATGTGATGAGCCTTCTAGAGACTCTTCATTGCTAATCCCCAGCAAACAGAGGTTATTTGACTCTTAAGAGAGAGAAGAGTTAGGAAAGTGAAAAAATGAACTATTATGGGCTGAATTCCATCTTCCCCCCAAATTCACGTGTTGAAATCCTAACCCTCTGTACCTCAGAATACAACTGTATTTGGACATAGGGCTTTTACAGAGGCGATTGAGTTACAATGAGGCTATTAGGATGGGCCCTAATCTAATCTGACTGGTGTCCTTAAAAGAAGAGGAAATTTGGACATA
Organism: Hippopotamus amphibius kiboko; assembly: GCF_030028045.1. Lineage (NCBI taxonomy): Eukaryota > Metazoa > Chordata > Mammalia > Artiodactyla > Hippopotamidae > Hippopotamus > Hippopotamus amphibius. Next base: position 147,274,217 of record NC_080188.1, read on the forward strand.
CAAAGAAATACCAGAGGGGTATGTGCACAGAGAAAAGATGATGTGAAGCGACAGCAAGAGAGTGGACGCCTGCAAGCCAAGGGGAAAGGCCCTCAGAGGAAACCAACCCTGCCAGCACTTTAATCTTGGACTTCCAGCCTCCAGAACAGTAAGAAAATACATTTCCGTTGTTTATGCCTGTGGGATTTTGTTATTGCAGCCCTAGCAAACTAGTACAGTAACCATTATTTCTGTTGAGATTAAAAAAAAAAATCTCAAATTTCTGAAAAAGTTGCAAGTACAGGACAAAAAAATTTTTTCCTGAATTATTTGAGACTAAGTTGCTGTCACACTAGAAAGTTCCCGAGAGTTTTCTATAAATGAAGCAAAGATTCTCATGGAGTTAAAGGAGTGATCATCTTAGAAAAACAAGGGACTTTTGAAAACTCTTCCTGAGAAGATAAAAGTGCGGACATCACCTGAGGGTGTGGGATGTTAGTGAAAAAGACCAGGAGACTTCTTGTGGCCTATCTCTACCATAGCTTTGTGACCTCGGGTACATCATCTCTGCATCCAGTGAGAACTGGACTAAATAAATACCTTCTGAGTTCACTTCCAGCACAAGCATGTTTTTTTTAAGAATTTTTATTGAGATACAGTTAACAGACAATAAACTGCATATATTTAGAGTGTACAATTTGGTATCCCAATCTCCGAATTCATTCCCTCCCAACATTCCCCAAGTTCCCCATGTGGTGTCCATATTTGCTCCCTACATCTGTGTCTCTATTTCTGCCTTGCAAACCAGTTGATTTGTACCATTTTTCTATAGTCCGCAAATATGTGTTAATATATGATATTTGTTTTTCTCTTTCTGACTCACTTCACTCTGTATGATAGTCTCTAGGTCCACCCATGTCTCTACAAATGTCCCAGTTTCATTGCTTTTTACAGCTGAGTAATATTCCATTGTATATATGTACCATATCTTTTTTTTTTTTTAATTATTTTTTTTTTGGGGGTACACCAGGTTCAATCAACTGTTTTTATACACATATCCCCATATTCCTTCCCTTCCTTGACGCCCCCCCCTCGAGTCCCCCCCACCCTCCCTGCCCCAGTCCTCTAAGGCATCTTCCATCCTCGAGTTGGACTCCCTTTGTTATACAACAACTTCCCACTGACTATTTTACAGTTGGTAGTATATATATGTCTGTGCTACTCTCTCGCTTCTTCTCAGTTTCCCCTTCACCCCCCGCCCCCTCCCATATCTCGAGTTCTCCAGTCCATTCTCTGTATCTGCTTCCTTGTTCTTGTCACTGAGTTCATCAGTACCATTTTTAGATTCCGTATATGTGAGTTAGCATACAATATTTGTCCTTCTCTTTCTGACTTACTTCACTCTGTATGACAGATTGTAGTTCTATCCACCTCATTACATATAGCTCCATCTCATCCCTTTTTATAGCTGAGTAATATTCCATTGTATATATATGCCACATCTTCTGTATCCATTCATTTGTTGATGGGCATTTAGGTTGCTTCCATGTCCTGGCTATTGTAAATAGTGCTGCAATGAACATTAGAGTGCATGGACAACACAAGCATCTTTTGATTTTTATGTCTGAGGGGCATTTTTTTCTACCATGAGGTTAAAGGGCAAAAATGATTCAGTGCTATCCACCAGTGCCAAGTGCCCTTGCCTGCCATTTGCCCCTGTGCTTGCCAACCTGTGGCCTTTGACAGGGCGTCCAGCCTCATCTTCCTCCAGTTGACCAGAAGCCTCTTACCCTGCAGTCAGGCCAAGCTCCTGGCACCCTGTTCCCTTGTACCTGCGTTCCCGCTATTTACTTTGTGCCAAATGCCTTTCTGCCGTACCCGCAATGCCCCTGGAAACTTTTGCTCATTCTTCCTGGCCTATCTAAGCATTTCCTCCTCTGTGCTGCTTGAGCATCTATTCATTCCCCTCAAAACTCATCACATCGACATAATTGCTTCTTTATTTGTTGCTGTCCCCACTACAAGTCTGTAGAGGAAAGGGCCTGGATGTCTTCCTTTTCTGCAGCATCAGCTACTGACACCATACTTGGCTCATAATCGGTCATCAGTGGACAACTATGCCTTAAGAACTGTGGACCAGACACCACACAGGGCTGGGTGGGAAATGATCCTGCTCTTGGGGAGTTCTAAGCCAACAGGGGGAGAAAGATGATAAAACAGGCAATCACCATGGAAGGGCGAATGATCATCACTGTGGCCGAGGTAAGCGACAGCTGATAAGGAAGCTCACAGGAGGGCACTTTTCAGACTTGGAAAGCCTTCCGCTAAGCTGGGCTGACACACACTTGGACTTTGCCAACAGCGTCTTGCCAGGGACAGATGCTGAACAAATCTTTGCTAGACTCTAAGCTCCATAAGGATGACTGCCTCATTCACTGTCGTCTCCCCAGCTTCTAGCACACCTGACACATTGTGGTTAACCAGGAAATACTTGTGCAATGAATGCATGAATGAACCAAAAACCAGGTCCTCATTCCTGTTCTTTTCAAATGCTTTTCCCACCTTCCCTCTCACTTTCTGACTTGTCCTTGTGCAAAGACGTGAGCTAATACTTCCCTCAAAGGGGGTGGCGCTGAAGATCAAAGGCACTAACAAATATGAAAACACTTAGTATAATATAAAGTGCTCTATAAACATGAGTTACTACTCACCGCTTCTTTCCTTCCAAGGGGCATGTTGGGCGAAGCCATGCTGGGCTGACCTTGTTGGGGTTCAGAAAGCCTCAGGACCTATTATGTTCCTGTCAATGCAACAACAGCAACAAAAGACTCGGTCTCAATTTACCATTCTTTAGAGGTTTCGTACGTTTTAATAAGGACCTTAGAGAGTCCTTCCTTTGCAACTAGAAAAGAATAATTCAGGTGCAGTAATTAGGGTTCATGCAGTCACTGCTCCCTTGGACAGTCCTAATGAGGATTTTTCTTTTTTCTTATTGAGCTCTCTCAAAGGGACCTCTTATTAGAGAAAAAGAAGTTCCACAGTCATGGTGGGAGGTAGCCTGTATTAATCAGGGTTCTCCAGAGAAACAGAACCAGTAGGATGTGTGTACATATGGAAAAAGGATGTGGATTCACCACGTGGGTCGTGCAGGAGTATGGAGGGGCTGAACCGTGAGTTTGGGCTGGTAGAGGGACTGTCACTGGCCTGGAGCCTGAGATGGCTCAAGAGGCTGCAGAGAGGTGCATCGTGGAGCCAGCTCCTCGTCCTGTCTGTGCCTGGTGACTTGAAACGTGCCATTAGGGACAAGGAGATGCTTCCTTCTCCCCCAAGAACCCCTGAATGGAAAAGTCCCTAACCATTTGCCGTCACTTAGAAGCCTAGCTGCTGGGGGACACAGACAAACTAGGTGACCTCATGAGAGGTGCGAGAAGCTCCCTTCTACGAGCTGGCGCAACGCCCATCGTCTAAGGCGCTTACTCCGGCATTTTACAGCACAGCCTCCCCTGCCTACTAAAAAGCACGTGATGCTGAGTGAAGTGGAGAAGGATGGGGATGGATGAAAATACTCCCTATCCCTGCCTCCCCAGACACAGCCACCGGGAGAAAAGGGACCAGCTGGGAATCAGGGTGGGGTGAGAGGGTAAAGTTAGTTCAGGTTTTCAGGTGTCCAAAAGGGAAACTCGGGGCGGGGAGGAGCTCGGGGCCTGAGTCTGTGGAGAAGGTGAAACCAGCCTCCTCTCAGCCTTGGATCATTTTGTACCTCCGGCCTCCCCTCTCCTTGTTAGAAATCCAGGCCCCTCAACCTGTCTGCCACCCCCTCAAGGCAGGCCTAGCTTCTAACGCTAAGACGTTTTCCTCCTCCTCCACAGTTAAAACTTTCCAGAAAGATGAGCCCGAGGCTGGTGTCGCCTGATTAGCCAGCAGTGACGCTGCTCAGGCCGAGCGCAGCGGTACCGACCGGGCAGGGGTGGGCGGCGGGGTAACCTGGGGTGTGCTAAGGCACACGCTGGGGCGGGGGGCTTCCGGCAGCGCCGTCCGGGCCCCCAGGAGCCCCGCGCCCTCGCGGACCCGGAGGCCGGCCGGTCGCTAGCGCGTGCGCCGAGGCGGGCATCGCCCCCACGCCTTCCTCCTCCACTCGCGCCGGCGCCGCGGGCGGGACCCGGACGCCCCGCCCTCCGCTGGGCTGAGGCGGGACCCGGGCACCGCCTGCCAGTCATTTCTGCGGAGTGCGCGGCGGCCGCTCCGGCCTTGAGGGTGGGGTTGCAGCTCCTCTGACGGGCACGCGCGCGTACACGGTGCGGTCTCAAGCCGTAATTCTTCATTTCTCAGGGCAGTGGTATTCAACAAAGACCCCATTACCACCCGCAGCCGAGTCAGCCGAGGCGCAGCGGCCGGAGGAGGGGCGGGGGCGCAGGCCGGGCAGCTGCCGCCCGACCCGGCGCGGCCCGGCCCGGCTGTGTCCTTTGCGCTCCGGCGAGCCGGGCTGACGGCGGGCACGTGCGCAGAGTGGCCCGGCCGCCCCAGCGCGGCGCCTGCGCAAGGTGCTGTGTCCCAGCTGCTCGTGTTCTTCGAGGCGTTCAGTGCGCCCAGCGGTGCGCAGGAGCTGCAGAGCACGCCTCGGGGGTCCTTAGCTTTTGCAGCGAAGTCTGGCGTGGCTGGTGAGCACGTGAAGGACTCTGATCCACACCACAGAAGTCCCCGTAACAAGCACTTTAAATCTCCTTACCCGAATCAAACCAGGAGTTAATAGCGAAGGCATTTTGAAATTATGTTTGTCAGTAAAATAGAGATTGAAGACACGTGGTCGACTTGAAAAACTTAAGCTGGACCGTCCTTGCCCGAGGCGGGTATCTGCATCCAGCAAGCTGGGGCCTGTCCCTTTGGAGCGGGGTCCTGGGTTTAGTGCTCCACTTGGTCCTGTGTCCCCTCCACTCAGGGAAGGGCTGCCTGCGCCCCTCGTGCGGGGGTCTCCTCGGAGTGCCCCGAGGACGGAGGGCAAGCGAGGCCACAGGACAGTGGGAGCCTGGGGGCGAAGAAAGTTACACGTGTAACAGAATCCCACCAGGGCCTTCATCAATCAATCACCACACCTGGGAGCGAGGTTTAGGGAATGGGGGACAGCCAGCCCGTCTGCGTCTAACAGATGGAGGCCACTGACATTTATAAACGAACGGACCACCGACGCAAGTGCTGAATGAGGCCACTGGGCAACAGGCACAGCTTGTGGGAGAAGTGAGGGCCTGTCGGAAGGGTCTTTGTTCGAATTATTAAAACAAATGCCTGGCACTCTACTACCTTACATCTGGTGAACACTTAGCAGATTCTGACATCCTTCTGCATGCAGTGTCTCCTTTCATCCTCAGAACAAGCCCGAGGGACCAAAGCTACAGATGAGGCTTCCCTTCTACACAGACAAGGAATCTGAGCCCAGAGATGTTCTGTGACTCCCTCAAAGTTGACTGCAGGACACAGTTCTCAAACCAGCACCCAGGCTTTGTGACTTCTTGGCTAAGAGTAAAGACACATGTCAGAATTCTCAGGGAAGTGTTCCCCAAATATGTGTATTTATAATGTATGTAAAAGTTCCTTTCTGAAAGTGATGACCCAAACCTTCTGTATCCTAACACAACACTGTGCTAGACACTGTGAGTGGTAGAAAGATCTTCTGCACTTGGAAGAGTTGCAGAATCTGCCACCCAGAATTTGCCAGCTCAGCATGAGTTTTATTTTGAGCTAAAGGTGCTTAAAAAACAGTAAGAAGGATGTTCTGATCTCCACTTTTCTTCCTGAAAACAGGAGATATAACTGCCATATGAAAGATGCCCTCCCAGTACCAAGAGAAAAGAAATGTTCTTATCATCAGGGATGGGGAGTCAAGGCTGAGAGAAATCTGTACAAACAGCCTTGTTAAAATAACTCATCTTCCTTTAGCCTTCCAACATATTTTAGTTCCTTTCCACAGCTGCCTCTCTTTCTTCAGCTGAGTTTAAAAGCACTTAGGTTTTGCCACTTCTTTGGGTCTCCATTTTTTTTTTTTTTTATGAAGTCTCCTGTGGCACTCAAAGCTTATATTAAATAAATGTAGATGCTTTTCTCCTGTTAATCTGTCTTATATCAATTTAATTCTAAGGCCCCAGTGGAAGACCGTAAGAGGATTGAGGTAAAGTTTTGCCTCTGCTACACCTCCAGAGCCTAATATTTAGGGACAGATACACATGTCCTACATTAGATACAAAGGAATATAGCAAGAACTTGGTGCATCTTACAGCAAGCAGGCTGGAACTCCTTGATATATATTTGTGGAATGAACAAATAAGTATATCAATGAAATAAGTTTAGAGAGGAAGAGATGATTGTAAATGGGGCCATCAGGGGAGTCCTCCAAGTACTGTTCAGGGTGGACGATTTAAAACATGGCCACTCTCCGAGTGTGTAAAATGCCTTGTAATGTTTTATTCCTCTTGTTACAGCTATTTCACTTCTAGGAATTTATCCTAAGGGACTTGCCAGAGAGGAAAAAAAGAGATTTATGTTCAGCATGTTTATTATAGTGTAATTTATCATAGCAAAAGAGTGAAAACAACTTTAAGGTCCAATAGCAGGGGATTGCAGTACTGAAATGATGGTCAATCTACCCGATGGAATATTCTGCAGCCATTAAAAATCAGTTATAAGAGCACATGTTCTTGACTGCGGAAATAAATGTGCATGGAGGGTTATTAAGGGGGAAGAAAGCAGATTCCAAAAAAGGGTCAAGTCTGTGATTATCCAAAATTCGTACAGGTGTTTGTGTGCATCTGTTATCACAGTGGTTCTCTGGACTGAGATTAAAGGTAATTTTTATTTTCTATTTCCAGCTTTTTAAAAACCCAATTTAAAAAAAAAAGACCTTTTCCTTGCTGGCTTTTCGGAGAACTTGGGGTTTGTGGAGCTCTGTGGTCTGGTGGAAAGCCTTTGTTTCGAGTTTTTCTTCTGAGCACACACAAAGTGGTATAATGTACAAATCTGGACCTAGGACCACTACGGAAAGAAGGGATCCAAAGGATGGACAGAGCGAGGGCAATTTAACAATTACAAGCAAAAATAAACAGATGACATACTGTTTACCCAGCACGTAGATGGAGCGGGAGCACCCAGAACGACTTTCTTGGGTGACCTCCAGGTCACTTCCCCTGAGGGAGAGGCCAGGTGGCTTGGGGAAACAGTCCATCCCTCACTCCTAAACCAACCCCTCAGCCTCCTGGATTCTTCTCAAACTCTTTGCAAATGCAGGGAGAAGGCTTCTGAGCAAGGGATGGAGGGCCCGGCTGAGCTGTGCTGGGGATGGCGAGGTCCAGCAGACAGGTCTAGGGCTGGGCTGGCCTGCAGACTCCATGGGCGAGAATGCCTATAGCAGAAATAAAGTGACTTGCAGGGTGACCTATACTTGTTCTCCCTCCCTCCTCCCCATCTCCTTGCCCTCTCAAGCTTGGGCCCAAAAAGACTCTTCTGGAGGTGAGGCCTGGCCCAAGGCCCCAAGTAAAGGAAAAGAGGCATGTGGTAGGGGTTGGGGGTTGGCAGAAGCCTTCACCCTACCTCGAGGGGACCTGTGTTTGCCTGTTTATAATGGAGTTTCTATTTGCCAGCTGGTGTTGTCAACTTACTGAGTTCTCGGAGGCTGGAGTCTGTTCTGTTCATCAGCCCCAGCAGTGCCTGGGACAAAGCAAGTGCTAAAGATTTGTTCTGTGATTCCTTTGTAAATGGTCAATAGGCATCCCTGTGCTTGAACACCACTCTTCCATCTCTAGGAGCCCTGAAGGCCAAGGCTGCCCAGCGGTTGGGAAGTCAAGGCTGTGTGTATAATAAAACAAGGGCACAGGTTTGCCCAGTGTGGGCCTGGTGCCCACTGTGAATTAGGGACTTAATTCCAAACGGGGCATTTGCGATGCAGACCTTTGGTTCTTTTGTTAAAGTCTGACATTTCCACATACTCCTGCCCCGGTTTTTCTGTTCCCTCTTCTTCATCCAAAGGTGATCCTTTCATTCATTCATTCGTTTATTCAGTCATTCATTCAACTAGTATTGTTTGAGTACCAAGTTCCAGACTCTGTTCTAGATGCTGGGGCTATAGAAGAACAAGAGACACCCATGGGACCTGGGGCACACTGGCCACTAACAGGCCAATGTGTTTACACTCAAGGGTTCTGTATGTTTATAAAGGTTTTCTGGAAACAAAGCCTTCAACCGGAAGAGCGTGCAGAAGCGTTGGACACTGCAACAGGCCCTACGTGAGACAGGGCGGCATTTTCTCCACGCAGATGCGGGGATGGCTCGATCTGCTGCTGCTGGAAGGTGGTGTCACCTTGCTTTGGTTTTTCCATCCTTCCAGTTCCCACGTCTGGAGGAGTGTGCCACAGTGCTGTGGTGGACAGAGTGTTTATGTCCTCCCTGAGACCAAAAGACAGGATGGAAAGGATGAAAAGCATAACAGGTATGTTAATAATGATTTGGAGAGTTTAATAGTTTAAGAGACAAATACAGGTAAAAGCATATATTTGGTAGTCCTCCCTTGAGGGAAGAGAGAGGGGCTAGAAGAAGTTCTAGGTGCTGTCTTTACGGTCTCTCCTCTCCCAGGGTCAGAGTCGGGCAGCCCCTCCACCAGCTCTTCTGTTGAAGGCATTATGTCTAGAAAACCCTTATGACTCCCGGCTTCTTCAGAAGTTAACAGCTTCTGCTACAGTGACCCAAAGGGAGTCCGTGAGGGTCTGGTGTAGGATCTGGGGACAAGAGAAGGGAGTAGCTGGGAGCTGTGCGTGTCCAGGCCAGTCCAGCAGAGTAGGAGACACAGATTCAGAGCAGGGCTGTGACAGGAATAAAGAGTATGATTTGCTAGGAGTGGCCACTGCCCTCTCTCCCAGGCTGTAGAGCACCCGTTGATTGGAAGGATGCTGTACCAGCATCTCGGGAAGTGCCTCATGCTGCCCAGGGGAGTAGCTTCAGGGCAGGCAAAGAGACTGTCCTTGAGGGTGGGGGATACCTAGGAGGTCTTCTTCCAGTTTTTGACCTGTTTCTACTTTCTTACCCGAGTATACCCAGTTACAGGTGAGACAAGCACAGTCGTGACAAGGGACTGTGTGTCCAGGTCCAAGGAATGTGCAGTGACTGCGAAGGCCTCTATTCTGTGCCAGCCCCAGAGGCACTGGACCAAGGGAGAGTCACCAGGCCAACAAAGCCATCACCACATCAACACCTAGCTTCTTGACATGTTTCCTGTGTGATTACCAGCCGGGTGACTCTCAGGGACACAGGACAATGCCAGGGCTCTGGGACTCAGCCCTACGTCCACCCACCCCCACGTGAGCCTCTGAACTTGTTGGGGGCCAGCCTCACAGTGGGAGGAGACAGGCCTCATCCTAGGAAGGCCCTGGGGCCTGGGAGGAAGTCCTCGGCCAAGGTGTTGCACTACTGAGAGGAGCCCGCCCCGGGCCTTGAATTGTCTCCCCCTCTATTTAGAGGGGGAAACTGGATAGAGGAATTCATGACTCTGAGTAGGAGAAAAGTGAACATTTAATGCCACCGTAGTTTGATTCTTTTTCAACACCAGATTCTTTTTTGACAACATTTTACATCTCATATACCACAAAAAGTCAGAGATCGTAGCCAGCAAACAATGTCTTCACACTGGAAAGGGCACACAGCTGAATGACTTCATGTCACCAGTTTTTGAGAACTATAACTTTCTTTTCCAGACTGTTCTCCAGGTAGCCTGCTCACATTTATCATGATCAAGCCAACAGCTAACTTTTATATCGCTATGTGAAGGCCCACACACAAAAGCAGCCTGTTTGCAAATAGGCTGTTGGGACCTACCCAAGTACAGAATAGTTGAATTCCTGACTTTAACAAATGAATTTTATTAAACGTTTTAAACAGCAAACACTTGTAAGCTATGAACTTACTTAATTTTTAAAACGGCACCAATCGTTTGTTCAAGGAGTGAATTTAAAACAATGACATTAAATACCACCATTGAATTTAAAATAAGATTTTGTGAACTTGTTTATGAAATCGCTGTTTCTGACACAATAAATGCGCTTGGGCAGGTCTTGTCTCCAATTTTCAAATTGGCCCATTTCTACAGATTAGCATATTTATATACACATACATACATGACTAGAGCTGAAGGAACCACAAAGATCATTTAGCACACTGTCCTCATTTTACAGATTAGAAAACTGTGTTCCAGAAAAGTTGGGTAATATATCCAAGGCCATAGGACTATTGTCAAAACTGGAGTTAGAACTCAGGTTTCCTGTCCTATGTTTTCCCACCATGTCACATACCTTCTGTACACATGCATCCGTATACGCCCCCGTGCACACACACGTCAGTACATCGGTGTGGTGTGTATCCACGTATCCACACACCTGGTGCAACAGCACCTCACGGGAAGAGTCCGAGATGCCAGACTCAGATCCCGGTTCTGCTATAAAACTACTCTGTGAACTTGGGCCAATCACTGGCTATTGACTTCAGTTTCTTCATCTGAAATGATTATCCCCAGCTCCTGAACAGAGCTTTCATTTCTTCAAAGCACTTCCCATCAACTGTACCATTTTCTCTTTACTCTGTCCCAGAAGGGCAGCTATTATGACCCCCAATCATCCAGCAGGGAGCCCGAGGCCCAGCAAAGTGAAGCGACCTGCCCAAGGTTGCATAGCGAGTGAGGAAACCGGGATCAGTTCCTTTACTCCGAGCTCAAGGCTTTTTCTCCTAGGTTTAGCTGCCTCTCAAATGAGACTACTGACCCCAGCCCCTCCCTGCCTCTCAGGGATCCAGGGAGGGGACAAGATGCCTTAAGTATTACGGGTTGTAAGACTCACTAAAGTGCTTTGGTTTCTCCAGAAAAAAACATGTACTATATATATCCAAGGTAAGGAACTTCCGTTTCCTTTTCCAAACCCCCTTCAGTAACAGTGGGGGTGGGGAGTGGGGTGTCTTAGGGAAATGTAGGAACCTAGTACTGTCTGGACTTTTCAGCAATTTAGTGTTGAACCAGCAGGAGGAGGCTGGATCCTCTTTCACTCAGGCCTGTGGAGGCTGATTTCCAAGCCCATTACCATCAAATTCAAAAGGAAAGGATCTTTTCCCTTTTAGCTACTTACTTACTATAGAAACAAATTAGATTTTGAACTAAGCCCTGTACTTTGAGGATTGGACCCTAATCCCTGTTCTTCTGATTTACTTCTCTTTCCTCCTTGCTGCCTGTGTCTCTGTTAACAGAGCTTGCTAAAGTGAGGAGAAAACACAGCCATAGGCAGATCCACCAAACTTACTCTTCAATGCATAGCACTTGGATAGCATTTCCAACCATGATGTATAAATAAATTATAAAACACAAGCGACGCTACAAAACAATATCCTGAGTTGAGAAATAAATTATAACTTCTTAAGTTGAATATGACAATGTGGGGTGTTGGTTAGCAGTGAGCCTCTTTAGTTTTGAAGGTAGCTTCTATATCTACATAAGATAGATGTGTGAGTGCCAGAATTTCAGCCCTCACCCACTACACACATGGACGTTGGCAAGTGCCCCTAGAAAATATTAATTATATGCACTGAAGGCTTAGATCCTGCCTCAAGCACCACTGTACATGTGACTTTATGACATCATCTCTGGTTCTGAGCAGGGCCACCCAAAAGGAGAATGTGTTGTTTAGGGATGGATAAGCAGCTTCTAAAACTTTGCAAAAATCTTTTTCTGAGAAGATGAACTTCTCCTGGACTGGAATTATGCTTTTATCTAGAAATGATGAACAGTTTGGAATAGATATGTATTTTGTCAGGAAGACTGCTAAGTGATACAATTTGAGTTTTTACATACAAATGTTGACAGATCTTTGCTGGAGGAGGAGAAAGAGAGATTATAATCCAAAGGAACACTATATGCTACCACCTGGCCTCCCACCACCCCCCCCCAAAAAAATTTTAGACCATTTGCTGGCAGTTGTCAGTAAAACTGAGTGTCGGTTTTACTTCACTGGGCACAGAGAAAAGTGGGCTGTGCTGGCCTTCCTCCGGCAGTCAAATCTCAGTGTGGCAGTGTTGACGAGCGTCCCCTTCTGGGGGAAGATGGGCGGTACTGCCGGGGTGGCGGCAGGCAGGCCCCAGGGCCAGTGCCAATGGGTGATTTATTCAGCATCGATTCGTCTAGAATAGGGCTTCCAATGTATTTCTTACTGGCATGGTTTCAGGGTTTAAAATGCATTGCATTTAGAAGTGAGGAAATCTAATATGTGCTCAAATAGTGGGGCTAATATTCCATAAGGAAAAGAACAATGGGTAAATTCATGAATTCTTCTGGTTTCAATTTTGAAATTAACTCATCTTTAGTAATTTGTGTTGCAGCCCATACCCTTTTTGGAATAGGGAATTTAAAGACATTCACCACATCATTATTTATGGTGGGAGCCTTGATTACAGATCAGCAGTGGCAATGACACAGGCGACTGTATACAGCCAGGTTAACAAATGCCTGGGTTCTTGCAAGCCCTGCCTCTATCCCAAGAAACCCAGGTCAAACAGCTGCTTTCAAATACTAACACCTGTGATAAAGGCTGATGGATTAACCAGAATTCATGATAAGCATCAGAATCTGAAGCCCCGAAAAAGACTCTTGCTCAACATGAACGGAAATCCAAGAACCAGCACAAGATACATGTGTGTGTCAGGCTATTTGAACCACTGCCCTGGATGGTTTTTGTGGCTACAGTGAAGTCACCGCCACCTTCCAAAAACACAGACTTCAAGCTTAAGACTAAGTTATGGCAAACGGCGAGATTCCTGCCTGCTGGATTCCCCACTCTGGGCTGCGTGGCATTTTATCCCAGCTCTCTCCTCTCCCCAGCTTGGGATCCCTTGTATGAGCTCCACCCCACTCAACACAGGATCCACCGCTGCATTTGCATCTCAAGTTCCCCACCTTCAGAATAGCAATTGCAGATAAAATAGATGGGGTGTTTCTATGTCAAATCTGGAAGAGATGAAAGTTAACGACAGCTTCCCCATGATGTAGAAGGGAATTCAAGGACAAGAAGATCAAAGGTTTCACCTCTCAGGTGGGGCTTGAAAGCCCAGGATAAATCAAACTCTCACTCTGTGGCAACATGAAACACCATCATGAAATGCAATATGGATTTACTCCTGGGAAACAACATCAACTATTCCCCTTTTGGGCTCTGAGTTTTGTTCTACTGCTAATGCTTCCACCTCACACTAAGCTATTTGGAGAGGGAGGCAAATTTCAGAGAAAGAATTAAGGCTTCCACAACCAAATGTTAATTTCAAATAAATATTTTTCTGGTCCTTTCATTTGTGGATAATAAACCAGAATAATGGGTTCTTTGATATTCCCTTTACCTTCCTGTTATCTGTCATCAAAACCAGAAGGAGACCTGGATACCTCACACCTGGTCATTGAATGAGATATTCTTCAGTTAGAATTGCTGAAGAACAGCTGAGCTGTATAATCAACTTACAGGTGGAACCAAGAATAAGCACATAGCATAAAATTCATGATTTCTTCACACGCTTTATCAATACTTTGTATGTTAAGATGTTTGTAGCTTACTTAGGGTAAAAAAGAGATGAAAAGGTAAAAAAAGAAAAAAGAAAGAAAAAGGAAAAGCCAGAATGGACAACCTCCATGCCAAGTTGTTCTACACCACAGCCAACAGTATCCTGTGAGAAGCTCCATGGTGTGACACCTTGGGAGGACAATCTGACTTGGTAAGAGAGCTCTTGGTTTCATTCAACCCTTTTCCTACCTCATAAAGTTGCTACAAACATATAAAGTAGGTTTAGGCAGGAGGCAAGCTGAAGGCCACTTCCCTAAGAAAGATTCCACTGATCAAGATTTTAACTTCTGTAGATGTTTCCACGTAGCCTCACTCCAGGAAAGGCACAGAGGCCCCACTGCTGGCCTGATAGGGAAGTCAGCACAGTGAGGTAACCTGTGGGGGAGATGTGACCAGGGCAAAAGCTAAGGACACTGATTACTAATCAAGTGCGTTTGTTTCCAACAAAGACTAGAATACTCACCTTGGACCATGCCTCAGTTAAAGGCTTTTCATGAAGTGGTATATATCAAACCAGCAACCAAAGAGATGCCTAATGGAAAGCCCACACTCAACAGACCGGCATCCCTTGGGGTCCAAAAGCTTCCACCATGCTGCTGTCGAACAAGCCCGTTCACACAAGTGCTGAGACCAGAGGTACGCCCTGAGCATGGGGCTGCCCTGCAGAATGGAGGGAAGGTGTGGGGGCCCTGCCTCCCAAAGTGACAGACACACGTGTTAAACTAGAGGGGGAAGTGATCCGCTCTGGAGTCACTTTTCACCACATTTTAGCCCATTTCAGCGGTCGGATGGGAGCACAGCTTCTGGGGGCCCCTCTGCATAGGCGCGAACTCTAACCAAACACAAAGCCAGACTTGTCATCCACAGAGCTGGCTTCCAGTCTAGGGCGCTGACGTCCCACACAGAGCTCATGGGACCATCCGTGCCCTGTTCTGACCAGTAAAGAACTGGTACTACGAAGCTCACAAGACTTCGGTTCCCACTTACTGAGTTCAGCTGAGCTTTGCCGCCTGTTTACTAGCTATACTGGGCTACATGTGTCCTGAAGAGCACTGTCAAAGAAATGCAAATGTTCTTTTTTCTTGGGGAGCGGTTGGGGCTGAAGAGTTGGTTAGCGGGAACTGACTCACCTAGAAATAGGCTCATGAAGATATGCTGCATTTGAGGGCAAAAAGAAGAGGAAAAACCCTAGGCACCTCTAGCAATGGGCAGGCTGCAGGGGCCCGGGAGAGGGCCCAGATCTGGAAGGTAGGCGAAGACCCTGTTGTTCCACAGCTGTTATTAGACAATACCTTGACCACTCTGTGCCTTGGGTTTCCATCACTAAAATGGGTAAAATAATCCCTAAGGGAATTGTGGCAGGGATGAACATCTCAATTTGAGAATGAGCTCCAAAGTTCCTGGCGTCAAGCCCTTTATATCCATATGCATGAAACTCTGTGTCCTGCCTTGCCACAGGTGTGTGATGTATGACAGGAAACACTCCTCTGCCTTCAGGTGTCAAGGTTTAGGGGTCAAGCCTGGTCCTTTCTTGGGATGGAGGCTTTGGTTCATAAGAGAACTGGAATTTCTTGCATTTAAGCAGCACTCTGGACAACAGAAAAGCTGTGCAACCCCACACCCTTTCTTGTTCTGGGCCAATACTGTTGGGGTCTCTGAGCATCTACAAGCCCGAGAAGGTCTCCAAACTGGGAAAAATCCTCTGCTGTAATAAATTTGAAAAACTAGGGAATAAAAAATATGGCTCTGTTGGATTGGTTCAAGCTTTCAATCCAGAGTCTTTGGAATAAAAATGAATATGAAAAATGTCGTGAGGGCCATGAAAACCCTATGTTCATGGGTAAAGTAACTAGTATATGTGTTCAGGACTTGGGAAACTATTTGCAAACATCCATCCAAAAGGTAGGTAGGGCCCAGGTCATAGAGGCGCCTTTCCCCCTAGAGACGCACCCCTTTCTCCTCTCCTTTCTCTCAAGGTCACGTGCACCTGCTCCATGATCAACCTCCGAGTCTGCCTGCTGACCCTGCCACTTGCAGGAGGTGGCATCAAGCATCACCTGCTCTTCCAACCTTCTTTGGAAACACTGGCTTGTGCCTGGAAGTCTCTATCTTCTGTTTGAGTGGCCTTCCCAGCAGAACCATAGCAGACAGGTAACATTTATTCATATGCAATACTGATTAGGAAACAGCTCTACAAACACAAATTACTTAGAAACAGCAAGTCAGAAATAGGATAAAACACCAAGAGAAAACGAGCTGTAAATACAGTGCAAAAATGGGTTTGATTTTCTTTTTTGTTCGTTTTGTTGTTTTCATCTGGACTAGCACCATCTGTACACAAGAAAGTATGAACATAAATGTTTGGATAATAAAGATTTGCAAGGCACTTAATCAGTCATTCGGGGTAACTTGTCGTTGTTTTGTTTTAGCTTTCCACAGCAATCCCACATCCACCCTCGCCCTCTCTCACAAACCAGGAGAAGAGTGAGGTCTCTTTTGCCAGCAGTTCTTATGTACAAACGAGTTCTTTAAAGTTCCTCAAAGTGCTTTTTCAGTCTCACGGGGGCTTCCACGTCCCTTGGGATTCCTATCATTTTCTCCTCTCCTGCATGTTTGGTGTCTGCACCTTTCCTACAGAAAACAAAAGAAAAATCGCCTTCCGCTGCACGCTCACTCCAGACTTGCCACCGACCTTCGTCCTCCTTCCGTGGTCTCTGAGCGCCGCCAGCACCGAGGGCCCGCCGAGCGCGGCTGCCTGCGGACCGGGAGCGAGGGCCGGCCGGGCGTGGGCCGCCGTCAGCGGCGCCGGGAGGTGATGTCGAAGCAGGTGATCATCATGAGGTGCGCCTTGCAGAAGTTGACGCGGCTCTCCAGGCGCTCCGTCACGCACTCCAGCGCTTCCAGGTACTCCAGGGAATCCAGCTCCAGAACCTGCTCCAAGTCAACTGCAAAGAAGGGGAAGGCTGATGGAGACACGCGGCTAGCGGGGAAGGGTGATCCGAAGGCTCAGCCCCGCAGGCCCGCGGCTGCCGCACCTGCACCTGGACCTGCGCCGGAAGGCCGAGAGGCTGGAAGGTCTCGGCAGCCCTGCCGCACCCTCCTGCCCTGACCCTCTGCCTCTCTCAGCTGGAGAACAGAACACTTTACTGCTTGCAATTGTATTAGGGCCCTTCGTTCTAATGATAACGTTAGACCTCTGACATTTTGTTGAGACTCTCCTGAGGGACAGGGGATATCAAGCTCTCCCCACCTCCACCACCTCCATGACAGGATGTGAGACTCCACCAGCACCATTTTCTTTATTAACGAGAAAACAAACAAAGCTTCAAACTGAGGTGGGGGGAACCCCTTCCTTTTTGGGGTCTAACCAAATGATGTTTATACCCCCGCCTGCTGATACAAGTGGGTACCTCTCTGGTTAGTCCTTCACACAGCTGTGTGCAGCTGCATCTCTAAGCAGGTGGAGAAAGGTGACCCTGCCTCTTGCACTTCCTAGTACAGTTTCACACACTAGTCCTTTGGGAACTAGGGCGATGATAAAATCTATGTTAATAATTATGATTCTCAGACTCACAGACATAGAGAAAAGTCCTGCGGTTGCCAAGGGGGTGGAAGGTTGGGAGGGATGAATTGGGAGTTTGGGATTAGCAAATGCAAACTAGTATATATAGGATGAATACGCAACAAGGTCCTATTGTATAGCACAGGGTTTATCCTGTGATAAAACATAATGAAAAAGATATTAAAAATAACATATGTGGGTAAGAAAAAGATGGCGGTGAAGTAGAGAGACGTGGAGTGCATCCCTCTCCACAGATGCATTGGAAATGCACGGAAGGACACAGTCATTCCCACAGAGAACCAGCTGAACACCAGCAGACGGCCTCGGACACCAGAAAGGACTGCGGGGAACCTGACATAGCCGGTAGGGAGGCATCTACGAGGGCTCAAAGAGGGTGAAGCGGCGGAGCTGTGGCAGACGGGAGGGAGTGAGAAACATACGGAGGGTCCGCAGCGCAGCTCAGCGTTCCCGGACCGAGACATCGATCCGCGGCTGAACGGAGGGTCCAGGAGCGGGAGCGTGGGAACCGGAGAGCTGGTTCAGGGGGAGAAACATTGTTGCCGGTAGGGTGACGGACCGAGAGGACAGGAGGGAGGAGGTCCGCGGAGAGGAGTGCCGGTCCCTGAGAGCTGCCCGGCCATGATGGCGGCTGGAGGCTGCAGGCTCCCGGGCGGGGGGGAGGAGCCGCGCGCATAGCCTCTCCCTCTCTTTCGGTGCCTCTGCAACAGGCAGCGGAGAGACGCCCTGCGGGGCCACCTAAGGCACTCAGGGATAACAAGCACCCTCAGGCGCTCGGGCGGGGCTAGATTAAAACTCCTTGCAACGCCAGCAGCAGGGAGGCTGCCGAGAGAAAAAAAAAACAAAAAAACCAGCATCAAAAAGAAAAAACCCCGAGAGAGGCCCAACTCTAAGACTTTCTGTTTACGCCTGAGCCACCAGCGCCCTCTGCAACAGGCACCTCCAAGCCTGACTGAAGCAACAGTGCGCCACTGCTCACTCACTCCCAGGAGAAGGAGCCACTATTGCACCCTCTCCCTCCCCACACACCGAGGCTTACAGACGAACAATAAAGGAACCTCTGCTGGTCACAGAATAACGCAAAAAAAAAACCCAAGGCAAGGAGAAGGACACTTACAGCTGAGACGCTAAGGAAACAGAAACAGTAGTATCAATACCTATTGAACTGGTCCATTCGGGGATCAGTTCTGGATTTTTTTTTTTTTTTTGATTTATTAAATACGATCTTAGCCCTAAGGGATCTACAAGTTTTACAACATAATTTTTTAAGGATATTTTTTACTCTTTTTTTTTTTTTTTTGCCTTTTTAAATACTTCTATATCTAGCTAAGTTTTTGGTAGTACGGACAAAATATCTTTCATACTTTCCTTTCATCCCTTTCTTTTATACACTTCTATTCCTTTCTTTTTCTTTGCATATTTCCAACCACATTACGCTCTTCTGTTCCCCTTTCTTCCAGCCATTTTAAGTGTATTTTATCTTAACATACTTATAAGCAACACTATCGGTCTGCTCAGACTCCTTGCTCTATTCTCCAGATGATGCACTGCCTTGGTATTAATATTAGGCTTTTGTCTTTATCTTAGTTCTTAGTACAGTTGTCTAATTACATTCTGAGAATCTCCATTCTCTCTGGTGGTACTCCAGCTCATTTCTATATTTGATCCTAGCTTACAAAATCTCCCTGGATTGATGTTTGTATGTGTAGGGTGTTATTTGTTGTTTGTTTGCTTTTGCTTTTGTCTCTGATTTGTTCTGTTTCAGTTGTCAATTTCTGCTGGGTTTCTCTCTGAATATCTGATAGCACACTGGGGTTCTGTCAGGTCTTTCTAGAGCCTTATGTCCTAACGGATTCAATAATTGTGTGTCTTATACATGTATGTGTTTCCTAGACTGAATATTCGTCTAATCCAATACTTGGACATTAGTCTGAGGCTTGGACAGTCTTCTATAAACACCTCTATCACCAGGACAAGCAACCCCAAAAGCTTGGACAACCATGAGGAAACAAAGAAACACCATGCAGGCAAAGGAGCAGGAAAAAAACCCACAAGACCAAATAAATGAGGAGGAAATAGGAAAAATGCCTGAAAAAGAATTTAGAGTAATGATAGTAAAAATGATACAAAATCTCAATAACAAATTAGAGAAAGTACAAGAAACAGTTCATAAGAACTCAGAAAAACAAACAGCAATGGATAACAAAATAACTGAAATTAAAAATACTCTAGATGCTCTAACCAGCAGAATGACTGAGGCAGAAGAACGAATAAGTGAGTTGGAAGATAGAATGGGAGAAATAAACGCCACAGAGCAGGAAAAAGATAAAAAAATAAAAAGACTAGAAGACAGCCTCAGAGACCTCAGTGATAACCTTAAACGTACCAACATTCGAATTATAGGCATCCCAGAAGAAGAAGAAAAAAAGAAAGGGTCTGAGAAAATATTTGAAGAGGTTCTAGTGGAAAACTTCCCCAACATGGGAAAGGAAATAATGAACCAAGTCCAAGAAGCACAGAGAGTCCCATACAGAATAAACCCAAGGAGAAATACACCAAGACACATATTAATCAAACTAACGACAATTCAACACAAAGAAAAAATATTAAAAGCAGCAAGAGAAAAGCAACAAACAACATATAAGGGAAAACCCATCAGGATAACAGCTGACCTTTCCACAGAAACGCTGCAGGCCAGAAGGGAATGGCAGGATATACTGAAAGTCCTGAAAGAGAGAAACCTACAGCCAAGAATACTCTACCCAGCAAGAATCTCATTCAGATTGGAGGGAGAAATCAAAAGCTTTCCAGACAAGCAAAAGTTAAGAGAATTCAGCACCACCAAACCAGCCTTACAACAAGTGCTAAAGGAACTTATCTAAGTAGGAAACACAAGAAAAGGAAAACACCTACAAATACAAACCCAAAACAATTAAGAAAATGGTCATTGGAACACACATGTCAATAATCACTTTAAATGTAAATGGATTAAATGCTCCCACCAAAAGACACAGACTGGCTGAATGGATACAAAAACAAGACCCTTCTATATGCTGCCTACAAGAAACCCACTTCAGACCAAGGGATACATATAGACTGAAAGTGAAGGGATGGAAAAAGATATTCCATGCAAATGGAAGTCAAAAGAAAGCTGGAGTAGCAATACTCATATCAGACAAATTAGACTTGAAAGTAAAGACTATTAAAAGAGACAAGGAAGGGCACTACATAATGATCAAGGGATCCATCCAAGAAGAACATATCACAATGGTAAATATCTATGCCCCCAATATAGGAGCACCTCAATACATAAGGCAAATGCTAACAGCTATAAAAGGGGACATCGACAGTAACACAATTATAGTGGGAGACTTGAACACCCCACTTACATCAATGGACAGATCATCCAAACAGAAAATAAATAAAGACACACAAGCTTTAAATGACACATTAAACCATCTCGACTTAATTGATATTTATAGGACATTCCATCCAAAAACGACAGACTACACTTTCTTCTCAAGTGCACACGGAACATTTTCCAGGATAGATCACATCTTGGGTCACAAATCAAACCTCAGCAAATTCAAGAAAATTGAAATCATATCAAGCATCTTCTCAGACCACAACGCCATGAGACTAGATATCAATTACAGGAAAAAAACTGCAAAAAATACAAATACATGGAGGCTAAACAATTCACTCTTAAACAACCAAGGAATCACTAAAGAAATCAAAGAGGAAATCAAAAAGTATCTAGAAACAAATGACAATGAAAACACAACAACCCAAAACCTATGGGACGCAGCAAAAGCAGTTCTAAGAGGGAAGTTTATAGCAATACAGTCCTACCTTAAGAAACAAGAAAATGATCGAATAAACAACCTAACCTTACACCTCAAACAACTAGAGAAAGAAGAACAAAGAAACCCCAAAGTGAGCAGAAGGAAAGAAATCATAAAGATCAGAGCAGAAATAAATGAAAAAGAAAGGAAAGAAACCATAAGAAAAATAAATAAAACTAAAAGCTGGTTCTTTGAGAAGATTAACAAAATTGATAAACCATTAGCCAGACTCATCAAGAAAAAAAGGGAGAAGATGCAAATCAACAGAATTAGAAATGAAAAAGGAGAAGTCACAACGGACACCTCAGAAATACAAAACATCATGAGAGACTACTACAAGCAACTCTATGCCAATCAATTGGATAACCTGGAAGAAATGGATACATTCTTAGAAAAATACAATCTTCCAAGACTGAACCAGGAAGAAATAGAAACCATGAACAGAGCAATCACAAGTACAGAAATTGAGGCAGTGATTAAAAATCTCCCAACACACAAAAGCCCAGGACCAGATGGATTCACAGGCGAATTCTATCAAACATTTCGAGAAGAGTTAACACCTATCCTTCTCAAACTCTTCCAAAATATTGCAGAAGGCGGAGCACTCCCAAACTCATTCTATGAGGCTACCATCACCCTGATACCAAAACCAGGCAAAGATGTCACAAAAAAAGAAAACTACAGACCAATATCACTGATGAATATAGATGCAAAAATCCTCAACAAAATACTAGCTAACAGACTGCAACAGCACATTAAAAAAATCATACACCACGATCAAGTGGGGTTTATCCCTGGGATGCAAGGATTCTTAATATACGCAAATCAATCAACGTGATACATCATATCAACAAATTGAAGGATAAAAACCATATGATCATCCCAATAGATGCAGAAAAAGCTTTTGACAAAGTTCAACATCCATTTATGATAAAAGCTCTCCAGAAAATGGGCATAGAAGGAAATTACCTCAACATCATAAAAGCCATATATGACAAACCAAAAGCCAACATTGTTCTCAATGGAGAAAAACTGGAAGAATTGCCTCTAAGAACAGGAACAAGACAAGTGTGTCCACTCTCACCACTGTTATTCAACATAGTTTTGGAAGTGTTAGCCACAGCAATCAGAGAAGAAAAAGAAATTAAAGGAATCCAAATTGGAAAAGAAGAAGTAAAATTATCACTCTTTGCAGATGACATGATACTATATATAGAAAACCCTAAAGACTCTACCAGAAAACTGCTAGCACTCATTGATGAGTTTAGTAAAGTAGCAGGATACAAAATTAATGCACAGAAATCTCTTGCATTCCTATACACTAACAACGGAAGAGCAGAAAGAGAAATTAAGGAAACTCTCCCATTCACCATTGCAACCAAAAGAATAAAATACCTAGGAATAAACCTGCCTAAGGAGGCAAAAGATCTGTATGCAGAAAACTTTAAGACATTGATGAAAGAAATCAAAGATGACATAAACAGATGGAGGGACATACCATGTTCCTGGATTGGAAGAATCAACATCGTGAAAATGACTGTACTACCCAAAGCAATTTACAGATTTAATGCAATCCCGATCAGATTACCAATGGCATTTTTCACAGAACTAGAGCAAGAAATCTTACGATTTGTATGGAAACGCAAAAGACCCCGAATAGCCAAAGCAATCTTGAGAAGGAAAAATGGAGTTGGTGGAATCAGGCTTCCTGACTTCAAACTATACTACAAGGCCATAGTGATCAAGACAGTATGGTACTGGCACAAAAATAGAAAGGAAGATCAATGGAACAGAATAGAGAACTCAGAAGTAAGCCCAAACACATATGGGCACCTTATCTTTGACAAAGGAGGCACAAGTATACAATGGAAAAAAGACAGCCTCTTCCATAAGTGGTGCTGGGAAAATTGGACAGCAACATGTAAAAGAATGAAATTAGAACACTTCCTAACACCATACACAAAAATCAACTCCAAATGGATTAAAGACCTACATGTAAGGCCAGACACTATAAAACTCCTAGAGGAAAACATAGGCAGAACACTCTTTGACATACATCAAAGCAACATCCTTTTTGACCCACCTCCTAGAATCATGGAAATAAAATCAAGAATAAACGAATGGGACCTCATGAAACTTAAAAGCTTTTGCACAGCAAAAGAAACCATAAACAAGACTAAAAGGCAACCCTCAGAATGGGAAAAAATAATTGCCTATGAAACAACGGACAAAGGATTAACCTCCAAAATATACAAGCAGCTCATGCAGCTTCATACCAAAAAAGCAAATAACCCAATCCACAAATGGGCAGAAGACCTAAATAGACATTTCTCCAAAGAAGACATACAGATGGCCAACAAACACATGAAAAGATGCTCAACATCACTAATCATCAGAGAAATGCAAGTCAAAGCCACAATGAGGTATCACCTCACACCAGTCAGAATGGCCATCATCACAAAGTCTGGAAACAACAAATGTTGGAGAGGGTGTGGAGAAAAGGGAACTCTCCTGCACTGTTGGTGGGACTGTAAGTTGGTACAGCCACTATGGAAAACAATTTGGAGGTTCCTTAAAAAACTACACATAGAACTACCATATGATCCAGTAATCCCACTCCTGGGCATATACCCAAAGAAAACCATAATCCCAAAAGAAACTTGTACGATAATGTTTATTGCAGCACTCTTTACAATAGCCAGGACATGGAAGCAACCGAAATGCCCATCAACAAATGAATGGATTAAGAAGATGTGGCATATATATACAATGGAATATTACTCAGCTATAAAAAGGGATGAGATGGAGCTATATGTAATGAGGTGGATAGAACTACAATCTGTCATACAGAGTGAAGTAAGTCAGAAAGAGAAAGACAAATATTGTATGCTAACTCACACATATGGAATCTAAAAATGGTACTGATGAACTCAGTGACAAGAACAGGGAAGCAGATACAGAGAATGGACTGGAGAACTCGAGGTATGGGAGGGGGCGGGGGGTGAAGGGGAAACTGAGAAGAAGCGAGAGAGTAGCACAGACATATATATACTACCAACTGTAAAATAGTCAGTGGGAAGTTGTTGTATAACAAAGGGAGTCCAACTCGAGGATGGAAGATGCCTTAGAGGACTAGGGCGGGGAGGGTGGGGGGGAATCGAGGGGGGGGGCGTCAAGGAAGGGAGGGAATATGGGGATATGTGTATAAAAACAGTTGATTGAACCTGGTGTACCCCCAAAAAAATAAAATAAAAAAAAATAAAAAAAAAAAAGAAATGCAAAAAAAAAAAAAATAACATATGTGTGTGTATAACTGAATCACCTTGCTGTACAGCAGAAATTAACACAACATTGTAAATCAACTATACTTTGATTAAAAATAATAATTACGATTCTTTGCTCCGAGGCTGAGATTTAGAACCCAGATGCTGTCCCTAATGTTCAGGCCTGCACAGAATTAAAAGTCTGTTTCCTTCAGTTTCTCAAGAGCAATTATCTGAGGCTACCCTCTCCTGGCCCCCTACTTGGTCCAGTGGTGACTGAGCAGGGTGGTAGGCTGCTGCAGAGGGTCCAGCACAGGGAGGACAGGCGTGAACAGCAGCCAGGGCAGTGGGGGTGGCCCTGGAATCTAAGGCAGGAGACCTGCACTTGACTCCCAGGTTGGCCAGGCGTAATCTTTGCTGGCACAGGGTCCTTAAATGTAACACGACAGTCATAATCCCTAGTCTGCCTACTTTCCTAACTAGAGTTGCCATGAAGAGAACAAAACAGAGATGATGAATGTGAATGTGGTCTGAGAACTGTAATGAGCTATAGGAACATCAAGGGGGGAAATCAAGACTGACTGCTCTTCTAGGAGAGTTAACTGAGCTCCGAGAAGTGAGAAGTCCTGCTCAGGGTTACACAGTTAATAGGAACTGGGGCTGGGAATGAGTGTATACCAGTCTAATATTTAAAAAACAAACAAAACCCCTCAAAATACCATAACCACATCAGCTATATTACTGGGTCATCTTGCAAGTGGCATCAGAATTAGGAAATTTAAAAAAAAATGGATCCCAGAACATATATTTCTATGCCAACACCCAGCCTATTATCCACACCCAGGGAATAGTCAGAATACAGCCTCATTGATTTTTTTTTTTTTTTGGTCATTCTCATTTTCAATTCATCTTGAAGAACCAATCTGTGTGTCTCCTTTCATGTGGCCTTCTGTTCATTACCTTTCTCAGCATCAAAAAAAAAAAATCACTCATTCCCGACATGAACAAAGGCAAAAAGAAAGGGATCATTTCCTGGAAGCATCTATATATGTACCAATGTTTAAGCTGCTCCCATCCTGGGAAAAATGTGACTCTGTACGATGAAGACAATTGTCAAGCCTGCCTTAGGCATAAACAGCTCTCAAAAACTGTTAATGAAAACAGCAAAAAGGAAGATGAACTGCTGAATGGGTGCCCCTGGGATCTTGAAGTGCCTGAGGATTCATGGAAGAAGAAAAAGGCTCCATGTTTATGCCGTGGCCAGACTTCAGCTCATGTCCTCGTTTGTGTCCTGCCTGCCCCATCACAGCCTTAGATGGAAATACCCTGGAGAGCAGGAGTTCATGTCTCTGTCCAGATTTCTAATAATGGACCTACCTTGGTGCGTCATACAAGCAGGCACTGAGGAAATGTCTCCTGTTGAGGATAGCTGTTTCCTTAACTCTGGGATAATATGAACACTCATGACTGCCAGACACTGTGCCTTCACCACGGGCAAGCAGGGTAACCAGCGCTCGACTAAGAGTAACTCGTTCACTCTCGCAACAGCCTTATGAGATGGGCACCCTTATGCACTTACCATTTGACGGTTAAGGAAATCAAGGCTCAGAGAGGTTAAGTGTCTCACCCAAGATCTCACAGCCAGCACCCAAAGCGGGTCTGCATGACTGTGGTCGTCACCACACATTGTACACCTCAACATGGTAAGATGCATCACAGGCTGATCCCAGTGCCCTGTCCTCCTGTCGGTTCTTTTGATCGTCATATGAACCCATGAGGTACTCAGGGGAGATGTTATTATCTCAGTGCTGTGGAAAGGAAGCCCCCTGAAGACATACTGTGAAAGTGGCAGGGCACAGCTAGAAGACCAGCAAATGCTGTCCTTTCTTCTTTGCCCAGGATCATTTCACCCAGTACTTCTTAAACCTAAGCTCCAGACTCCGCCTGTCATGCTCCTGGCACTGGCCCTGGGAGTGCTGGGAGAGGGTGACGTGACCTTCAGGGCACAGTTGTGAAGAGAGGGAGGCACAGGGAGGCTGAGGGGACTGGAGGGAAGAGCTGGTGAGTGCCAGACAGGAAAGGAGGGAAAGGAATTCTAGTGGAAGTAACGTATTTGATCTCAGAGACTAAGTCGTCTAGCATGGGGCCCCATATCAACGAAACAGTTGGGACCAGATTTGAGCTTTATTTTGTGGTAAATGGAATGGTTAGGAACAAATAAACAAGAGACAATTGAATCCATCTTTCAAAGAGAGCAAAGTTGTTCTGAATTGTTATGATATGGTGACTGTCATCTGGGGCTTTCTATTAAATGGAAGTAACACTGTGAATGTTATTCTTTTCACTCAAAATGTTTTTCTTGCTTTCTGGGTTCTTTGTGAGGCTTTTCTAGGATTGCACATGCTACCCTATTAAGAGCTCTATAAATTCTTGTCTGTTTCAGGCTAGATATGCAATGTGATTTTGTGGTCTGGGAGCAGATTTGTAACACAGCCTTCATGTCTGGGTTACCGTTCACCACGTGAAGGGGGAAAAATCTCATGTTCAGGGGCTTTGGGCTGAGACACATAAGAAATAATCTTGCAAAAGCAGTGCCCCACTGCTGCCCCCAGCCCTCCCATCTGCCCCCCAGGAAAGTGAGGCTGCACTCAGGGATGGGCACAGGGGGGCCCTTGGGTTCACAGACCACCAGCGTCTGTGTCCCTCTCAGCCTGGTCTGTTTAGCTGGTGAACCCAGGAGTCGCAGTGATGGGCCTTACATTCACTGAGCCACTTGTTGGGATCCAGCATCAGATACTGCTTCGTGGTCTCCAGCTCCTTCATCAGCCACTCGTACTTGGCTCGGACCTCGGCGATTCTCTGCTGGCGATGCTCCAGAATTTTCAGTTTAGCATTAAAGCACATGACCTCCTGGACACAGATGAGAAAGAGATGGGGGGGGGAGGGGGGAAGAGAAAGGACCTTCAGCTCAAATCCAGCCCACGCAGCACCCCCTTTTGGAAAGCAATACGTGTGTTTATAATCAGCACAAAAGCGTTTGGGAGGGAGGTTGGGGCTCAGCTCAGACAGCCCACGCACAGGTAGGACTATCACCAGCATATCTCAAATTCAGAAGGCGGCTGGCGTACCAAGGTGGGGGCAGAGAAGCCCGGAAGACCACCAGCTCCCAGGCCTCTGAGCTCTCAGCCGTCTCCGGGCTGCGGAGAAACAGGCTGCTCTCCCGAGCTGGGTGCACAGGCCCAGCTGGGGCCCGAGCCCCTGCCGGCAACCCTCGCTGAAGCCGCTGGGAGGCTCCGCGGCCTGCGCTCTCCTCTAGGGCGCCGGTCGCTCGCTGCCTGGGGACCTGCTGGGGGGCTGCCACCGCGTGGGGACGGGGAGGCTCACCTTGTTGCTGCCCCCTCGTCGCCGCTGCAGCCGCTCCACGTCGTCGATTTCATAGACTTTAATCTCAAAAGGTTCCCCGAGGCCCCTCTGGGTGCTGCGCAAGGGGCCGTCCACCCAGCGGACCCCTGCGCTGTTGGCGGGTTTTCTCACCGGGGAGGGGGTGTCCAGGGACAGCGCCGGGATGAGCCTCCGTCTCTGGGAACCTAGGTAGGGATTAAGCCTAAAGTTAATCGTTTTTAATTTCTATCTTGTAGATCTATTTTTGATGAGGGGGTGGGGGCGCGACAGGCCCCCTGGGACCTGCGGCAGAGCTGTGTGAAATGCTGCGACCTCGCACCTCCCACCTGAGCATCCACTCCCTTACGCTGGCACTTGCCTTTACCGCCACAGCTCAGGTGTCCCCCTTCACCTGTCGAGCCACCTGTGGTCTCCCCCTTAAAACACACAGGCCGGAGGACACTAGAACTGAGAGCCACCATGGCCTCACCCTCGGCATGGACACATGTTACCGTGAAATTAGAGATGTCCTGTTAGGGAAAACAGATCCTAGGGTTTGGTAGTGTAATAGGAGCTTACTTGCTTCTAACAACAACACTGAGATAAGCACTGATTATGCCAGGCCCTACTCATTGTGCTTTACACGCTGTGATGGAGACTGCTAGGTGCTCCCCAATACCTGCCCTCCTTTTCTTCCTCAACAAGAGACCCTGAGTTGGAGCAGGGCACACAGCCACCCAGGTGTACCCCTGTGTGGTACATGTGACTTAAACTCCACCAGTGCCATAGAAGCGGAAGTGCCCTGTGCAACAGCTAGAAAGTGTCCCGAGAGGATGTGGTCTGCGTCCTCTCTCCTTTGTCCTGGGTGGAATATGGGCCTGCGGGGTGGTCCATGACATGAAGATCGTAAACAACAGGAAAACAAGAGAAGGAGCCTGGAGACCTTGACAGTGGTATATGTGTTACAGCTGATGAACCTACGTTGACATGTCATTATCCATACAGACACCCAGGGTCCACAGTTTACACTAGGATTCACTGTTGGTGTTTACATCCTATGGTTTGGACAAAAGTGTAACAACATATATCCACCATGATACAACCACACAGAGTATTTTCACTGCCCTAAAACCCCCTGCACGAGAAATTAATCTCCACATTGTTACTGGGGTTTTCTGTCATGGACAAGCCTGGTATCTAATTTAATTCTCACAGGAGCAAAAACTAAGGTACAAAAGACTTCAGTAACTTGCCCAAAGTCTCAGTATTCCCTTTTAAACAAAAACCCACTGTTCACATTCTCCACCAAAATAAAAAACAAAAATATCAGATAATAAATGATTTCCCCAAAGGATGGATTATGATTAAACACCACAGAGCTCACTGAACGTGAACATCTTTTTGATGGTTTTTCTTCCTCATCTATTTGAGGAGATGAAAAACACACAGCAATCACACACACTGTATGGTTAGGCCCTTTAAGATGCTTGCTCTCTGTACATCCCCGACTTGATCAGTCCCTGCTTCACTCACATGACCACCCAATCCTCTGAATTATAGGGCTTCATCAGCCCCTGGGAACCGATGAGCCCACCTGACGTCAACTCCCCCTATGAATGGTAGCCTCCTTCTCCCCTCCGGAGTGAAGACAGTTGCTGTGTCCCGCCTGCTGCCCACGATAGGGGGTCACTCCAGGACCCTTTGCGTAAGATCCTTCTGTCCAGTAAATCACCGATGTCTCTATCACTATCTCTGGGCTCATTCCTTGGTCTCGAGGCTGGGCAACTACAAGGCTTGCAGGCCTGCAGGGTGCAGCCCAAGAACTGGCAAGCCTAGCTAGGAGACTGAGGAAACTCCTGTGAGCACCAAGATGGGAAACAAGGACGGGAATGGAAAGTTGCAGGGGTGATGCTGAGGAGGCCGCTGTCTACCATGAGAGAGGTCTCTCCGCTCCATTATACTCATGCTATCTTGTTAACCTCGGAGTCTCTTTCCAGTTTAAAAGTAGCAGCCCGGTCGTACTCGTGGCTCATCTGACTGCATGAGGATGGCTGATGAATACAGATAAGATGCAAGGACCCGGATTATCTATCAAATACTTGGGTGTTATCTGGTCAGGTAAGACAAGCATACACCCCTGACCCACCACGCCTAAACAATCACAGACCCAGGCTTTAGGGATATTAACTCAGGAACTAGCTTGTGAGTTGGATGCGGCCAGTTACCCAGAAGGGGCTGGCTGGGGCCTGTGGCAACAGCAAAATAATGAGTGCCCTTGGGCCTCTGCTCTCAGCTATGGCAGGGGGCAGAGCAATGATACAGTGAGATGGAAACAACAGCTATCTGCCGTGTCCAGTGCGTTACAACAGGTAGAAGATGTTACAAAAGGCCAACCCGAGTCATCCAGCAATGCAAAAAACCACTACTTGGGGGTCTAGGACAGCTGTGCATGACATATGGGACCCCCATGGACATTGAGAGTGACCAAGCACCATGAAGTTCAGGAATGGGCTGATAAAAACGAGGTACACTGGCATTTCCACCTGCTTTACGACCCCACTGCTGCTGGGCTAATGGAAAGGGCTACTTAAACAACAATTGAGATGGGAACTCACTCTCTCCAACATGTGGACCAGGAGACTAACTCAAGCCCTATGAGCTATAACTGAACACCCCAGGAGCAACTGTCCCATTGCCTACACCATGTTAACCCAGAGCAAACTAGTCAGCACAACCTGAGTTCAACTGTTGATCCCTGAAGGACCGTTGCCAACTATTGGTCAGGCCAATAACTCACTTTGACCCTTGCCACAAAATCTACCCCCAGGGGAACATGTTATAAAATGGCCCTGGGACTGGCAGGTAAGTCACCAGTGGTTTGGGTTTGCTGCCTCGTGGGGAATAGGATTAGAAAGGGACCTACAGATTTCACCTGCCTTCTACCTGCCCTCTCTCACCACCCCACACTACTAAGAGAATTAATCCAGGCCCCCTATTGGAGAAAGGCACCGTTCTATTACATCGCCTCTCCAGTACTCAGCACTGGCTGTGGGGGCTGAGGGTGGCCGGGTGGTATGGTACTGCAGACCAGGATGAAAAACCACAGGCAGGGGTGGTGGTATCTCAAGATGCTGACACTGCTTTTTTTTGCTTCATGACCACAATCTTCCTTGTATTATGCCTGTTAAACATCTTACATCTCATCCCTAGTCTGAGCGGAGGGAATCTGTTTGTGGACTGGGTGACAACGTTGGCCTCACTGAGAAATGAGTTTGATTACTGGGTCTACAGCGAGATGTCACTGTCGTCCTCCTGTGAACTTCCATGAAAAACTGACCCAATAAGTGCCTGGCTCCAAAGTTTGCCCACCTCTTGGACTCTGGATAGTCTTTAGCAGCTGGTGTCTGTATTGCATCTGTGGTATTTGGGTGCAGTGCACCTCTACGCACCTGACCCTAGGGCTAGCACGGAAGAGCAGCGGACTGAGACTGTAAGGGTCGTGCAGGGGACATAGGGCTGGAGGGTAGAGTTAGGCCATTTAAGATGGCTGTTCTCTTGCTCTCTATACTTCCCCTGCTCAGCCAGGCCTAGCTTCCCTCACATGACCATCCAATCCTCTTAATCAGAGGGCTTCATCGGTCCCTGGTAACCAATGAGCCCATCTGATGTCAATTCCCCCTATGGATGGTTGCCTCCATCTCCCCTGAGTAGCGAAGACTGCTGCCGTGTCCTGCCTGCCACACAAGGCGCAGTGTTGTTCCAGGATCCTCTGTGTAAGATCCCCTGTCCAACAAACCACTGATGTCTATGTCACCGTCTCCTGGCTCTTTCTTTAGTCTCCAGGTTGGACAGCTACAAGGCTCGCAGGCCTGTGGGGTGCAGCCCAACAGATACCATGCATATTGGTGCTCTTAGAGGCAGGTCTCTAGAGGATTATAAAAAGTAATCCCCACAGACCAGCAGGGCCAGGGGCCCCACTGAACCAAGCACCACCTCTTCTGGTGACTGGTGGCATGAGTGAGTGAAGCCATGGACTGGCTTCTGAGGACGGGGCCTAATCTGTTCACCCACGTCTGAAGTGGATCTGGCCTCTCGCTTTGGGCAACTACCATGTTTGTTCCCCTGGTTCTGGACCTTCTCCTGGCGGGAGGCTGCAGGCCTGGCCCCCTGGAAGCTTGGGCCTGCAGGTGGTGGTGCTGCCTCAACAGCTGCATCTCCTGAGGCACACCCACCCGGCAGCTCCTTCCTCCAGTGACAGGTATCTAGGAAGCTTGCTTTCTCTTGGAAGGAGGATGGTTGGGAAACATGACACCATCCCAACAGGTTTACCTTGAAACTGAAGGGATCCTGATCTAATTCAACTCAGAATTGATATGTGGTCCCTTCTGAGTCTGAGGAAAGAAGACAGAGTTTGCCTGAAGCCTCGGCTAGCTGTACTTATAGTGTGGGCTGATTCTGCTTTTAAATAGAACGGACACCATCCAAAGGCAGATTTCAGTGAGAGTGAAGGAGAGCAAGAGAGCTTCCACGCCTTGATACGGCGGCCCTGAGAATACAAAGGATGCACAGTCCTGTAGTTTTCCTGGAGGACCTTGGAGATGGGCAGCATCCGCTAGCGGGCTGCTGTCGGGGGAAACACTGGTCCTTACAGCAGCATCCCCATGGTGCTCAGGGAACCCTGGAGGAGTGAGTGCCCTCTCTCCCCACTCTCCCTCCACCCTCCTCCCCCTAATTCCAGTGGGTTCTGCCTGTTGACTGCTGGGCCAGCATGGCCTGCGCAGCCTGAACTCCAAAAGATCCACTGACTGCTAAGGAAAGCTTAATGTATCACAAGCTCAGAGAGAAAAAGAGCCAGAACTCTTCGGTATGGAGTCAGGGGGCCAAGGCACA
Source organism: Hippopotamus amphibius kiboko (assembly GCF_030028045.1). NCBI lineage: Eukaryota > Metazoa > Chordata > Mammalia > Artiodactyla > Hippopotamidae > Hippopotamus > Hippopotamus amphibius. The sequence goes on from NC_080188.1 coordinate 147,306,771, forward strand.
GGACAACCTTCTCACCATCCTAGGGAGTGAGCAGGGTGAAAAGCCACTACCTCAGCTCCAGGTGGTGGTGGCAATCGGGCAGCGAGTGGTTGTTCAGAGTGCGGGTGGGTGGCCTTTCCTGTGGGAGACAACCAGGGACTCTAGGTACATATTGGTAGTTAATTTTCTCGGCAAAGCATGCTCTGTCCTATAGGCTTCTTGATTTCATATCAAAGCTCACTTTTTGGGGGGCCCCAGATCTTTATCTTGTGTGTGCGCGCGCGCGCGCGCGCACACACACACACACACACACACACTTATGAAACTAGGAAGTGTCAACCACTGAAGCGAACTAAAGGCCTCCTTTACAGTGGAAGTGAGCCAGCTGATAGTTTTGGGTTTTTTAAATCGGTCTGATCAAGCTAGCTGACTCTGAGAAAGCGGCTCTGCCTTTGTGGGGGCAGCTCCACCCCCGTCAGTTGGGGCTGCTGCAGAACACGTAGGGAGGCCGAGGAACGCCGAGCATCAGTGGGAGGATGTCCAGCTCTCAGAGGCAGGGAGAGTCTGAGCATCTTTCAGGTGGAGACTGGGCCCGGCTGCCAGGCAGCATGCGTTCCTCAGGCTGCAAACACTCGTGATGGGGCTCCCAGCAACCCTCTTCTCTCAGTTGGAAAACGTATACTCAG